>NW_023600993.1:89758806-90358806 GCF_014898055.3 Talpa occidentalis
TGCTCCCCACTCTGTCTCTGGTGAATCCTCTCGCCCCCAGCATCCCTGGCCTATACCCCAGCTCTTGTATGCATAAATAAATAAAATAAATCTTAAAAAAATAAACAACAACCAAAAAAGAAAAAAAGCACATCCTCCAGGGAGCAGAGACAAGCAGAGGCCGCCCAGGGAGGAGATAATACCAAAAGAACAATTGCAACCACCTCTAAGATGAGGGACCGAGGGTGGCATTTTTATCTTTGTTGTCAGTTTGTGTATAAGTATTTATGCCTTATCTTGTTCCAAAAAACTGATCCAGCACATCTGATCTTGCTGCTTCTTTGCTTGATAGTCTCCACTTGCTTCTCTTGCTCTTGAAATAAAGCCCCTGCCCCTCCCAAGAGGATGTATATAGCTCTTGAGTGGTCAAGGCCCCTGTGTGCAGCCACCTGGCCGTCCTCTCCAGCCACCTCCGGAGCTCTGCCCATGCCTTCTCCAGAACACGCCCCTGGACTCACACCACTAACGCCTGCTCTCCCTCCCAAGACCAGCTCCAAAGTCACATCCTCACACAGCCTTCCAGCGCCTCCCTCAGGCCAGGACCCTGTTCTCCTCACCTACAGCTCCCTTGATTACAAACTCCTCCCCAGAGTAAAGCTTCCTTGATTATTTTTCTTGGGGTTTTTTTTTGTGGTTCTTGTTGTGTGAGGTCTCAAATTATGCGTGTTTGGTCCCCACTGGGTCTCAGTCTGAGGTAGGAGCTCAGTAAGCATTTGATATCTGAACCCTGATGGGATGAGTCTTCTCGATGCTTTTCTGAGTTTCTCAAATGTTCCTAAATGGACAAGAGATGCCGTTGTAATCTGTAAAGTCATTCAGGAAATTGAGTAGCTGTATTCCCTGGTGCATTAAAATACAATTCAATTTGCAAAAATTTAATTTACACTTTCCAATGACATCTTTTATGTAAAGCAAGTCCCTCCAAAGGCTCAAAACCCAAACCACCAATGCTACATTTTTGAAGCCTGAGATGAGTGGGGTGCTGCAGCTGACTCTGCAGTGTGACCACTTAAGAGCCGTCCACCGCTGCTGGCGGTGTTCCGAGCCCCCTCAGGCTGGCCATGGTCCCGAGACTCATCACTGCCTGCTAACGAGAAGCACTGTGCCCAGGCTTTTCCCAAGAAAGAGAAGCTCCGAGTCATCCCCGGCTCCTTGCTCATCATGCGTTCACTTTAGAGGATGCGGGGCCAACAGGCCACAGGAAGTTCCCTCATGTGCTCTGCCGAGCAGGCGAGCAGCCACACCTCAGCCATGTCAGATACGTCCCTCCCGCACCCAGAACAAAAGTCAAGGCTTCTCCGTGGTCTTTGAGTTGGGCAATGACATGGCAGGTTGCCTACTCATGGACACTTAGGGAGTATAGGATCCAGAGGTCCCCACAGGGTGACTGTAAACTGGGACAGAGCCGAGACTCAGATTCCTGTGCGGTCTGCTTTGGCGGTCAGCTTCCGTCCCTCTGCCCTCACGCGTCCCCTTGGCTTCCTCACTCTTCTATGCACAGACAACCAGGAACCTGCCTCTGGGCCTTTGCACTTGCTGTTTTCCCTCCCAGAAGCCTCTCTTCCTCCTCAGACACCCACACTATAACCCCCCACCCCACCTCCTACCCATCTCTGGTTAAAAGCTCCCCCTTCAGAGACGTGTTTGTGACCTTCCTGAGTAACATGCCTGCACATCCCCTAGCCCTTCACAGCATATGTAGCCATCCGAAATATTGACATGAATCCCCTGCCCTTACCACGGTGCTGGGTATACAAGAGGTGCTCAATAAATGTTCATCAAGTGATCGGAGGATGACGTGGGAAAGGGAGGGTGTGAGCACTGATTATGCAACTACTCGGACCAGTCCTCATCCCTATGTCTGTTCCTTTGAACCTCCCAGTGACCTGCCAGGTAGAAAGCATCACCCCTGTTTTCAAATGGGGAAATGAGGTTCGGTTACTTTGTTCATCATTTATTGACTCAGTGCCTGACGCAGAGCAGGCACTAATGTGTCTGCTCTTGAAGGATCTTGATATCATTAAGGTCATTTCACAGAAGAGAAAACTGTCCTGGAGGATTCAAAGCCCCCTCTCACAACCAGGAGGCACAGCCAGGCCACACTCGGGCTCATGGGCCCGGCTCTCAACCCAGGGCTGCTCCAGGCCCCATCAGGGATCTGCCCAGGAGCCAGAAAGCCCTCCTGAGTTTCCCAAACAGCAGCGAAGGGCCCTTGGGAGTTCCGCTGGGTCATGGGCTTCTAACGTGAGACAGGTGGGCATTTGCAGATGACAAACTGTACGTCAAAGGTGTTTAAGAATGAGGGGAGCCCTGGGGACAGAGAATAATGGGGCTTAGCTTAAATTAGACAGGGACAAGACAAACAGGGTGCCAGTGCAACTGATGTGTAAATTTGCATATTAAAGACTAATTATAAATCTTTGTTATACATCTTCACTGCTAAAATGAGAGGTGACAGGGACCCAGCACATGAATCAGGAATGCTGAAATGACACCTATTAGGAAACCATTGTTCCTGACACTGGCGCGGGGGGTTTGTTGTCTTCCCTTTGGGGCCTTTAATTAATAGACAAGCCCCATCTCTGGGCTTGTTTGTGTGAAGGGCTTAAAGTTGGGCTGGGGGAGGGGTGAGCCAATCCAAGGCATCGTTATGATTGTTGTGATCATTATAACAAGACTTTCCTCACTGATGATGGTGCAGGGCGTTGTCATGGTAACCGCGTGCTTATTAGGAACAAGCTCTTGTAAGGTTACTGGGATGTTGGCATCCCAGCACCAATGTCTGTGCCGTGACCACTGCCCAGTGGCCTTTGAGACACAGACAAAGGAGCGGGACTCCGCAAGGCCTGCGATGTTTTCATTCCAGTTCTTCCTGTGGCTTGCTCTTCACCCCACAGACAGCTCATAAAAAAATGATCCCCCTTCTGGGGTGCTGGGAATGTTCTCTATTGTCATCTGAATGGTGGTCACACAGGTGTGCACCTAGGTAAGAATCCACTGAGCTGCCCTCTTTAGATTACATACACTTTACAGCATGTATGTTACAGTTCAGTAAAACAATTATTTTTTCAATTTCATCCTTTTCTTACTGCCAGGAAAATCTTGTCCTTTCAACACTGCACACCCCACTCGGAGACATCTGGAGCCCCAGCCTCAGAGCATCACCCTCTAGAAGGCGCAGCAGCTGTGTCATGTTCCTCTTGTGCGCTGGGTGCCTTGGAGACCTTATAGTAAAGAATCCTCACCTCTGTCCAGGGAAGCCAGTATTTTTCTTCCCATTTGACAGACCGGAAACTGAGCCTCCGTGAAGGGCAGTGGCTTGCTTCAGAGCCAGCCCAGCAAGGGGATAACTGAGCCCAGGTCCATGTGACCTAGCTGTAGGGTAAACGAAGATTGCTCGGGCTTTTTCACCATTGGCCTCTGTGGCCATCCCTTGTGGCCTTAAATGCGTGAGGCGCTTGGGAACTTGGGCTTGGGGTGCGCATGCCCAACAGTGGACTCCTGGAGTATGGTGTGAGCACATGTAAATGAGCACACTTGGGCCTGGCGGCCGAGCCTATAGGGGCAGTGCCACAGAGGATGGGGAGCGGCAGAGGACAGCGTGGTGGGGAGTGAAGGGGAACAGCTATGATGGAAGAGACCACAAGAAAAGCCAGAGAGACCAGAGAGAGTAAAGATTCACTGGGGGCTGGGAGACCTGCCAGCCTCCTGACCCGGGCCCTGCCTGCCCTGCACCTGGTGTAGAAAAGATTAAAAGCCTGAAAAAGCCTCCAGGACTCTCTTTTATCCATCAGCCCAGATCCATGGAGAACCTGCCCTGTGCCTTGCTGGCTCAGCACTAGCTATCTTCCGTGGTCGTGCCTTCTCCCCCACGTGAAATGGGTCCAGGAAGGAAGACCAGAAGAGCAGGGGAAATTTTAAAAACTAAGAAAACTGAGTGTTTCTCATAAAAGAGAGGTCACAAAATTGTTGTGAAAGAGTGAACCAGCTCATCCCAAACATAGTATTTGTCCTGCTCATACTTTGCCAAAAAAAAAAAAAAAAATTACTAAACCTACTTTGGAAAAAATGCACAAATTCAGATTTCTGCTGTCCCTTAAAAATCAGATCTGGCACTCTGGGCTCACATTCCCCATGGCATACACCCTCCAGTTTGCCCCAGTGCCCACCCAGCCACTATGACTCACTAGGGGCACAACTGTCTACGGCTTGGTGAGTTGGTATTCATTCTCCTCCTGGGAAGCATGTTCCAATCTTCCTCCCAGGAATATCCCATCCCCTTTCCCGCTCCTAGTCCAGTTCCTTTGAGTTGGGTTAAATCTATGCCTAGCTCCAACGGTGTCCATGTGGTTCATCCCTGACCATCAGAGCGTCAATGTTAATCTGTCCACAAAGACCGGCTTTAACTCAGGATTAGACAGGTGAGCCAATCAGAGTCAATGAGGTGCAATGAGTCTGTGATTAGGATTTGCTGTGAAAAACGCTGGACTTGCACCTGCCTAGTATAGTCTGGAGCTGCTATCAGTCATCCTGGGAACATGTCAAGTCTTAGACTGAATCAAACAGAGAGGAGAAAAGAACCTCCTTATGGAGAGGGTCTTATTGATCCCCTAGATCAAATTCTATCTGAAGACTTCATTTGTACAAGCCCACAAATTACCTGGATTTTTTTGGTTTGTTTCTTCAACCTTTTGAGATAATTAGGAGGCATTTGTTTGCAAGTAACAAAAAATTCTTCCTGAGAGAAGTTCATAGGTTAGCAGACAGCGGGATCAGGACTCCATTCCACCCTAACAGAAAGATGGAAGCTTATTAAGGAGCAGCCATATTTTATGAAATCCAAGTCAATGAAGGTGTTCAAGTAGGTGAAAATCTATTATCAACTTGTGAGTTTGAAATCCAAGTCAATGAAGTAGGTGAGTGAGTTTGAAATCCAAGTCAATGAAGGTGTTCAAGTAGGTGAAAATCTATTATCAACTTGTGAGTTTTGGTACAGAATAGGTAGTTGGAAGAGATCATCCTAATCTTAGGTTCCTTCCAATTTGATGATCTATAAATATCAAGAATGGGATACTCTTTAAGGAGGATTTCCTGAAAACCCTATGGAGATTCCCTCCCTATCCTTATTATCCTTTATTACTATATACCCTTCACAGAATTACTATTTTAAATTTTATTAAAATTTATAATTTAATTTTATTTAGTTTTTATGTATATTTTTGTTTACAGGTATATTTCTGTCTACCCCCGCCCCCCGCGACTTAAATTCCATAATGGATGAGACCTTGTCCATTCTATTTCCCTATTCCTCCTCCTAGCGAAAGGCCCATCACACAGTAGGCCTTCAAGTAATACTTTGTGGAGTGAATGAGAGAATGAGAGCCCTCCCTGACTGTTTCACAGGAAGTCAACCAGAGGTCTGTCACATTAGCCCCATTTAAAGATGTCTCATCTATGCCATTGTAGGGGCAGGAACAGGGCACAGTGCAGGTTTTCTAAGATCCCATGCAGGTGGGATAAAGGAGGAGAGTCCTGGAGACCTCTGTGGCTTTTTCAGGTCTTTTATTTAGATTTGCCAGGCATATGGCAGGCAGGGGTCCCCGGAGGCCAGGAGGCTGGCCGTCCTCCCAGCCCCCAGCAAATCCTCACTCTATCTGGGCTCTCCGGCGTTCTCTCTGCTTCTCTTCTTCTCTCGGCTTCCAGCTGTTCTTGGCTTCTGCTGGCGTCCCTGTGATGCCGCCCTTATAACCTCAGTCTCTCAGCCCAGGTGTACCCACTTCAGGCGCCCGCCATCAGGCATGCGTTCAGGACCACAGGGTTCCCTCGTCTAGCCTAATGGCGGGAGGGCAGAAAAGCCTGATACTTTTACCTACCCTACAGCCATTTAAGGAAGGATTTCACTTTAATAAAGGACATTAGTAGTGTTCTTCATCCCCAGCAAACTCATCCTTCTCTCTCTCCTGCCCTGGTAATTCAGCCCAGGAGGCAGCCCCCAGGAGTTCCTTGGGGCTCACACTACCCCTGCAGCTCCTCCCCTGCTCTCAGCACTTAAGCTTTGCCACTGTCCTTTGTGACAATGTAGGAGAAAGGAACCCCCACCCCACCCCTCCACTGAGTGCCTGCCGCTGTAACTGCAGCTTTGATCTCATCCAGTCCTCAGTCACCCTGCAAAAGTTGGCACTCAAGTATTTATTTCACACAACAGGGAACGAAGGCTCAGGGAAGCCAAATGATTTACCCAAGGTCACACGGATCTCAAATTAAAGGCTACGGCACTCTAGCACTGGTGCTGTTTTCCATCTTCCATTGCATTTAAGTTTCCACTCTGAATGTGTGTGCATGTGAATGTGTAATTTTCATTTCCCAGCCGTCTCCTATGCAAATGGTCTTTTAATGTTTTGGAGACTGAGGTGCACAGACACACACACGCCCCAAGTCATCAATATCTTTCTTTTATTTATTATACTGGAGTAGGAAATAATATAGGCCTATTAAGGACCAAGCAAATTACAATCACATAAATGGAGTTCTTAAAAAGCACATAAAGTAACCCTAAAACAATCTATACATCTCAGAACACCATGAGACACCTGGGGATTGCCCACAAAGAAGTGTGTTCAGTAGCATCTTAGAAAATTGACCAAAGTCAAGTCCATTTTCTGTCCTATAAGTAGACACCTGGATTCACAAAGCAAGCCATAGTGACCAGAAAAGAGAGAGAGAGAGAGAGAGATTGTCATTGAAACCAAGACATTGGGAGGTCTCTGCCCTGATTCTGGGTTATTTGAACCAAGGGAACTCATTTGGCCTCAAGTACTTAATCATTTCATTCCTCTGCTTGGTTTTATTTTGAGACATTAAAAGGAAACATCATTGGGGGGTTGGAGAGAGCCATTTTCTCTTTCTAGCTGTTGCTTCTGAATTCTCTTACCCAATGCCCAATGCATATGTTTGACCAGATGGCTTGGACTCTTGGCTGCCGATTCAGCTGCTCAAGAACATGGTTGTGCTTAACCTCATCAACTTGACTCAGCTTCAGTTCATCCTGGGGTGGGAGTGTGATACCGATCAGTTTAATTAGCTTAATGAGAGCTGAGGGAACTGGTCCACATTTTGAGTTTGTTACACAGAGCAAATTGGTTTCCCTGGCTCACTTCTTGATCATTTCAGCATTCAGAAGGCTCTCACTAAGCATTAGGAAATAGAGTTTCACTGCCTTCTTTGAGGAGTTGGGCGCTGTCCACGGTACCGACCTGGACAAGTGTCCAGGGACTCAGGATATTCCTAAACATCGAGAACTCAGAGTACACTGACTAAACATATAACCCACAGAAGATCAAACTCTCGAATGTAGGAATTCCTACTCCAATCAAATGTGGTATTTAAATTTTTAACCTAAACCATGGTCTGGTCTCCCAAGTGGTAGGCACAGGGTGATCCTTTCACATTTGGAAATAAAATTTCAGGATTTCTATTTGTTTATCTATTTTGTTTTAAATGCCTGCCTTTTGTATGTTTCATAATATGTGTATAAATGAACATATCTATATGAGAGGGCCATGTGATCAGCAAACTTTGGAGATCATAGATCTAAAAGGATTAGGAAAAAGTCAGGTCCAGAAGCCAGTCTGGATTCCTGGAATTGGGTAGTCACAAGAACGGGGTGGAGGGGCTAATATCCAAAGCTGTTGTGGGCAGTAGTGTGGAGGTCTAGGGTCTGAGTCAAGCACTAAGCCTACTAAGAGAAGCTCCATCCTTCCCTCCCACTGACCCTCGACAAACACTGCACTCCTAGCAGAAGGCAGGCAGGCTAGGTCTGGATGTGGTAGAGACAACGTTAAATGAATGTGGGGACAGGGCACATAGGGAAGGGTGACAAGTGCACACCAATCTGGAAGGGTGTCGGGGGGAGCTCCTGGCTCAACCGTGATGTAGAGATGTTTACTCATCAGAAAGATCTGTGGAGTAATCATTGGGGTCTTCCTGAGACCGGGTTACCTCCTTGAACTGGCGCCGGAGAAAACGACCATAACGCTTTTTTAGGTTCCATTTGAGCTTGGGACGGATGCGCCGCAGGAAACCCCCATAGCGTTTGTACAGGTCCTCATGGCCCACCTCCTCCTGGTCACCCTCCCCAGCCACCTCTGAACGCCTCTTGGGGTATTTGCGCAAGAAGCCCCCATAGCGTTTGACCTGCTCCTGGGGGTCCTCCTCATTAGAAGCTGGTGCTCCAGCCTCTATGGCACCATCATTTGGCTGGGTGCCCTCCATCAGCTCAGACTCTGCTCCCTCCCCCAGCCTGCTAGAGAGATCGCTGAGCTTCTCTGCCAGGCTCCTGCCCTGAGCCTTCTCCTCTGCTGGGGTGCTGAGGAGGTGTCTGTTTTTCTCCAGCTCCTTCAGAACGGGTTCAGCTTGCTTGACCAGCTCACTGTAGGGCTCTTCCAAAGTTGCATCGCTCCCCACGTCTTCCATGCCACTTAGCCCGGGGGTGAAGGGAGTAAGAAAAGCCAGAAGGCCCTGGCATAATGCCCACTCTTCAGAGGACAGCAGGTCAGCCTGGCATTCCAGGAAGCAAATCTGCAAAAGATGCAAAAAGACCACGGGATAATGTCACCCCCATTAAGCTGTCAAACCACATCACTCTCCTGCTCCTGCCTGATGTCTGGGAGAATCAAAAGCTGCTTCCATTACTCAACACCAGGCTGCACTTTAATGGCCCCAGTGGTGCATAAATGTAAGTGACTTTATGCCAGGGTGGAAGATGAAGAAACAGGCTTGGAGATGTGAAGCAGCTTTCCCAAGGACGCGTGGCCATCGGTGGCACTGCCAACATGGAAAGGAAGCTCTTCCCATAGTGCTCTGCTCTGCTCACCCTTCTCTTCTACTCTGAGCCCAGAGGAAGTAGCTGGTTCTCGCAGCCTCTCCTAGTGGTGAAGCAAGCCACAAGGCTTTCTAGAGAGGGACGAGAGCAATAAAGATGGGTGGAAAGAGCACATGTGAGGGGACATGTGAGAGCTTATCGAACCTGGGCCCACAGTATCTACTTCATGGGAGTATTGGGAGAATTCAGACATGGCGATGAGGACAATGAGTTGATGACAATGATCACAGCACAGGACGATGCCCAGCCCCAGTGCCTGGCAGCACCTGGTAGGCTGTGCGCATCTCAGCAGCATGGCCAGAATCATGTATTCAGCCCTTTTCATCATTACCCCCTGGAATCACCACCGTCTTGCAAATGAAAAAACTGAGGCTGAGAGAGGGGCTTCCAGAATCACGGAATTAAGTGGCAAGAAAGAAACCTGTGCTCTGACCACCACTCCCTCTGACCACCATTGTCCTTGTCACAGGAGAGCGCACAGGGGCCCAGCTCAGAGTAAAGCCAGTAAGGACTGGCCAAGAGATGCCCAGTCCCAGGAAAAGGGCCACAGCTTTGGATTCTGCCCACCAGATCCTGGTATTTAGGATAGTAGAAAGAACTCCTTCAATGGGAGTGACTAGATTCAGAGGTCCCCATCATCTTGGTGGTGAAAAGTTACCCCAGGGCTGTCGATACCCAAAGTCACCATGTGCTCTTGAATGACACTCCCTGCTGCCTAGAACAGGCTCCCTGATAGACTTAATCCCCAGCCCGGCCCAGAGCAAGCCCAGGATGGACGTCTGGGGTGGAGACGAAGATGGACAGCAGCACCCCAGCGTCCAGGCTGGCCGTGGGCAGGACCTGTCAAGCCCAGGTGGGATGAGGCTGCAGTTCACAGCTGCCAGGCCTGTGTCCTCCCCTGTCTGGGCTCTGCACGCAGACCCTGGGGCTGGGCATCAAGAAGCCTTGACTGAAGCCTACCACGGGGTCGATGCGTTTGGACACATCCTGGGTCTTCACCGCACACCAGGAGCACCGGGACAGGCAGTCTGCTGCGGTGGAGGGGAGCACCAGGAGGCAAGCAGCCAGCACCAGCCCCTGCCACGCCATCTTGTCTCAGCTCTTCCTTCTGCAGAGGGAGAAAGAGGAGAGGATGACATCAGTGGCGGCCTGCTCTGCACAGGCATCCCACACCTGCAAAGTCATTTCATCAGCTCCTGCCTGAAGCCCCACAAAGCTGACCATCCTCATTCCCATTCTGCCGTGGAGAAAACAGAGACCCAGAGAGGCGCAGTGGATGCCAAGGCCAAGGGTCAGGGTAGGGAATTCATAAGTGCTCGTGAACAAGGAGGGAAGTCGAGGCCAGAGTGGGGATTACTCACGAGCCAGGAAATGGACAAGCCAAGACCGGGGTCTGTCAAACTTCAGAAGCCACTTTGCCCACCCACCAAGCCAGAAGACCTTGCTGATCTGAATTCTTTTCTGAATTCTCTGAGCTCATCACCTGCTTTTGTCCCCTGCTCCCCAGACAACCCCCCAGGCAGTCTGTGAGGTCTCTGGAATTTGTCTTTTCCACTTCAACGCTTTTGCCTGCCCTGAGCGTAGCCCCACCTTCCCCAGCTCTGTGTGTTCTCCCTGCCTCAGCTCTCAATCTGGTCCTCCTGCCTAAAGTGAAATGTCCTCAGCATATCAATTCTGTGACTAGACCCATCTCCTAAGTTATGGGGATGCCATTGATTCCATCCTTATACCCCAACATTCCAGTTATGGGTTTTAACCACATCCAGCCACTTGCAATTCAATTTCCCCGAAGAATCTATCAGGCCCTGTCCCACCTCTGGGCCTATGCACATGCTATGCTCTCTGGAAAACCTTCTCCCTTTCTGTCACGTGTCATGTAGGTCCTAGATTGGATATTACTTCCTCCAGGCAGCTCTCCCTGGCCTAGGCTGGAACAGATCCCTTCCTCTGTATTCTCCTAGAAACTTGGGTCTCCTCCACAAAATATTCCATTATATGGTAATGAGCTGCGTGAGTCTTTATACTTTGGTGTCATGAAGGCAGGAGTTGTGTCTTCACTTCTTTGTAATACTCTGTGTTCCTCATGTACACCAAGCTTGCTCCTACCTCAGGGCCTTTGCACTTTCTGTTCCTCCCTCTGCAGTTCCCTGGTCTCAGATTTTCACCCAGCTTGCAACTTCTTGTAAGTGAATTAAACCCCACATCTCCAGCCAGGTATTTGCTGACCCCCATATTTAACACAGTTTCCTGGTTTCTCTCATATCTCCCCGCTTTGTTTGGGTCACCGCCTCAGGCTGTCCTGTTCATTTGAAGCGTGTTGATGTTTGTTATTGGCAGCCCCACTAGCTCCTTCAGGGCACAGACCCTGAGTGTCACAGTCCCTGCTGCGACCTGGCACCGACAACCCCCACCCGCACATAGGTCGTCCTCGAGACACGCTAGGTAGCTGAATCCGAAACACTAAAGCAGTCTCAGTCCTGGCGAGGGAGCTTCCCGCCAGCCTGGCTGCTAAGGTAGGAGACCCAATTGGAGATCCCCATAGCATCAGCATCCTGTCCTGCCATCCAGTCACTTATTATGCCTGCTACTCCTTTCTAGCTGATCTGATGGTGGTTAAGAACTCATGATGTTCTGGCAGTTCTCGTGGGAGGAGGGCCCTCCGTCACACCCAGTTTGTAAATGAGGAAACTAAGCTTAGACACCTGCCAGCTTTGCAGAGCTAGTAAGGGGTCAACTGCCCTCACTCGGGAGCCCAACTCCTTAACCACCATGTCTGCCCAACCCCCTTCAGTCTAGCTCCCCGCTCCAGGGGCCAGAGCAGCCTCTGACCTTGCCTCTGAGAACCCCCAGCACAGCTGCTGGCCTGGCTGCTCCCCGCCCTGCACCCCAGCTCCCACTGCCTTTGCCGGTGCGCTGGGGCTTTGCTGTGGAGGACGGCCGTGCTCTGTGCCACGCCGTGTCGAGCCTCATTTGTGTTGTGCTGTTAGGGGCCCCATGAGGCTGACTCCAACATGATTTCCATTCTACAGACGCAGGAATGGGGGCACAGCAAGGAAACAGGGACTGTCCAAGGCATCCCAGCAAATGCGCAGCACAAGACTGGATGCAACCTAGACCTGACCAACCACCTGCAATTCCAAAATGAAGGTTCTATGCACCCCATCTTCCAAGTGTCTGCTCAGGGAGCTTGCTCTGCCTGGGTTGCCTTTCTCATTCCATCTATCTACTCCCATCTCCCTAACTAACAGTATTTATTCTTCAAAAGGCAGTCTCAGTTGCCTCTTCCAGGAAGTCCCTCTGGATTAGGTTTCTCTGAGCTCCCACAACTATCTAGCTCTAGCTCTATTACCTCTTACTTTTTGAGTCTCCTATCAGAAGAACTTTGCAAGTGAGAAGGGGTGAGAAAGTGTGGTGTGTTTGAGAATTACGAGGAGACCAGGGGAGATGAGGGGGTATTCAGGATGAGACTGGTGTAGAAAAAGCAGAGGTAGGCAGTGGCCAGATAGAGTCAGCCCTCAAAGCCCAAGATCAAGAGTCTGTATTTCCTTCTAATGTAATGGGAAGACTAAGGGAGTTTGTGTGATTGATGAATGAATGAATGAATGAATGAGTGAGTGAGTAGTGTCCTTAGTGCCTAATAAAGGCCTCAATGAGAGCAAGGGCTCCAGAAATTTATTGAGTGAATAAACAGGCAAGCCCTCAGCCGGCTGGAAGCCCCGTTAGAATTGTTCTGCACCGCACCTTTGTGCCCCAGAGAAAACTCAGGGTCCTCAAAGGGTTGTTAAAACCAACACCTGCTAAAGGGAATTCAGCAAGTGTTAATGAAAGTAGGAAGAGGGGAGGGAACTGTGTGCTTTTCCTGTTCCTCCCCCACCCCCCCAAAAAAATGGAGAGAGGGACGGTGATGGGGTTTGGCAGAGCAGAGGACCCCCAAGCAGGGAGGCTCTTCTGAAACAACCAGGGGTTTAGGGAGTGTTGTGGGTGGGGTCAGGCGGGGCTGAGGCCTCTTGCACACTCTCTCACTCTCTCTTTCTCCACACCCCCCCCCACCCCGCCACCCAGCACTTGGCAAACATCCAAAGGTTGCAAAGTGACCGCCTGCAGGACAAACTCAGCAAATGGGCATAAAATGTTTTAACTTGCACAGGGATTTTAAAAACTGTTTATGCCAGTTTTTAAATTGAAAGACTTTTACATTCAAAAAAATCTCAATTTCCAACTTGCCTTAAAAGATCACAAGGCCTGGATCAGGTCTACATTCCAAGGTGACATCAGTCACAGGGAGGGCACATGTGGCCTCTGTCCCCACCTGGCATCTTCCCTCAGGTCCCCCCAGCTGAGCTCTGGATAGACACACACCCCTAAACCACTCACTCAAACAAATAAAAACAGCATGGGGTGGGAGGGATACTGTTGGTGACAAAGGAGAGACCTCTAATTCCTCTCACCCAGAAGCAGGATCACCAAATGCTTTGTATTGTGGATTTAAATCCCATCCCACCACCTATCACCAGTTTGGGAAAATGACTTAACTCTGCCGGGCCTCAGTTTTCACCGCTATAACATGGGGCTGATAACTATGTAGGAATTAAATAAAAGATCATGGAGAAAGTACCTGGTGTGGTGCCTGACACATAGTAGGTGCATTAAATGTACAGTATGAAGGTCCCATTCCAACCTCATTTCGGAGATGGGAAAAGAAGAGGGTGAAAGGAATGAGAATAAAGTCCTAGCACCCAGGGGAAACTCAAAGTGAATTGACCAGGCCTCACGGTCCTCACTCATGATCATAGCAACCAACAGGGGCCACCACTTCTCAAGAGCAACTCAGAGCCAAGCTGTACGTGACCACTTAATGCAAATTCTTCTAATCCTTAAGGCAACCCAGAGGTGAGTGTTCTCACACCCATTGTACAGAGGGAAGACTGAGCTGGGCGAAGGGACATTGCTGGCCCAAGCTCACTTGGCTTATCAATGGGAATGTCAGGCTTCAGACCTCTCAGGGTAAAAGGTGACTGATGACAACACTTCAGCTCTGAGATTTTCCTAAGTGATCCTGTTTCCTTCCCTCATGGGTAATAACTATGCAATGTCAGGTGGGCCTCAGGAGGCTTCCACCTTTGCTCCGAGGATTTGCTTGGAAGTCACGTAGCGAAGACTGTCTCTGCCCACTGTCATCTCAGACTTGGGAGGGGCTCAGGAGAAAAAGAACTGAACCCTTCACTGGTATGAGAAGCAGAACTTGAGCCCACTTGGTGAGCAACACATCCCAGTGTATATTGTGGGGGGCGGGGAGAGGCTTGCATGGCCAAGAAAACCCTTCTGCTTGCAAGTTCCTGAAGCATTTTCTCAGCTGTTACCTGAGGAGTTTTGCCACAGCCCATGAGGGAAGCCTGGGCTGCTGGGGGAGCAGGGGTGATGCCCCTGACCCCTGATGGGAAAGAAATTTTGGACCTGCCAGCTCTGAATCACATGATCTGATTCCTTAGGATAAGTCTCTTCTCTGTACACGCCCCAGTGGCCATGGAGAAGCCTGCCAGGGCAGCACCCGCCCAGGAGCTGTGTGGCCCCCAAACCAGAAAATTTTACTGTCCCATCATTTACAGAATAAGTGTGCTGACCCGGCCTTCACTCAAGGTATAATAAGCATTTTATAAAGAACAACAACAACAAAATATTTACAAGCATTTTATGATTCTAGTTATCCTAACAGTTTTGAAGCTAATTTTCTTGGGTAAATCTCCAAGCCTGTGAACAGAGGCATCACCTCCCCACGGGGGTCCCAGAAGGCCCCCACCTGAGACCCTCACTTAAAGGGCCAGGACATAATGGCCCTTTTCTCAGCAGGACCCAGAGTTACCTAAAAGAGAAGGGACTCAACTACCTCTGGTGATAAATCTGTTGGAGTCTGAGGGGGCTCCAAGCAGCAGCGAGCATTTTCACTTAAAAAGCCAGCATAGAATAATAATGGTTTGATTTAACATGGCAATTATCTCTCCCAGCACTTTATCGCATGTGATTAGCCCTATTTGATAGAAGAGGAAATGCGAAAAGGTAGAAATGAAGTCACTTGTTTAAGGTCACATCATGAGTCAGGAGGGAAATGGAGACAGGCCTGGGGCCTCCCACACCCAGCTGCCACTCCGCGGGAGTCGGTCCTGTCCAGGACCCTCCACCATCACGCAGCGCGATCACCCTCACAGAACCTCCCAAGGCTCTGCGGGGCAGGCTCAGCGGGGAAGGGTGGGGGCCTAGCAATAAAACACCCCCGAAGCCCTAGCAGCTGCATGGCAGGGTTCGAATCCTCCAGGTGCTTCTCCTGGCCTTTCCAGAGTCCCTGCACACCCAGTTCAGGGCACAGCTGTTGGGACGAGGCTCAGGGCTACGCATTTCATCTCAGTGAGTGTGTTTGCACCCTCAGGAGAATCCCCAGCCTGAGCACCCTTAGCCCCATTTTCTACTTGGGAAGAGAGACTCAGGTCGATCCCGGAGGCCAGGAAGAGCAAAGCAGATTTCAAGTCCGCTCCACTCCACAAACCATCCCTGAGCACTAGGCAGCTATTAAATGTCCATGGGATCCGCCCCCAAACCTTCACATTCCTGAGGATAAAATTATCTCAGGAGTCTCACACCCCACATCCGTGTGGGTCCCCAGCAGGCTGGCAAACAGAGCCCCTGAAAGCTGTTAGGCCTTTGGGTCATGAGCAAAGAATGACCAGTCACAGGGAGGGCTTGGGTTCTGATTGGAAAGTGAGCCCAGCAGGGAGCCCAGCACAGGGGTGAGACTCAAGCACTTCTCTGGGCCTTTCCTGTGCAGAGGTCAGAGTGAAAGTCGGCCCGGGATGGTTACAGCAGTTCTGAAAGAAGACCTTCAGAGAGCAGGACTCCTATGGAAACCCTGTCCTTTGTGGCTGGAGGATGAGGTCAAGGGATGGGAGAAAGGAAAGGGAGGCAGGGTCAGAAATATGGAATGAAGACACAGAGAGTGAGCTGGGGGCAGGGCCGTGGAGGAGAGAGGTTAGCAGGCGCATGAGACTTGCACCACAGAGAAAGGCACCCAGAGAAGCAGAGGCAGAGATGATGGTTCCTGTGGGAAAAGAAATAAAGACTAGAAATAAATGTGGGGAGAGATTACTAGTCAGGAAAGGAAGAAAGTATCAGGAAGAAGAAGCAGGCAGGGAGGCAGGGGAGGAGCAGGGTGAGAGAGAGAAGGCGGGAGATAGGTGGACTTTGAGTCAGGAGGCTGAGCCACTGTGTGAATCACAAACACAGAATCTCTGCCCTGCGGGAATCTGACCCTGTTCTTTGTGATCAGAGGCCAGGGGCGCACACAGGAACCGCTCAATAAGCCCTTGTCAGGTTAAACTGAATTGCCCATAACAAGTCAAGGGGCCAAGTGAGAGCAGGCAAATCTCCCCTGCTGAATATACCTGCAGCTGACCCTCTGGCCATCAGGAGGGCTGGGTGGTGTCAGGGAGAAGTCTCCTGAACCCTCGATGTACTTGGGGGGCCTGGACCATTGATATTCCTGCCCGCAGCAGCCATCTGAACCCAGACGGGAAGGGATTCCTTTCGGCCAACTTCAGAGGACTGGGGGACAGTTCCACCTCAGGAGCCCGGTCCTGGGCTTCCCCAGGGGCTATGGCAGCTGCCTGCCTGCCCCAGTGACCAGCTCTGTCTCAGTGAAATCCTTTTAGCCTCCTGTCAGATCCACTGATATGAACCAACATTTACGGGCCAAGATGAACAAAACGGGGAGAGAAATCAGCCAGCCAAGGGCACTTTCTCAGATATGCATTGAAATCAAACCACCAAGGATCGATCCCTCTTAGAGTGATGGAAGATGTCTAATAAATACAACAACCGTGTGAGAATGACCTGAGGAGGGGGGCAGTGGGAGGGGGAGTTAAGGCGGCTCCATCAAGAGGGGACTTCATGAAGGAACAAAATCTCCTCTTGGTGTGGAGAGAATGGGGTAGACAGGGAAGGGAAGTCCCAACCCTACCAACAGAAGCAACCCTGAGACCCTTTTCCTGAACATAACAGCAGGATGGGGTGGGATGATCAAGGATATAAATGGCTAGGGGAAGGAGGGGGACCCAACTACTTTCGGACAGGGAAAACCTAAACAGGCACCCTAACATTGATTGAGCACCTACAGGCATAGCACAGTTTCCCAAGGAGGCTCACAATAACCTTAGGAGGTAGACATCACTATTACCCTCACTGCACAGGTCAGGAAATGAACACTCAGGGAGGGCTGCTACCTGAAATCACACAGCAAATGAGCGGTAGTGGGGGCTAGGATTTGAGCCCAGTACTGTCTCCAGTGTTTTGAAACACACATTTAGATGATATATGGGATATTAGGGTCCTGAGGAGTTACTTCAAGATCCTAATCTCTTTCCATGTGCTTTAAGGTGATTGCAAATTTCTTAAAGCCCTAGAGCCTGTCCTTTCCCCACAGAGCTATAAGACCCCCCTCAACAGCCCCCTTCCCAGCGGCCCATGGAGACTCAGCCCCTCATCACACTTCTGGGGCCCAGAAGTGGGCTTAAGATTCCTCGGCCAACGCCAACCTCCCCCAAGCAGCAGAACTTACCCCGCTTGGGTTGCTGCAACAGCTCCCCCACGCAGATCTCAAAGCCTGGAGATAAATGACCTGCAAAAATAGAACAAAAGGCAAGGTTGGGGGGGTGGGGGAGAAGCAGGGAAAAGAGATGGGGGGCAGAAAATGAAGAGCAGAGGACTGACATCCTGAAATGTTTTGCAATAGATCTTGACTGAAATGCCTGTCAAATTAGATAGACAAGCCTTGTGTATTTTCCCAACCCTCGGAAGAAAGATGGTAATGAAGACTTTCGGTCTGTGGGAGGGGAATGGAAATCAGATCCAATAACCTGAAGAGCTTGCTTCCCCTGGGAAGCTTGGAGGTTTAATTAAGGAATGTTTGTAAAGCTTGGAGAAATTCTAGATAAAAGAAATTCAGGAAAAAGGACGAGGTCACAGAATTTACAATTCAACCTTGGAGTTACCAGCAACCTTTTTTTTTTTCTTTCTGCAGTTCACCAGCCTTTTTGCTAGAATCAAACTTTGGGATTCTATCCTATGTCCTTTAAGTGTGGGCATCCTCGCCAGTGAGAAAGTGGCGTTCGCATCCGAGCTTCCTCCCAGCCTAACTGAATGCTCTGCTCTAATTTACATAAAAGCAACAAGTCCTTTCAAACTAAAATTGACAGGACAAATCCTGCCAAGCCTGGGTCTCCTGCTAGGTAGTTGCTCTTTCCCCATTCCCTCCCAACAAAACAACCCCAAACTTCACTTCCGTGTAAAATTATACCAAAAAGAGCCACTCGAACCAGCACCCTGTCAGCAATTAAACACGATCCAAACAGAAAAGAAAGGCTGAACTTGGCTCTACATGGATGTACATGATACGTGGTAAATGCCAGAGCCCTGAATCTCAACACCATCCCCAAGTCCTTGTTCTCTAAGTCCAGTGAGCACCCCTGACCTTTAAAATCGCCCTGATTATCTAAATCTCTGTCTTCTCCACCCAGGGCAGCCCGTTCTCCCCGGGGACACTGCTGTGTTGCAGAGTGCAAGGGGAAAAAGACCTGGGAGTTAAACTGAGGGGTGATCCTCTTGGGACAGAGCCACCCACCTGTTAAAAGCAGGGCTGGACAGAGAGGGAAACTCCAGAGAGCAATCTCTCTCTCACCCTGCTCTGGCTTTTGTAAACTGGCCTCCGCACTGGAACTCCATCTGCCAGATAATCAGACCCAAACCTGAAATCCTCCAGCCCAAGCTCTTGCCACTTTCAGATCCAGAGGACCAGGAAAAACAAATAAAACCAAAAAAGGGGTGCTGGAGCCCCTCTGGGTGTTACCTGTGTGCTCCTTTGTCCCTGGGCAGCTTCTGGCCAGCAGGCTGGGGCACGGTGGCAGGCACCAGTCCAGAACTCAGGGGCCTCCTGCTGGGGAGGAGAGGTCAAAGAGGCAGCTGTGCGCACCACCAAAGCCCCCTTAGAATGCCAGTTCTGGTGTCTTGCCCCCCTTTTATGGACTAGAGCCTCCCCCTTTTGCTCAGCTCTTGCTGCGCACAGGCTGCTTCTAGCCAATGGGGAAGGAGCTCAGAGCAGTGCAGGCACAGGCCCCCGGGCCCTTCAACTCCAACTCCCGGCCCCACACAATAGGGTTCTCTTGGTGACAGGGGTGTGGAGGAGGAAGGCAGCAGGCAGGAGGGAGGGGCGGTTCTGGGTGTAGTGCTGTTTGTCACTTGAAATCCGGCCACTTCAGTCTTTGATGCATTTCCAGGAGAGTGTCACAGAGGAAAAAATAAGACAGGTAGGGAGGGACAGAGGCAGAGTTAGGGAAAGATGGAGAGGCACAGAAAGAGTCAGAGACAGGCAGAAACACAGAGACAGATGAGCACAGAGAGAGACAGAGACAATCAGACAAACATGGAGACAGCGCGCGCCAGACAAATATTAAGACAGATGGGGAGAGAGAGATTCAGAGAGAATCAGACACAGAGAAAGGGACCGCGTCAGGGAAGCAAGGGAGGAAGAGTCCCACAACCAGAGACCCAGAGAGCGCGTGGCAGAGAGGAGGGTGCCCAGATAGATGGGTGCCCAGGGAGACGGGCAGAAACAGTGAGGAGAGAGATAAGGAAACCGAGAGAGAGAAAAGACAGGCAGGCTCAGAACTCCTCCAGATCCCCGAGACAGAAGCCCTTGACAGGGAAGAGACTACGGGGGAGCAGCAGGGGAGGCCTGCAGGGGCTGCGTGCCCGGCCCAAGCTGTGACTCCGTGTGTGGCGGGTGCCTGCGTGTGCGGAAATGTCTCTGCTTCCACGCGCCTGCCGCCAACAGTCTGTGGTACATGCCTGAGCCAGGCACAAGCCGCCCTGGCAGAAGCACAGCCCTTCCCCGGCAGCCAAGAGCAGCAGTTTACTTTTCTCTGGAGGCTACACAGTAAGGATCATGAAATCCCCTCAAAATCTGGGCTGCGATGTGCCTTTGCTGGGACTCCAGGTGGGGGGGGAGACCCGGTTCATTTATTCTGGCCGCTGATGCCAATAGCAGCTTGCAGACTGCGCTCGGCGTGGCCACGGGTCCCGTCCAGAACACACGGGGGTCTCTGAGTTTGGAAAAGAATATGCTTTTCTCCATCGACAGCAGGCGAGAGGTGTCTGGTGGAAGGCAGACGTTCCAGATTCTGGCCGGGGAGGCCCATTTTATGGGCACCTGTGCTGTTTCAGGCAATTAGCCAAATTGTCAGGTTGCATCCTCATACCTGGCCAGGTAGTGCACCTAACCCCATGCTGCAGCTGAGGAAAAAGAGGCTTGAGAGCTGAGAAACATGGCCAAAGACACACAGCAAGTAAGTCCTTAAGCTAGGATCCAAACCCAGGTTTACCTGGCCGCAGAGTCCCCGCTCACTCCCTCACCTCTCCTTAGGCATGAAGCTGTGGATCTGCCCATGCTGAAGATGGGCACAGAAGCTTTCCACTCGGGGGGCACTCTCCACTGCAGGAGAGGGCTGCTGTGCTGGTTGGGTTCCCCTCACTGGTAGAGAGACCTTAGACATGCCTCCAACTTCAGCCTCACTTTGTTCATCCATTAAATGGGGATAACAGTATCTGGCTGTTATCAGACTCTTGAGAGGATGAAACAAGAAGTTGTGGGTAACAGTCCTTAATTCAGCCTGTGCTTCACAAGTGCCCCGACGCCTTCTGTCCTTGTGATTAGTCACATCGTCCCTGCTTGGATGCACCACAGGTCTCTCCCTGCACCTGATTCATTACAGGAAGGAAGATGGCAGGGGCACCTATGATGTTCCAGATGCTTCCACCTGCTGCTCTGTATCCTCTCCATGAGCACACGTGTGCACAGGTGTCGCAGTGCCTCCGCGAGTGGGTCAGGCAGCTGAAGTTCCGTCCCTCAGGTCTCGAGACCTCAGTGCCCACACACTTGCCACCAGTCTTGAGGTGAGGTCTCCCTCCTCCCTTCCAGAGAGGACGCTCTCAGCGATTTAAGGCTTTGTCCCTTTGCCCAGCCAGGCCTGACAGGCAGATGCAGGGGATTTCGGGAACCCATGTGGAAGTCCCAGGCCGGGCTGATGGCCATGACCCAGGCTCAGCTTGGCCAGATCTCCTGGTGTTCTGCTTAGGCACCCACAGAGCTCGAGTGGCATGTGTTCACTGTCACCCTGGAAACATAGGAGTCCCAGGTTAGCGTCTTCATCTCCAAGGTCAACACCTCACCCCAGTTGCTCTCTATTTTCCTTACTTTTCTCTCCCCCCACCCCCATTTCCTCTACCTCTAAGCTCTTGGTAGTGACCTAAATAGACAAAGACATGGGGCACAGAGGCTCCTGTTTCTGGAAGTCAGAGGGCATTAGAAGAATAGAGGAGGAGGCCCTCTCTTGAGTATTTTTTATCATAAAGAGAAACGAGGGCGAGGACGGCGAGGTTGGAGAGGCTGTGGATAATCCAGTTTTAAGCCATTAGTGTTTAACATCCGTCACCCCCAGAGTCTATTGTCTGCCTCAAGAGCAAATGGCTCATTCATTTGCCTGGCCTTTCCTCCTGCGGCGTCCTTTACACATATCCCCCCACACACCCTCACACACACACTCACGCTCACACACATACACACAGGTGCGCGTGCGCAGTCAGGAATAGCTTTCTCCCATGCCTGACAGGAGCTCACTCCCCTCGCTGGCACCTGGGGGTCATGTCACAGGCCCCAAGGGCAGCAGCACATGAGGTGGGAAACCGTGGGCTGTGGGTGGCTCACTTGCGCTCCAATCCCGGGGCTCCCCTTCCTCGGTGCATGGCAACCAAGGTCTTGCCTCCCTGAGCTCTTGAGTCATCTGAAGATGGGACAGAACTAGCTCTGTGCAGGTGTGAGGACTGATTCCAAAGCTCCACCGTGTTCCCTGCATGTCCTCAGAGCACAATGAGTCTATTTCAGATCTTGAAGTGGGCAAAAGCAAAGGTTACAATATTTGAAACAGCCAGCCCTCAAATTGTGCTGTTAAGTAGGAAGAAGGAAGCCCTTGGTGGAAGACAGACGTTAACAATAAAGCCAGCGTTGCTTAAGGCTTTTCTACATGCCAAGCCCTGTCGTAAACCGTGTGCAGCTATTAGCATGTGATTTTCCCCATGACCCTGCAGCGAGATGGGACCCCACCCTGCTTTACAGATAAGCAACGGGACTCGGGGAGGGAATATCATGCACATGACCAGACGCAGCTAGAGAGTGGCAGAGTTGCCCTGATGCTCAGCTTCTCACTGCCCTGGTTCCATCTTATTCGCAAAGCTCCAAGTGTTTTCTCCAGTCACCTGTTGTGATGGAAAGGCTGGAGCAGGTGACATGGGTCACTTGGGAGGATGTCACTGTCCCGTCAGCTTCCAGGGTCCTGGTTCACTCTTCATGCCACCATGTGCATGCGTGGATCTCAGGGACCCACACAGCTTCAGGTCCAGAGCCACGTCTGCATGTGTGTGTGTGTGTGTGTGTGTGTGTGTGTGTGTGTGTGTGTGTGTGTCTACCATGGGAGAGATAAGGGAGGCAGGAGCTGTGCTTAATGGGGAGCAGTGCTCATCTCTCTCATGCTTTTACATTGACCAACCATCACAATGAGCCATCCTTGCTCGGCCTGGGGCACGAAACGTGTGTCACACACAATTTGGCCTCCTTTGTGCTCTTGGCCCTGGTGGGGGTGGATGTGGGAGCAGGCAATGTGCAGCAGTCTGACCAGGGCTGGGCTAGGAGCAGACTAGAGTGCTGCGGGGTACAGAGACCAGCCCCCTAAGCCAGCCTGGTGGAGCAGAGTGGGTGGCAGGAGAGAAACCAGGGAAGGTTTTCAGGAGAAAGGGGGAGCTAACTGAGAAGCGAGGCAGTAGGAGAAGGAGTTGCCCCAGCAAAGGAAAGGGAAGGGCATTCCAGGCAGAGGAATCAGCCAAGGAAAAGCATAGAGGCAAGGTGAGGGAGGCCTAGGTCATCCTTGACTTCCTTCTATATCTCCCCCAGATTCAACTCACCTTCACCGTCAGTGGCTTTGTCCCCTGGATCACCCCTATCACTTCTCTCTTAGGTGACTGTCACACCCACTCCCTCCTGCTCCCACCCTTACCCCTACCTACTATTGGCGCCTCAACTGTAAGAGAGATTCTTTTAAAAATGGAACTCAGATTGGACAACACCCCAGTTTAAAACACTCCAGTGTTTTCACCCCTCTTGGAACATGACCCATGCTCCTTACCTGCAGGACCTGCTTCCTGACAACCTCCTCTTTCCTGCTTCCTCTTTTCTGCCTCCCACTTCCTGCCTCTTGCTTCCTGCATGCCACCCTGGCTCCCTGCTGCTCCAAGCACTCTAACTCCTGCTCCCGAGACTTTGCACATGCTGTGCCTTCATCTGGAATGCTCTTCCCTTCATGTTCACTCCAGAACTTCGTGTAGGTTTTGCCTTCAATGACACTTCCTCAGACAGCTCTCTCCTGCCCACCCCCTGCAATGCCTCTCCTTCCCCTTGCCCAGCTCCACTTATTGGCCCTGTCTGACAAATACTTCATAGTTTGTCCAATTCTTGTCATTTCCCGGTGGAGTGTCAACTATGAAAGCAGACATATTGTATCTCTGGCACCTGAAACAGGCCTAGCACATCATGGGTGCTCAGAAGACATGTGTTGAATCAGTGACTTAAAGAACTGCCAGCAGCATTGTGGGATTGGAACCCCGAGTAAACAGCAAGAGAAGAGGCTCAAGAGCCTGCAGAATCCCAAACGCCAGGCTGAGCACTTTGTCAGGGGAGAGCTGGCTGCCTGGGAGGGGTTGAAAATGGTTTTCTGTGTGGACAAAGGCCCAGAGATGTGTGGGGGAGCAAGTTCCTCACTTCTGTTCAGTTTACGAGCATTTCCTGATGCAGGTGATTCAGGTTCAAATCCCACATGACTTCTGACCTCACCAAGTTCGTATACAGAGACATAAAAAATTAAGAATCTGTGACAAATCAAAGCAATGCAAAATACATGCCACATAACTTCTTTTATGCAGGAAGGTAGGGCGTGTTCAGGAAGTGCTCTCTGAATAAGTAACATCTGAGGTAGATTTTAAAGGATGCACAGGAGTTTGCCAAGCAAACAAAGAAGGGTTTCCTAATGCACCTCAAAGAGCCAGTGTCAAGGACACAGTGCATTGTGGTAGGTTTGTGAAATGGAGCAGTTGCTATGGAAAATTTTGGGGTGGTTCTTTAAACGTTAGACATAGAGTTACCAGACAACCCAGCAATTCCACTTCTAGGTATTTACCCCAAAGAACTGAAAACAGGTACTTGAGCAGATGCTTGGATGCCCATCTTCACAGCAGCATTATTTACAACAGCCAGAAGAGAAAAAACAAACCAGGCGCTCTCAGTGGACAGCTGGATAAACAAAACACAGATTAGGCCTACAATGAAATAATATTCAGCCATAAAAAAGAATGAAGGTCTGCTACATGGTGTTACATGGGCAGACCTTGAAACATTGTGCAAGAGAAATGAGCAAGACACACAAAAAAAGGATAAATATTGTATGATTCCACTTCAGCAAGGTACCTAGAATAGGTAAATTCACAGACAGAAAGTAGGATTGAGATTACCAGGGGCTGGGAGGAAGGAATGGAGAGTTATTGTTGAAACAGCACAGTTTTTGTTTGGAATGATGAAAAAGCTCTGGAAAGAGTGGTGATGGTTGCACACGATTATGAATGCACTTAATGCCACTGAATTGTACACTTTAAAATCATTAAAATGGAGGTGCCAGGAGAGGCCTGGGAAGAAGGTGCTTATTTCCCTATTGGAGAGTTCTCTGGTTGCAAGGAAAATGCTGGGGAAAGCAGTGTATTCTTCTCCCAGCCAAGAGATGCAGACAGCTGCCAACAGCTGCCAACAGCCGAGTTGGTAAACTAGAATTGGAAAGAACTTTCCATTTCCCATGGGCAAGACCTCCCCTTCCCTCCAGTTTTGCCTCAGCTGGTAGCAGTTTATTGCTCCAGCTAATAGTTACCAGACTCTGATGACTCATCACCATGGATCATTTTTTATTCCTCTTAGCAAACCCCCAAGGTAAGGACTGCACTTGCCTTCCTTTGTCAGAGGAAGGAACTGAGCTCAGAGAGGCCGTGAGCTGCCTTATGTCACACAGCCCGTGCGTTGAGCAGAGCTCACCCACGTTGATCTGACTGCAAAGGCTGCTGGCTACTGTCTCACTGAGGCCAGCTGCTTCCCAAGAGCATCTATAGTTTATTATTCTGTCTCATTATCCTAATGGAATCATTCTGTTATATTCACAGATGCTGTTACTCACTGAGGGTCACCCTGTGCCTAGGACAGTTAAACACGATCTTTTGTAAGCTCTCGTAGCCCTGAGAGGTAAACCCTGGAAGTCCCACTTTGCAGATAAAGAAACTGAAGCCCAGAGAGATGAAATGACTCCCCCAGCAGCGCAGTGGGAAGGTGTGGAGCCAGGACTTGCATCAAGATTCCTCTTACTCCAAAATCTGAGCCCTTTTCTGCTTTGTCACCCTGCCATGACACTCATCTGTCCTCCCAAGTCGCCTGGGGACAGGAACCTGACCAGGAAAGGATCTACTATGTTTGGGGTCCAGAACCACAGGCTTCATGCACATGACCACACATCTGGAGCCCACACGTGACCTCTGCCACCAGTTGAGCAACAGATCAATGATGGGAAAGGTTTTTGCCCAAAGGAAAGAGAAACATCAAATCTCAAATCACTGAAGGCTTAGCACAGCCACCATGTATCAGATCCCTGCGAGGTGCTTAGTGCTTCCCCTAAAGTGCCCTTGACCCCTCTCCACTACCCTGTGATGGGAGCAGCATTAACTCCACCTTCCAGAGGAGGAAGCTGAGCACAGAGAGTGCAGCCACTTGCCCGAGGTCACACAATCAGGAGATGGTACAGCCCAAAGGTCAAGCCCACCCCCCTTGAAAGGCAGGGCCCTTTTCATTCAAGCTGCTTCTCAAAAGCCACCTGGTCCTAAATTCCTCAAGAGAAGCCTGGGCATCTGCAGGAGGATGGATCCACTGTGGAATCTGAAGAAAGACCCTTGATCCAAGAGCTGCTTGTTGTCATCCCAGGAGTTCTGAGAGGCACATAGCTCCTAATAATAGCCCTTAACAAGAAGTGAGTTTCTTTTTGCAAAAGGGAGATTAAAGTGCTTTTCTCTCAGTCCATGAATCTTACAGTTTCTCCTAAATCCTATTGAACTGACAACTTGCTACCTTTTCTGCATTCATTCCACAAAACGCTCCCAGAGTGGCTGCCAGGAGCCAGGTTTTCTGCTCAACACTCAGAGGCATGGCCAAGAAAGCCCCATCCCCATCCTCTGGGATCACAGTCTGGGGGGATGGAAGGGATGAAACAGTTAATTTCAGTAAGATGTGGGTAAGTCTGAGCTGGGGGCTACCATGGAATTCCAGAGCAGAGGTACCCAAGGCCTCCGGCCTGATGAGGGAAGTCAGCCTGGAGCTGGAGGAAACATGGATCTTAAAGGCTGAGCAGGAGGATGCCACAGTGACCCATCAAGGTTCAGCACAGAAGAAAGAAAACTGTTACTTTACCTCTCTGAGCTCCAGTTGCCTCCTCTGTGAAATAGACATAATGGTAGTACATAACTGTGATGTAAGCACAGCTAACAAATTTAAAAGAGCATGCAGTGGGTAGTCCCTAGCTGGGGAATAGTATTACTAGTTCTAAGATATTATAACTAAGTATAAATTTCTATTATATTGATGGTTGCTAATCTTCCCCAATTTAAAAAGGTCTTTCTATCAGGGCTCTGAGGAGTCCTGAGCTGTCAATGATTCAAAGGGAGGCCAGGAACTTGTTCTGGAACTTGGGGTGATAAGGAGCCTCCATCACCTTCTGGGGCTGATGTGAACACTAAAGAAATTCTTAGCCAAGATGACTGGAATGAAAGCTCCTTTCCCTAGCCTGTCTGGCAAGAAGTGGTCCATGCTGCTTTACTCTCATTGGTGGGGGCTCCTAAAGCACCTGTTTCAAAGGTGTAGTTTACTCTAGACCATTGATTTCCCACCTGTTAAGAGGCTCTGATGAAGATTGGGTAAGAATCATAGGAAAGTAGCTTTGCCTTGACTTCTTCTTCCTGGAGACTCTTACTTGTGTTTAGACATCCATTCCACTCAGCGACTCCTTTCCTCTTTTCCTCAGCACCTAGGCTGAGGACAGAGACTTGCATTAGGCAATGGCCTTTGGACACATAGTAGGTACTCAAAGAATGTTGGCTGAATAGATAGTAATTGCTAAGTTCTGCTGGATTCAATTTATTAAATATTTAAACATGGTAAGATCTATAAAGGCTGGAGCTCTAACAGTCCCTGTTTCCATGATGACATCACAGTGTTGTGATTCATCCATGGCAGGTGCAGAGGTGACTGTCATTTTGTAAGTGTTTCTTCTCTTCTGAGTATCTTGCTCCTTAAGACATAGATCTGGTCTCTGTATTTATCCAATCATTTCTAATGTCCCCTTTAATGACTCTGCTCCATTCACTAGGACCTTTTTTCTGTTCTTTGGAAATGTCATCTTGTTCCCACCTCAGAACTTTTGTTCCAATCATTCCTTCTGCCAATATACTGCCTTTATCCAACACTCACATGCATTATTCTTTCAACTAATTCACATCTGTACTCAAATGTAACCTCTTCAAAGAGGTCTTGCATGGTTGTCTTATCTAAAAGAATATTCACTATCATGATCCTCTTGCTGGAATTATACTACATATTCATTTGTTTGCTTATTCTTTGTCTCCCCCACTGGAATGTAAGTTCCAGGAAGCCATAGATCTTATCTTTCCTGTATTTGATTGTATCTGGAGCTCCTATAACAATACCAGGTCATGGCAGACACTCAATAAATATTTACAGAATGAATAAGCAAAATATCATTATCTTAAATACTGGTGGAAATGACTCCCTAGCCAGTTGGAACACTCACTCATTTCCAGTTTGTTAATCCCAGACCTTAACCCTCCCTTTGGTTTACCCATCACCCATTCTGACTCAGAGCTGCCCACATTCTTGAATGAGAGACATGGATGAAATCAGCTGGAGGCTGCAGGAGGCACCTATGACTGCGGCCTTTTCCTTTCCCAGAAAGAGGCTGGAAAAGGGCTCTACCAGTTTTCCAGACAACAATTCCCAATAGGGCTATGTAGGACTGTGAGTTCCCAGTACCTCCTCTCTGTAGAAATTATCACTCTTTGTATTTATTAAAGATTACCTATCTCTCCAGTGTTTCCAGCTTGCAAGAAATGCCAAGTGGGGACAGCTGGAGAAAGAACTATCAGTTTTGGATTCCAAGATATGGAAAAATTAAGATGTCACTAATAGCCAGTGAAAAGCTGGCTCGTTCTTCCCCTCTCTATTCACTTCCCCTGGGCTCCATTTTCTGCCTCAGCACCTGCGCTGCCTCATGCCCAGTAGCGGGAATTTGCTTTTCAGCACCACGGACAGCAATCGGTTGGCAGCAGGGAAGACAGAGAAAGCCAGAACTTGGGGCATCCGCGCAGCCAAACAAATATTTACTGAGCACATCCTGGGGCCAGACACATTGGAGAATACGACTTATGTGGTCCTGACCTTCAAATAACTTAATCTCTTCAAGTGATCAACATTCCTAGTCTGATACTGCTGGAGCAAGGCTCTAGACCTCCTAATACTTGAAAAGGAGGGAAAATCAAAGGAAAATGTTTTCTTTTTCAACAATTGTTGAATTGCTGCTGTTTGCTCACATATGGCATCTAATTTTTTCACTAGACTGCTACGCTCAAAGAAAACAGGCACCACAATGCCCTACGCATTTTTACATTCTAACTATCCAGCACAGTGCATGGCACACAGGCGCTACTAAATATTTAGTAGTTTTTGGAATGAATGTGTGGGTGATGTAATTCTAACAAAACTCTATTTTACTCCTATCTTTTTCTTTAAGATTTATTTATTCATGTGTACAAAACCAGGGTACAGGCCAGATGTGCAAGAGGGTGAGAGGATTCACCAGAGACAGAGTGGGGAGCAGAACAGGCAGACTGACTGAAATACACCACTAAGGGGAGCAGCGGGAGAGACAGGAGAGGTCTGCTGCACCATGTGGGTATCTCCCCAGCTGGCTGGGATCGAACCCGCGCTACAGAGGCTGGGGACAGCTTCACAGTGCTGCGCTCAACCGCCTGCGCCACCAGGGAGGTCCCAATTTTTTACTCCTAGCTTTTAACCCTTATCTTATAGATGAGAAATTTGAGGCTCAGAGACTTGCCTTCTCATGACAGTCATTAAGGTGCAGGGCTTGGTTAGAGACTAGGGCCTCATGATTTCATTCTATGCTGCCAACCCAAACCACCTACTATGTGCTGGGCACTCTTGGAACTAGCTACAAAGGAACTATATAGTCTTTGAGTAAATCACAACCTTGAATAAATCATGTTTTTCTTCTGACCTCAGTTTCCTCATATGTAAAATGAGGAAAGGGGTTTGTATAGTTAAGTACCCTCTCACCCCCAAAAATCCCTAGTCTGTAAGCCCCGCCTCCCACCAAAAGCCTGATCATCCATTTGTTGCAATTAAACAAAGAGACTGGCAACAAGGGGACCAGCAGGAGGCGCTATGGAATGAATTTAAAACATTCTTCCCCTGGCTCCACAGGGTGTCAAATGAGAAGTATATTGATATCCCAACAGACCTGCGGCTCTTTTTCATCTTCCTGCTGTAACCAGAACGTGTGCGCAAGCAGTGCCGACTCTCTTCCTTTTAGAGTGCAGCAAATGAACTTCAACCCCTCTCGAGAAGTGAGTAAAGAGACAGCCCCAGGACACAGAGACAGTGGAGTGAGGCGGTAGTGACTTATCACCCAGGAACCCACTGGCTGAGTAACTTTGGACAAAGCCCCAAGCAAAGATAACTGTTTAAATGGCTGCGGCAGCGGAAAAATCAGTTTAGTTGATTGATGTCCTGGGTTTCTAGTTAGTGGGTGGCTTGCAGCCATGGCTCTGCCTCAGCTCCCAGAATTACTCCAATAAGTGATTTTCTCATCCCTAACTCTCCCCAGGAGGCAGGGGCAGGGGCTGAATCAGCTCTCTCCAAGCCTGATTGGGATTTAATGGGGGCCAGTGGGTATTTGTTCACCAGGGACTGTGTGGGGAGAGGAGTTGCAGATCTGTCAAGCTTGGCAGAAGTATCTGGCTCCTGCCTGGGGGTGTGGAGAGGAAAATAAAATCAGGGAAGAATTGTTTGCAGAGTGAATGTCTTTCAATTATTTGTAAAGGATGCAAATCAAATGTTTCAGGAAGATTATTTCTCTAGCCAAATCTTAGCCACTGAAATGTAGATTAACCAAGGAGAGTCTCCAAGTTGAAGTAGTAGTGGGGGGCTTGGGAAGTTTGTCAAGGAGCCTAACTTGATAGGAGGCATGTAGGATAATTGGAAAGCAGCAAGCTCTGCAATTAGCCAGGCCCGGATTCACATCTTGGGCTCTGCCATTCAACCTATGAGACCCGGGCTGTGTTGTTCCATCTTTCTGAAATTCAGATTCTTCATCTGTGAAAGGGAATAGTAATAATATTAACGCTCTTCTTAACCATTCTTATATAGCATACCATATTTTGTTATGTTTATAGTCCCTTAGGTCAGATATCCAGACAGGACGTAACATGTATAGCTTATCTTTACTGCATAAAGTCTAGGGCTTCAAATGGGCAAATCCCAAATGGCTGGGTGTTGGATAACCTGGAGGTTCCTTCACACACATAGTGAGAGGCAGGATTGATTCAAAGGCCAGGTTCATCCGGGATGTTAACTATAGCACTCACCTGTGCCTTCCCTAGTTAGGGTCACTAACCATGGTGGCTCAAAACTCCAAGAGCTAATGTTCCAATAAACAGGCTGGAGTTACTTAAGCTTTTATGACCTGACAACTTCTTGGAAATCACATAGTATCATTTCCTTTATACACTACTGGTGAAAACCATCCCAGATTAAGGGGGAAAGATTATATACTTGTTTTAAAAAACAGGAGTATCAATTTGCAGCAAAGTTTTAAAATCACTACACCAGCCACCAGGGATGTTATAGCAATTAATTGCACACCAAGTACTTGACACTAGCTACTCCTGTTTCCTCAGAGGATTAAATAGTTCACTGGGAGAGCTTTTCATTATTCTTAAATAGAAATCTGCAAATCCTTATCATGGTCTTCAAGCACCTCCCTGACTTCTTCTCTAGCCTCATTTTGTCCATCTCTCCTTTCAAAGCCTTGCCCATCACCTTCCTTCAGCAACTAAAAGGCATTACGCCCCCCTCCTACCTCCAAGCTTCTTTGCTATGCTATTTTCTCTGCCTGGGACAGTCTTTGCCCATATGTTCTTGCCTGGGGAAAAACATGTATACCTCTTAGGTCACTGCTTCAAGGAAACCCTCACTGATTGTTGAGACCAACATCATTATATGCTTTATATGCTTTATATGCTTAACCTGACCACCATCACGTTAACTACTAGACAGGGACTCTGCCCATCTTTTGCCCTCATTACTTAGCACCGAGACTGGTAGAAAGTAGGTGCTCGATAAATATTTGCTGAATAAATGAGTGAATAGATGATTAGAATTTCAAGGCTAAACAGCTTTCTATTTGACTTGAATCACATTTATTCGATTTGGCTTGGATCACATGTATTAATAGTAATTAACTCATGCTCATCAGAATTCTGGTTGGTTTTGATATCATTGCAGAGTTTACTGGTGTTCCGGAGAGAATTTTCTAGTATTAAAAATGATAATTCAGCACAGAAGACCTCTCCTGACTCGCCTGCTGCTCCCCTCAGCAGTGTATTTCATCAGTCTGCCTGTTCTGTTCCCCACTCTGTCTCTGGTGAATCCTCTCACCCTCCTGCACCTCTGGCCTGTACCCTGGTTCTTGTATAAATAAACTAATCTTAAAAAAAAGATAATTCATGAGGTAGACTTCTGAGGGTTGGTTTCTTGGAGGGGTTAGTGGGCCCCATCTTAGGTGTTACATCCAGCACCTTCTGAGACAGCAGAGGAGAAATTAAGGCTTACAATTGGATTCTGTGAAGTGCAGTAAGTATGTTTCAACCTTAATTCACCTAAACTCGGCTTCTTTTCTGTCAAGTTGTGCCAACAACACTGTAAGCATTAAACAAATAATTAAACCATGGAATTGTGTTCACTTAACACACACTAGACGCCAGGCTCTGAGCCAGGCATTAAGAATACAGTGAGGAGGAGGGCAGACTCGCTCCCTGTTCTCAGCGGTCTTGAGGTCAAACAGGGGAGAAAGAGAACAAATGGATCATTAAAAAATAGTAAAAGCTCCTACCGGAGGAGCCCCAAGAACCGGTGGTAGGACAGGAGTAGCACCTGCCTGGTGGGAAGAGTAAAAGGAGGCTTTCTTAAGGAGGTGATACCCAAACAAAGAATTTATAGGTATTATCAAAGGGAAGAAGAAAGTGATGGAAAACAGTTCCAAGAGTGGACATGCATGTAGTGGAAAGTACTTTATAAGGAAACTGGCATGTCTGCCTCACAGAGGTGGAAGACGTGAGTGGGGGAGGGGGCACAAGTGAGGGTCAAGAGCAGGGAGAGGGTGGGACTAAGGATGAACTCGCAGCCATGTCGAGGCCTGTCTTTGTCCCAAGGGCATCAGAGGGTCACAGAAGAGTGTTGAGCATGGACCCAAGAAGGCTTCAGTGTGGAGCAGGTTATGTGAGAAGGTACTGGATGCAGGAAACCTACTGGAGACCGACCATGGCTTGGTAGGGGACGGTGGTGGCTTCTACTGGGTGTGATGGTAGAATACAAAGTTGACAAGCTTTAGAGATACCTGGGAGGAATGACAGTGATCCTTGAGAAATGAAGAGTAGAGGGGAAAAACAGCAAGGAGACCTGAGGGTTCTCTTTTGAGTACGTAGATGTCAGGGGAGTCAGAGTCTCAAGAGTAAAAACAGGTTTTAGCAGAGGAAAGTGATGAGTTCAGATTTTGATATTTCGAGTTTGAGATGCCAGTGGACATGCACTTGGACATCGTATGCCAGCCCGGGAATAGCCTGTCCTGGAGTTCCCTTAGTGTTTGGTTTTATGTGGGGAATGGGTGAAGCCATCAGGGAAGGGCTCCATCTCAGTCGAGGGCCTCCTTATACCTCAAAAGCTGACCTAATCTTCTGAGTCCCCAAAATCCAATCAACTTTCCCAGGGACCACGTCAGGATACATACAGCCCCCTGGCATATGTCTGCTCTGTGGTGTGAAGAGAACATGGTGTAAGAAATAAGAAACCAAGGGTTCTCATTAGACCTAGGAAGTGACGAGTTCTTTCTTAGTAGATGCATTTAAGCACAAGTTTCAGAGAAATGTTGTGTAAGAGACTCAGTCTTGGGAAAGTAATTGGATCAGGTGACTTTTAAGGGTCCCCTGAGTGCCCTAATCTTGTATCTGCTTCTAAAAAGCCAACCAAGCCAAAATAAAAGCAACAATGACACCGCAAGCAAAAAACCACCAGTATCTCACTGCCTCGATTTCCTCATCTGCAGAAGAGCAGAGAGTAAAGATTTGGGATGATTCTTCCTACTTGGTAACTCTATTTTGTCAACAGCCATCTTGTTGCTAAATCAAAGCACCCTCTCCAATCCTTATCCTGGCTGATCCCCCATGAGTACTTTATTCAGCTAATGAATATTTCTTGGCTCACTCTCTTTCTGGGGCTTCCAAGAAAAAGCACTCTCCTTGGCTCTCTGAACACTCTTCTCACACTCCTTCATGGACTTCTTTCCCTCTTCCCATCCCTTAAATGAGGCCTCTCTTTCCTGTTCTCTTTTGACATACTCTTATCCCACAGTCTCATTGTGTACATACTAGATGTTTCTGTGTCAGTTAGAACTCTCACTTGAAAGGTATAGAAAGCCTCATCACACGTAATTTAGGAAATATGACACATATTGGTTCACATGATTGAAAATCCCAGAAACAGAGCACAGAATGACCAGGGGGTTAAACAATACCCCTTGGACCCATGCATTCCCAGCATCCCTCAGTTTTGCATCCTCTCTCAGTTTCTTCTCAAATGGCTCCTCCTCCAGGCAAGCAAGTGGAAACCTCATCTTCTGATCTTACTTCTTACCAGAGCTCTATACTTAGCCAAGTTTTCATTTGTACAAATGAAATGACAATGTACATTTCATTGTACAATGACAAAATGACAACACATGGGCATTTTCAAGTGTGCATGAGCCCAGGAAACACAGGGACAATGAGATGTCCTCAAAGAAAAAGTACTTATTTATGAAATCAAGCCAATAAGGAGACAAATCAAAATAAAGAATTCAGGAAACAAAAGGATTAGTGGTAAGCACTGAATTATTTAAACACATAATGAAGATTAAACAGTTCCAGTGATAATTATGTTATCAAAAAGATATCAATGTTTGTTTTAAATCTTGACAACATAAAAATAGCTAACAAAAATTGGCAAGTTGGGAAGAGAATATGAAAAGAATTACAAGGATGTTAACAGCATCATAATTCAAAACAGGGAGTGATTTTACACTTTCTAGAATGAAAACATAATTAAAAATTAATCTGTTGTATTTTATAAATTTCTTCTTAACCTTAAAGTACTTTTGAAAAACATTCCACTTTGAAATAATTTTAGAGTCACAAAAAGGTTCACAATATAATACAGATAATTTGCTATGCCCCTCATCCATTTCCCCAAATGTTAACATTTTACAGGATCTCACTAAAAACAATCATCAAGACCAGGAAACCAACAGCAATATAACACTATTAACAAAACTCCAGACCCTATTAAAATATTGCCAATTTTCCCACTGATGTTCTTTTTCCTGTCCAGAATCCAATCCAGGATCCCACATTGTATTTAGTTGTTGTATCTCCTTAGTAATTCTCTTAAGAATGCTCTGTTAAGATGTAATGTCCCTGGGGTAAAAATAAAACATTATTTGAAAAACAGCAATTAACTAATTTCACTTCAGTTTCTATTTCATTTAAGTTCAGGTAAAATTCAATTGAATAGTTTCACTTAAAATGTTATTATACCAGCAGCACATGAGTTGACTAAGGCATTAATACCTCAATATTCATCAGGAAAAAAAAAGTGGGTCAAGTTTTATGAAAACTTTTGTTTACCATTCATTCCCCTCATCCTTTTATTGCATCGGTACTTTTAAAACCTGTCACAGACAAGGAATGACACGTGAGGACATATACACACTATCCTCTAGGTTGTCCAAAGCATATGGAAATCCAGGTAATCTACAATCACAACCACTGAGAGGTCCAGTATTTCCTAGAACGAGAAGGATTTAAGTCTGAAGGGTCATCAGGGAGGGCTTCTCGAAGGAGGTGAAATTTGCACTGAGATTGAGTAGGTATTTGCTAGATAGAGCAATGGCTTTTCAGTTAGGCTATTTTTTTTTCAAATGATAAAAGCCCAAGAATGTTTAAACAAAAGTGGGAAACAATCAGCTCACAAAACTTGAAAGTTCAGACTCAAGTGTGGTTTGGTTTAGAGGTTGACAACACTCGCCCTCTAACTCTGCTTCTCGCTACTGTTCTTGGTCTTACTAAAATATTGCCAGTTTTCTCACTGATGTCCTTTTTCCTATCCAGAATTCAATCCCAGATCCCACAATGTATTTAGTTGTTGTATCTCCTTAGTAATTCCCTTAAGAATGCTGTTAAGAAGTAATACTCCCCAAATGGTTGATACTCCCCAAATGGTTGATACTCCCCAAATGGAATCATTAATGGCTGTAGAGATACTGTGCATTTCCACACCTCACAGCTCTCCTGATATCTTCCAAGGAGGTATGAAAAAGTGACTTTCCTGAAACCTCAAGGAAATATCTCCATGCTCATATCCAGTCCTGTGTGTATTGCCCAACCAATATCCATCTGACAAGATGGAATAATCTCATTGGATTGAGTTCTACTCAAACTCCATGACTGAGGACAGGACAGGGATATTTTCCTAAAGGAAAATCTAAAAGGTCTTGGTGGGAACAGAATGCAACCCACACATATCTGTTGCAAGAGAAAGGGCATTTCAAGCACTGTGAAGACTGAAAGCGAGGAGACTATGTTATGAGAAAGAAGAAATTTCCATACAGCTGAAGAATAAATGTGGTAGGGAGGTGGGTGACAAAAAATAAAACCATGCCCAGAGACAATTGTAGGTGATGGGAAATCTTTGAAAACTTTTCAAGATAGGAGTGATCAGATTTGTGCAGTTCAATACATGCCTATGTTTGCCATGTAAAGGAAAAATTATGAGTTAAACCAGGAGGAGGTATGTTGGGAGACTGTTGTAATAAAACAGGCACACCATTTTTAGGTGTTCATTCAGCTGTAAGTCACAAAAATATGACTAATGGTGGGCTATATCAAAACAGGCATTTATTCTTTTTTTTTGACTATTTTTTTAACATTTATTTTTATTTATTTCTCCAAGCACTGGGTACAGTCAGAAGTGCGGGAGGGTGAGAGAATTCACCAGAGTCAGAGCGGGGAGCAGAGCAGGCAGAAGGACCGAAGTACACTGCTGAGGGGAGCAGCGGGCGGCAGGAGAAGTCTGCGCGCCATGTGGGACCCTCCTCCGGTAGCCGGGGAGCAGCCGGGGATCCAACCGGCACTGCAGAGGCTGCGGGCAGCTTCACAACCCAGTGCTCAACCGCTGCGCCACCGGGTAGGCCCCCGGCATTTATTCTTTTCCTAAAAATTCAGAGGTCAGCAGATACTAGTGTTGTCAGTTCTTTCACCATGTCCTTAAGAACCCACGCTTGTGTATGTGTGTGTTTCTTTCTGCCCCATGTATTTGCTCTCGCCCTCATGCTTGTCATTTCATCGTCCCAAGGTGGCTGCCATGGCCGCAGACACCACGTGCATGTTCAAAGAAAGAAAAATGCAGGGCAAGTCAAAGTCTCTATATCTATGCCTTTAACCTTCAACAGACTTTGGCATCCATCTTCTACGTCAAAACTCTCATTTCCAAGTGCAAAGGAGACAAAGAAGGTGAATACTTAACGTGAGATGAAGCACATTGCAGAAGCAAAAAAATCATAATGCTTTTCATAAGAAAGGAGGCTATGTGTATTTGTAAATTCACAATATATATGTGTGTATGTATATACCAAGACATATACAAATAGACGGAAATATATAGTCAGAAGTATGTGTGCCACTGAAGCAATTACAAGTCTGTCAGACAGATTCAAGTTTAAGAGCCCTGAGCTATGTCTGTGAATGGGGATTGGAGGCAAGTGACACATTTGAGGTATTTGGAAGGTAGGAAGGGCAGACCTCGGTGACTGTCCTATGTGAGGAAAAAAGACACATTGTAGATGTTCAGTCCATATCTTATGCTGAAGGGATAAATAAATGAAGGTGATGAGTGGGTAAAGATATGGATGGGTGGAGATAATGAATGGATAAACAGATGGATGAATGCATGAATGGGTGGAAGGATGCTATAGATAAACAGGTGCTACATAAGGATGGACACATGGGTGGATACTTGAATAGACAGATGCTATGTATAGATAGAGGGTGGATGGATGGATGGATGGATGGATGGATGGATGGATGGATGGGTGGATGGATGGATGGATGAAAGGTTTTCTCTAGACCACCTATCCCAGAGACTACCCCATGTCTTATCCCCAGGCTTCCTGGCAGGCTGCCTCCAACTGCAGCCTTGATCACTCCTTTCTTTGCTGACAAAGACTGCGTGGTTGGATTGTACCTGGGACTGCACCCTGGGAAAGCAGCCAAAGACTCCAGATCTGACTTGGATGTGCAGCAGGAGATTGAGGGCTGATGTGGCAATATCCTCTCCCTGGGGAGAAGGTGGGCCCATGGCAATTATGCAGCAGAAAAGGCTCTTCAAGTAAACCTGTCTTGCACAAACAGGTTGGAGTTAAATTTGACCTGAGCTATGAATCATACTGTCAGTCTCCCATTCAACCACATCACTGAGCCAGCAACCTTTGTGAGTGCTACTATTTATATAGATACAAATATATGTATTTATACAGCCAGAGATATGTGTGCAACTGAAGCATTCTGATTAATTGTCTCCTGCAGATGAAAAACTTTTTTTCATCACTCTGCCTTTTGTGTTCAGTAAAAGCTGGTTCAAGGATGTAGAGAGGAAGGCCTTTAAAAGACCAAGAATGCCAGGAGTGGGAAGAAAGATCAACAATTCATTCAGCAAACTCTTCCTGATGCCTACTCTGGGAAGAGCTCTTGGGAGTGGGAGTGGGGTGGTGGAGGGTACAAAAATTAATGAGACAGGCATTTCGCCCCCATGTTATTCAAAGTCTGGTGGGGCTGCTGAGTGACAAGAGGAAGGGTAGTGGGTGGTTAAGGATTTAGATTTTGAAATCAAATAGATGGAGATTCAAATCCCAGCACATATGAAGTTGCATGAACTTGGCAAACTATTTTAAGTCTCTGAGTCCAAGCTCTTACCCTTAGTGAATATAAACATATCTATACATCTAAATGTATAGATGTACATATGTAAGTATATATTCCACCTTCCGGAATTTTGTAAATCCAGGATAAGACAATGAGCGTACAGCCTGGCCCAGAATAAACACTCAAGTCTCATCAGCATTATCACTGTCACCTTCATAGCTAATACTTTCCCAGCATTCAGTGTGTGGCAGGTACAAAAAGCACTTCTATGTACTAACTCACTTAATCTGCATGACCCTAAGGGAGATGCTATTATTCTTTCTCCATTTTTCAGGTAAAAAAGTGTGACACAAAGAGGCTAAGTGATTTACCCAAGGTTATGTCCCTCTGCTAATGGGTAGGGCCAGGTCTCAGCTCAGAATACAAATCCAGATCCAAATGGACACAAATCTACCCCAAGATTTCATCAGCATCTTTGTGACTCCTCCCCCTTTTTTTCAAGATTTATTTATTTATGCATACAAGAACTGGGGTACAGGCCAGAGGTTGGGGGAGTGGGTGAGAAGACTCACCAGAGACAGAGTAGCGAACAGAACAGGCAGAATGACTGATATACACTGCTGAGGGGAGCAGTGGGCAAGACAGGAGAGGTCTGCTGCGCCATGTGGGTAGCTCCCTGGCTGGGTATCGAACTCATGCTGCAATGGCTGCGGATAGCCCCATAGTGCTGCACCTCAACCCGTGGCACCTCCAGGGAGGCCTATGACTCCTACTCTTAATGGTGAGGATTCCCCTGCCCCAGCCTTGATGACAAAGGGGACAAAGGGAAATTGCTTTCCTGATCATTGATTATTGTTACATGCCAGGTGTTTCATGTAGAGAAGACGTATCAGCGTCCGGGGTTCTGATCCATGCCCTCCTCCCGTGATGAGGAAGGGGCTCACGACCACAGTGAAGAGGAACAGCTGGCTTGAGAGGCATCGCCCAATGTCAGGTCCTGACTCCATTTCCTCTAAGTGACTCTGGGCGAATCAATTCCCCAGTGCCCGTCCCATGACCACCAGTACTTTACCTACCAAAAAACACTTCTCTCATCGCTCTTCTAAATATTTTATTAATGAGGCCGGGACAATTGTAGCCCCAGTCTCTGAATGAAAAAGGAGAGAGAGGCCAGGTAACTTGCCTTTGGTCAGATACCTGGCAAAGGACAGGTTCCAAACCAGTCTACCTCCAAGGTCTGTCTTCCTAAGCCTAGCCCCCTCTGGCCTTGTAGGCCTGGTCACACTGAATCCCCCCAATAGCACACAGGGGGCAAATATTGTCATACCGGTTTCACAGATGAGGAAACTGAGGTTCAGAGGTTAAAACACTCACCCACGTCCTCCAACTTCGATGTGGCAGTGACTCAAGCCAGAGGCCAGGTTGGCCAAAGGTGGGGTGTTCTCCACACAGCAGAGCCAGGGTCCTTTTGGGTACAAGTCTGATCTGGTGGCTGTCCCCCTCAGATACACCCACTGATTTCTCATTGCCCTCTGGGTAAAGTTCAAGCACTTTAACCAGACTTACTTGACAACCAGCCCAGTGCCCTCTCTGTGCTGTCGCTCACCCACCTTCCTTACAACACTGAGTCACACCCAATAGCACACTGCTCCCAACGGTGCCAGGCTCACCCGGCATCCTGCCCAGATGTCCTCAAGAAGCCCAGAACCTCCCACTCTACAGTCCGTGGAAAACGCAGCTCCATTCCCGAGTTCCCGGGGCTTCCTGGGGCTTGGCCTGCTTCCCTGTGTGGACGGTGTTGGGCGTACATCTCCACATCTTCCCAAACCTTGCAGGCAGCCCCCTGTCCTTCAGTGGGCTCAGGCAGCACTACACAGAAAGCCTCGAACAAATACAGGGGTGAGGTCACAAGGAGGTGCCCAGAGGGCTGGGCAGCTTCTGGGAACAGCCTGGCCCTGGGAGTACTCCAGGAAGAGACAAGGAGGGAGGCAGCAGACAACTGGCAGCACCCCACCCCACCACCGGCCCTAATCCACCTCAGAACCAGAATATACGCCTTTCCTTGACTCAGTTTCCACATTATACCATCCCCTCCTGTCACTTAAGTAACAGTCTTGAGAATCTCGCGTCCCATGCAGCCCCCAAAGAATTCATCGACCCGTTATTTTCTGACAGTGACAGGGCTGTCCCAAGACAAGCCATGCCAGGTCCCACCCCAGGCCAACAGAAACTAAATTTGTAATTTTTAAATTTCCCTAAAGCATAAACAGAGTGTTCCTTCCACCACACGCCAGCGAGCGTCCGTCACGAAGGTGACTCTGGATTCAGTGGCAGAGGACACAGACCCCAACTTCTGCCGGCGGGGGATCCAAGGATCTGTGGGCATCTTTTAAAACTACCACAAGATGCATCAAGAAGACAATGAGCAACCACACATCCCACTGGGTCCTAACACTAAAAAGAAATCCTTCTAAACAGACACAATGATATTTTGTGGCTTTAATTTGCATTTTTTTTTTTTATTGCTAGTGAGGCTCAATGAATTTCAATTTCTGTCTTACAAATTGCATTTCCTGGTAGGGAAACATGCCTGTAGGAGTGGACTGGCTCAAGGCCACAGTCCCACTCTCTGCGAGGGAAGGGGAGTAAGCTGAGCACTAATTATAACGATAATTTGAATATAGTAGCTATGGTTCCAGAGCACTCACTGCGAGCCAGCTTCGTGCTAATCGTTGTGTTCAGCCTCCTGAGACGTGACAGGAGCCCCATGCATCAGGGCCCCCTCTGGTAGACCCAGCGCTCAGGCCCCATCTCATGGGCTGCCCCCTGGGGCCTCCTGCAAAGACCTTTTCTATGCTGCTCCTCTGGGGAGTGTCTGCGTTTCATCCTCTGGCCACTCAGCCACTTACCTGTCCCAGAATCCACTCGCTCAGAGCGTTTTGTACGTTTTGCCAAGTCGAACAAAGACAGGAACATCTCGAGCACCAGGCAGCGGGTTTATTTCACACTGTTGCCCAACTTCATTGCTTGTCTTCGCGCGCCTTCTCCTCGGGAACAAAAGGCGTCCCTTTCCCAGCACAGCCGCGCAGCCACCGCCTTTGGTGGTTTCAACAAGCCCTGGTGATGCTGCGCGGGTGAGCTGGGGGTGGGAATTCTACGGGGACCACACTGGAAAAAGCATGCATTGTACAAAAATGAAGAATGATGTAAAATATATATAAATAAAGCAAATTTTAAAATCAAGACGTAAACATGCCCAGGTGAGAGCGAGTGTGTGTCTCTCACTCTCCATGGGCTTCCCGAGGTATTTATTTCCAAACAATTTACAGGACAAAATGGAAAATAAAATAATGTCTCAGACTTTTAATATCTAGAAGGTGGGAGGCTAATCCTAATCTCATTTTATGGATGAGGAAAGTAAGGCTAAAAGAAACAGCATCATTTGTCTGCGGTCCCACGCTGACCCAGCCTAAGAAACTCAGAGGGGGGCTGCCCCCTCAGCAAGAACTTCCTATGGCCCCTTAGCTGGCAGCACAGTGTCTTGTCCCCATGCTCCTTGCTGCTGTTCCCTGCATTTCTCACGGCTCATGCCACGGTCTCCCCATCATTGCTCCACAGAGAGAACACGGCCTCTTCCCTCATCCACAAATCAGCTCAACTGCAAAAACTGGAGATGGATCAGAGATGCACCCCCAAGTCAGCTTGTAAAGTAAGGTGGTTATGACCTTGAGACGTCACCCTGCAGCACCCCCAGCACTCAGCCTTGAGAGCAAGAAGGCCTGCAGCAACTCTTGAGTGGAGCACGTCCCCCCACCCATGGGTGGAGCTCAGCCTGCACCAAGGCTCACAACTGACTCACACGCCTAGATACCTTTCCGTTTTCCCAGCTCAGGCAAAGATGAAATTCTCTGCCTCATTGTGTGCCTGTTCTTGGGGGCGGGGGCTTTGGGTAGATTTCTGAAAGGCAATTATGCTTATTACTGGTTAGGATTTCAGAAACCTTCTCTGTTTGCTGAGTGCATTAATTTTCAGCCCTTTCTATCACTCATACTTCCTGACAGCCCCATTTTGCAGGTGGAAAAAATGTACAGATGGAGAGCATGGAGAAAGGCTGCAACAAAATCCAAGGAATGAAAAGAGACATTCAAAGGTAACATTTTAGTTTGTTCTAAAACCTAGGGCTGGCTGAAAAAAAAAATTAAACCTTACCCAAAGATATCATGGAAAAAAAAAAATGGAACCACACAATAATATAGAAGGTGTAGATTTGAGGCTGGGCATAGCCAATGAAGCACGCAGGGTTACCTCTGCACCCTCCAAATGCCTACTACAATTAAAGAGGAGACCCACAAGGATGAAGAGAATGAGGAAGACAACAGGATTTATGCGGAAGCTGTGTAGCAAATGGACAAATGGTGACGGACGGCAGAACTTAGAGAGCTGAAACCTACACCAGGCAGTGGAAAAGCAGAAAAGCCATCTGATTTATGAGATGGGTTCCCCAGAAGGCTCAGGAATTAGAGGTGACATGTGTCTCTTAAAATAAGGTACAGATAAGGCAGGAAATGGCAGCTTTGTTAAACGTCTATAAAAGAAGTAGTTAGGCCTCTGGGTGAGGGCCCCTCCCCTAAGTAGAAGATTAGAGGGTGTCTTTCTGGGTTGAAGTAGGAGATCTGGTTGGGGACTAGGGGTGCTCTGGAACCCAGGAAAGGGCTTAGTAAAGCTAGAGGTATAATCTGAACGCTGAGGCCTCATTCTTGTCTCCACCCTGAGTGAGTCTGGTTTATGCCCCACCAGGCAGTCAGCTAGAGGATTCCACACTGGGAAAAATGAGCAGCCCAAGTAAAAGGCCCAAAGGCACTCACAGCTGGGGCTTTCCCCAAATAAACAACCCAGCCAGATCAGTCATCTCCCAATCAACACCTTTCTCCTATGCATTTATTTACATTTATAATCACTGAAAAAGGAGGGAGGCTGTCATTATCCACTTGCTTTTTTAATTTAATCATGAACTACAGACACAACCCATGTCTGGACTAGAAGTCTATACGTGCGATAGACATGTCTGAAGAACTGGATATTCACACTGTCTCCCATGGGTGATTTATTACATAGGGAGGAGAGAAAGTCCCTCTCCAATGAGAAATCTAGTGAACCCTGCTTTAACCAAATGATGAAACTTGGCTTCACCAATAGGGGAGGGTTCCAGTAGACTCACCACAATCTTCGCTTGTGGCCAAGTGCTGCAGGAGGCCTTGGATGCCCCAGCCAAATAAGACACTGGCAAGCAGCAAAGCTAAAGGGCCTCACACCGTGGGGCCAAAGGTAAAGGGCCTCACACCGTGGAGCTAAAAATTCCTTGTGCCTCACACCGTGGGGCTAAAAATCTAACATTCCTTCATTTTTTGTTCTTGGTCATAAAAAAAAAAACAAAATTTCCCAAAAAGTACATTAGGGTATAAATTATATGTATCAACAAACTACAAACAATTGACACAAAAAATTACCTGTTTAAAAATTAGTTACTACACAATTCGGCCCAATTAACAATGAAAAACAATTTATTCTATATATCTGACAAACAATCCAACATAACAATTATAGTAAATCCTTCTTTTGTTTTTTAAAAGTTTCCTTTTTATTTAAAAGTTTCTTTAAAAAGTTTTTTTTTGCTTGTATTTTTATTTATTTATTTATTTGTTTGTTTTTTGTTTATACAAGCACTGGGTACAGTCAGAAGCGCGGGAGGGTGAGAGAATTCACCAGAGCCAGAGCAGGGAGCAGAGCAGGCAGAAGGACCGAAGTACACTGCTGAGGGGAGCAGCGGGCGGCAGGAGAGGTCTGCGCGCCATGTGGGACCCTCCTCTGGTGGCCGGGGAGCAGCCGGGGATCGAACCAGCGCTGCAGAGGCTGCGGGCAGCTTCGCAACCCAGCGCTCAACCGCTGCACCACCGGGGAGGCCCTTAAAAAAGTTTTTAAATAAAATTAACTATATTAAAAAGTTTGTAGATAAAAAAAATTCTAATAACTAAACAACAGCTGGTCTCCGACTAAAGGTCATATAAATAAAATAGTCTTTTAATGCTTAGGCTTTAGCTAATAAAAATGTACTGACGACTATCCACTGTCTTAGGTAATTGTCTAGCTAAAATAATAAGTTTTAGTGTTAGGTTTGGTTTTTTATCTATTAACCTTAAAGATTACCGTCTAACTGGGACCTATAGAAGCCAATAGTCTATGAAAATATAATACACTATTTGTCTCTACTTTATACATAATAATGTATTTTTTTAACTACTAATAATAAATAAATAAAAACCTACTAAGTTTCTCGACAAAAAATACTAACACCTCACCAAGTGTCGGTGTGTCCTCATTCTACCTCATCCCCTTCCCCTCAGCCCTTAAGTTTCAGCCCCTTCCAAGTCACCAAGACCGTCTCATCCTTTCAAAAACCCCTAACACAACATTTTGCCAAAGGCTGGTCCCCGACAGCCAAGAGCATATGGGGAATCGACGGGACGTGATGAGACACATGCTGCTATCACATATTCCTTCTAATATGATCCACTCATGAGAACACCACATTATTTCCATGACATTCCCACCAAAAACACACAACCTGGATGTAGCTAGGAAGAATCAGACAAGCCCAGGATGTGAGCCTTTCTCCTCAGTGTCAAAACTGTCAAAGCTAAGAAGGAAAAAGACTAGGCCCCTGCTCTAGATTGAAGGCAGCTAAAGACCTATGACAACTAAATGTAGTTGAAGTGGGCCTCCCTGGTGGCACAGGGGTTAAAGTCTCAACACTATATCACCAACCACTGTGGCATGAGTTTGATCCCCGGCCAGGGAACTGACCCACATGGCACAGCAGACCTCTCCTGTCGCGCCTGCTGCTCCCCCCAGCAGCATATTTCAGTAAATCTACCTGTTCTGCTCCCCATTCTGTCTCTGGTGAATCCTCTCACCCCTCACACCTCTTGCCTAGACCCCAGTTCTTGTATGTAAAATAAGTAAAATAAATCTTTTTTTTAAAAAAAAAAGTAGCTGAATTCTCAATTGAAAAAAAATTAGCCACACAAAAGGATCTTTGGGGGACAACTGGGGAACTATAGAACATAAATTTGAATACTATATGGACTACTAATTAGCATATTAATGTTGAATTTCCTGAGTGTGACACACACTTGGCAAAGTACCAATGATTGGCGAAACCAGGCAAAGGATCGATGGGAGTTCATTGTACGATTCTTGCAAGTTTTCTATAGACTTGAAATTTTTCAGAATAAAAAGCTGGAGGTTAGGGCGTTGGTCTCTGGATGTGATCTACAACATCCATTTGAGTGGTGACTCAACTTCTCTAAGTGCCATTGCCTCCTCTGTCAAAGGTGATAATAATAGAACCTACCTCACGAGGCTGTTGAATTAAATGAGATAATGCCTGCAAAGTGCGTATCATAGTTCCTGACATAGTAAATGTTAGCTGTCATTATCATCTGCCTCATTCTCTTTAATGGATGCATAATTCCATTGTCTTGAGTTTCTCTTGATTTGGCAGGAAAGTCATCACCCAGCTAATGAGCTCTGCTATTTTCTTGTCAGTGCAAGATAAGGTGGTCACAGCTTTTGCTGTCTGCTCTGGATTAGAGCAGAACGAAGTCTTGCTCTGACTGTTGGATTTGAATGCCCACTAGCGAACACCTGTAGTTTGGAGCCCCTTTATCCTTTGGTAAAGATCCTCCTTCCATAGGGCAACCCATTCACTGTGGTGGAGTTTGGCTGACTCTGCTTCCCCTATAGCACTGGCTAGCCACTCAAGCCAGTCCTGGAAAGAAGTTTTTTCCTCCTGGCCATCCATAGTGTTCCTCCCTAGGAGATCTTTGCCAACACGATCTGGAATACCTGCTATGAACCAGAAATAGACACCTGGAGAAAGCCCCACTCTGCACACAGGCAATCCTTGGGTCCAGAAGTGGGGGTGGGGGGGGAGATAATGTGCAGACCCAGGTCCCTGAGATCTTGAGTCCCCAAGAGATCGATCCTTTCCATTTCTCCATCATTCCTTCAAATGAGACACCAAAATTAAACTTCTCAGAAACCTGCTTTATCTGCAAGGCAGAGATTTAAGGTTCTCTCTAAAAAGACCTGCAAGGAGCAATTTTCTACCAATTACCACTGGTTTCTCATCAACACCATTCCCTTGGGAGGCATTAACAGAGGGGAGATGGTACCAGATGATAATGTCAAGGAACCGGCACTATTAAATAACTTCTGGAAATCCCCAAGGCTTAATGACAATGCTGTTCCTTTGAACCTTCCATTTCTCTCTCTCTCTCTCTTTTTTAAGCACACTCCAGTTTTTTCATCTTATTGTGTTCAGGTCATCCTTTGACGCAAGTGGGACAAATATAGTCATATTCGTCTCTCTAACAGCAGAGGGGGTGGTGCTTTGTCGTGGAGAACAGCACAGAGCTGGCATCAGACTGCCTACATTCACTCTTGGCTCTGCCAATTAGCAGCTCTGTGACTTTGGGTCAGTGGGTCTGCTTCTTTGAGCCTTAGTTCCCTCATCTGTAAAATGGGGGTAAAAAAGTACCTTCAAAATTCCCACCCTCAATGGAGCTGGATTCCTACGCTGGCAGGACTGGTTCTATGGCAGGCAGAGCTATGGTCCTCCAGACCCATGGCACCACTAGGCTACCATTTTGACTCGTAACTACAGAATAAAGATTCTAGTTGCCCTAACCAAAAAAAGTACCTGCTTCATGGCATTGTGGTGAAACTCAAATGAAGGAATGAATGCAGTGGCAAACCTTGGCACATAGTAAGTGCTCAATACTTACTGTGAATACTGTATGTTTTACTATTGTTGTTATTACAGACAGTCCAGGGATGAAAAAATAGGCAAGCAATCATGGAGGGCTGCCAGGCAGAAGCATGATGTTAGACATGGAAGCAGATCCAAAGGGCTAAGAAAGCTAAGAAAGATTTTCATTGCTAGGTTAGGGAAAGTGGGTGGTGGTGCTGATGCAAGGTAAAAATAATAATAATGCAAATAATTAAAAAGGAGTCCTTGATAAAAGATGTTTCAAGATAGAATCAGGGCTTCCCCGGTGGCGCAGCGGTTGAGCGCGGGGTTGCGAAGCTGCCCGCAGCCTCTGCAGTGCCGGTTCGATCCCCAGCTGCTCCCCGGCCACCAGAGGAGGGTCCCACATGGCGCGCAGACCTCTCCTGCCGCCCGCTGCTCCCCTCAGCAGTGTACTTCGGTCCGTCTGCCTGTTCTGCATCCTGCTCTGACTCTGGTGAATTCTCTCACCCTCCCGCGCTTCTGACTGTACCCAGTGCTTGTATGAATAAATAAATAAATAAATAAATCTTAAAAAAAAAATTAAAAAAAAAAAAGATAGAATCAATGCTGGGGCACATAATACAGGATTTGGGGTGAACTCCACAGCATGAGGATAGGAGCTAACATCTCTGCCTGGGAATCAGCACAGAATCCAGCCCAAGGAGATCTCAGATGAACACATACAGAAAGGTTTAAGTGTTTGTATGAAGACATTTATTATAAACAGTTGTGGTTTGAGAAGTCTCTTGCCAAACTCTCACAGTGAAGTAATGTTGGGGTTTTGGACTTGGCCTGGTCTAAAATTCAGTTCTATCCAATGCCAGATTTCCTGATCTTTCTATGACATCCTACTGCCTTTATTGATTTCTCTCCACATCTCCCCAAGTTCTGAAACATAGTGGGTGCTTGTTCCACACTGGCAGAGAGGATGGAAGGATGGGTAGAGGGTGTGTGGAAGGTGGACTATGGAACCATAGTTGGATGGCACATGAATGATAAGCGACAGATGACTTAGATGGTAGCTAGATCAATGGATGGATGGTGGCCAGGAGAGTGGGTGGAGGGTGCCCCATGACTGGAAGAAAGATGTGGATGAGTAGTCAGATGGTTGAGAGAATGGATGGTGAAAAGGATGGATGGATGAATGGTGGACAGATGGACAGAATCACAGGCTTGCTTTATACTTAATAGCTCATGAGGTAGATACCACCTAAAGACCAAGCAGTAGCCCAGGGTGAAGAGGAGATGAAGAAGCAACTAAGTATAGACAGAGACTTAGGAACCCAGTTCTACTAATGCTAGCTACTAAGTGCTACAGATAATTCAGTACCACATTCAGGGCCTGTGCCAACCCTGTACAGACATCATCTCACTTTGTTACACCCATAAAGGGGCTGGAGCATTGAGAAGCCCGTCTCCAAGTTGCACAGGGAGCAGTTGGCAGTATCAGAACTCAGTCTCGGCTGCTGGATACTCCAAGTTCCTACGCTTAACCTCCATGGTTAGCTCCTGTGGTTGACCTTTCTCTTCACAGAAGAAACTTATAACACCAGCTAGAAGTCAGGAAATACTTTTCAGGGAAGGAGATACCTGAGTTGAGTCTTAAATGGCAAGATAATAAAGGGCTTTCGAGGCAGAAAGAACAGAGCCCTGAGCTCCAAGAGACATGCAAATCCTTCCTGCAAGTGAGAAGAAAATAGGAAAAAAAGACAAGATAGAGAGGTAGGCTGGGACCACAACAGGGAGAGTTTCGACTGCCAAATATAGAATAATTAATAGTGATATTAATAGCAATGGCGATTATGAGTCAAAAAAGTACATTCTGCTAAGTACTTGTATTATTGCCTCTAATCCTTTCAAATATATGAGATTGGTTCTTACTTAATTATTAGCCCAAATGGCAGCTGAGGATGTGAAAAAGTTCAGCAACTTACTGGAGGTCATACAGCTGCTAAGTGGCAAAACTGAGATTTGAACCCAGGTCTTGCTGACTCCAAGGTCCAAGCTAACTTAACAATCATGCTGTCCCACAGGGGACCTTGAAGTTGGTCTGCCCTGCAAGGGTGATGGACTTCCTTCTGGTGAATTGGAAGCCATTGAAAGCTTTTAAACAGGGGAATAACCTCATAAATGTGTATATTATACATACCCCTGCTGATGAGTCGTAAGTTGGACAGAGTAAGACAAAACCGATCTCTGTAGAAGGTTCACCTTTGGTTGACTTCTTTGGCAAACCTAGCTTGGCCTAGACAACCTGCTGGGTCCCTGTGTCAGTCACTGATGGAAGTCAAGACAACAGCTCTACTATGTAACTTTAAGCAGGACCCAACCCTCACTTGCTCTAAGACTCCTTATAGGATACAAAGGACTGGCTGATAGATCCAGAGCCACCAACATTCCCTCCTATGTCTTCTGAGACTACACAATTAACTATGCCACTTTTAGCAACTTATAATAGCCTCGGGAAGTTGACATCTACATTTCCCCTCTCACTACCATGAAGTTCCAGTGGCTCTTCCTTCCAACATAAAAGAGTTATTTTTGATCACTGTTCAATGCAAAGCTTTGTTCTCCCAGCCCTCTGGTCTCATCGTCATCTGTTCTCTACAGAATCTTCTGCAACACACCTTTACATTCCAGAGCCACTCACTCCAAGAGGAAAGCTATTTATAAGCCTCTGACAGTGTATAATTGCTGATTGCATCTAGCTGGGAAGTTGTCAACAAGTAGCATTATGCTGGAGGCTGGCTCCTGAAATGCCAGCTTAGTTGTCAACTGTCGTTGGCTTGAGAACTGGGGAAGGTTTGCATCCCATTAAATGCAATCCAGAAACTAAACTGGTATGCGGAGAGAACTTGGACAAAGCAAGTGGTGACCATGGCCTTGGCCCATGTCCTGAAGAGTTTTCAGGTGGGACTGGTCCTCTCAGTCTTGGTTGAAGGCAGGCAGTGGGCATTTGCAGTGGTTTATCGGTGCGGGCTTTGGAACCAGGCTGCCTGGGTTCAAAGTTCAGCTCCAGTTCTTATGGGTGACTCAACCTTGACAAGTGACTAGCATCTCTGTGCCTCCATTCCCCCAAGTGGAAAATGGGAATGTAGGTTTCAGGTGGGATTGTGTGGAAAGTCATTAGAATCACCAAGGCGCAAAGTAACTGCTTAACAAAGTGCTGGATATTATTGTTATTACCAGGAGTCCAGGGTCGGTGAGAGGCCCCACCGGCCTGAAGAAATAAGCACAGCATAAGGCAGTGGTTCTCAAAGTATGGCCCCAGCTTTACCAGGGAACGTGGTTAGAAATGAAATTCTTAGACCACCAGACCCACCAAATCAGAACCTCTGGGGATGGGGCCATAAATCTGGGTTTGAATAACCCCTCCGGGTGATGCCAACACCCTTGACCCCTGAGAGCCCTGCCTTCAAGCCCTGCCTTCCACTCCTTCTAAGACACCCCTAACTGGCCAGTCTTCTGAAATGGATAAAAACGACAGCATTAGCTGTGCGAATTAAGTCAGAGTCTCTCTTTTTTCTGAGCTGTATTCCTCTCACTGCAAAAGGGGTGAAAATACAGGTTGTGTAAGGAACCAATGAAAATAGGGGTTTGCAAGCCTGATGGACCCAGCCCACCTCTGTCTTACCTTCCCAGAAGCCCTTAGGAAAATGTGCCTGAGACAAACGGTAGGCCCAGCTGATTTAAGAGTCTGGTTCATTGGCTTTGGAAACATATAGACCTTCATAGGGAGGAAAAAAACAGCCGAGAGGGGAGTCCCTGAGAGACTCTCAGCAGGGGGCATTCCCTCCTCCCAGTCAGGATCCAGTGCCTCCCTGACTTTTGGAAAGGCAGGAGCAAAGAGCCTTCCCGGGATGGAGGAGAGCGTGGCCTCAGAAAGGACTGGGACTCAAATCTTGGCTCCAGCAGAGTGATAGGGGCAATTTGCTATCCCTCTGAGTCTTTCTATAAAATGAAAATAATCATCCCCCCCATTCAGGGTTGTTGAGGTGACAAAATGAGGCTCTTGTCCAAAAGACCCTACTAAACACCTACTGCTCGCAGGTTCTGCTCTGGCTCTGCAGGGACTGCAGGAACTAAGGCACACCCCGCCCCCCCCACCCCAGGGCTAAGAGGAGACAAATGGTGAGAGATACACGAGGGGCCCATCCCAATGTGTGCGGTGAAGGAGGGGAGAGGAAGTCACAGTGGGGAGCGGAAAATCAGTGAGCAAAAGTACAGAATCTTGAAAACTGAACGGTAAGAGGATTTTCAGCTGGGGAGTGCAGCGATCAAATTTGAATGATTTTTTTTGTTTGTTTCTGAGTTTTTATTAACATGGGTTTTCTTTAAAAAGATTTATTTTTATTGATGCATACAAGAACTGAGTTGTAGGCCAGAGGTGCAGGGGGTGAGAGGATTCAACAGAGACAGAGTGGGGAACAGAACAGAACAGTGTATTTCAGGATTGACTGAAGTACACTGCTGAGGGGAGCAGCAGGCGAGACAGGAGAGGGCTGCTGCGCCATGTAGGGTATGTCCCTGGCCGGGGATAGAACTTAAACTGCAGTGACGCGATAGTTGGATAGCCTGAGATTTTAACGCCACCAGGGAGGCCCCCTTAACGTTGGTTTTTTTAAAAAAACTTACACCAGTGAGGGTGGGGAAGGTGATAGAAATAGGCAGGGCAGGGCAGGGCAGGAGAAAGAAATTCTCCTCTATTGGGAGTAAAGTTCCAGGTTCATCCCATGATGGATTTCTTAGCCACCCCTGTCCCTGCCTCCAACACGGTCCTTGAAAACTGCGTATCACTTCTTTAAGACAATCTTACTCCTCTGGGTGCCTGACTGGGCTGTGATCAGCTTCTGAAGTTCCCTGATGGGGTCATCCGTGTTGTACAACAGGGCCTTCTCCCCCAGAGTGGTCATTACAGATCGCCGCCACCATTTTGTGTGGAGCTCAAATCATCTGGAACCAGCTGATGCTAGTGCCAAATCTGAATTTCTCAAAGAGCTTTCTCATTTAAAAAACAAACAAACAGAATGGGCCATCCCAAGTGCGGTGAGGGTGTGGAGCGACGGGACTCTCACACATTGCTGCTGGAATAGAAGCCCACACACATATTTGGAAAACAGTCTGACAATTTCGTAGGAAGTTTAACATGTCCTTATCCTCCAGCCCAGTAATCCCACTTGTAGGTATTTACCCAGGTGATATTAAACATATGTTGATACACATAAACTGGAGGGGAATATTTGTTGCAACTTTATGCATAATCACCCCCAAGCTGGGAACAGTCCAGATCCCCTTGGCTGGTCACGGGAGAAGCTGTGTTGTCCCTCTCTGAAGTGCTTCCTGCTCGACGGTGGAGAAAAACGAATTACTGGCACTTACAACAGTGGCTTGACTCACATGAGAATTACACTGCGAGAAAGAGGACAGACACAAAAGAGAACACACTATATTATTCTATTTTTATGCTATTTTAGAAAAGCCAAAATTACATGGTTAGAAAACAGGTCAGTGGTTGCCAGGGAGTGGAGGAGAGAGGAAATTGATACAAAGGGGCAGAGGGGAACTCTTCAGGGTGACAGAGGGTCTATATCTTGATTCTGGCAGTGGTTACCTGACTCTGTGTTTGTCAAAATTTACAGAACTGTATACTAAAAAGAGTGCATTGTACTGTATGTGAGCTATGCCTTTTTAATAATAACATATTTGTTACAGAGAGAATAGATTGGGATGAAGGACAATTAGAGGTCTTTGCAGATAAAAGCTAAGAGATGACCAAGCCTGTGCTGGCGTGTGGCAGCCAGGCTAGAAAAGAAGACAGACAACAGATTCAAGAGCTAATTAGGAGGTAAATATACACACACAAAATGTCACACAGCATAAGGCTGGCACCTTGCGGGCTCACTCTCGGTTGCCCTCTCTGTCGCGTCTAAGTCATGTACATGCATAGACGGCTTTCAAATACGTATCTGCAGTTCTTGCCAGTTAGAGTTTGCTGTGGCCCTGTGGGTTAGTGGAGGAGACACTATCCAGAAGGACAGTCCAGTAGGACCGTCTCTGGGTGAGCAGGCAGGGGCACCATTGGGGACCCAGTGGAACAGAAATTCACCAGAGGGCAGTAGGACCACTAGAATCAAGACACACCCAAGGTGTGACTGGGATTCTGAGTGATGGCTGCAGAGTGACAACCAGCCCCCATCTGTGAATAAGGGTGACATGTCATCCTGGAGGTCAGCTCTGGGCTGCTGTGAGCCCTCCCTGTACCTGCCTATACCTCCCTTCTCATCTGGGTCTGTGAGCCTCAGAGATGGCCATGAATCATGAGTTAAAGCTCAGGTTCTAATTATTTCCTTGGGTGACAATAGCCTGCCTTTCAAGTCTTAGAGACAGAGAGTGAATCCTGGGCTGTGAGACCTGGACTGGGGAGTCACAAGACCTGAATCATCATCCCAGTTCTGATTCTGACTTATTTTTACTCCCTGGACTTTGCCTTCTACATTTGGAAAAAGGGCTGGATGATCTCCAAGAACTCATCCAGCTTTAAAAATAAGTGAATTCTACTTAAAAGGTTTTCATTTGACCCAACCTGGTTCCAAAATGTATGTTTAAAAAGTTTAGCAAGAGGGATTGAGCAGGACAAAATAAGTAAATTAGGAATTGGGATGAAGGAGGGCAGTCGTTAAGAATATAAGCCTGTTAAGTTGCTAGAAATTGACTTTATGCTTGACCTTGGAGATTTAATTCATCTCCAAGCTTTCTAGCCGCCAAAGCAAAGAGGCAATCAAGGCTCAGTAGCTCAAGTCTGTTTAATGAAATATTTATGGAGATGGAAATGTTCTATCTCTGCCCCATTTTAATACGGCCACTAGCACATGTGGCTTTTGAACAATTGACATGGGGGTAGTGTGATTAAGGGCTGGAATTTTTAATTTTTTCTTAATTTTAATGATTACGAATTGGAAAAACCATATGTGACAAGTGGCTATTGTTTTGGATAGGGCAGCTTTAGATCATTCAGTGTTTCCCCAGTGTACCAATTATAACCTTACTGCCTTTCAGTTCCAAAGTCACCCCTCATTGCCTGCCCTACAATAATAAAGATGGGCCTTGTATTTCTTCCTCCTTTGCCAGCTGGCACAATGTTGTCTTGTCAGTAGAGGCATAGGAGGGGTAGTGAAGGGCAGCTCCCAGGCCACTCCTCTGGGTAGCTTCTACAGCTCTGCAAGGGCCCTGCATCACCAGGTTCTGGCAGGACTTGCAGGGACTGTGTGCCCCAGCTCCAGCAGCACATATGACATCTCCTGCAGTGCATACAGTTTCTCTGAACCAGGCTCCAGTAGCAGGAGTAGTTTCTCCAATACTCAGTCCCTGAAGAACGGGCACCAGCTCCTGCAGTTTGCTGCAACCAGCATGCCCAGAGGCCAGCAGCTTGCCCCAGAACCTCTTCAGGTGACTTCAAAGTGGAATGCTGCAAGTGAAGCACCTCCCTGTGGGCAGGCTCCCCTAGGTCCCCCTGGGGGTATTTTGCAGATATTCTAAGGTATTGCATCTCCTTGTGGGTAGCTGTGATACTGGAATAGGCCTGCTTGTCACTACCAAAAAGCCAATAAACAGAGACAAGAATTGAATCTATAAGCACTTTTATTTTTCAGATTGCTGAACAGCGATCTGAGAGAATGGCGGGCATATCACCCTGAAAAATTCTTCTGCCATGGCCACTCATCTGAGAGAATGGTGGGCACAGCACCCTGAAGAAATCGTTCTGACATCCCATCTTGAGCTGCCCTTTTTATATTAAATTAAACAAAGACAGTTAGTCATAAGCAAACAGCCCACCGGAACAGCCTGTCTCAGTTGACGTTCCTGGTATTCGTCATGTTCAGCCCCCAGAATTTGTTATCAGCTTGTTATCTTGACCCTGGTACATCGGATGGCCTGGCACTCATTCAGGCATCATCAGAGCAGGAATCTCAGTTTAAAGCAAGAGTTTTAGTGTAAAGAAGACCGATCATTAGTCACATGTGTAATATATAGGTGTGGCCTATGCTATGTGTGTGCAGATTCCTATACCAGGCTCTACCTCAGAGGGGGGATTTCCAGCAAGTCCTGCTGGCACAGTCCTTCAAAGAAGCATCTACTAGCCAATAAATCATCTAATAAGTCATAACCACAAATTCTCTAACAAGGTCTGGATCATGCCTTGGGAGAGAGGTCCCAGCATTGGGCTGTCTATTGCAGTCTTAAAGGTGGAACTGTAGTGTCGGCAACAACACACTGATAAGGAAATGGGAGTCATGGAGCAGGCTGCACAATGCAGGATGCTGCTGAACAAGCAGGATCCTGGCCTTTTTATTGACAGAATAATCATATAGCATCAATTACGTAGGGTAGGAGAAAAAAGAGAAAAAGGGTGATGAAACTGAAAATGTGCTTATATTATCTAGAGCTTCAAGGGAGACTCATACCCCCTTCTGACCAGATTTTTTTTTTAAAAGATTTATTTATTTATGTATACAAGAGCCTGGGTATAGGCCAGAGGTGTGGGGGGTGAGAGGATTCACCAGAGACAAAGTGGGAAACAGAACAGGCAGACTGACTGAAACACACTACTGAGGGGAGCAGCAGGCGAGACAGGAGAGGTCTGCTGTGCCATGTGGGTAGCTCCCTGGCAGGCCAGGGATCAAACTCTGCTGCAGAGGCTGCGGATTACTTCATAGTGCTGTGCTTAACCCCTTGCGCCACCAGGGAGGCCCAGTGACCAGATATTTTTTATCTGCTTGACAACCCTGTATTATAATTGAATCCATACCCTGGACCCCAGCTGTGGTTCCAATCTTATTGACAAGGCATTCCACTGATCAGTCTCTGGGTCCACGGTTACACACCAGTCAATGGCCCCCTGGGTGTTCCTGGTCATACCTCATGAGATATGCCCATTATCCCAGGGTGATAATGTGTCCTGCTTTTGCTTAATTTGAAAGGAGCCATGTAGGGTCTGGTATCCTACATTCTTTTAGGTCATGTAACTGACCGGCAGTTTGACCTTGTATTGGAGGGCAGAGATGCATGTAACTGAAATGGTGGTCGAGCAGGCCACTTAAGTCTATGCTTAGAGCCTTATATCTGCTACTCCTGCTTTTGTTTTTACAGTTCTTTTACAGTTCAACCCCTTGTTACTCTCATCCTCTCTTGTGGCTAATAATTTTTATATTAAACTTTCTCTGTTCAAATTGCCATGTGGTTTTTATCCTCTGGCTAATAGAAGAGTAGTCTCAGAGAGAGACCTGTAAAAATGGGTTGTGGGCATTGGTGTGGTTATGACCTTGGTTTTGAGTGCAGTAAGGAGCTCCTTACCAATGGGAAAGGGAGGGCTAATAATCCACTGCATCACCACTGCATCAATAATCCAACCAACCATCACCCCACTTCATTGTGATGAAGGCAACCGGAACAAGCACGGCTTTAGCAAGTCTGGCTTCTCCAGCGGCCTGCAGCCCAGCGCCATCCATTCTCTCCAGCACAGCATGGACAGCTTCGTGGCAGAGTGCCACAGCCAAGGTTGATCGCCATGAATGCATTCCCAGGTGTCCCAGGCAACTTTGAGTGAGTTCTGGCATCTCTCTGTGGATGACTTGCTCCACACCCAGAGTACACACTTCCAAAAGTCCTGTTGGCGCCACACCTCGGCAACTTCTCTGTCACTCACTGAATCCTGGCCTGGTCCTCTCGATGAGGCCTGGGTCTCAGCCTAGGGGAAGAGAGCTCTTTCTTGGGCTGCCTCTCTCAGCCCTAAGAGTAATGGTTCCACTTTATATCTGCTGTTCCTACATTCTTTAAGTCATACTTCAAACACACACACACACACACACCACACACACACACACACCAGTTAGTCAAGGACTATCAGCTTTCTCTGGGTAACTAGGAAATAAAGGAACTTCTCTCAAAACCGTCAGGAGTGAGGTAGAGAAGTTCTTCCAAAGTATCTCCACTTTTCATCACTCTAGTCTCAAGTTCAGAGTTCTTGATAACCCAGCTGAGCCATTGCCCCTGACTTCTGACTTCCTGTGAGATCATGAATTTTTTTCATGTTCTGGTCATTTTCACGTGGCAGTTGCTTCCTTGCAGCCAAGAATACAGGCCCTGACCATCCTTTACGGAAGAGGAAACAGAATCTCAGAGGGTTTAAGTATCTATCTCCAGTTAAGAACCACGTCTGTCTGACTCCAGAGCCCTTATATTTAACCTCGACGTTGCATTGAGCAGCTGAGGGCTGGTTTCTGACATGCTGCCTGACTGTGCTTATTTCCAAGCACAGGTGCCGGAAGCCTCAATCAGCATCTTCCCTTGTCAGGCATGACCCAGATTAGCTTTGGGAGAAGCCACTGCCAGGAACTGGCTTGTCTTCCACTGCTTCTCTGCCTTCTTAATTGCTGTCCTGTCAAGATAACTCACATGGGTGGAAAAAAGTCTTCTTTCCACTTGTCTGTGGCTTTGGCCTCTTTTGCCCACACACCTTGAAGGTATCACACAGCATCACTTTTTGATGCCTCCTTGTGGGGATGAATTCTGAGTCTAGGCCTCTGGCTTGCAGAGACAAGTGGCATGAAAGGCTCTTTGTTCTGTCAAACTGGTTCATCTGAGCCCAGAAGAACTGAACATTCTGCTCACTTTCTGTCTTCCTGCCTTGGAAGTCCCAGGGTTCTTGAACTTTCCAAACTCTGGGTACCTGTGCAGTGGGAACCATTCAATTTTCATGCAGTTGAGATTCTAGGTCACAAGTATAAGTATGACAGGCATGAATGGCTCCCCAACATCTTTTCTAACCAACTCTACATGTAGCAAGATGGCCACTTGTGGGGTCCAACAGAAATGGATCCTGATTAATTGAAATCCACTCTGAATTTGTGTGAGATGGACTAGCTGTTCACCTATCCACTTCCTTTTCCTCTGGGCACACAACAGGCAACATTTCTGGATCCCTTGCAGCCATGTGTGGCATGTGGCTAAGTTCCAGTAGTGAGAGGGTAATGTTGGACACAAGGGTAATGGACACAAGGGTGAGAGGAGGCCTTGATTGTAGTGTTTGCTGATTTCCATGGTATGAATGTTCCAGAATGACTGATTTAAAGATACTAATGTGATGTCATTGAAAGTGGAGCTGAGCACAGGTGCGTGGTTGGTATAAAGTACTCCAAGCATATGGATACAATAACTACATGCAGCTCTAGAACTTAGATAGAAGTAAAAGGTGGTAAAATAATTAGGAAGTGATAAGTTTTAAGTATATATTATTGTCTTGTTTTTATATAGGTTATTTAATGTTTATATAATTTAATTTTATAATGTCTGCTCACAAAATTCCTGAATATTTAACCATAACCTCTCATTAGCCGGTGGGGGTTGACCCCAGCACCTGCTGCTAAGTTCTAACCCAGTGCTGTGCACCACTTCAGCCTGGCGCACAAAGCCTTCCTACATGCAACACTCCCTGGTCTTTCCTCTCCTGTCAGTCTGATGCAGACAAGCATGGTGACCTGGGAGATGTATGAGAAAGGAGATAGAATTAGATGGGAAGGTGTCAGGTTATAAATATCCACTTGGCAGAGAGTTTCCCATGGATCAAGAACACCCATTTGGATGTGATGTGAGCAAGACATAAAGTTCTATTCTGTTAGGGGCTTTCTTCATTGTAGAGCAGGGAAGGAGATCGCAAGGGTACACCATTAGCGATAGAGAGACAGACCCAGTGGGCCAGTTCACACTGTCAGGATCATAGTAGTTTCAGTGGAGGAAGTCCTAAGTGATCCAGAGGATAAGTCACTTAGCTGTGCAACCTTGAGGAAGACACACCACCTCTCTGAGACTGTCTTCCCATCAGCCCTCTGCCTGAGTGGCAGAAAACTGTAGTAGTTAAGATTACTGGCTCTAAAATCGACAACTGAGTCCTTGGCTGTGCCTTTTCCTGCATGGGGCAAGCTCCCAAAAAGCGCCAGCTTCTATATCTGCAAAATGAAAATAAGAGTGCCTATGTAACAGGGTTATTGAGACAATTAAATGAACTGGCATTGAAAAAGGGTTTTTAACTGCACTAGGAATATAGCAAGCACTCAATGAATGTTGGCTATTGTTTTTATTACCTTAGAGAGGATTGTGCATTATATTACATTTTATATATATCCATATATAACTGCTATAATATGTTATATTGTATCCCATATAATTCACCTTAGAGGATCAGCTCGTCTGGTTATCTGGTTATCTAATGATACATTACATTCAAACCATTCCAAAATGAAGTGGCTTAAAATCACAACCTGTTACTTTGCTCACAACTTTGCAGTCTGGGCAGGGCTTCTGTGGGTTGGCTCACCTCAGCTCCAGGCAGCATTAGTTGGGGAGGTATAAGTAGGATGGAGGGACTCACTTACAAGATGACTCATTCCCAGCAGGTTGCTGCTCCCTGGTGGCTAAGGGCTCAGCTGGGGCTATAAATCGTTGGTCTCCATTATTTCAAATGGTCCTGACCAGATAGCTGCTTGGGCTCCCTCACAGCATGGCAGCCAGGCGCTCAGAGCAGGTACTCCAAGAGACAGACTGTGAGACTTCCAGTCTCCTAAGGTCTTGACCTGAAATTGGGTACAACTTCACTGTGTAATACTAGTCTATGGTCTGACCTGGCCAGATATAAGGGGAGGAACATAGGTCCTTCCTCTTGAATGGTGGTCAAAGAATTTGTAGCTATCTTTCAGACACTACAGGTGGTTTGTGTATTTATTCTAGGTATTAGTTCCAGGTTCACACCTCCCCACACATACTCCCACAAATGTAGGTGGGCCAGCTTCTTCCCCAAAACATGTCCCAACCAAGAAATAGATGACCAAAGAGAGAAAGAGAGGTCCCTCCAACTGGATGAACTTGTTTGAGATTCAGCAGGGGAGAGCGTGTGAGTACCCCATCTACCGAGATCCCTGCACACATGCTTCTTTGAGGGCCCAGCATCCCTCGTGGTTTCATGCTTCCCAGTGCAGGTAAGGGAGTCCATTGCTCTAAATCAGAACAGTGAGGCACACAGGCTGCGGGGCCTTGGGGTGGCTTCCTAATCTCCTGCTGTTTTAAAGATATCATTTGGAAAGTGGGCCTGATAACCCTGACATCACAAGGTCATTCTGAGGATTAATTGAGGTCAGAAGCAGGTAGAGCACAAGTAAATTAACAAGCAACCAACCGAGCTGATTTTTTTTCAAAATGCGGCCTATTTTTCACTTCAGAAACAGATCTTCTGTTGCTCTCCAGTTCCCCACTCCATCAGGCTGTGGCGAGTGGGTAGAGGTTAGGAGTCTTTAAGTAAGCCTCTCTGAGGTAGGAAACTGTCCACACACACTGTAGAATGATCTCAACTGTGTTAGAGAGAGAGATGAGAAGAAAATATGCAAAATGTTAATGTTGGTTGACCCTGAAGGATGGAACAGTAGGTGATATTTTTCCCCTACTATTTCTTGATAACTTTTCTTCCTATGTCCACCACCTTATCAGTTTCTGTGTTACTTATATAATAAAGACATATCTATAATATATAATGAGTAAACATAGCCGGTACCCTTCCTGCCCACCTCCCCACACATACTCCCACGCAAGTTTGTCTTCCTCTACAACAGGCTCTCTCAAGATGTTGCCCTGGGAGCTTTGGGCCAGCGATTCTGCCTTCTGGAAGTAAACCATGCATCACAGGATGTTTATCATCCTTGCCACTCGCCCACGTAGCTGCCAGTAGCACTCCCAGTGTCAACCAAGAACACCCCACGTTATGTAGTGAAAAAATATTCTTATTCTCCAGAGAAGCATTTGGGGTGAAATGTCAGGATATGTGTAATTTACTTTTAACTACTTCAGAAAAAAATAGATTAAATGATTATGGCAAAAAAAAAAAAAGACAAAAAACCCAAAACACATAACGACTGAGGGATCTGGTGATGGATAAATGTGTGTTTGCTCAGTTATTCTTTTTACTTTTCTGTTTTAAGAAGTTCATAGCAAAATCGAGGCGGGAAATGCCCCTCCTATTTCAAAGGCCCCTTATTAGCATGGTTGTACCCCAGAATGGAGACTGTGCCTTCATTTTGTATCAGCTCCTTTTACATAACATTGGGTCTGATGATCACTTTTAAACTTTTTATCTTCAAATGGCTCCTCCTTGGTTTCCTCCTCCCCAAGGCGACATGTAGAGATCATGTGCTCATGGTAATGGGAAGAGGTGGCCCTCATATTGTCCTTTGGGGTCTTGTTGGTTTCCCCAGGTGCCCTAGTCCTGCCTGGTCAGTGGTTTTCCTGCTGCCATGAGCTGCTCACGTCCACAGCCATAGAAACGTGATCCTTTCTCACTGGCACCGACTGGACACGCCACCTCTTCCCTAGGCATCCAAGCGCTTCTGGACCTCAGCTGCATTCCCCACCCAGCCCTCCCTCAGCTGGCCACCCTCCTACTGCTCAGCCTCACTGTGTTTCAGTGGGGGGAGCCCGACCACCACCGTAGCTTACATGTATGAGGCGCTCATAGATCTCATGTCCTCTCATCAGCAAACGCTCCCTGAGTGCCCACTCTGTGCCAGGCATTGTGCTAAGGTCTGCTCCTGCCTGAGTTCATGAACACACCAGACGCCTGTGGACATGTGATAAATGAGTATCAAGCAGATTGAAAAAGAAAAACAATGAGTTGATATGTTCTGATAAAGAAAGATATCCAAGAAAAGGCAAGTTTCAACGTCCTAGGTAGGGTAGGCTAAGAGATCTGTTCCACCAAAAGAAAAACAAATTGTAATGAGAACTGAAAGCAGCACACTTTTGGACCCCTGCATTAAATAACACTGGGACTGAATAATAATAATTTAACTCATTTCTCCAGGAAATACCTACTCTTGGAAAATAAGATGGAACTAACTAGCCACCTTACTTATCAAAACAGAAAACTCACTTATCTAGACTCACTTCCTCATGGGTTCACAAATTTTTTTTAAAGATTTGTTTATTTATACAAGAACTGGGTAACAGGTCAGAGGCGCGGGAGAATGAGAGAATTCACCAGACAGAGCAGGGAGCAGAACAGGCGGCAGACTGACTGAAACACACTGCTGAGGGGAGCAGCAGGTGAAGCAGGAAAGGTTCACCATGCCATGTGTGTTTCTCCCTGGCCAGCCAGGAATTGAACCCGTGCTGCAGAGGCTGCAGACAGCTGCACAGCGCAGCACTTAACCCGCTGCGCCACCCGGGAGGCCCGGGTTCACAAATTTAAAGCTCATATGGCATCATTCTTCCCAATCACAACCAGTTACCTGCCTTATCCAACCCGCCTTGAAACCACCCAGTGCAGCGTTTTAAAACCCTTTAAGTCCTTCCCCCATGTCTTCACTTTGAGATATTACAAAGACTTTTTCAAGGTGTCATTTTTCCTTTCTTCACTAAGTTTAATTTGCTTAGTTTGCTTTGACCATGTTTTCCTAGTGACCTTTTAGGGAATCAATGATCAATACTTGTGATTTCCTATGCACTGAGCTGACTGCCTTATACACTGATGCTGCTCAGGGAGGTATCTAATGTCATGGTTCCCATTTTACAGTTGAACAAACTGAGGATTAGAATTTGAAAATCTTGCCAAATATGACACAGGGAATAAGCAGCAGAGACCACAACAAACCCAAGAAGTCTGGCCCCAGAGCCTGAGAGTATAGCCCTCCAATCTTGCCTCTGTGCTAGTTATATTGACTATACAACAAATTACTCAAACTCCTGGTTTGACAACATCATTCATTTTGCCACAAATCTCCAGTGTCAGCAGGGCTTGCTGGGGAGAAGGCCCCTACTCCACGCAGCACCAGCTGGGGCTCCAGTGCTGGAACCTGGAATCATCTGGAGGCTCACTGCACTGCTTATCTGGTAATTAATGCTGAGCATCGGCTGGGCAATCAACCAGCATACCTGCTTGGGACCTCTCCACGCAGCCTGGGCTTCCTCAGAAAGTGGTGGCTGGATTCTCAGAGTCAGCATCTCCTCAAAGAGATTTTTGGGTGAAGCCATATTGCCTTTTATGAGCTGGCTTCGGAAGTCATGGGGAATTACTTCTGCCACATTCTGTCTGTCAAGGCAATCACAAAGCCCTCCCCAGGCTCAAGGAGAGAAGAAATAGACTCCCCTCACCACGGGGAGTGCAATGTCAGGAAGAGCATATGAGAACAGAAATATTGCTGTGTGGTCCTTTTAGGAAATGGTCTTCCAGAACCACACATTCAGCACGCCTGCATGTAAAGTCAGAAATATTGTATTACACAGGTTGCTGTGGGTTGTCGCTGGGGCTAGCAGGGGCTCACTGTCCCCTGTGTTTGGATTTTTATAACAAGTGTGTAAAACACTATGGCAACATTATTTTTCTGAGACTAAGCATCCATTTTCAAAAGCTCACACTAAAAATACACTGACCATTACCTAATTCTCCTCCTATTTCTGCCTCTTGCTGCTCTGCGTTGTGCTCCAGGATGCTGACTCTACAGACTGCATGACCTGGACTCGTTTGCCCTCTGACCCCTGGCTGGGTTGGCCTAATGAGACTAAAGGAAATGAGAGGGTGAGAGGAGAGAGAGGGTGGGGTACTTATTCTTCCTCCCCACCTGCCCACTGTTTCATAATGGCTCTGTTCCCCTTTGGCCCTGAAGGTCTGCCGGGCAGCCGCTCCCCCATGGCTGCAGGTCTCATGGGCTCCTGTAACACTTCCCTCATCTCCGTCAGACCCAAGAGTGGTTAATGACTTGTGTGTTTAGTCCCCGGGATGCCTCACCATCCCTGCGGGTTCTCTTAATCCCATTTATTCCTCTGTAATTTTCTCTTCATTAGACTCTCTTCAATTAAATCCTATAAATGTACTCTCTGTTCCATACCAAGCCCCTGACTAATCCAGCAGAGCGCTGATGGAGACAAATATGACAGCAATGACATTACATTGTATTGATTGCTGTATGATAGGAAAAGATTATATGGGGCTCACTGGAGGAGCTAGGGAAGCTTTCCCAAAGAGAGAGATACTTCAATTGAGATTTTAAAAAATGAGTCAGTGTTCATCAGTTTGTGAAAAAGAAGAACTTTTTAACCGAGAGCTCCATGAATAAAGAAAAGGGCCCATTGAGGTTGGGTGACTATCCATGGCCCAGCACAGGGAGCAGAGTGGACTCTCACCATCTGATGCCCCATCACACCACAGACAATGTTTGTTATATCAGTGGAGATATTTTTGGCTGCACACAACCAGAAAAAAAATGACTGAAGCAATAAGGAAAATGTACTATTTAATGCATTTATGTAATCTTGTTATATAATAACAAGAAGACCAAGGTAAGGAGACTCCCAGGCTGATTAAATTAAGTCAGATGGTCAACAAAGTCATCAAGAAGAAGATCTAGGGCTTCTCTGGTGGCCTAGGGGCTAAATCTCAGTGCTGTCACCACTACAGCCTGAGTTCGATCCCCGGCCAGGGAGCTGACCCACATAGGGCACATCAGATCTCTCCTGTCTCTCCCGCTGCTCCCCTCAGCAGTGTATTTCAGTAGATCTGCCTGTTCTGCTCCCTATTCTGTCTCTGGTGAATCCTCTCACTCCCTGCACCTCTGGCCTACAACCCAGATTATTTAGGAAGATCTAAATAAATGGAGAAATATCTATAGAGTGAGAGACTAGCCATTGCTGCATCGATCCTCTTCAGATTGACTTATAGATTAATACAATCAGATTACTATAAGGTTTATGTGTGGACATTATGAAAGTATTTCTAAAATATGTATGGAAATACAAAGGACCTAGAATAGACTAGCAGTCTTGGGGTGGGGGGGCGGGCAGGGGAGGAGATACACCACCAGGTATCAACACTTAAGGTTACAGTCATTAAGCCAATATGGTATTGATATAAGGATAGACAAAATAGACCAATGGAACAGAATCCAAAGTCCAGAAATGAACCTAAAAATATATGTTCATTTGATTTACAACAAAAGTGCCACTGCAATTCTGTGTGGAAAAAAATTAATAAGTCTTCACCTTACATCATACATACAAGTCAATGTGATGTACTTCACAAAACTCAATGTAAAAAAATTACAAAGAAACATGCTTCCAAAAGAGAACAGGAAAATAAATGATCTTGTGGGTAAGCTGTAGGCACACAATTTCCTAGCGTGGCTGCCCTTTCAAGAAAACCTTCCTCACCATCTTCATTACCTTGTGTCATCTAATTTCTAGCCATAGTGTGGATGAGTGTGCCTGGTACACATGTCCATGCAGGTGATATGACCACACTGTAGCTGCAAGGGAGGCTTTGCAGAATTCAGAATGGCCTCTGCCTGCTATGAAGACTCATAACATGAGAGATTCTCTGAATGTAGCAAAGAGGTTCAGATGCAAAGTGGCCCCCAAATGAACACTATCTCATGGGTTAAGATTGACAACTTAGACACTTCACTTCCCCCTCCTGACAGTTGCTAGCATCTGTTGCTGAATCAGAGGGCCAAGGTGATTGCCTTGGCCTCAACCTCTCTTTACCAAGTTCACGTTCACATTATCCAGCAAAGCTCAGTAAACCAGGCCTACTGGGTAACTAAGGACAGAGGCACAAAGAGTTTTAATAATTGCCCTGTCTTCCTTTTTTTCCTTTTCCCAGTCAGCTGGCTCTGCCTTCTGCTGAGCTTTGAAGTATAATTCAAAGGCCTGAGCTGATTTACTCCCAAGCACCTATCCAGCCTAGCTCTCAGCCCAATTAACAAGCATTTTCTCCTGAGACGAGGGAAGCAGGTGCAGGGGAAGTCATTTCTCAGCTCTCCAGACAGGCTGCTGGGAGGAGATAAGCTTTTGCACCCAGAGGCAGCAGATACATCCCTCTATAGGAGATAAGGAAGGTGTACAGAGGGCTGGGGAAGAACCAAAGGGTCTTCTAACCCTACGGGAGGCAGGGGGTCAGGAAGACCACAAGAAAACCTGATATTCCAGATGAGTCTGGAAGGAAGAGTAGGACTTAACTCTGGAAAAGGAAAAGGTGCTCCAGTCAAAAGTACCTGGGAAGGTGAGCAAAGGCCAAATATACTCAGAGAACAAGCCCAGGCAGAGAGCTTAGAAGTCCAGTCAACATGGGGCTCATCACTTCTTAGGGCATCTCAGACCCCCTAGAAGAATCTGATGGGTTCTACCCAAGACTTGAAGCCATAGATACAGAAACTGGCACCCAATGTCAAAATGAGGCAGGGATCCCAGATTAGGAATCCTTTCCACAGTCAACCTTTCATTTGCAGATACACAGACTCGCCCAGGGTAGGGCAAAGAGGGGCCATCACAGCAAAGCACTGCTCCCACAGCAATATTTTCTTGGGTCTGAAGCAGGAAGTTGCCCAAGTCTGCTGCTTGGGGGAATCTGCTCCTTAGATTCTGCTGCTTGCTGGAGTGGAGAAATTGCTGGGTGTACTGCACTGCTTGTTCAGAGTGGGAGCCATGGCTACCTTTACCCCCTTCCTGAACAATAAAGAATGTTTATGTTGTGATGGATGGGATAGCAAGTTTCCTCATACAAACTGCCATTTTTACTCTTGGGTACTCAGCCTTTGGGAGCTATCCCACTGAGCCCATAGGTATGACAAGTAAATCTCTCTCTCCACCTCTCTGAGTGCCATCTGATTTCTCTGGGAAATTGCCGTAACAAGTCCTCACTCATTCAGATTAGAAACTTACCTCACGTGACAAATGATTTTTATTTCAGAGTGAGGCAAGTCAAAGCACACTGAAAGTTTTCCAACATGGAGAGGGGTTGACAACTAATACGGTTCTCACACACACAAAACCTGTATCTGAATGTCCACAGCAACGCTCTTCACAATGGCAGAAATCAGAAACAATCCAATGCCCTTCCGTAGGGGAATGATTGAATAGCTGCGGTATGTCCATTCCAGAGAACACTACTCAGCCATGAAAGGAACGTGCTGTTGATACACACACAACTTGGATGGATCTCAAGGGAAGTATGCTCAGAGAAAGCCAAGCTCCAAAGCTCCAAATATAATAAATATATTATTCCATTTATATAACAAGATTGAACTGACAAAATTGTAGAGAGGTTGCTCAGGAGCTAGCAGGGAGGAGGATGGAAGTCCCAAAGGTTACAAAATGGTGGCATGAGGGACCCATGTGGTGGCACCTTTCTGCAACTTGAATGTGTAGTACACATGTCTACACATGTGATACAGAATCCCACACACTCGAGCATGTACAACTGGTGAAATCACCGCCAATTTTCTGGTTGTGATATTTATTCTAAAGCTATACAAGATGTTACTCAGGTACTCCTGAGTCAAGAGTACCCAGAATCGCTCTGTATTATTTCTTAAAGCTGCACATGAACCTACGGTGATCTCCAAATCAAAAGTGTTTTTATTTAAGTGTGAGGACTGCAAAGAGATTTTGCTAATGTGGGCTGGATCAATTGTTAGTACCATATTAGAAATTAAAATGGAGATATTTTTAAAGATGTATTTATCAGCTTAGCTTTTAAAAGGTATAAGCTTACATGTTAATGTAAATAAAATGTTTTCTATGAAAAATAGGCATACTTTCAAAAAACAGTGAGAAGAATGAACCTGATTTTACATGTTTATAAATCTCTTTAGTGTCTGGCTTCATAGACAACTGGAGCCTTGTGTCTGCTTCTGCATTATAATATGCTGTGATGTCATGCCTCATGCAGTCTCTGGAAAATTCCACTATATTCTCTGTGACAAATTTGAAAATGAAAAAAGCAAGTAATGTCTTAATATTATTATAAACATAGTTTTACCTCACAGATCCCCTTAATGGGTCTCGGGGACCCTCTCACCCCCCACTGGACATCACGGGGCTACACCTCAGAAATTCTTACATTATTGTGATCATTTGTCCACACATCTCTGGCACTTCGTGAGTTAGGGCAGGGGAGCATCGTTTTCATCTTTGTATTCTAAGCGCCTTGTACAGTGCCTGACATAAAACTGATACCCAATAAATATTTGATGAATCAATAGAATATTAATAACCTGCTAGACTTGAGAGAAATGGGGGGAGAGTTATTGCCAAACTGGTTGACAGCATACTGCTGGAGACTTCCAGTTCTGCATCAGATAAAGGTCAGAGTGTTCTGGTGTAGCTCGGCCCCACGGAACAAACATTGTTCTGAGAACACAGGAAGCTCCTGGGCATGAAACCTGGGTCTGCGATGACTGAGTGACCTTTTGAGAAAGGTCTTGCTGTGTCACAATCTCTCACATGTCATAACCTTGAGGCCTCTCCTGGCCCCTCTGACCAAGCATGCAGAGAAATGAATTTAGTGGCTTGTGCAAAGATGTACTAACTGCTTCTCTCCTGACATTATCTTCCCACTCCTCACTCCCTAGGTCACCCCCAAAGCACCCATTAGTGGCCAGTGTCAGTTCACTTGGTCCGCAGCTGCTCAGGGAAGAGGATGACAGTTTGTTTCTAGCCACCCTTTCAGATTGAGTTGGTTCTCAGCTCTCATCCAAAACACAGTTTAGCAAGGAGCACAAGAAAACACAGAAGCTGACTTACAACGGTCACTGAAAACTATCTGTGGGGATCTGTTGTACATTAGACACCAAGCCAGATCATTCCGGGAGCATTCTGCGTGATGAAACGTGACCCCTGCCTCGAGGCGCTCCCTTAAAGAGAGGAGACCTCAGTGCCTGCCAGTAACCAGGGGTCTGCGGTGGAATCAGCACCCAGTGAGCAGAAACCATCTTGCCAGGATCAGGGAAAGAGGGGGCATTTGATTTTGTCCTTGAAAGGAAGTCAAGGGCCGTTGCCAGGCAGATGGAGGAACGCACACCCCAAGGCATTAGATTAGAGAAGAGAGAGTCAGTGTGTTCACACAGATACAAGCCAAGTGGGCCAAATCCAATGGAAGCTTATGTCTTTTGTCATTATTAGGCTGTGACCCCACTGTGTCAGGGACCCACACCCCTTCCCTTCGGATGCCTTTCCCTCCCTTGGGCCTCTGTTGACAGGATCATTGCATGCGACTGCCATGTCTGTGTTCCAGCAGTGGAAGCCTTGTGCAGTCCTGGCACAAAACTGACACCCAATAAATATTTAATGAATCAATAGGATATTAAATGGGTAAGCAAAGGGGTAGGCATGCTTTTTCCTTCTGAGGACATGATTCCCAAGCAGTACCCTCTCCTCCTGCTCACATTCCAGAACATGGTTGCAAAGGAGGCTGTTTATCTGATGAATATGAAAACACTAGTACAAAAAGATGTCCAGAGCAGGCTTCTTCACAAGATGAAGAAGACATGGAATCGACCTAAAAGACTGATAAAAAAAACTGCGGCACCTATACTCGATGGAATACTACTTGCTACTAAAGGCCACTTCCCATGCCCTTTGTGACCATGGGAATGGAATGTGCAGTGATTATGCTAAGGGAAGTAAGTCAGAAGGTAAAGGACAATGACTGGATAGTTTTACTCATTTGTGAAATGTAGATAAACAAAGCAAAATAACTGGTAAAACACACCAAAAATACCTCTTAGACTCTGTGGGAAAGAGGGTGATTATCAGAGGGGAGAGGGGTGGACAGTGGGAGGAAAGGTGAGAGGGGTGAATTTGATAGCTTGGTGGGGGGTGAGTGTAGCATGTGCACATACGCAGGCGTGAAGCTCTGCCCCTGAAAATATAGAGTGCTGGAAATGAGTAGTAGATCAAAAAAAAATTTGATTTTATTAAAAATATGAGCTTCTGTGGCTGCATACCAAGTTGAGGGACAGTGAGAGATTTCAAGCACAGAGGTGAGGAAGTGAAGGGAGGTTTTAGAAGCTCTGGTATCTAGATGTGTTTAGAGGTTGTGGGGAGCAGGGGGAGATATACAGTGGGGAAAGGGGGGGGTGGGGTCAATGGTGAAATGGGACCAGTTCATTCTGCCAGTCAGTGACCCTCCACCTGAAGCCAGCATCGCCCAGGGCTTGCCACAGCCCAGGAACTGGATTCTCCTCCTCTCTCCCCTGCAGGGAGGCCCCAAATGTGTGCTGCTCACCAGTCAGTTCCCAGGTGTTGTGGGTGCTCCTGGTCCCGGAGGGGTGAGAATGTGCAGCCACAGGATGCTTGCAAAGGAGAGGGCGACAGCAAGGTCTGTGTTTCAGAAGCTGACTGTGTGGCTGTGGTAGAGAACCGGCTATAGGGAAGCTCACTGAAGCACTAGAGTTTTATCCAAGAAAAACAGGGATGATAAAGAGCCTGGAATGCAGGACACATGGAACTCTGCCCAAGGGCACCCCACTTCCTGGCAGGGCTGATGGCCCAGTCTCCAGCTCGCCCTACCACTTCGCTGCTTTGAATGCAGGAGCCTGGGTAAGGGTGGTGGTGGGCAGGGCCCCTTCCTCCCTGGGGGGTTTCTCCATCAGTAACAATAATGTAGACCATGGACTTATGGGGTGCCAAGGACCGTTCATGGCACAGATCAAATGTCAGACAATGTCCTTAGGCTGCAGGGACTTGTGCACGTGTCTGCCCTGTGTATTGGAGAGTAAATTGGCTTAGACTCTGAAAAGCAATTTGACAATCAAAACAAAATTTTGAATGCCCCTACCATTTGCCCCAATAGGCAATAGTTCCATTTCCAGGAATTGAACCCACAGATACACTCATGTTCACATGCAAAAGAAGGGTCATTCAATGTTTGTTGCTTGTACAGGCAAGAGATGGGGAAAAGCTATTATCTCCTGCAGAAGCTGGTGACATAAACAATGGAGGAGCATCCAAATCTGGAATCACGGGCAGTCCTTCGTGATAATCTTACACTGATAAATATAGATGCAGAAATAGATCTCTCTTGATCTCTCTCTCTCTCTCTCTCCCCCCCTCACATTCGCCTCACCCCCAGAAGCCTTGATTTATAAGGTTTGCCAATTTCCATGGCTTACATGCTCCTGCCAGGGCTGATTTCAAGTTGCTGAGCAGAGCAGGGAAAAGCCTCGCACAGTTAGTTTTCAGGAGCCAGAAAATCCAGCGCCAGCCCCGTCAGGCACCCCACAGCCCAAGGAAGCTTCCATCGACTCTTCCATCTCAAACCTAAAGAGGCTGCTTTTCAAGAACAAATAATAATGTCGGCAAATTTTTAGGATTTGCTTCAGGATCTAAAGAAGAGGAGCTTCCAGGGATCTTCAGAGACAATTCCTGAGGCAATCATTTCAAGTGTAAACAACCCGCCTTATTTTACAATGGATTTGAAACAGAAACCCAGAAATTAAAATCAAGCATCTGGGTTTTATGTTCACAAATTGTTTTGCCAGTCTCTTTATGAAATATTGCACACAGTGATACCAGCAGAAGGCAATAAAAGAATAATAAATTAATCAGTGTTAGCATTCTGTCCACATAGCCCACATACTTCCCAGGGCCAGAGATCTCAAGGAGGAGGGGGGTCAGAGACTTTCCCATGACAGGCATGTAGCGAGAGTGTCCCACGGATGAGGGGCAGCTTGTCGCCCCCTCTGCCACTCTCAGGTGCCATGGGCAAGCCATCGCATCTGAGTCTGAGCCTGCTTGTGTGCCCAGGGCGCAGCCTGCTGTGCAGGCCATTTTGCCAGGCTGAATACATGATATTACATGGACTGCATACCTGGATGTAAAGCAGGGTGCTTCCCCCAAAAAATTATCCCTCAGAAGGAAGTGAGTTGACTTATATTTAAATTCTCAGGAAAGTTTGCAGATCTTTCATCTTCCCAAGACTCCCCCAATTACTCTCATTTAAATTGCCAAGTATTGGGCCTCCCTGGTGGTGCAGGGGTTAAAGTCTCAGTGCTATCAAGCTATGGCCAGCCACTGTTGCATGAGTTTGTTCCCTGGCCAGGGAGCTGACCCCCATGGCTCAGCAGACCTCTCCTGTCTTGCCCACTGCTCCCCTCAGCAGCGTATTTCAGTAGATCTGCCTGTTCTGCTCCCTGCTCTGTCTCTGGTGAATCCTCTCACCCCCTGCACCTCTGGCCTACACCCTAGTACTTGTATGCATAAATAAATAAAAATAAATATTTTAAAAAAATAAACAGCCAAGTATTATTTGCAGAGGACCCATTTCTAGAAGTTACCTGAAGGAAGTGGTAAAAATTTTTTTGACACAGGTGCAGTCTTTGTACTGGGGTTGACCTCATACACCTTTAAAGATGCAAGTCTTACAAAGGAAACTTTTAAAAGCAGTTCATTAACTATTAGGACATTGTGTTCACAAATACAAATCAATAGGACGAGTGGAAAAACAATACTGTCCTAAGATTAAGTGAATTGGGGCTTTGAGGATAAACCATTTCAGTGACAGCATCATAGAAAGGCTTAAACAGCACTGGATCACAATTTAGACAATTTAGATAGGAGTGAAATTGATGTGATCTAGAAAATGACTTGGGTGATTCAGAAACCTTACCCAGTGATAACTAAGAACTGAGATCAAAGACATGTATGGAATAAAATTGTTTTGTACAATGCTAGAGTGGAAAAAATATTCTATTTTTTTTAAGATTTATTTATTTATACATACAACATCTGGGGTGCAAGCCAGAGGTGCAGGAGGGTGAGAGGATTCACCAGAGACAGAGTGGGAGCAGAACAGGCAGATCTACTGAAATACACTGCTGAGGGGAGCAGTAGGCAAGACAGGAGAGGTCTGCCCTGCCATGTGGGTCAGTTCCCTGGCCAGAGATCGAACTCATGCTGCAGTGGCTCCAGATAGCTCCATATTGCTGAGACTTAACCCCTTGCACCCCAGGGAGACTCCAACAACCTCAATATTTCTGAATGAATGTAATTAATTAATCTATCATGTATAATATATTTAAGTAATATATTCATAATCTTCAAATTTTGTGCATAACTAAAATAATGAATTAAATATCATACATTTGATTTTTCATCTACAACCTTCAGAATTTGTACGTTCAAATGGGCTTACCCCCCTCCCCCAAATATTTTCTTTCTTGCAATTGTCTCATTGTGAAAAATGAGAGGGTCGCTTTATATTTGGAACCACCAAACACAGGGACAAGCATGTACAGGCACTTAACACTCACCACACTCTGTGTGATTTGTAACAGGTACTGTCCCGGTTGTTAACACTATTTTTACTAAGATGGTGATATCACAAATTGGCTCTTGTGATATCCCACTTACAGGTTGGAATTCCCTGATCTGCTAAGTCCTACTTATGTGACCTCGGGCAATTTGCCTGGCCTTTCTCGGCCTCTGCTTCCTCATCTGTGAAATAGAGACAACAATAGTCTCTTAAAATCTTAAGAATTCAGCAAATTGGGGTATGTAAGCAGTGTTTGAACAGTGCCTGGTAAGCTCTGCTTAAAGGTTATTGTCACATTTCACCAATAGAGAACTGTAACTATTTATAACCATGACAGTTTTTTCCTCACAACGCAGTGAGATTTTTACCACCAGGGAACTTGTCTTATTCACCCCAGGATCTGCAGCTCACACATAGGACCTAACTCCCTGGAGATGTTGGCTGAGTCAAGAATAAGTTCTCTAGAGGAGGGCAGTGTGTGTGGTGCTAGGGTCAAAACTGAAGCTGGTTCCTGTTAGATGAAACAGGCAATTCTTTGAGGGTAACACCACGGTGCAGTCACATTTCTCACTGGCCAACCAAATTCTGCAGTAAAGTCCTAGTGCAACAGGGCTGGAAAGAAACTGCAGGCTGGGTAGTGCTTTCTTCGTCTTCTCACTAGACCTGGTATTCCTCCAGGACCTGCAATCCAACAATCAGGAGCTTAATCCATAGATGAGCTATGTTCTACATCATTACACATTATTTTTAACTGAATTTACTGCTTTTTCATATCTAAAAAAAAGTACTTAAAACACATGCATAAAAACTTGAAATCAACTAATGATAAGGGACTGATCACAAAGATCTGCAAAGAGCTGACGAAACTCAACAAAGTAAACAACCTAGTCAAAAAATGGGCAGAAGAGCTAAAAAGACACTTTTCCAAAGAGTAAATGGAAATGGCCAACAGGTATATGGAAAACATGTTCAACATCACTCGTAATCATGGAAATGCAAATCAAAACCACCATGAGATACCACCTCATACCAGTGAGACTAGCACATATCAAAAAAATACAGCAACAACAAATGTTGGCGAGGATGTGGAGAAAAAGGAACTCTCCTGCACTGCTGGTGGGAGTGCAAACTGGTCCAACCACTATGGAAAGCTGTGAAGTTTCCTCAAACTGCTAAAAATGGAGCTTCCATATGATCCAGCAATTTCAGTCCTAGGTATCTACCCAGAGGACACAAAAACACTAATTCAAAAGGATACCTGCACCCCTATCTTTATTGCAGCACAATTTACAATGGCTAAGCTATGGAAAGAACCCAAATGCCCAAAAATAGATGACTGGATCAAGAAGATGTGGTACATATACCCAATGGAATATTACTCAGCAATCAAAAAAGATAAAGTCATGCCATGCACAACATGGATGGAGGTGGAAAGGATCATGCTCCGTGAAATAAGCCAGAAAGAAAAAGAAAAATACTGGATGGTTTCACTTATAGGAGGAATGCAGAGGATCCAAATAAGGGATCAGGTAAAAAAAAAAGTAATTATAATAAAGTAAAAATCAAAATCATTAGGCAACTATAAACCAGATACATTTTACAGAGGGGAAGAAGGGAGTGGGATCAAAACAGGGGAGGGGAGAGCACAAGGGACTATGGTGATGGCACACGGGTGAATTGGTGGTGGGAATTTCACAGGGACTGTAACCAAGATGAGAAAGCATATAAAAATGAAGAATTGGGGCCTCTCTGGTGGCACAAGGGGTTAAGCACAGCACTATGAAGCAATCCGCAGCCTCTGCAGCATGAGTTCGATTCCCAGCTGGCCAGGGAGCAGCAGACCTCTCCTGTCCACATGGCGCAGCAGACCTCTCCTGTCTCGCCCGCTGGTCCCCTCAGCAATATATTTCAGTCAGTCTGGCTATTCTGTTCCCCACTCTGTCTCTGGTGAATCCTCTCACCCCCCCCCCACACCTCTGGCCTGTACCCCAGTTCTTGTATGCATAAATAAATAAATCTTTTTTAAAAATGAAGAGTTGTACAAAAATGAAGAATGATGTAAAAATATATTTAAAAAAATAAATAACTAAAAAGTTGAAATCAGACAAAAATGTTGAAAGTAAATGAATCACCTAGAGAGGATTGTTGGCATCTGCAGTGCTTATTTATTTAAATGACCCCTTTCTGTATGCATAAATAACACATAAGACTAGAGGCTTCATTATCTAATGATTTAAGACCTCAACTTTGGGATGGGATATGCCTGGGTTTCAAACCAAGCTCTATGGCTTCATAAGGGATGGCCTTGAGAAAGCGGTATAACCGCTCTACTCTGTTTCTATGGAAACATGGAGATAAGAATAAAAACTTCCCAAAAGACATCTTGGAATAATAAATTAATATATAGAAAACACTTTGGACAGCTTCAAATACAGAAAAACAATTCAATGAAAGTTAGCAATTACATATACATGTTTAAACAAAATAAACAAAATATAATGTCATACTATAAAGCCTAGCTTGCATTTTCTTTTTTATGTAATAATACAGAGTGAATATTTGTTCCCTGGTAGTGTGTACACAACTAATTCCTTCTTTTTGATGGTTACATTATACTCAAATGTGTTAATGCATGTAACTAATCTCCTGCCTCTGGTTCTTGAGAATTTCTCTTATCTTCTGTTATAAATGACTACAATAAAAATCCTAGTTGCACATTTTCCACACTTGGGTAAATATTTCTATAGGATAAATCCTAGAAATGGAATTGCTGGCTCAAAACATATGAATTTTTAAACATATGAATAAACAATTAGTTATCAAATTGCCTTCTTAAAAGGCTGTATAGCTTTACATTTTGATCAGTGAGTCCACTTTGTTGCCTTGTGGTTGCGTACATTTCAACCAGACTCCCCAATAATTTATTTTGAATGTCCCAGTAGTTATAGAATTGAGGACTTTGCCATGCTCCTGCATTCCAGAATTGCAAACAACTAGCTCCTAAGAACTTAGCAGCCAATTTTCTGAAGCAAATGTTCAGATACATAATCTGACGAGGAATTGTTCTCCATTCCCAGATGAAGTGGAAGAAAGGTTGGAATTTTGTGACTTTTCGGTGGTTAATAGGAAGAACACTTGAATTTAGAACAATCCATTACGTTTTGGAAAGGTTGCTTACTATGGCCGGGACCCTCGTTTAGGAGACAAGATCTCCCCCCTTCTTTGTTGAGTCTTATGTGGAGCAGTGTCTCCAGGACAAGTGTGGTTGTGGTGTAACTGAGGTCCTTACTACTTGTTGCCCTCCAGCAAGAAGCTCCCAGGGCTCACAGGGACAGGTGGACGGCATTGCCAAAGCTGAACAGCGCCACCAAGCTGACAGGCTGCTTCAGTGGCAGCTAAAGGCCATGTCCACTTTTGTTTTTAATTTCAATTTTAATCCAAGTAATAAATAAGCATAATGTTTAAGAGTTAGCTACTGCTACAAGACTTTTAACAAAAAAACCCTTGTCCAACCCCCTTATTCCATCCTATAAAGCAATACCTCATTCTGTGGTTATTTCTTCATACCTAATTATCAAGTCATGTCAGGATTTTTAAATTTTATCTTATCTATGAACTTACAGCTATCAAAGGTAAGGATTTAGTATCCTTCTCTTTCTCTTCCATCTTCTCTCTCTCCCTCTCATATACACACACACACAATCGCACAACCACACATGCATATACATACGCACACACTCCAATTTTTCCAAAATAATTATACCATAATTTTTGGTTACATCAATAGGCTGCTTTCACATTATAATGACAATGTTATATTATTTCCAGCTGAACATTGTAGTTTATGATGATTACAATGTTTTCCTTATAAACTGTTTTTGGTGTCTAGCCTTAATAATCACCTCATGTCTTATTTGCTTAGTTTTCTGTATAATTGCTCCAATACATCCCTAAATTCTTTGACAAAATTCCAGTCCTCTATAGTTGCCTCTGCTTTGTGCTGTCTAGGAGTTTAGTGTAGTGCAGCGGTTCTCAATGTGTGGTCCCTGGACCAGAAACACCAATATCAGCATCACCTGACATCTTGTTGGAAATATGAATTATCCAGCTCTACCTGGGACTCACTAACTCGCCACTCTGGGGTGGAGCCCAGCGATCTGGGTTTTCACCAGCAGGAGATGCTGGTGTGCCCTCAAGATTGAGAACCACTGATAAAATGATCAAGAACTTGGTTATCAAAACTTAAGGCTGCTGGGTTTCAAAGCCCAGTTATCCCACTCATTCACAAAATGAGTGCTGCTTAACATGGTGTTAAGCAGCATGACAACCTCCAGTTTTTCTTGGAAATCCAGCATTATTAATGGGAGTAGCTGCATAGCTTCCCCCGGCCCCTCCCACTGTCCTCAACTCAGAGTACCTCCCACACACTGAGGTAGCCATCTCAACCTTCTGTCCTTCAGCACCTCCATGGCCTTCCAAAACCCCCCTTTATACCCCGATAGCAACCTCTCTTCCTTTAAATCACCCCCTCAGCTCCAACCACCATCTACAACCACCATCATACCTAGTTCCCTGCCATAGGCCCAGGCTCTCTGCAGCCCCCACGCTCCCTCCTCATTCTCCACTGACATGAGTCTCATTCTGCCCACTAGAGCAGTCTCTGTCCCCCCTCCCCAGTGTCCATTCCTTCCATACCCCTCCATTCTACCCAAACTTTTCCTGCCAGATCAGAGCTCCCTGCTTTCCCATGGAACCCCCCTTCGGCTGGGTGCCCCCTTGGGTGTTCTCTCTCCCCTGAAAATAGGAAGGAAGCATGGCCTGTCTTCAGGCCCTGGGGCAGTTGTTAGAATAACAGTCCACCTGAACCTCAGTTGTCTCCATGGGACTCGAAATATTGTAAATGCCCAATAATCCAAAGTCTGCACAGCGGCCCGCAAGCCCCTGCCTCATGCCAGGGCTCACCACATGTCTCTCTCCTTGTTTCCCACTGCTCCCCCCCATTCACTTCCCTCTGGCCACATCAGCCTCCTGCATACTCCTGTCATGTCACCTTTGTACATACTGTTCCCTCTGACATAGAATGCTCTTCCAGTAATCTGCATTTGGCTGATGCTCTTACTTCCATCCGGTCTCTGCTCGAGAGTCACCTCCTTGGAGAGGTTCCCAAACTGTCTATTCTAAAATAGTACCTACTCCTTCCTTTGCTATCCTTTCACGCTTATTATCCTTGGTAGAAGTGATGTTGCTTGGACTCGCATGATTTCAGTGTCTATGGTTTTCTTTGTCTTCTCCTCATGGACAGGGGCCTACTAGGAAGGACTAAAGCATCACAACTTCATTCCCTTTTCTCTTCATTTCTTCTGTCACTAAATATTGAGCTCCAGTCACGAACACGGGACTGTCTGAGGGATGCTTGTGGATGGAGGCAGGTATGCTTGTGGACAGAGAAAGGTATGGAAAAAGGAAGTCTTGCCCTATGTGTTCACAAAAACTTACCTTGGGGAGGGCTGAGCTAGATATAGTGGTGTGAAGACCCTGGGGCCCCTTCAAATCCTGTGTGTGCAGGGTGACTAAAATGACTGTTCTTTTAGTACCTCTGGTTCTATGAAGGATTGGAATATTTCAGTTGTCAAATTTCCCGTATTATTAGAACATCATGGACACAGCCTGTTCCTCTTTCCTGAATTACTAGAGACTTTTTCAAGCCATATTATCCTTTGTAACTATATGTAGAATTATTTTAATATTATTTTTATTTAAGCAATTGAAGTGAAACTTCTTTAAGTTAAAAAAATTCCTAGCATGCAACTTCCTCCCTCAGTCTTTTCATGTGTAAAATAGGGCTAATGATAATGAATTACCTCCGCAGGTGGGCATGAGGTTGCTTTATTAATTCCTGTGCTTGACAGAAAATTTTAATAAAAGTTGGCTAATATTAATAGTTATAAGGGGAATAGGTGATGTCCATAACTTAAGAAAAAACAAAATAAAGAAAAAATGGGTTAAGTCATAACAGTTTTTCAAGTAGCCTGGCCTTTCTCAGTGTACAAATGGATTTACACCTCTTGTGGTTCTCTTAGAATTTCAGATCCGGTCTCTCTTAAAATACTCCAAATGGATTAAAGAATTAGATATGAGACCTGCAATAATAAAATACATAGAAGAAAACACTAGTGATGTATTTTACGATAACAAAGATAAAGATGTCCTTGGTGAGTTGATTCCTGTGGCAAGGAAAATAAAACTAAATAATTGGGATTACATCAAGTTAAAAAGCCTTTACACAGCAAAAGAAAATACAAGAGGATTAAAAAGGCACCCCATCAAATGGGAGAAAATAGTCACACAATATATAACTGATGAAGGATTAATATCCAAGATATATATAAAAAACTCACACAATTCAATAATTAAAAAACCAAACAACCCAATTAATAACTGGGCAGCAGATATGAAAGGGCAAACCATCAAAGAAGATATCTAGAAGGCTAGTAGACATAAAAAAATGTTCATCGTTCACCTACAATGAGAGATGCAAACTAAAACTGTTATAGGGACATTCTTTTCCCCCTAACAAAACCACAATGAGATGCCATATCATATCGGTGAGAATGGGCTATATTTAAAAAACCTGCAACCAGTGCTGGAGGATGCAGAGAAACAGGTGGGGCTGTAAACTGGTGTAATTGTAACAGGGTGGTCCCCAGGAAAGGGGGAGGTTCCAGGTTTTCTGCCCCTCCCAAAGGAGGGTGGAGATGAACAGGGAGAGAAGAAGCTGCAGAGGAGACTGAGGAAGGAAGGAAGCAGGGTGGAGCCAGAAGGAGACCTGGAGGAGGCACATAGAGCCGAGAGACACGTGAAGAAACTGCGCTTGCCTTTTGGTCGTGGACTGGGTGATACAGATGTGGGTGAGACCCGTGGGGAGGTGACCATGGTGGTTTTTGCCTTGATTTTGATTTTGCACTTTTCCTTCCAAACTTGTCTGGTTGTTTCTGATGCTTTTCTGTGGGTCCCCACTGGAAGATGCTTTAGACTTATGACAGGCTTTGCGGCCTTGTTCTGGGCCAATCCTGCTTGGGTGGACTTTTACCCACGAGGGGACAGGTAACTTTGGGCGCTTGATTTAGAAACTATATTCTTTGCCTTTCCTGTATTGTTTCCTAATTGTATTAAAGTTCCTTCCCATTAAAGTCTCATATGTTTTGTGTTGATGCGGAGGATGGCAGACCTATTTAGAGCAGGCGGGTTTGGGGGGTCTGGGGTGCCCCTCTCCCTGCCCTTCAACATAAGCACTGTGTAAATCCATCTGGATTTACCTTAAAAAAGACTAGAAATAATGTATGACCCAGCAACCCCACTTTTGGGCATCTAAAGAAGAGTATGAAACCATCAGCACACAGGCACACAAATACATGTTCTACAGTGTTCATAGCAGTATTATGCACAATAACTAGGACGTGGAAGCTGCTGAAATCTGTCAATGGGCGATTAGTTCAAGAAGATGTGACATAAACTCCACATCTTGGAGTACTATTTGGCCATAAGAAGGGATGAAATGCAGCCATTTTCAGCAAAATGGAGGGAGTTTGAAAGAACTTATGTGTAGGAAAGCGTGTCAGAATAACAAAAACCAACACTGGAATTTTACATAGATAATGTAAAATACTTTCAAAAATCACTGAACATTAATCAGCACCGCCATGAGGGCTTGAGGCTAAGGGAGTAGGAGGGACATGGAGACATAAGGGATGATGGGGGGAAGTAAATCAAATATAGAAGGTTATAAATTAAAAAATAACAAAATTTGGGCAGGGAATCTAGCTGGAAGAGACTCCATAGGCCTTGCTTAACCCATGGGGCCAGCCAGCGCTCGCAGGAAGGGATCAGCTGCACCTGAACACAGTGCAGTCTTTCTTTCTTAGAAGCTCTAAGCAAAGACGTGGATATTCACAGCTGCAGGGCTTGGCTTGTTTTTTCATCTTCTCAATCAACTTTATGGTAGAATAATTTGCATAGAATAAAATCCCATCACCCATAAAACTCCCTGGTGCCCTTTAGCGGTCAAAGATAACCACTGAGGATTTCTGCCACCATCAATCAATGTTGCCTGACTTTATGTTAATAGAATCATATATAGTATGCTACCCCTCCCCACTTTTTACAGCTTTATTGAGGTAAAGCTGTAAAACTGATGTAAATAAGCTATACCTGCTTAAAGTGTATGGTTTGAAGTGTAACATATTCCTCCCTCGAAGTTATCACCACGGGATAATTTCAAGGTAACAGAGTCACCCCAAGGAGTTTCCATCTCCTCTTCCCCACCTCAACTATTGATTTGCTTCTGTCACTATAAATTAATTTGCATTTTCAAGAATTGGGCACAGAATCATTCAGCATGTACTCATTTGTCCCTGGCTTCTTCCACTCAGCCCAATTACTTTGATTCATCCATGTTATTACATCAATACTTCAATTCCTTCCTCCCCCCAACAGTTTTTCCTGGTATAAGAAGTGGGCTGCCCATTCATTTATGAATGAATATTGGAGTGTTTTCCAATTCGGCACAAGATGGAAAAAGCCACTATAAACATCCTTAATTAAGGGTATTTGTGAACATAAGTTTTCATTTATCTTGGGGAAATACCTAACACGGGATGGCTGGACCACAAGGTAGAGGTAAATTGAACTTTATAAGAAAATTTTTCCCAAAGTGGTTGTACCATTTTACATTCTCACCTGTTGGCTGAAGTTTAACATCAACCTTCCTATCTCATGGCTTTTGTGCTTGTTCCCTCTTCCTGAAATGCTTTCCCGCTAGTTTGATCACCGCCACTTTCAGGTCTCAGCTCAAATGTCATATTCCAAAGAAACTGTTCCAAGCTGAATTGTGTCCTTTCTAAATTCATATATTGAATTCACAACCCTCTATACCATAGAATGTAACATATTTGGCGATAAGCTCTTTAAAGGAGTGATTATGTTAAACTGACCCTTGCCTCCTACTACGGTGTCCTTATGAGAAGCAGAGGACTCTCACTCAGTGGAAGGATCTCATGAGGACAGAGCCAAAGTCTGTTGTCACAAGGCAAGGAGAGAGGTTTCAGGATAAACTAACAAGCCAACCTTTCAGTCTTGGACTTCTAGTCTCTGGGACCATGAGAAAATAAAGCGTGTTAAATCCTGGGGTCTGTGTGTTTTGTGATAGCAACCCCAGCAAATACTGGACTTTTCCAATGACCATTTAACAAATATTATTACAGCTTATGCATGTATGACATTATATATAATATATGCTTATAGATAAATACTATATTACATTATAATACCGTTTTACACAATAATATATCATGACATATTATAATATTTTATTATTAAATAATTGATCAGGTAAGAATCATCAGTGAATGCTAAAATCAGTAGTGAAAGTCTGATGAAGAACAGGCTAGTCTGGAAATGTCTTCCCACTGATACTAATAGTTACAAAGGAAACAATAGTAACTTTGGCAGATGCTGTCTGGACAAAATGATCAAAGGTAACAACACAATTGGGACAAGCCAATCCCATGTGCCTCCTCATGTGATACAATAAAGCCACAACTTTCTTGGAGTGGTGTACATTTCTGCCAAAAGTGAGTAATGGGAATTTAATCATGAGACAATATCAGACAAATCCATATTTAGGGACATCTACAAAATAACTCCACACATAAAAGAATGAAACTGGATTATATCCTAACTCCACACGTAATAAATAAACTCCAAATGGATTAAAGATACAAATATAACACCATCAACAATAAAATACAGAAAAGAAAAAACACTGGTGACATGCTATATGATATCAAAGGTGAAGATTTTTTGGTGAGTTGACTACTTTGGTAAGGAAAATAAAAACAAAACGAAACAATTGGGATTATAACTAAAGGGGACAAAAGGAAATTTAAGAGGCATGACAACTACGTACAGCATATGATTCCCCAACTGGATACTTAGGAATAGCTACTAAGGACATTATTGGTACAGTTAGCAAAATTTAAATAAAAGAATCTCATCTTTGTTAAGGTGTTTCCTGATGTTCATAATTGTACTGAGATTACCAAGAGAATGCACTTAATCTTAATAAATACACACAGAAGTACACAGGGAGAAGTACATGATGTTTGAAGCTTACTCGAAAGTGATTAGGAAAAACAGTCTATACACATATTATGTATTAGATACACATGAACACACACATATGCAAAAGAGAATATGAAGCAAATGTAGCAAAATATAACTTATTTTCTGGTTGAAAGTATGGGAACTCTTGCAATTTCTTTGTAAACTTGAAATTTTATCTAAAAAGTCAGTCTTTCAGGGCCACACTATAGAAGTGTCCTGTCCCCAACCCCTAGGCACTCTTTTTCTCCCACACTTAACATTGTCAAAAATTATCCTGTGTGCCTATGAAGCAGTCTGCAGCTACTGCAGCCTGAGTGGGATCCCACCTACCGCCCCAACCCCAGAGAGCTGACCCACATGGAGCAGCAGACCTCTGCCGTCTCAGCCAGTTGCTCCCCTCAGCAGTGTATTTCAGTCAATACCACCGTTCTGCTCCCCACTCTGTCTCTGGTGAATCCTCTCACCGCCCCCACCCCCCCACACCCCAGCTCTTGTATGCATAAATAAATAAATAAATCTTTTAAAAAAAATTATCCTGAGTGCTTATTGTGTGCCAAACCCTATCCTGTTCTGAGCGCCTCAGTGAATCTACCTACTGTTCTTCCCATCTTGCAGGTGAGAAACGGAGACAAAAAAGTTAATGAACTTGTCCAAAGAGCAGAGGTTGGCTTTGTCTTCTGCAGTGGCCCAGAACCTCAACCACAGTAGCTGGTCCTGAGCTCTGCTCCTTTCTCCAGCGATTCAGAATGGTGTCAAGCACATGTCAGGCCTTCAATAAACTGCAGCCACTTAACAAATATTGGGCCTCTACCAGGCACCGAAGCACAAAGCAGAAATCAAAATACTTAAAAATCCCTGCCTCCGCGGAGTTGACACTGAGCGTTAATTCTCAGACCCGCATCTACATATTTAGACTTTATATATACAAATACATAAAAATTACATCTAATCCCACCGACGCTGGAGGTTGGGCCCCGTAAGCCCATTTTGCAGAAGAGGAAACTGAAGCTCCCGGCGAGGCGGCGATTTGCCTGCAACCGAGCGGCTAGGCGGAGGCGGGCGCTTCCCAGGCAAATCCTATGAATCAATCAGACCGACCGATCCAATCAACCCGAGCACTTATGAGGCCTCGGGCCGGCAGCCGCGCTTCACTCCGAGCAGCGGGGGCGAGCGGAGGGCGCGGGGATTTGGCGCCCATTTTTTGTCGGCGGGTGGTTCTCGCCTGTGATTGGGCCCCGGCGCGGCGCGCCCGGTGCGCCCGGCGGCGGCGGCTCCGCCGACCTCGGCAGAAGCCCGGCGGCGCGGTCCCCGGCCGCCTCCCAGGGGATGGGCCACCGGGAGCCCCCGCCGGCCCCGGCGCCCGCGGGCGGTTATATAAAGCGGTTATGTAAGGGGCTCGGCTGGCGCGAGCACGTGGAGAGCCGCGGGGGCCCGGACGCCGGGCTCGCCCCCGCCGCTCGCAGGGCCCGCGACACCCACTCCCGCGCCGCCCGGGGCCCGAGGCAGCCCTGGCCCGGGGCGGGCCAGCCCCAGCCGGGGGCCTCCCGGGGGAGCGGGCCGCCCGGAAGTGGAGGGGCGCCGGCCAGGTAAGGGCGCGGACCGCGGGAGGAGGCCGCCGCAGGGGCGACCCCCGCCGGCTCGGGCGCTCGGGGAGGGCGGGCGGGCCCTGGCGTGGGCGCGCCCGGGAGGCCGAACTTCTGGGCCCGCCCGCTCCACCCGCCGCCCTCCGGGACTTGGGCCGGCCCGCGGGGCCCGGCGCACACTTAATTCAATGGACTGTTTACACCCGGGCGGGCGCACGGCGCCCTGCGGGAGGGGGGTCGCGGGGAGAGCAGAGCCGGGGAAAAGGACTCCCACCGTCCGAGTTGCCACTTAGGGCGGGTTTCACAAATTCGGACGGCTGCTGGCCCTTAGCTCTCTGTTCCTGGACGGTAAGTTGGCGGCGAAAGCAAGAAGATTTTGCTTTTCTTTCCGGCCCCCCCTCTGAACCCCTGCCCGGTGGTCTCGCCCTTCCCGCTTTCCCCTCCCCCGTTCAGTCAGCAGCAGTGGCTTCCGTCTTAAAGGGGCCGCGGCGGCCGGTGGAGGAGGAGGTGGGGCGCCCTGCGGCCTGCGCTCCTTCCTCCCCGCCTCGGCCTGGTCGTTTAACCGACTCTTTGGCTCGCAGGTCACCATCCAGGGTCCCGCTCCTCCGCGTCCCAGGGCCGGACGGAGGGATGAGGCAGGGGGAGCCCGGGCGGCGCCGTTGCTGCTCCCCCCGCCGCCCGCAGCCATGGAAACGGGGAAGGAGGACGGCGCCCGCCGAGGTACACAAAGCCCCGAGCGGAAAAGGCGAAGCCCAGTGCCGCGGGCGCCCAGCGCGAAGCTGAGGCCGGCGGCGGCGGCCCAGGCCATGGATCCGGTGACGGCCGAGGCCCCGGGCGAGGCCTACCTAGCGCGGCGGCGGCCGGAGGGCGGCGGCGGCTCGTCCCGGCCGCGCTACAGCCTCTTGGCGGAGATCGGGCGCGGCAGCTACGGCGTGGTTTACGAGGCAGTGGCCGGGCGCAGCGGGGCCCGGGTGGCGGTCAAGAAGATCCGATGCGACGCCCCCGAGAACGTGGAGCTGGCGCTGGCCGAATTTTGGGCCCTGACCAGCCTCAAGCGGCGCCACCAGAACGTCGTGCAGTTTGAGGAGTGCGTCCTGCAGCGCAACGGGCTGGCCCAGCGCATGAGCCACGGCAACAAGAGCTCGCAGCTCTACCTGCGCCTGGTGGAGACCTCGCTCAAAGGTAGGAAGGCCTTAGGCCGCCCGGCCCCCAGGGCCTGGACCCGCTGCTTAGACCGCTCGGCCCGCACTGAGCCCCGGGCCCCTAGGCCTTGGTCCTGGTCCTGTCACCCCGAACTCAGACACACCCTCCTTTCCTGGACCCAGGCTGGTGGCCCTTCTCTCATCTTTGGCTCCAGGATGGGCCCCGGGCACAAACGTTAGCTGATATTTTCATAACAAACGTTCTTTAAGTGCCCACCATTATCTTCGTAAGTGCTCAATGAATGTGAGCCATTATTATTAAAAGATCTAGCATTTTAAAGATCCGTTGGGGGAGTGGATGGGGTTGGGTTCAGAAGAACTGGTGGAAGAACTGCCAAGACCCCTGTTTCTAGGGCCTCTTTCCTCCCAAAGCAGAAAAGAGCCACCCCCACCTCCTCTCTGTCTAGTTCCAAATATACCAATACCCTCTAGTTCTCCTTCCACCGCCACCTCTTCCTAGTCTTCCTTTTATTCTGGGGCTCCCTCCCCCCCACCTCCCAGCCCTTCATCCCAGGCAGTCAAGCAAACTGGCAGTTTTCTAGCCAAGTCCTCTGGGGTCTGCATAATAATAACCCCACAGGTGGGCCTAGAAGCTGTCACTTAACATCTGACATCTTTTCCCCTTCAGTTTACATTCTGAACTTTTTTTCTTAACCCTTTGAGGCTGGTTTTGAAGAGGTTTTTATCTATAGGGAAAAGGGGAAACTATAGTCCTGGGCAGGTTAATCGTAGTTTTGAGGGTTTAGCCAGAGTTAGGGAGTGCTCAGTACTCACGTGTCTTGTTCAGATGATAAGTAGCCAAAGGATCTGTTCAGTGAGGTGAGGACCTATGGGCTAGAAATGTGTGTTGAAACTCCCTCAGGGAGAGGTCACCAGTCTGAATAGCTGTGGTCTGAACACTGCACTAGATTAGATGTCTTCTAGAGAAGTGACTTGAAGTAATAACTTTAAAAGTAAATTCTCTTCTTTCTGTAAATGGAGACACTAAGGATTAGAGGCAAGCAAATATAACTTGATCAAAGTTCATCAGGTCATAAGGAAAGTCAGGTGGTACTTTGATTTTTTTTTTTTCCTTCATTTTTACAGTTAAGTGATGTGAACCCAGACCTATCTTGATTTTAGGTCTAAATCCTTTCAAATGGATAATGGTGCCTTTGAGCCTGAACTTGAACTCAAACAGACCTTGAACAATGTTTGGGTTCTGGGTGGAGTTGAGTAGGACTTTTTTCTTTGCCTGGTGCTTCAAGAACCTATAAGCCCATGTAAAGAGACCGCCCTGTCCTGTTTCAAGTCAGTTGTTTGACAGTAGATTGAGAGGCCTGATCAATATCACCTGTTTCAAGTCAGTTGTTTGACAGTAGATTGAGAGGCCTGATCAGTATCACCTGAGGTCCTTTTTCAAAATAGAATTCCACTTTTTATGCCCATCTCTTCCCCATCCATCCTGAACAGCCTGCTTTCTCTGCAGGGTGAGTATATTTCTTTTGAAAAAGTTCCAAGAGACCCTTTTCACTTACCTGTATTCTATGAAGTCTGCTTCCATTCTCAGGCTCACTGTGGGGGAGAATGGCCTGGACTCCATAGTACAAGCCTGCCTAGGGATATGGGAGTTTGCGTCTACCCTCATTTCATTAAGGCCAGTCTTAAAAAAAACTTCAACCTGGGTTTGAAGTCTTTGCTTACTCTCCCTACATAGAAATACTGTTCAAACTTTGCTCACCTGTAGAATTTGTCAAACTGCACAGATTACAGTGGCAGCGTAGAGTAGTAGTCAGCACCATAGGCTTTGGAGTTAGACTCACTTTGTCATGGCTGGTCTGAGCTGACTGCAGGAGACCTGGGACAGTTGTTTAAAACCCAGGGGGAACAGTCCCTTTATTCATAAGATAGCACCTCTGTCAATAGGGTTGCAGCGCACAGCCTGGGAATGTCAACAAGTACTCCAGATTAAGGAGGAATTCACCCCTTAATAAGTTCAGGCTACATTTTGAATCCTCTTTCCTCCGTCATTTCTCAGGATTTACAACATTCTTGATCAGGTTTCGCAAACTTATTTGACCATGGAGCACATCTATTTCCTTTGTTGTCATCAGCACTTAGCTGACAGAAACACTAGTATTTTCTTCCCTTTTGTGCAACCTAAAGAAATGAAGTATTTTGCTTTAGGCCATGTATGCTCTCTTTCATCTAAGAGTCTTCCAAATATTTGAATCTCTGCTATGGGTCAGGGTAATGCTCTGGGCTGGGAGGCAGCAGTAAGGAGTAACATTGCTTGTGCTTTTGACCCTGACTTACCGATGTAAGTGTCAAGTCTTCTCTGGAAAACTTCACCTGGAGTAATTTGGGTGTTTGTTCTCCACTGTTAATCTTCTAAAATTTAGTAGCAGTCTTAATCTGCCCTAAAGTACTGGGTTTACACATACTGATATCATTCAGAAATGTTGGAGCTGGAAGGAATCTTAAGAGCTAATCTGCTTCAGCTCTGTCTTGAAGCAAAAAGTCCTTTGTAGTCACCTTTTGCCCAGTCTCCTGCAACTTAGAATCATTTTGAAATAGACCAGAAAGTGTTAATCAGTCTTGAAGTCTCTACTGACTCAAACCCACATAATTTTGCTGCGTCCCTATAGTGGTACTTGACGAAAAAAACAAAACACACTTTGCCCCCAAGGAACCTATATTTGAAAAGTTTGAGGACCAGTAGAAGAATTTAATACTAATCTAGGTCACAGGAGGAAAAGGCTTTGTTGGCTCATTAACAAGGACTTTGTAGTGTTACATGCGGTTAAGAGGAATGAGAATCAAATCAGCCCGAAGTTAGCAAAAGAGGTGGGCTTGAAAGTACCATGTTGTTGGACCACATGGGTTCGTAGAGAAGAGAAAATGGAGTTTATTTCACAATTTGGCCAAATAGAGAATTGTTTCCCCTTTGGTATCTCTGGTGAGTACTCAAAAGAAGGCAATTCTGTAGTATTAAGAAAATATTTGATGTTGAATTCACCAATATAAAAAAAGGGGGGGGGATCATCTTAATGTAGTTGGTGTTACCCAACTTTGAAAGATTTCTACATTCTTTCTCTCTGAACTTCAACTGGGCAAGCTCTACCCAGAAGCTTTATGTAGTGAACAGAAGTAAAAAGGGACAAACTTGCCCCCACTGAATTAGTGGTAGCGTTTCAACCAGCCTTCCCTGCTTTTAAAGCCAGATTAAACATCCTGTAAATCTTTTGGTTGATGGGTTGGTGTCTTTGTTTAACTTTTAAGTACTTTACATAAAAAGAGGAGTTTCCACAACAGCTTGCTTTTATCCCCTTGTTTCCATCGCTAAAGGGCTCTGTCCTGAATGCACTGGAAAGTAAATTGAAGATTCCTTCCTCTTAGAAGACTGCAGGTAGTCCCAAGGTCATTGTCAAGCTCAGAATCTGTGCATTCTCTAATACACCCTGTTGACAAATAGCAACAAGTGAGGACAAAAAGCAATATCTAGGACAAATCCTGAAAGCTCATGATAATCATTTTAGATGGTTGGAGAAGCTGGGAACCTAGTTACCCCAACTTGATAAGACACTAATTATTTTCTGCACTCAAAATACCTTAGGTGACTTGACCTGGGTGAGAATACTGGGCTTTGGGGTACTTAAGTAGTCTTATCTATGCTCAGATGCCTCGTGGTAATGGGGAGCCTGGCACTGCATTGGAAGGGATACCCAAAGTTTCCTCCCTCAGGCAAGCAAGGGACACATGCCCGAGTGACCGTGTGCAAAGTCATGAGTGGTGGTATCTCAGAAAACAACAAAGGAGTCTTCTGGGAGTACAGAATGGGGAAGCAGGGCTAGAGCAGGGAGATCAGGGTCATAGCAGTGGATCAGTTGTGGGCCTGCAAGTCTCTTGTCCCCGCCCCCCCCCCCCAATAGAATGCCTGTGGGAACTTAGGGGTTCACAACTTTGCTGCGTGGGCCCCTAAAGAGCTGATGGTGATCTTTGGTTACTCTGACATAGATAAAAGCCTGCATAAAAATAAAATCTCTGGAAATTTACAATACAATAGAATACTGGTATTGACTTCAAATCAGAACCTCTTAGTCTCAATTTCACTGTTAAAAGCTAAGCTTTACTGATTTTGACCTGCTAGATGCAGTAATGACTTTTGACTCACTAGATCCTCACAACCACCTTTTGAACTTGCTACCACAGGTAGCCCTATCGGTAAGGCAGCTGAGGCTCTGGCTCTGCATTTGTTGCCTGACTTGTAAAACAGCTAAGCAAATCACTGAGCCAGGATCCAAGCCTAGGCAGTCTAGCGTGAGTCTGCTTTGTTACCTGTTGCTGTGTTGCTGAGACAAGTAGCTTAAGTTCTGTGTTCTTCTGCTTGTCTTGGTTCTCAAATGGGCATAATCAGATTTAACTGAAACTAATGGATATATTTTTATTGTTTAATCAGTACTTGTGGCACTGCTGATTTCTCCTGCCTTTCCTGTGTTTTGGATGCTAAAGGCCCTCTGCCTCCTTTCTGATCTACCCTTAAATATCTTAAGACAGCCATTCAGACTTCTCTCTTGCTCCAGCCAACCGGCTGCCTTCTTGAGGTGTGCACAGGGAATTTTAGATCCCAACCCCAGGAGAGAGAAGAATAATTCTTAATCGAGAGCTTTGGGCTTGCATTGGCTTTTTATAGTGTAAACTCTAAAGGAGGGTTTAGCTTTCTAACAGAGTATCAGCGTATTTTCAACTTTGATTTGGCCTTTGTTGGTATTCTTAGGGCCAGGAACCTGCCTTGGTCTAGATACAAATTCTATATCCTTACCTGTATGTCTAATCTACATATTCTGTATGTCCTATGCTAGAACTTTCCCTGTTCCTACTCTCTCCAGCTCACAGTTCTCATCTTGATTCATTTCACCCAATGATTTGAGTACCTACTATGTGCAGAGTGCACTGTGGGGAACCAAGTGACTTGATTTCATTCCATTGTGGGTACCCAATCTAAGCAAGGTGGACACAGCACAGAGGTACTCCTCACTGCAGTCTTTGAGAGGCACTCTAGAGGGAATAGCTGTCTGGAATGTGGACTGACTTTAGAGGCAGGAAGGATGAGTTTTAAAAGGTAAATCAGAAACTGTCTGGCCAGTGGTAACCAGGCCTGTGGTAGGCTAGTTGCATGTGAAGAGAGAAAGAGCCAGGACTGCTGGGGGTCAGCCTCTCTCTGCCTGTCTGGTGGAGTCTGCATGCTAGCAAGACCCTGGTAATGTTTGTGGAGTAATAGCTCACCTTTCTTATTGTGGTGTTTTCGTGTTTGGTCTCACTTAATCCTCTCCCTAAATTGGTGTTTTTGTAATCCGGTTTTACACACAAAATCAGGATCCATAAGGTTGAGTAACTTGTCCTTACCACAACAAGTGAAGGGTCAGGGTTTAGATTTACATCCAGATGCTCTTTCCATTTTCCATGTTCTTGACATGCTGCCCCATGGCCATACTGGATGACTGCCAGTGGTGTCCAGACAGTAAAATAATTAATCCCCAGTAGTTGCTTTGTGTCCAGGCGCTTTGCAAGATATATGCACAATTAAGCCCTTAACATCTCATTGAGGTAGGTGTCTCTTGGCAATTTATGAAAAAATGAAACATGCTGGGTCTTAAGTCGTTCAGGGTCACATAGCCCTGGAAGTGGGATTGTGTCCCCCCACCCCCCAGCTGACGGGCTCCAAAACCCTTGTCCTTTGTGCTGGGCCTCCCGGTTCATAATTAGTCTCCTGGCTTCTGTAAGACACCGTATCTTGCCCTGGCTGTCACCCTAAGGCGTCAGTTCTCTAGTGCGCAGTGACTTTTATCTAATCTTATGAAGGACTTTGAATGCACTCTATAGTGTTGACAATGGACCCAGCCTTGTTACAGTGACAGAGGACAGCCCGAGGCCCCTGAGTTGGGGACCCGGGCTGGGTTCATGTCCAGCTTTCCTCAGACATGCTGGATGACTTTGGCTTCTCAGGACTGGTCTTCAGCTGAGCCACTTCTAAAAAAATAAGTAATGTATAGTTCTTAACTAATCAAACTAGGGGTGATTATAATCAAAGGAGTTCAAACTTTGTTTTTCTAGTTTCCTTTCTAATATTTTCCTAAACATAACTTTATAATTTTAGATACTGTTTTTTCAATTCATTCAATTTGCTTATGGCATGTTATATGACCTTCTCTTTTGACTCTTTAAGTACATTTTGTTGAAGTAATAACATGGTCTTTTAAAGCATCCAGCCAACTGGCAATGCCATAATTAACATCAACTGTTTTTTAAAAACAAACCATTCTTCAGTTTCCGGTTCTTCACTTTTACTATGCTGTGTGGAATACCAGCTCTGGGCGGTTTGGGTGCATGGCGTGCCTTCTTTTGCTCTTAAGTAGTAGGTTTTTGTTTTGCTTTTGGCTTGTTGGTACTCTTAGAATAAATTCCTAGAGTGGAGTTTTTATGTCAGATGGCTTGAGCGTTTTTAAGACTTGTGATCGTCATTACTGAATTGTTTTCTCGGTGCATTTATGTTAATCATAATGAATTCTCTACTGAAAAATGAACCAACCAAAATGTTGTATGCTTGGCCTCATCACTAGGGTTTTGAGCATTAAATTCTGGCGGCGTGCACGAGAGTGTACTTGTGTCAGTGTGGAAGTGCAACATCTAGGTGTTAAATTCTGCTGCTGGCATTAAAAGGCAATGTAGACCATCACAGTAAGGAATCCATGCCATGCAGACACTGGAGCCTGCCCTTCACTAGCTGTGAGACCATGAATAAGTTATTTATCTTCTGAACCTCAATTTCCTCACCTGTGAAAGGGGATGTAATTAATCATTTATGTAGATGGAGCTTAGAGTAAGAGAGGGCTGGCTAGCGTACTCTGGATTCTTCCGTTTAGCCATCACATGTGACTTGAGAAGTTACTGAATTGATTCTAAACATCCAAGACCTTTCTCATCCCCTCTCACCTCCTTTCCCAGCCCTCACTCTGGGTTTCAGAACCTTCTGAGGAGTCTCTTAGCCTCATGTCTTCCTGAGTCTGTCTCCCATCTTTAGTTATCTCTAACTCTGGAGGACACTTGGGAATCAGCTAATATAATCCTGGGTATTCTGCATCCCTTTCTAGAAGGTGATTGAAGTTTTTGAATAGTCACATTTGTTGGTTGAGCTACTTCAGTACTGCTTACTCTCATGAGTAATAAGGAGATGTGAAGCACCTTTTTCCACCCCTTCATTTTTCTGTGTCTAAATTGTGGCATAGGATATGTTTTTGAAATCATTTATTTCGTGGCCTCCTGCTATTGGACTTAAGGGGAAAGTAATAAAACTATCCTGAAAGTGGGGCTGACTCTCTTGAATAAAAGCTGTGGTTTTTTTGCCCACTGTGACCTGAGACATTGTCTGGTGAGGGCTGACTGGAGACTCAGCCCATTCAGCAAGCCCTGGCAGTGGTCTTGAACAAGTTACTTAAGGTCCTCAGCCTTAGCTTCCGCACCTGTAACTGTCCAGTGGGGCGAGACAGCTCACGTAATGAGCCTTTAAAATTGTCCCGGGGGGCCTCCCTGGTGGCGCAGTGGTTGAGCACTGGGCTGCCGGGCTTCCTGCAGCCTCTGCAGCGCTGGTTCAATCCCCAGCGGGCAGTCGCCCGCGAGGGTCCCACATAGCGCACATACCTCTCCTGCTGCGTCTGCTGCTCCCCTCAGCTTTGCACTTCGTCAGTCTGCCTGTTCTGTTACCCCGCTCTGGCTCTGGTGAATTCTCTCACCCTCCTGTGCTTATGACTGTACCCAATGCTTGTATAAATAAATAAATAAATCTTTTTTTAAAAAAATAAAATTGACCCGGTTGGGGGGGGGGAATAAAATTGTCCCTGGGACCCAGTGAGCTTTCAAGGTTCATTTACCTCAAATATCACCTCTAAATAACATTCTCTTCTCCCCTAAAATTTTAACTCTATTAATCTTATAAATTAATAGATTATATCAAATAAGGTAATTATAAAATCTTACAAATTTCCTGTTAGTTCAAAAAACTGTATTTTATGGGGGGGATTCTACGAGTTCTGCACATGTCTCTGCCAGCTGTCCCTTCTGCAACTGGGGAGGGAGTAGCCCCAGACTGGTGTGGGGCTGAACTAACTCCTGAACCCAGACCTGAGGGCATCAGCGGCCAGGACGGGAGGGTCTGGCATGAAGCCCCATTGATCTCCTAACCTACTTCAGCCCAACTCTGACTGGTGGGCAGCTGTGTTTTGGGTCTCCAGGAAATCAGGTTATTCAGAACAGGTGTTGGTAACCCCTGCAGATTTGACAGTTTTCCTTCCTCTTTGCACAGTCACCTTGAGGAGTTAGAAGATTAGGACCTTGACTGGTCAGGAGAGGAAAGTAACCTAGGAAATGAGGCAGGTGTCAGGTAGGTTGCTCTTCAGCCTGGGCCTTAAGGTGCACATTCAGTTACACTTGTAGAGATTTGATCTTTTTATGCAGTGAGATCACCTCAAAGAGTAAGTCTGGTCTGGCTAGAACATGGGTTTTAGCTCTTACTCTTACATCTGAGAAATGTGATGGGATCTCCCACTTACATTTTCTGATTTGTTTCTGTGGCCTGCAACACTGGGGTTATTAGAAATCAGTGACTTCCCAGTATTCGGCTCTTGTCTGGTGGAAATGTTAGTGATGTGATTCCTCCAAGGTATCTTCCACTCTGCAAAACGTATTTGCCACCTGTGACTTAACTCACAATGTGTAAATGTCTCTCTCATTGGGGGATGAGAAGACTGAGAGTTCAGAGACTTGGCTGAGGATCTAGTCATCTTTCCAACACACTTAAGTCCAGAAACCACCCAGCAAACCCATGGCAGAGTTGGCATCTTTACCCAGACTCTGTGCCTTCTGGCCTGTGCTCGTCCTGATTACTTCACCCTGCCTGGCTTCTCAATAGACGTATCTTGCGCCACATCCCTTCCCCATCTTGCTGCGAGGTAGCCAAGAGGCCCTGGTGGGCAGTCTTTCTGAGGTGAGGGACTGGGATTCTAACGTGCCTCTCCAGGTTTTTAGTGGGTAGCTGGGGTTTCCTGCATGAAAGCACATGCTGCAGTTCTCTTGAAGTAGGCCCAAGACCCTCATCCGCGCAAAGAAGTGCTTTTTGTCTCAGGATACATAGCTGTGTTCCCCAGTTTCCATTCTGTCATGCTAACTGATGTGGTGTCTGCTAAGAAAGTTGTTTCCTGTCCAGAATTTTCCTCTCAATAAACAGCCCCCTACGGTAGCATCTCCTGAGCTGAGCTCATCCCCAGTGCATGCCCCTCCCTCCCAGGTCTCATCAGCCCAACCCACTCACTAATTCAGGGCATTTTTTTTACCCTTTTTTTCTGTCCCTGGATTCTCATAACCTGGACTTACATTGTAGTGTGTTTTGCAGGCTTGTTTTCTTTTTACTTCAGTTGCTGTAGTTACCAACTTTGTATATAAAGTAATCATCGTTCCCCACCCTTTATTTCCCCACTACAAGTTTCACTGTTTTCTGATGTTGCCTTTGCAGAAGGAATTTGATGACTTTTTAATCATTTCCTTTCTGGCTCTATCACCAGCAAAATTTCTTGCTCTCTTTTTTATGGCTCTTTACTCCAGAGTCCAGATTGGTTTGCTCTTAAGATGATGGCTTCATTTTGTGGTCTTTTTAGATAAAGAATCTCAACCCTGTAGAACTGATGACCTAGAAGGAGGAGTATGAGATGGGAAAGAATTGATTTTTAAAAACCCATCTGCCCTAAACTGGTTCTACCTGCATTACTTTGATTGTGAGTAATATAAACAAACAAATTACATAATTACGGGGGAAATGAAGCCTGTCCGATCATGGTAGAAAAAGCTTGCCTTGTCCATCTAGTCATCCTGCCTCAACCTAGAATTCCCATACCGCTGAATTCGGCAGACTGCGTGTCTTGGTAATTTCCAGGCATTTGTGTTAGTGGGGTATCATACTCTCAAGAGAGTAAATGACTGGTAAAAGGAACCCTTTAGTAGAGGCAATAGGACAAGATGCATCCTTTGTTTTTGGTCAACAGGAGACACTGTCCAGGGACTCAGAGGACTTGTCTTTAGGCCACGGCTCGGTCACGAACAATTCATGTTACCACCTAGGGCAGGGTCAGATGCATCAGCTAGGAAGGACTTCTGCCCTCTTAGACTTAGCTTTTGGGGCAATTGTTGTCATCAAAGAACTTCCATGGAAGGGCTCAAAGTCAGTGTGCCATTAATTGCTCTATTGGGATTTGCTGGTAGATGTCAACCATCAGCTTTCCTAGAGTATCTCGGGGTTCAAAAGGAAAGGCTTTTTGGAAAGGCACAGTGTTTATATACCCACTGTGGACTACTGTTCCACCAGACTTACCATTTTAGATTTCTCCTGTTTCATTTTCCATTCCATCTCAACCTAGAATCTCCTCCTTCTCTGCTGATTGCTCCCTGTCCTTTAAGGGTAACCCACTTCTTCCCCTTCTTGCTGCTTCAGATCTGGTGACACCTGCTAACCCTTCCCTGTTATGAAAGCTGGGCCAGATGCAGATGCACGGCTTGTGACAATTGCTGTCATGATACCTGTTGTCTCCCTGAAACAAAGCTTCATGGAGACAGGGCGCATTATGTATCTGACTTGTGCCAGGCCTGTGGTGAGCAAGCAGGAAACACTGCTGACTTGGAGTGTGCCTCTGAAAAAAAAATTTGTAGTGCCTTTCTGGATACACTGACCCAGACTCATCATACCAGTCAGGAAAGAAGGGGGGAAGGGCATTTGCTTGGCGTGGAGCAACCCAGACACTTGACAGCCTTCTCATGCTTTCCCGCATCTCCGGGAGGTGTGCTGGTGTCTTTTGGGATGCAGTATAATGAAACAGCGGCTTTGCCATCGAGTGGATTTGAGTCTCAACTCTAAGTCTCTGAGCCTCAGGTTAACTTTATAAGATGGGACTATGTCCTCCTCCCTCCTAGAGTGGTGGTGAATTCTAAATTGAATGCCATGTGCTATTGAAGCACTCCTGTAAGTGCTTATATGGGACTGTTTACTGGAGAAGCAGCAGCAGTAGAAATCTGGAAAGGTGAGCTAAGTTGCCTCCTGGCTGTCCAACCAGTCAGTGGTCCGTAGTCAGCCAGAGTCACTACCCAGCGCACGGGGCTCCGAACCCAGGTGCTTCACACCAGTCCCTGCAGCCTCTCCCGCCTGGACTCCCCCAGTGTGAGTAGGGACGGGGCTGCATGTGCAGAGTTGGCCCCGTGCCAGCACTGGTCCTCCTGGATTGGAGCAGTTGTCACCACTGTTCCTCTTTAATGTGCTGCCGTCCTTAGTCTGAAGGTGGTGTGAACTGTCCGTCTCACTCAAGCTCTTTCCGGTCTTCCTTTGATTCAGGAGAAAGGATCCTGGGTTATGCTGAGGAGCCTTGCTATCTCTGGTTTGTCATGGAGTTCTGTGAAGGTGGAGACCTGAATCAGTACGTCCTGTCCCGGAGGCCAGACCCAGCCACCAACAAAAGCTTCATGCTACAGCTCACGAGCGCCATTGCCTTCCTGCACAAAAACCACATCGTGCACAGGGACCTAAAGCCAGACAACATCCTCATCACAGAGCGGTCTGGCACCCCCATCCTCAAGGTGGCAGACTTTGGACTAAGCAAGGTCTGTGCTGGCTTGGCCCCCCGAGGCAAAGAGGGCAATCAAGACAACAAAAATGTGAATGTGAATAAATACTGGCTGTCCTCAGCCTGCGGCTCAGACTTCTACATGGCCCCTGAAGTCTGGGAGGGACACTACACAGCCAAGGCAGACATCTTTGCCCTGGGCATTATCATCTGGGCAATGATAGAAAGAATCACTTTCATTGACTCTGAGACCAAGAAGGAGCTCCTGGGGACTTATATCAAACAGGGGACCGAGATCGTCCCTGTTGGTGAGGCGCTGCTAGAAAACCCAAAGATGGAGTTGCACATCCCCCAGAAACGCAGGACTTCCATGTCTGAGGGGATCAAGCAGCTCTTGAAAGATATGTTAGCTGCTAACCCACAGGACCGGCCTGATGCCTTTGAACTTGAAACCAGAATGGACCAGGTCACATGTGCTGCTTAAAATTCAGGGCAAAGCATCTTGGGTGTTTTTTAAACTAGGTGAGTGTCCTTTTTGTTCTGCATGCACACTTACTGGACTGGATTCTTCATCTTGGGCCCTGCCTTAGGCCCCATGGATTGGGGAGAAATGAGGGGTGAACTAAGTACTTGTTGTCAAAGACTCCCCACCCCAATCTTGAGAAGGAGATAGGTGGAATTATTTGAGTACAAGTACAAAGTCTAGTGGAAATTGGAAAGTTTTCTGAGTAGGGAGTGTATTTTAGCTGAGTCTCTTAAGGTTTTAGAAACACTTTCTCATCCATTAATAAATGCTTATTGTAGAAAATACAAAAGCGGTCTGGACAGCTTTTTTCAGAGAGTGGACATCATCCCTAGCATATCTCTCCTCATTCCAGTTCCACGTTCAGATCATACGGAGTGTAGTCTTGTTTCTTTCTCTTGTCACTCAGCACTAACCTGAGCATTTCCCCATGTGATGTTTCGAGTATGGCTTCGATGATTGTATGACATTCCATTATATGTACCACATATAATGTAACCTTTCGCCTGCTTTGATAGCACATGGTTTCTCCATTTAGGAGAATGTGCGAGGGAATATTCTTACGTGGAAGTCTTTGCTTATTTAATAGGTTTACTCTGGGTTTCATTTGTCAGGTACTGTGCTAGGTTCTGGGGTAACTGGTAAGCAGACACTTACCACAGCCTCATAAATTCTGCACCGAAGTTAGGAAAAGAAGGAAACTAATATTTATCATAATTATATGATGAAAAAGTTAAGGGAAATTGACCTCTCAGGGAATGGTGCCCAGAGCCAAGCCCAGCCGGGGGGGAGGCAGGGGCATTCCCAGACGCGGACAAGCCTCTGCAAAGGGCCTAAAGCCAGAAGAACGCTGGCACACTGGGGAGACCCCACAGTTCCACAGTTGGAGCCAGTGAAGGATGTAGACATGGAGTAAGCACAGAGCACAGTGACTTAGCAGGAGAGTGGGCAGAGCTGAGGCGGAAAACCCAAAAATGTGTGCTCACAGCAGCAGCAATAGTTGAGTTTGGCCAGAGCAAGGAAGCTAGGATCAGAAATTGGCTGAAATATGGGGCCCTGGAATTTGATGACCTTGACTTAGGCATTTGGGAGCCATCTGCAGACCAGAGCAGAACAACCAGCATCAAGAACTTAAGCATGTGCAAGCTGAAATGAGGAAAATACTGGAAACTGGGAAACCAGTTGGACCAATTATTTTATTCACACTCATAAGGGATGTGGTTAAACCGGAAACTGAGCAGCACTGATGGGGGAGTACCTGGATCGTCCAGAGCAGAGATTTGACAGGACAGTTGGCCAGATGTGGAAGTAAAAGATAGAAAGTGATAGGTATTGGGAGGTTAATAGTAGTAGGCACGAGTGCTGACCCTGTGTATGGGGCAGATTTCAATTGTTTTCCTAAACAGAAACCTTTGGACTTGTTTTGTGGGAAGGAAAAGTAAAAAATACTGTGTATGTTACATATTTTCACATTTGGTTTCACCTTTGCAGCCTGTAAGGGGTTAAGTCGCTTATCCAATATCCTAATTTAAGGGCCCCTCCCCCTTTTATCTTAAGATTACAGGTAGCAAGCTGCAAATAAGTTACTGTTGTACTTTGCTGAGGCCTGAGATGAGGTGATGGGGATGGTGCTGACCCCAGTGATCATAGAAGGAGCCTCAGCACATCCAGCACAGTGCCCCTTGCCACCTGGGTGGGTCCTTAGTCACTTCCTTCCCTTGTCACCTCAGGTTTTTAGTTGGAATGGGTTAATAGTGGTTGCTTCTGCAGTGTTCTCAGTGAACTTCTGGAGTGAGTCAGCTGGTCTAATCCTTCCATTCTATCAAGTTATTGAGTTATTGAGATGCCAGGTCAGTTTGTCCTGCCCAATGAGTAAGAGAATTGTGTTCCTTAAAGAGAGGCTTGGGGGGAATACATTGGAGCCCCCGGAACACTTGGCTAGACACTTGTTAGTTCGAACTGTCACTTCCCATTTGCATCTCCGCTTTTCAGCTTTTAAAAAACCTCTTAGAATTCGAGTTTGCCCAGGGGTAGGAAGAAGGTTGTCACTGGAAGCGGGACCTGAACATGGGTTAGGATTATGGGGCTGTCACAACTAATTGAGATCTAGGCTCCCATTTGGACATCCACATTTGAATTTGTGTTATTTTTCAGGACTAAATTGGAGTGAATCAGGTAGGAGAAATAGGTGACCTTGGGATGAGAAAAGATTAGGAGGAGCACGGGTACTGCTGAGTGTCCCAGCCTCTGCCAGCTTATGAGATAGTACCGGGCCAGTTGGTGCCTGCCTGACAGTAGCTACCTCCCCTGTGCAAGCCAGGCCCCATCTGTGACCAGGAGCAGAGCCTTGTGGTGCCAGAGGCTTTGAGTACTTGTATAAATGAGCTCTGTCTGGCTGGATTTAGGAGGAACTGTTCAATCAAGCTCCCCTCCCCCTTCCCTCAAACTTTACAGAAAGTGAGCTAATTCCATGTATTCATTTCATCTTTATTGGGAAACTACTTGCCAGGGACTGTTTTAGGCACAGAAGATATGTTAGTGATCAAAACAGACAAAACTCCGGCAGTTGTGGAGTTTACCTTCTTTTGGGTTTACCTTCTTTTTGGTAAACATAGGTGCTACCTAAGTAAGTTCTGTGGGGGGCAGGGGGACAGCAGAATGCTGGCGGGTGGGGAAGGGAGTGGTAGAGATCAGGGTGTATCTCCTTTAGACAGTGACATTTGCACAAAGGTTAGAAGGAGTTAAGGGTGTGAGTCAGGAGGGTTTCTGGAGAAAGCCTTCCAAAGGGAGCCAACCAGCCAGGGTAAAGGCCTGGTAGTGAGCAAGGAGAGAGTGTAGGGGAAGAAGTTGGGGAGGTATCTAGGAGTCACTTGAGTTGGGCTGGAAGGCCACTGTAAGGATTTAGACCTTTATTCTTAGGTGAGATGAAAGCTACTGGTGTGTTTTCCGCTGCGTGTTAATATCTCATCTTTTAAAAGGATAGCCGGCTGCTTGCTAACAGTGAACCGTAGGGGAGAAAGTGAGAGGATAAGATGGAAGACCCTGTAGTAATCCACGTGTGAGAGAGAAATAGTGGCTTTGAGCAAAGAAGTAGAGGAGGTGGTGATTGGATTTTGGGTGAATTTTCAAGTCAGCCAACAGGATTTCCTGCTGGATTAAATCTGAGGTGTGAGAGAAAGGAATTAAGGATGTCTCCAAGGTTTTGGTCTTGGAAGCCACTGCAAGGATAGAGTTGCCACTAAATGAGATGGGGAAGGCACTGGGAGGAACAGGTTTGGCTAGAAAAGGTCAGGTTTTAGTCATCTGAAAGTAAGAATGCCAATTTAGACACGTATAGCGGCGGAGCCTGCAGTTGGGTTAGTTTGAGTTTAGGGAAGAGATCTGGTGTAGAAGTAGAAATTCAAAGGTGGCCAAGACACTGGAGTATGGAGAAATGTTTATTTTTTTTTAAAGATTTATTTATGCATACAAGAGCTGGGATGCAGGCCAGAGGTGCAGGGGGTGAGAGGATTCACCAGAGACAGAGTGGGGAACAGAACAGGCAGATTGACTGAAATACACTGGTGAGGGGAGCAGCGGGTGACACAGGTCTGCTGTGCCATGTGGGTTAGCTCCCTGCCTGGGGTTCGAACTGGTGCTGCAGTAGCCGCTGATAGCTTCATAGTGCTGATGCTTAAGCCTTGCGCCACCAGGGGGGCCCCTGGAGAAATGTGTAAAGAATGACTGAGCTCTGGACCATCCAACACTGAGATGGTGGGGATGGTGTGCTCTCCTGGAAGCCAAATGAAGGCATTCTGGAGAGGATGTGGTGAGCCATGGTGTGCACAGTGTGCTGGGTGAAGGGGCACTTCTTTCTGCCTGCTGGGCATCGTTCCTGGGGAGTCAGCAGTGCTCATGAGCAATTCAGGTGGCACATAATGGTGGGAACCCCATTCTGGAGTGGGTGTGAGCAGGAATACAAGGAAAGGAAATGGAGACAGTGAAAGAATAGACTGATTTTCAATTTTTGGTCTGAAAGTCCCACTGCATCTTTGAAATTGAGGACTCCAGGGGGCTTTCTTTTTGGGTTATATTTATGGATATTTGCAGTATTAAAAATCAAAATTAAGAAGAGCTTTAAATGTTCCTCTTGAATGAGTGAATAAACAAGTTTCATGTTAACTATCAGGATTTATGAAAAATTACTTCAAAAATAAAAAATTTCAGTAAGTAGCTTGGAGGTATTTGGGATTTTTATAACTCTTTCATATCTGCCTTAATAAGAGCTAGGTTCTCATATTTGCCTCTGCCTTATACACTGCTACCATATCATTCATGAAACATCTAGAAAACTCCACTGTACCCATAGGAAAGAATGAAAGTGAAAAGGGCAGCTTAGTATTATGGAAGGGTTAGTTTCATGGGTTCCTAAACTGAAATCCGTACTGTGAGAACTAATGGTACAGGTTGCTGTGAAGGGGAGCTGAGAAGTAGGGGGCAGCTTGGCAGCCTGCCAAGCTGATGTTGCAGGTGCCACCATGCACGTGTTTCCAGGGAGGTGGTTGTGGGATGGGGACTCTGCTTCCATGGCTAAGTTTGCTGTCTGGCAGGGCGTACCTGGAGATCTAGAGAGAAGGGAATTATTCAAGGTTCCAAGTGAAAGGACAGAACTTGATGTCCCAGTTCCTAGCCACCATTCCTATTAGACTTATTGGTGGGCTCAAATTCTGTATCAGAAACACGCTTGTCCCAGTACCAGCAGGATAAAGAGAAACCTCTATAGTCTAAGGTCTTAGATTTCAAAGTGGCACTTAAACCAAAGCTACATGGTTTTCACTTTTTGCAGCAATGAACTGGAAATGTGCTTTGGGTTGGAAACATGGGGTTCCCCTGCAAGGAGTGTTGCTTAGTGGGCTGTCCAGGATTGAGGCCCATTTCTGTGGTTTACTGGTTATGTGACTTCAGGCTTATTAATTCACCTCTCTCAGTTTTATTATCCATAAAATGGAGTAGACCACATTTATCTTCTTAAGGTTGTCAGGAGAATCATAGGAGGTTGTGAAAATGCTCTCTATAAACTGTCTAAATTTAAATGCTAAATGGTAGAATTTTGGATATACACTTTGGCCGGGGGTAGAAGTATTGTCTCAGCTTCCATCCCCCTCTGAAGATGGTGGCTTTTAGTAGCCATGCTTAGGAGAATTAGCAAATGCCTTTTAAAAAAAAAAAAAAAAAGCTGTACTCAAGGCAACTCTGTCCCAATTGGTTGTTCCCAAAAAGTGTATCTATTTTTAAAAATTACTCAATGATGGGTCCTATTTCTCCCTTATTTGTCACTTTGGAAGATGTTTAGTAATCTCTGACGGTTGCTATCAGCCAACCACGGGCCTTATCCAAGCGGGAAGCCTGCCAAGCCGATGTTGCAGGTGCCACCACGCACGTGTTTCCAGGGAGGTGGTTGTGGGATGGGGACTCTGCATCCATGGCTAAGTTTGCTGTCTGGTAGACAAACCTTGGTTACTAGGGCCTTCTGAAGCCAGGGCCCTTGAATGACGTTTATTTGGAGTGGGCTGCTCAGGCCTGCTGAAGGAAATCAGATGTTGGTGTGACCTGAGGGGTCATAGAAAATATTCTTGCTTCATATGCAATATTGGTGCTTGCCTAACGCCAGAGAAGGAAATCAGGCCGAATTTTTTATTGAAGTAATAAATGACAAATTTATCCCTGACTGGGATCCAAAGATGTGCCTGGGTGTCCTGGGTCAGCCCCATGACCCGGACTTCAGGTTTTGCTTTTGTTTTATGAGATCTGAGGGTTTTTAATCTGGGGGTCCAGAACTCTGGTTGCCTCCCTGGCAGTCTGAGGTGGATTCATAGGCCTTTTCGGCTCATCTGCTAGTCAGTAGCATGTTAGTTGATCGGGAAGCTGTAGAAGCCAGTTCAGATCATGCACTTCTTTTTGGCTAGTGTGATGCCCAATTGATCACATCCTACGTATCAAGTTAAGCGGAAGTGATACTGAAAACTGAAACATGGAAAACAAACACTTAATGTGGCTTTAAGCAGCATCATCTTCAAAACGGGCCCTGGAGGGTGTAAATTAAAAGGTTTTGGGGTGAGAAGTTAGAAACCCACAGGTACATAGGTCTCCAGTCCCCTCTTGTTAAGTGTGACTTCTGGCCCAGCTGTCCGGCCTGTCCATGAACTAACGCAGGAGCACATGAGGCATCCCTTTCCTGTCAGAATTGACAGATGAGACTTAGCCTCTGGGGCGTGCAGTCCCTGCCTGAAGCGTCACCTGGTGAGTGTAGAGGGAGAAGGGGTAGGCTGTGAAGGCGGGCAAAGTGTCCAAAAATATCACTGATGATGTTTAATGAGTGGTGGTGGTGGTGAGTAATGAGCGTTCCTGGCCTGGGTGCTTTTTGACTGTTATTTCACTTTCGAGTACTTCTAAATGTTACAGAACTAATGGCAAAACCGATGTTTGAACCGAGATCTTATATCCTTAGTTGTAACCAGTGTGATACATTGCTTCGTTGAAACATCTATAAACTCCAAGTGTTTTCATGATTGAATTCAATTGAGCATCAGTTGAATTTCCTGCCCTTCTAGCCCAGCACACTTGCGATAACATGGACGTGAGTACCTGACACTGCCTGGCACTTAGGGAGGTTCGAGTTAAGTGTGCGCTGGTATATAACTAGATAGCCCAAAGGAAAGTTAAGCAAGGGGACTTCATGGAGCAGGTGTCATTATAGAAGGGACTAAAGTGTTGATTTGATTCTTACACCTCAGGCTCATCTTGCTTCATCTCTGAAGACTTGAACTGCCCAAAGCGGGGGGAGGGGGGAATGCCAACCATACCTGAAGAGCCATAAAGAGGGAGGGTTTACTTAAAGAGAGCATGAGGAAAGGGAGTTTAACCAGTGATGAATGGTTCTTTGATCCATGCTGATTCTAGACCCTCATACCCTTTTCCAAGTCTGAGTCCCTGTCTGTGTAGTGGCCTTGGCTTACCCTGTCTCTGGAACTTGACAGCAGGCGCCCTGGAGGGCTTGTGAGAGAACAATCTAAGGCTGAGCCCTCACTGCAAGGACTGTAGCCCTAGGGGCTGGTATACAAAGGGACCTTGGGACCTTATCTGTCTACTGGTGTTTTCTGGGAGTTTCCCCCAGGTGGGGACGGCTGATATTTGTGAGGCCAGTAAGCTCCCTAAAGGGGGCCTTCGCCCCTGCTGTTGCCAGCATGACACTGATGCTCAGCCAGGAAGCTAAGCTGTTGGTTGTGTCACGGGGCTGGCGGCCCCCAGGGATAATCCATCCCTGGAACCTCAGCAGAACATCAAAGCACCCTTGAGGGGACAGGCCTGCCCCGAGGCTGCTACTGTTCACATCCTCCTCCCTGGCATTCTGGCCCCACCTAACCTAGATAGTATCTCTTTGGGCAAATCAAAATAGTCCTGTAATCATCCAGTGTGAGTGCGGGATGACTGGGATCCTTCCAACTCCAACTTCCTCTGGCCCCAGAGACACAAAGACACTCCCATCGGCAGCTCCTGGTTATTAAAACCTGCTGTGAGCCTGCCTCTGACCTACAGGGCATGGCTCTCCCCTTCTAGAGCTAGCCCTGAATTCAGCATTTTACATAAATTATTATCACATCTGCATGACTTTTGTTTTGCTATTATTTTGCAGATGAAGAAGGTGGGAGTTATTTTCCTGAGGTTTTGAGACTAGGGTTTGAAACAAGGCGTCTGACAGGAAGTTCCATTGTTCCATTCTGCCTCTTAAGAAACTTTGATGAATTCATATTTTGAGGCCTGTGATGGTTTCCCCCCAGATAGCGTCACCCAGGTGTCCCCTTAGGTGTTCATGTCCAGTGCTGAGCCTGGGTGCCCAGTTGTGGGGCTCCCATCTGCCTCTGCAGCTGAGGTTGGCTTGTGTGGGGGTTCCTGTGTCACTGATGCAGCCCCAAACATGGGCAAGTGAGGCATGCCTTGGATAGTGAGGCACCCACTTAACCAGGGGTTGGGCAACAGTGAGCCGAGCCGCACAGGCAGGCAGAGGTCCCAAAGCGCGCCCCGCCTGAGCACTGGGACGGCTCCGCACCGAGGAAGTGCTGACAGTGGATCAGCCTGTGGCTCCAGTGTAAGGGAAGGGGCTGGCAGGACCCAAAGGCCGCCTAGTGGCTCCACCTGGTCCCCTGGTCCCCGGGCTGAAGTCTGTTCCAAGTGAATTTAGTCTGGGCATTTGAGATTGATGAGGGCCCAAAGCAAAATGGTGCTTGCTGGGCTTCTCCCTGACATATCTTTTAGCTCATTCATTGAATCTTGAGGGGATTCGAGGGGTTTTATGCGTGCCAAGCATTGGTGTGGCCGCCTGCCAAGATTTGGTCAGCTGGAGTCCTCTGGCTCATGGCAGGCACTTAGCGTGGAGGTTGCTTCCTTGACCCTAGTGGTGTTCTTTGGAGCTCACAGTGCAGCAGTGGGGTAAGAGGTGGACACTGGTTGTAGTAGCTTGTGGCGCAGGAGAGATGGAGAGCAGAGGACACTTTTTGGAGGAGGTGCTGGGGCTGGCTCTTCATGGTAGGTTTAGGGGTGCTCTAAGCCAGGTGAGGAGTGAGGTCCCAACTCAGGGGTTGTCATAATCTCAGGCTTGGCACACTGTCTTCGATGCAGGGCTCTCAGCTGGCAAGGGGAAAGGGCACGGATCTGGTAGGGAGATTCCCAACTGGAGGTGCTTCCAGACCCCGGGCCCAGGAGAAGGCCATGGTTCTATGTTGGAAAATGTAGAGCAGCAGCTCCAGCCCCTTTGCTCATTTCCACTAGCACGTCCTCGGAGGTAGTACAAAATGAAAGCAAATGGAGACCTCCTCCAGCATTTGTAGGATTCAGAGGCAGGGCAGGCCTTAAAACTGCCAGCCAAGTTTAAAATAAATCAATACCATAAAATAGTGCAATGAATTTCCCAAGTCTAAGGGAATTTCACTTTCAGTTAGAGGTGCCAGGGGAAAGCTATAACTCAGCCTGCATCATACACAGGTCAGAATTCTGTATTTTGATTCTTTGTAAAAGAAAGTGATGTCTAGGGATTCAGAGGGATGGATTAGAGCCACCCAGGCGCACCGTTGAGCAGAGTGGGGAAGATGAAAATGCGTCCATTTTCCTAGCTGCAAAAAGCTGTGTGGTGAAGCTTATTAGGCAGGTAACCTCAGGAGGGTGGCCTTGGTTTTCAAAATTCACTCACGCCGGGGGGGCATGGTGCTAGAGCAGTCGTGGAAGGCAGGTTGGTTGGATTGTGGTGTTGACCATCTGTCCCAGGGACAGTCAGTGATGATGCGAGCCCGTTGACTCATTCTGCGTGGCTTCCACCCTTTGGGGGAAAGGAAACCCTTAAATCTCATGTACAGGACTATTTTGTTTTTATCTTTTCTGCTTTTTTCAGACATGTCTAAGACATGTCCTCCAGAAAGTTCCCAGTCTAGGGCAAATCTAAGGCCTGGGCTAGAGCTCTAGTGCTGTCAGATCTTGGCAGAATGCACGAGTCTTACCAGCACCACCCAACCCTGTACCAGACGTAGAGAACTGGGAGTCGCAAGGAAAGACTCATTTGTTGTTAGTAACCAGATTGCATACTTGGATTTGATGACTGTTTTGGACAGAACCCTGGGTTTGCATGGGGCAGTAGAAATGAAAATACCACACCCCAGACAGACAACAGGGTGACTTCTGCCTTTTTCAAAAGAAAAAAAAAAGAAAAAAAAAAACAGTAACAACAAAGAAGGTCAGCATTTAGGCCAATTGCCCAAACTGAAATCCAGACGTCACCACTGACCTGGTCCTGAGGTCCTCTTCCCTCCTGCCCCCACCACGAGCATCCCAGGCATGAACACCAACCAGGTGTGGCACAGAAAGCCTTTGGGGAGCGCATGTCATTCCAGCTCACTGTCTTGCAGGCCCTGGAGAAACGAGATAACTGCCCCAGACTCCAGTTTCCTACCCGGAATTTTATAAGTGGAGGGAACCAAGGATGTCATGAGAAGTTTCTACTTAATAGATGGAGGTTCTGTCCCATGATCCTGGAGATAGCCGCACGCTGTCACCCCTCCTCCCTGCTGCTCCTCACGAGCTCCCACCCCCAGCACACACGGTATCCATGAGAAACCTGAGCGTGGTGCTTCTCAGGGGTCCCCAGACTGGCAGCATCCCCTGGAAACTTGTTAGAAATGGGTGTTTCTGAGCCACTCACCCCCATGATGCTGGTGTTCGCTAGAGTTTGAAAACTGCCCAAGCAAAAGAAGGTAAAGACAGCCGCCCCCTTCCCCTGCGTTAAGCGCACGGCTGTCTGCCTCACCTCTCTCCCCTTTGCACTCAAGAAGTTTGGCTCTAGGCCCAGAGCTGGGAGGGCATGCTGGGTTCCAGTGCTGGCTCTGTCTCCTATAACTACCTGGCACTCAGGCCGTCGTGCACCGTGGGCTGTGGTTTCCTCATCCAGAAACCAGGGTGCCTGAAGACCACTCCCCTCAGACCTGGCACCTTCACAGTTCTGTGGCAGTTGGGGTTCTGGGGCCCGGGACTGGCTCTTGCTCCATTCCCCCCTCAGCCAGCATTTTAGTCTTTAAGAAGCAGAAAACAATTGAGCTTCTCCACGGGCTTCCCTGAGCCGGGGACTGGACTTCTGAGCCCTGACAACAGTGAGCATTGTGGATGGTCTGAGGGAAGTGCCGTCTATGGAATAACTGATCCTTTAGGCCTTTATGGTGGAAGGGGGCGTCATCCTCAGAAAGGGGAATTGAGAGGTGGTGGGGGAAGTAGCAGGAGGCAGAGGTGGAGCTCAGGTCTCTTGGTGGTGTTCTTAGACACGACTCCGAGTCCCAACTGAGCAAACTCACTTGTCCACTCCGTAAACCTCTGTGCCGGCCTTGCAGCCTGGGAATGGAGAGCCTGACTTCGTTCCATCTAAAGCGTAGGCATCTCTCTGAGCCTTGGAGCCCATGTGTAAAAGAGAGTCACTCACACTTACCCTGAGGATTCACATTAACATGAAGTTGGCAATGGACGCTGGGCACGCAGTGGACACTAAGGCTGGGAGTCCTGCTGTCCTCTAAATCGGGTCTTGACCACACCAGTCAGAGCTAAAATTAGCAGAATGTATAGAAGTTCTGTGCTGCCGCTCCTCCCCCACCAATAGAAAGGCTAGCACCCACCGCCCCAACACAGTTTTTAATTCATTGCTTATATATGTTCCAGGCACTGTGCTAGGTGCTTGTGTTACATCAGTGACTCCAGATGCGATCCCATCCTTGGGGTACTGACACCTTGGATCTCAAGGTCCATGTCATACGGGGAAACAACAGATCCAGCGTCAAGGGTGTGTGGCTGAAGGAAAGAGCAGAAATAGCAGGATGACCTGCCCATGGCTGGCAGAGAATGTAACTGCAAAGGTGACACTGGAGCAGACCCCTCAGCTGCTAAGCTGAGGGGCAAGGTAACCAGTGGGCGCATGGTGGCCCAGGTGGAGGGAGGTTGGGAGGAGACCAGGGCCCATGCACGCCAGACCTTTGTAGGTCATGGTATGTCATTGAGTGGTGGGCGTAACTCTCCGATTTGCATGTTTGCAAAGAGCCCTGTGGCTCTGTGGCTGCGAGAATTGCAGAGGCAGGTGTGGAAGCAGAGGGCCTGTTGGGAAGCTGTGGTTTCCTGCTTAGTGTGCCTGGTGCGGCGGATGGAGAAGAGTAGATTTAAGGTGCATTTTGGAGGTTTATAAAGGACTTGCAGGTGGACCGAATCAAGGAGGTGACTTGGGAGGGAGGGTCTCAACAGGGACTCTTAGTCCTGTGCCTCAAGTCACCAGGCAGGGGGGGCTAGTGAACACCGCAGGGGTAGGGTATAAATGTGCCTGGGATATATGCACTTGGGGGCATCCTTTCTCCTCGGGTCGGAGTTTGTGGTGAATTGTGAGTGATCGGGTCTTCTGAGGCTGCTGAGTGGAGTTTGGGGCTGAGCTCAGACACCGAGTAACCTCCTGAGACCAGCGCTGCCTTCCCAGCCCTTACTTGGTGCTGGGCCGAGCTGTATTCTTCCCTTTATAATCAGCTTCTCATTAGGTGATGATGTGTCTGGCTCTTCTGTGTCTTTATTTGCATATGTGCTCTACTATAAGTCTCCAGAACACAGGGTTTTGTTGCTTTTTGTGTTTACTTTTGCTTTTCAGAGCTGAGAACCTGTGCAGTGTCCTGTCACATGGGCAGGCTGGTGGTTCTGCCAGGGAGCAGCTTTCCAGCACACGCATCTTTGTGTGTGTGTGTGGTTTTTAAATAGTTATATAACATCAGGACCGTGATTGCTGACTATAAAATTGATTTTGAGAGCCACTTTAGCTTGTAAATTAGGAAATACTTTCTATTTTGGGTTAAGGAAAGGAGTTCAGGGGAAGGAGGAGAGGGGAACAGACTTTTCTGATCTCAGCTGCTTTCGGGTTTCTAAGTTGCAAGGCCCTGCAGCCTTAACCTGACATCCAGCGCGCAGGGAGGTTATGCAGTGACCATCATTTCCCGTCGGTGCTCACGGGAAGGTGTTGTGCGAGGTGTAGAAAGTGCCCGGTGCCATTCCTCGCCTGCAGCGAGGGTTCAGTAAATGGTGACTCTGTGGATTGCCCTCATCCTGTTTGTTTTTGCCAAATCCTCATAGGCTAATCATTCTTTTTCTTCACTTCTCACTAACAGTTTGCAGAGCCCTTTTTTCCTAAGAGAACGCCAAACCCTGTAGAAAGTGGCCCCAGTGCGTTCCCCTTGGCACCCGGGGCTTTGGACTGGCTGTTGTAACCAGAAGCCCATATGTTCTCCCTTTGCCCAGGCCTCATTGGGCGTGACCTCGTTTGAGTCTTTCCTTTTATAACCACAGATTGTCCTGGGCCCATATGGAAGAGCGACCTCTCCCCTGAGCTGTAGCGGCCCTGCAGACATCTTCCTTCTGGCGACGCGCCGGAAGGAGAACTCTCTCAGGAGCCCATCCTCTCCCAGAGCCGTTTCTCTACTAATCACAGCAGCCGCAGCTGAACCTCAGTCTCTTTGGGGGCCAATTGAGGCAGTCGGGCTCCTTTCATTTTATCCCCACGCTTAATAAGTTGAAGGGATTAGTTAGGGTATCCCCCTGTCCCCATAGGCGACTGCCAATTACCAGAGTTGTTTCTGGAAACCAAAAGTTCCCCTTAGTTGATCTTGAGTGAGTTCCACCCAGCTCCTGTTTACCTGCTAAGGTGCTCAGGGAAACCAGCTTCAGTGCCCTACTGGCCTCATGACTTCCCCGGGCCAGAAACATCTGCTTACAGGTATCCCCAGACCCAGGTGGGATGACACAGTGTGTCTTGTGCTGATTTCAAGTCACCAGATGTCTCCAAGATCTCAGACTCTTAGACGTCCCCCCAGTGATGCTTCTTCTTGGCAAGCTTTATTAGCATTTTTGGCAGCATTCTCCAAAAGATCAAAAGTTTTAAACAGTATTAAGCAGGGTAGCAGTGGTGGCAGCAGCAGCACTGCTGACACGTGACCAACTGTCTGCCTGAGAGCTTCCACGGTAACTGCCACTGCACTTTGCAGAGAACCAGCTTTCCACACACATGAGATAAAGGTGACATCTGTTGCGTCAGCATGCCCTCTGGGCTTGGAGCTCTGCTCATCCCCCTTCTCTCTGTGAGCCGGGCCTGCCAGGGCTTGCTGCAATTGTGTGTCCTCCTGTAGTGAGTGGGCCGTGATTGGAGCCCTCCTGGCATAGCGCTAAGCGCATCTCTTCTCAGTAGTGCCTCAGTGGCACTGAAAGGGAGTCTCAGGTTCAGCTTGAAAATCTGGTAGGAAAACACCATTGTGTCCTTAGAAGGGGCTCCGCGCCCCGAGCAGAAAGCTTGGCTCTCTGGCCTCAGTCCCTCTGACAGATTGGAATAGACGGTAGTGCCGGGGCCACTGAGCCTCCAGGGCCGAAAGCTGAGAGCGGAGTATGAAGCCAGCTGCTCTGGTGTGTTAAATAAGTAAAGAATGACTCGTTTGGAAGCTAATCCTACTTAGTAGGAAAGACCTGCCCCCTGTGACCCCAAGCTTGCCTTGCCTGTGCCCCCACAGCCTGATATGCTGAAAAGTACTATATCTGGGCCACAGTTTGCGTGTTTGCAAAATGGGAATAATTCCTACATAGTCCTTTGTCTGGGCAAAGGAGGCATTGCATTCAGCCTCTTGTGGCGCCTGGCATCTGAAATGTTTCTTTAGCCACAGCAATGATCCTCCAGATGGGACTACAGGGAGAATTTGGGTAAGAGTGAGTTCTTGGCTCCCCCCACCCCAATACCATAGTTTGCATTGAGGCAGTGCTGTGGTTTCTGAGCATGCCAACCAGGGGTCTTTCTTTTCTGTTAAGTAGATGAGAAGTAGAAAGCGACAAAGAAAGCTGGACTTGGGGTTTGAATCCCACTATTTACTAGTTATTTAAACTTTTGAACTTACTAAGTAACATCCAAGACTGAACTTCCCCATCTGTAGAGAGGCCCTTTTTCCTGGATGAATGTGCACATGGAGAGTGAGGGGGGTGTGCGAGAGGACTCCCTCAGCTTCAGAATGCTCCGCTTAGCGTAACAGGCAGCACAGACTCGTGTGCTGTGCTGCTGGCTGCCCGGCTCTGGAGGCCTCCTGCAGGGTACGTCACTGGGGATGCCAGCCGGCGCTTCATGGAGCAGCTGGGACATTTTTATACAATACACCAAAAACAGATCCTAGCAGCCAACCAGGTTATATTTCAGATGTCTAGGTCCCTGGGCTTCAGAAGTCCATCTGTGGGGTCAGCACGTCAGATAGTTCCGAGGGTACCACTTCCCACCCTCTGGCTGTCCCTGGGGCGTGACAGAAGCATACATGATTCAGAGTCAGGATTGGAGAACTCCACTCCCCCTTCACCACCTCCACTGTCTTTCATCTGTACTGAAAATATAGGACTAAAAGTTCCTGAATTAAGCCTTGGCTCTAGGTAGGTTACAGGTAAAAGGCCAATCATCCTAAGAATCAAAGCGACCAAGGACACAGCAAGAAGAGCATACTCAAAGTGCCCGCCGGGCGCCGGGGTGGACCCTGCTCTCAAGTCCCCATGCCTTACAGCAGATCCCACAGGGTAGCGAGCAATGCCGCCCTTCTTTGACAAGGAGGCTCAGAGAGTGTCGATAGCTAGTTAAGGGACCGAGCTCAAATTTGAACTCAGGACTGTCCACCATGGTCCGTGCCGTCTCCCTGCTAGAGCGCTGGTAGGAAGATGCCTAAGTAAACCGTAGTTGTGACTTCCAGAAGATTTAACTTCTGCAGTTGCCAGGCTTACGCATTTCCAGATGTGTAGAGGGGGTGGGGGTGGGGCGTAGAGAAATGGGGACTAGTTTTTTAAACTCTTCATATTTATTTTCATGAAATAAATGACATTTTGACACCAACAAAGTAAGAGGGCCATACTTTTGTAATAAAGGATAATCTTACTCAGCCAGGTGTTCTGTGTGTGCAGGTTGAAGACCAGGGGAAGGAGATGGAACATGTGAGCCCTTTGGGCCACCCCCCTCCTTGCTTGTTTCCTCTGGCTCTCCCCAACTTCTGGTCTCCAAACTGCTCATGACCGTGGTGGGGCAGTTCAGTTCCCAAGTCTCCTTGGAGAGACCAGACAACTGTGTGCCTGGCAGAGGAACTTGCCAGAAGCTGCTTCCTGCCTGCTTGGTTGGCACTATATCCCCCTTTGTGCTTTGGACACCAGACCTGTGCAGAGGTTCCCAAACCAAGCCTGCCAGGAGTCTCTCTGAGTGAGTCTATTTATAAATGAAGGGATTAAATGGGTTTTAAACTCCCCTTAAGCCCTTCTTGTCTGTCTAGGAAAGGGTTGTACATGACAGAGTTTCATGTTGAAAGCAAGAGCTTGGAGTGGTAGACCTGGGGCTGATCCCTTTTCTCTACCGCATATTAACCCTGCAGGTCTCTCTGAGCTTCAGCGTCCTATCTCTAAAACAGGGTGACAGTCGCTTGTGCCTCGTAGGGGTTTGTTAGTGAGAAGAGGTAGTAGGTGTAAAACACTAGGCGCATTCTATGCCTCAGCAGACGGAAAGCAGTGTGGGCGGGTTGGGGGCTGCCTCATTAAGTTGTGGCATAGAAAGTAGTCTGCTTCTATGGAACCCGCCTGGGCGCCCTTCGGTACTGAGGAAGTAGCTGTTCCGAGAATTAGTGCATTAAGAAGTCTGGTGTGATGAGGGGAATTAGTACAAGAGTTGAAAGAAAAGGAAGGATGTGCCAGCATACTCCCCGGGTCACTGATGCCTTTCCCCCCAGACCCCCTGCACTCGGGCTATGACAGCACCAAGGAAGGCTGTCATTGCGGGGAGACTTTGGTACTGACTCTGGAAAAGTCCGTGGATTAAGTGTTGGCTCCCCTGGTAAACAGCTCTGCCATGTGGGCAAGTCGCTCCATCTCTGGGCCTGTTCCCTGTTCACATAGAGCAGCTGCATCCCATGCGCAGGCGTGCTGAGCAGTGAAGGAGGCTTGCACCTCACCACTCTTCACTGTGCTCAGCAGCTGTGGCTTTGCCTGCCAGGAGGACTCCGGTCCTGGTTGAGACTAGAGTCCCCACAGCTGAGGTGGTCAGGGAGCTGGGTGTGGTGTCTGCCATGATGAGTAGTGAGGACCCCTAGACCCAGGGCCCACACCCTTTACTCTTCCAAGTACAGGGGACGGGGTGCTGCTGCTTCAGCCAGACTGTGTGCTCCCAACTCTTTCTCTTCCCAGCTTAAAGAGGGCCCCACTAGCTTCCAGGGAGGGGACTGCCATTGGCTCCCTGAGGAGAATGTGCCTTCTCTGGTGATAGATGTGAGAAATCGAGAGCCTTCTGAATTTCCCTAACCCTGCTCTCAAGGGAGAAACAGACTCAGAACTGTGGGCTGTCCTGGCGCCTCTGACTAGGAGGGCCAGAGCCAGGGCCAAAGCTGGCAGGAGGTTGGAGGAGCCTAAGAGAAATGTCAGCCTCGCCTCCTGGCAGGGGCCCTGGTGATGGCAACAGTCTGCAAGCTGGTGTCTCGGGAGCCTCTGCAGAGCACAGTGGTTTGACCCTTCGCAGTCACACTCTGTTCCACTGGCCGCTTACATAAAAAGGGTCTTCTGGCTTCTGACTCTTCCTGCTTCCTGACACCTCGGCTACCTTCCTGCTGATGGGCGTCCTTTTGAGGAGGCCATCCTCAGCTTGGGTCCTACTAGGGCAGGGAGGGAAAAAATACTGGGAAGGTCATGACTGGTCCCCCAGATTATCTTAACAGATCACGCAAAACATGCGTGATTTCCAGACCTTTCTTGTCATGTTTTCCCAAGGACTTGGAGTGTCTTGGATGATGAAATAACCCTCATCACCCCCTACTCCTCCCAATCTTCTGCCTGCTCTGCTTCCTTTATGGACAGCATGCGAGAAGGGCATGGGCATGCTAAGTAAAGCTAAACCAGGAGATGGAGATGGCTGCTGGGTCATCACAGGACATATATATGCAGATTTTATTTTTCCAAAACAAAAACTGGGATGCTGGACCCACCACCAGGCTTGTGTTGAGGGGAATTCACAGGCAAAGGACAAGGCTACACCTGAGAAATCCAGTATTTTCTTTCCAGTGCCTTATCATCCATCGCCACGTCACCCCATCACCATGCACTGGAGGAGGGGCTCACACAGGGGGCCTCACACCTGTCAGGTGGGGAATCCCCCACCATCTGCTGTGTGGGGAAGCCCAAGGAGGCCCGGCCTGGCCAGGGACTGCGCATTACTCCAGGCACCTCCTTCAACTTTTCTCTTTCATGAAAGTATACTACTTTTCCCATTACAAAGTAAAGCAGGGCAGCATGTGTGTTCAGTATGAAAAATACAAACTGAAATGGGGACAAGAAGAAAATACACCCGCAGGCAGTGCAGCATTTCCGTGTATTTCTTGCCAGAGTTGCCTGTGCTTGGAACTTTTGCTTTTTATGTAGTTATGGCCATACTAGATACCACAGAACTTCATAACCAACTTTTTCCCCGTAGCCCAGGTGAGTCTTCCTCATAATGCTGTTCAAAACACCACACAGCCTTCTCATTTCCTCTGTATACATCATTGAGTAGATGGATCATTTGCTTAAATCGCTTATTTTTGGATTTGTTGTTGTAGTCTCATCGTTTGAATAACACTTCAGTGGCCATCTTTATTCATAAAGCTTCTTTCATATTTAGGATTATCGGCTAAGCTAGATTTCCAGAAGTGGAATTATAGGGTCTACAGGTCTAAACACATCTGAAGCTCTGAAAACACTTTGCCACGTTGCTTTCCAGAAGGCTCTGTCACACTCCTCCAGCTGTGTGTGTCCTTCCATGGCACCCCCACCCAGCGAGAAGCTGGTGAAGTGATGAGGGCACGGCCCTTTCAGTCTAACTCGTTCATAAGTCCTGGCGAGACGCGTGGCTGGGAGAGGATAGGCTTGTCGAGTATGTCCGCTTCCTGCTGCGGGCCAGGTCCCTGAGAGTCGTCACCCCACTCAAACCTCACAAAAGAGCCCCCTGTTTTTCTGGAGGAAACTGAGGCTGACAGGAGGCAAACTGTCCAGTGTCACCATACCTGACAGGACTGCGCGAGTGACATGGTGGTGGGAGCACGCCCTTCTCAGGTACAGAGAGCTTACAGGGCTCTGAAGCCAGTGGGGGGACTTCAGGCCCTCGGTGAGAGGCTCGCTGATTCGGTTGTTCAGGGTGAGAGCAGACACTTGACATTCTTGGGTAAGTCCCGCAGCCTCGGCTGCTGTGGAGGGACTGCCCTCAGCTCTGACCAGGTTTAGACCGGGAAAGGGAGGCCGGAGGTGGCAGCCGCCCCAAGACTGATCTCCATGGGATCTAGTCTCCAGGACCTCCTACTACAGGTGCCTGAGGGCCAAGCAGCTGGACTGCTCTGTTCTGACGCCTACACCAGGGCTCTTCCCAGATGGTAGTGGTGGTTATGGCGAGGCAGGTTTACCCCATAGCAGGCATTCAGGGGGTGCTCCCCTGGCCCCAGCACAGCTGCTGAGTTCATCTGGGTCAGGTGCTGGCCCCTGGTGGGGGATCAGGAGCCCTCTGACTCTGTGCCCACTCCTTTCCTGCCTTGTGTCTTCCAGGTTGCTCCTCGGGACCCACAGTCTCATCGTGCGCCACACGGAGGATGGCAGAGGGTACATACAGGTGGTGGCTTGGCTGGTTGTCGACCTCCCGACCGCTAGAGCTCCAGCAATGTGAAGCTTTTGTTTGGGTTCCCCCACCCTTTAGCTTTGTTTAATTTTTTTTTATTTTACTTTTTTGTCTTTTTCTTTTCCTTCCCCTCCCCCCCCCCCGCCCCAAATTTAAACAGTTAAGACATCAGAGGACAGGAAGTTATACTATGGACAGGCACCAGTTTCTTTAAAGAAATTCAATATGGACAAAGCCTATGTATAAATTTCATTTTTAATTTTTATAAGGGGCTAGGGAGCGATTTTGTTTTTGTCCTTTATGTTCCCTGTCTTCTTTCTTTTACCCATCTCAGTCTTCTTATAACACCTCACTTCCCCAGAGAAGGCCTGCCTCTCCATGAGAATTTGGGGATTTCTCCTGGAATGGGGGGCATGAAGACACAAAGAGGCTGGGCCACCTCCCACCAGATGCAGGAACTGCTGGACTCTGGTGAGCTGCTCCTGATCAGCTCCTGGGCCTTGGAAATGATCAAAGGCAAAGAACCGCCTGGAAGAGGAAGAAGACCAGTGCTGCTGGTCTCAAGAAAGAAGGGTTTGTTCTCTTTAAGCTGTTGGAGGCCCAGGGCCGCATCAGGACTTACAGTAGTGGGAATCGGTTCCCTCTTCTGCCCTTTGCACCTGGGAGCTCCGTGGCGGGAGGGACAGAAGGGGGCCATCTCCGACTCCCTGGTGGCTGAGCACTGCCCTGCCCAGCTCTGCAGGCCTACCTTTCTGTTAGTGAGTGATCTTCCTCCCAGAGGAATATCCCCAGGAACAAACTGTCGTGCCAAACCTCTGCCTGGGACACAGCTTGGTCTTCAGCAGGCACCTGTCACTCATGTGCGGTCCTCACCTGTCACCTATTGCCTCTTGGATCATCTTCCCAGATGTGCCCACCAAGTGTCCAGGGTGTCACAGAGACTGCCTGAGTCCCCGGGGTCCACTTGTGACCATTGCCACAAGGACCGGGTGTCCTGAACTGGCTGCCACCATCGTCTTCTCACAGTGAAGGGGGTGTGCTGTGCCGGGGCCCTTGGTGTCGCATGGTGACGTGTCAAGCGCCATCTCCCTCAACCCGGGACTTCTGTTAGGTGCTCGCCCTCGGTGTAAACGTGTCTGATGGGACACAAGCAGCGGGCTCGTCACCATAAAGCTTCCCAGCCGTGACCCTGCAGCGGCGCCGCCCGTCTGTAGTGTTCTCCGTGCTCTACCGATGCTCTTGCCGCCCTCATGGGCTTCTGCGCCGGGGCGTTCGCTCCCCGGTGACGAGAAGGAATCACTCCTGTGTTGTCCCTTTTCCCTGGAGCTACTTTGGGTGCTGTCAAGGCTTTTCACTCCCCTAGGGCCAAATTGGAAAGGGTCTTTGAGGAAGGGAAAGACTCTTTCAGTTGTGATTATTTCTGGTGTTTTTTGTTTTCTCTCAACCAGCATAGGATCCATAGGGGCGGTAGTTGAGGGCATTTAAGGTGGTGTGTGACCAACGGGGCGCCCCCCAAGGCAGCAGTCCCCCAGCCCTGAGAGTGGGAGAGGCCAGCGGGCCTCAGAGTGACCTGGGCAAGATGTCTGTGCACACGCTCTAGCCTTTGCTCTGGAGCCTCAGACCCAAGCTTGCTTCCTCCCCTGGGCAGACAGCAGCTGTGCAGCAGGGCCCAGTGAGGCTGCAGCCCTGACCAGCCTCCTTCCTTACTAGAAGCCTCTGCTGTCCCCTGTCTCCTACTCAACCACCTCCCAAGTGCAGTCTCTGTGGCATCTGGGAGAGCAGCACCCCTAATTGCAGTGTGCACGGCCCCACCATCCTGCCTTCCCTTGAGAGCAGCGCATCTCTGTACATGAACAAATGGGAAAAACAGTCCCCAAACTCAACACCCCCCATTCTCCCTGGCTGCCACCCACACTGTAAAGTCCCCAGTGAGGGGACTTTACCCTTTGCTTATCCTTCCCTTTGCCCGCTACAGGTCTCTTAGCTGTTGAGCTGCCCTGCTGCCCCTTGTTCTTGACATCAGATATCCCCTATAGGTCACAAGATGCCCGTATTTGGGGGGAGGTGGCGCCTGGGAGGGGTAGCCAGCTTCTGCACACCTTAGCTGGCAGGCTTCTCCCTGCTGGTTCTTGCTGGTGGGGGAACCTCCTGCCCCGGCTCACGAGGGTCAGCTCATATCCCCAAGTGCCTGCCTTTCCTCCCTTCCTCGCCTCCCCAGTTCACCCCTCTTGGCCCACTTCAGGCCCCCAGCCAGCAGGTGGGAGTCAGCCCTAAGGACAGCGACTCTGCCATGGTCAGCAGACTGGGCTTGGGCCCCAGCGGCTCCTGTGTGATTTGCGGAGCCACTGTCCACCTGTAGCCATCGCGGGTCAGCTCCCAGCCTTTCCTTCTTCCTCTCCACCTGGGTCGCACATCATCCCAGCACCACCAAGTTCGTCGGGCCTGTCTGAGTTTTGGGGGTTTCCAGACCTCAAGATAGCAGTTACTCTTTTCTTGGGTCCATGAAAAGAAGAGCCTGTTGGAGGAAGTTTCTGGGCCTTGGCCCTTGTTCCCCCTCAGTGAGAGAAATCAGCAAGACAGATCATAGTGCCTTATTTCTTTGTCCCTGTGACCAGGCCTCTGGTGCAGTTGGAAGTGTGTGGCTCCTTCCTTCTCCCTGTGTGTCCATCTGTCACTTCAGCTCCCACTCCGAGTTAGCCATGTGGAGGACTAGCCCCCCGCCTTTGCCCTCCCCCACCCTTTTTGAGGGTTGTAACCAGGCATCTGTCTCCCCACCCACCCCCAGGGCACTTACTAGCAGCTTTAGCTGAGGACAGAAAAACTGCTTCAGACATGGGCGCACTCTCTGCCTCTTACCTCTAGCCAGGAGGATGCTGCAGTCTGTTCATTCAAGGCTGGCTCCATCAGGCCCTCTTCTGGGCTCCGGGGACTGAGGTCGCAGGCCTTAGCCTCGTCTCATCCCAGAGGCATTGGGACAGGAGAGTGGGAACTCTCCTCCCACCCAGACGTGGTTTGCCCCATGGCTGCCTTTCTGAGGGAGTGTATTAAATGTTTACTTAAGAAATACCCTGTTTACAGCTGGAGGAGAAACGTGCCCAACACGCGAGGAGATCTGACGCTGCACAGGGCCTGCCTCCTTCGTGGCACTATGAAGGCCAAGGTGCCAGGGCTGGGCACGCGCCTGCACTCCCTCTGCTCCCTGACCCTGCGGTGCTAAGACCACTCGCCACCTTCCTCACAGCCTCCTCACCCTGGACATTCCCCGCTCTCATTCCTTCCCCCAGATGCCCACCCAGCTCCTTAACAAATCACTTATCTCCTAGAAAACCAGTGTTTGGAGCAATAAGATTATTTTTGCTGGAGTCTTTTTCTAAGAAAAGGAAAAGAGCTGGCATCGTGGAATCTTCTGTTGATGCTATTGGCTGTTTACCTTTTTAGAAGACATCTTAATAGGATGAGTGTCTGGGTTTCAGCCTCAGGGTACTTAGGGAAGTTTGGAAAAGCAGGAGTTAGCTCCCCATCCCCAGGGAGGGGACCCTAACTCTACCCTCATTTTGCTCCATCCTACCTGGGCTTCCACCCATGCCCCCCAACCCCCAGCTCCTGCTCTGCCCCCCTCGCACGCCTGGGAGCACAGGTGGTTTAACTCTTAAGTGGGGCTCTTGGGTTATTGCCTGCTTGACACCATTTCTCTTCTAGGCCTGTCTGGTGGCCCCAGAGAGATGCAGCTGCTGGAGTCTCCTAGAAACTGGCCAAGCTCACACTATTCCACTCTCTGGGCTCCCAGGCTTGGGGCTGAGACCCAAAGACACTGGGCTTGAATCACCCCCACCCCACCCCCACACACACACTAAGCGGAGGCGTGGCCTTCGGGACAGTGCTGGCCGGCTCTGGCTCCCTGCTGGAGCTGGGAGGGCAGAGAGCTCCTGCCTGGAGAGCTGCCCTCAGAGGGAAACCAGCAGGTGTGACGTGAAGTGGGCTGGCATGTGCCTCGCAGCCACCCTCCAGAGATGACTCACTCCACTGCCGCTGCTTGCCCAAGCCCCCCAAGACTGCAGGGGTTTACAGAAAGGAGGCCTTAACCTCCTGTGGAGAAACCACAGGAGGAAGGGAGGTTATTTAGGGACATTTTAAATCTTATGTGCCCCAGGGGCCTCTTTCCACCTAAGCAAGGGAGTACTTGCAGTGATTTAGCAATCTTGGGGGGCCGACTTGGGTGTGAGGAGGTTTTAACCCAGGCACAAAGTTAGTTTCAAATACTAGTTAATAAATCTATTTTTCTTTATTTTCTTTTTTGCACAGAAGCTGGTAATCTAGGACCTACGTGTGAACAACTTTATATGACTATTTTTTGTACTTGGTTTACTTGGGTTGGTATGATACATTCTATTTAAGTTCCTTGAACACTGTGGATCCCTATTGTGTATGAATGACTGCGGCTTTGTAAATTAAGGGACGTTTGTGTGAATAAAGTTATTTGATGGGGTCAAAGAAGCCATAACTCATTTGAAAACGAGTGCTTTGTGGTTTTGTCACCACCCGTTTGGGAGGGGGGACATCAGCTGGCCCACAGCGCCTGGCTCCAGGCGGGCAAGAAGGCCACTCAGCTGCTGGATGCGGCCTTGACTGTCTCCCCGCTGCACCTGGGGAGCCGGAGCCCGCACCAAGCCAGGCCGCCCTTCCGAGGGCCCAGGACCTCCGCATCACTGCCAGCCCAGACATACCAGTGGCCTTCAGCTGTGCTCCTGTAGTCCTCCTTCGGAGGTCTTTACTACAGCAGTAAGAGGGGTCTTGTGACGATAACGGGAGGGGACTTTCTTGAAAAGCTAAGCAAGGAGCTAGGTTCTCAAGCAGGGTGACGACTCTGGGCTGAGGGGGTGGCACCCATGTCTGCAGTGCCAGGCCAGAGTAGTTGGCCTGGGGGTGGGAAGAAGCTCTTCAGTCCCTAAGGGATGAGAACCGGCATCTACTAAAGACTTCTGGTCCCTTCTCCCTGGGCTCTTTGTGCACCGTTTTCGCAGATGAGAGAGCTAGAGCCAGGAGGAGCCCAAGCTGCTGGGGGGCAGCTTGCTGGCTGGGAAGAAGGAACAGCCCCGTGCCAGCCAGGACAGGCGACTTCATCTCTCTGCACCTCTCCTGTGTGAAAGGAGGTGTGATGTAGTCTCCTCCTGAGCAGCTTATGAGCTCAATTCCTAAAGTTGAATATGAACCTTACTATTGGGTCTGGCACAAGGTGGGCTCTCAACAAATGGTTCTGTAGATTCCTTTTCCCAAGAGCCTGCTGGATGCTGTCCTGACTCAGCACCTCACAGCTCAGCAAACAAAGCTCATCAGACTGGTGAGGGCTGATGTCTGACACGGAGCCCACCACTCAGGCTTTTCCTGAGGAGACCTGTGAGCCCGGGAATAATAAAACTGGGAGGACAGTCAGGACTTTGGAATGTGTGTGAGAGGAAAAGATAAGTCCGGCTTCCTGCCTAATCTGCATTCCAGGCCTGGGCCTGGTGTCCATTGGCTGCTGGTGAAGCGTCTTCCAAAAGAGACTTCTGTGCTTGGCCTGCACAGCGGCCCGGGGCTGAGGACAAGCCCGCAAGTTTGTTTTTGTGTTAGCTTTGTTGAGATAATTCACCCATTTGAAGTGTACACGTCAGAGCTTTTAAGAGTATTCAGTCATGCAGCCGTCACCACTATCTGCTTCCGGAACATTTTTACCACCACAGAAGAGAACCCCATGCCCATGAGCCACCCCTTCCCACCCCTCCCAAACACACTCAGCTCCAGGTGGCCCCTCACCTACCTTTTGTCTCTGGATCGGCCTGGGCCACATCACCGCCTGTCAGCGGGATCATACAGCTGAGTGAGGCCTTTTGTGTTCTCAGGGCTCATCCATGTCCTGGAAAATCATCTTCCTGACGCCTTCATTTTCTCATCTGCAAAGTAGTAAACACCCACCCTCCCGGAGGGTTGGCAGGACTAAAGGTTCTCATGCGAAATACAAAGGGTGAGCAGCTCCCTGTCTTGTGACCCCTTCCTGCGAGTTCACTGGGGTAGGAAAAGGCCGGGGCACTCACAGCTTTGGGCTTGGGCCACATGAGGAGGACACAGGGCACCTCACTTCTGAGTGCCGGACCGCACAGGGGAGGTGTAAGCAGGGTCTGGTGCCCAGGACCGGGCCAGTGCCCACTCCAGTGGAAGAGGTCAGGCAGCCAGCCCCTCCCAACCTGCTCCAAACATTCCTTCCAGCGCTCATGAGCCAGACAGGCCAGGTGCAGGGGAAGAACTCAAAGACCTGCAGGGCCTCATGGTGTGCCAGATCTGAGAGCAAAGCTCTGGGGCCTTGCGGAGACTTGCAGGAGGAGGGGAGGTCTGATGGCCGCACAGGCCCAACCCTCTGTCGGACCTGAGCTCTGGCTCTCCAGGCCTGGAGGCTGCACCCTAACAAAAAGTAATGGGCGTGACACCCTCAGCCTATTGCTTGCCTTTCAAATGGAAAGTAGCAGTATCTCCCTCTCCCCAGGAGGTCTTTGCCTCATCAGGTCCCACCTGAGGGATCCAAAGGAGGGTCTGTGCCCCACCCTTCAATCCAGCCTCCACACACCACCACAACAGGCCATGGAGCCAAGCCCTCGCAGGCTGTCATTGCACCGAGTGTGTTAACCAGACTCTCCTCGTGGCTTCCAAGGTCACCTGTCTCCTGCTCACTCCTTAGACCCGCCAGCACCTCCTCAGGCTCCATCCTGTGTGTTCCTGCCCTTGTTGCTTTCTTGAAGCACAGAGAACATTCCACCTCCTGGCCTTTGTGCTTGCTGTTCCCTCTGCCTCTCATGTTTTTCTTTGTGCCTTCATCCAAGGACTCTGCTTATGTTCCCAGAGCTTTCCTGTCCCCGTATTTCAAGAAGCAATGCTTCACATTCACCATCTCTTCAATATGCTTTCTCCTCAGCACTAGCAGGTTTTATGCAATACACATGCAAGTGTGTGTATCTACAGGTAGATAAATTCTCTATACCCTTAAGCAGAGCCTGACATGGCCTTAGTAGGCATTCAGCACACATGGATTAGGTAGATGGAGAAGAGGGCTGACATCAATAGGAGGTGTTTATAGTGACATAAACTTGCTCAGGAACCTTCGGGTAGAGGCAGCCCAGGCATGAACCCAGGCTCCAGGGGGCACACCCTCTGCCTGGCGGGCAGTTTCTCCATTCCCGAGGTTTATCTACACTGCATTTCATTTCTGCCAACCCCTGAGACGTAGGAATAAACCAGCTACTTGAGAAGTTGCCAGATGTAAATGATGATACTGTCGAGGTTGGATTTCATTCATCTGGAACAGGGATGGGCAAACTTCTGTCGCAAGTCCAGAAGTAAATATTTCAGGCTATGTAGCCATCGGGCCCCTGTCGCAGCTTTTCAACTCCAGCGGCCATAGACAGTATACAAACAAGCACGTGTGGCTGTGCGCCAGTAAAACTTCACAGACACTGAAATTTGCATTTCAGATCATTTTCATCAGTGTCACAAAATACTATTCTTTTTTATTTGTCCTCAGCCATTAAAGAATGTGAAAACCAAAAAAAAAAAAAAAAAAAGAATGTGAAAACCAAACCCCCTGAGCAGCCGGGGTCTTGCTCCCAGGAGATGCCCCTGGCGGTCAGGGTGCCCCAGGATCCAGCTGGGTGTGTCCCTCCACACTTGCACTTACAGCTCCCTGGCTAGAACTCAGCACATGGCCACATCTGGTGCTGAGGAACTTGGATGAAGGGGGAGTGGCCTTGTGCCTAAGGCAGAAGGGAGAGGAGCTTCAGGTGGGCTGCAGTCTCCTGGCTCCATGAGTGCGCCTCTGGCTGCTTCTAGTAAAGGTTAAGTGTTACCATTTTTTTTTTTTTTTAAAGATTTATTTATTTATTTATACAAGCACTGGGTACAGTCAGAAGCGTGGGAGGGTGAGAGAATTCACCAGAGCCAGAGCAGGGAGCAGAGCAGGCAAAAGGACCGAAGTACACTGCTGAGGGGAGCAGCGGGCGGCAGGAGAGGTCTGCGCGCCATGCGGGACCCTCCTCCGGTGGCCGGGAGCAGCCGGGGATCGAACCGGTACTGCAGAGGCTGCGGGCAGCTTCGCAACCAGCGCTCAACCGCTGCGCCACCAGGGAGAGGCCCCAAGTGTTACCATTGTTATAACAGCTCTCAGGCCTGATTCTGAAAAGAAAAGGCCAAGTTAGCCAGAGGGATGCAGTTTCCTTCTTCAGAACTGGGCCGAGGACAACCTGTGTGTGCAGGCGGCAGGCCCGCTGCTGCCAGGACCAGTGTAGACTTGGACTCTTGTCAAGTCGTTTGCTCAGTGACTACATGCTGAGTGCCACCTGCACGTCAGTGCCCTGCTCAGGCTGGGGGGATAGAGGAGATGGGCAGAGAGGCCGCATTTTGTGGTGATTAAGAGAGTGGAGCCTGAGGTGGTACCTGGGTTAGAATCCCAGGCCTTCCACTTCCCATGTGGTTCTGGGCTCTTTGCCTCTGCGTTTTGTTTCCTTTGCCTGTAAAATGGAGAAAGTAATAAACACCACAGGGTTATTCTGAGGGTTAAGTGAACTAATACAAATAAAGTGCTGTGAACTCTTAAAAAAATAGCTCTGATCTTGTTATAGGACAGGGAGAGGGGCAGCCCAAACCCCGCAAACCTGCCTATTCTAAATGGGTTCTGCCATCCGCCGCATCAACACAAAACACATGAGAGTAATGGGAAGGATCTTTAATAAAACTAGGAAACAATACAGGAAAGGCAAAGAGTCTAGTTTCTAAATGAAGCACCCAAAGTTACCCGTCCCCTCGTGGGTAAAAGTCCATCCATATGGGATCGGCCCAGAACAAGGCCCCAAAGCCTGCTACAAGTCTAAAGCATCTTCCAGTGGGGACCCACAGAAAAGGGTCACAAACAACCGGACAAGCCCGGAAGGAAAAGAGCAAAATCAACATCAAGATAAAAGCTGCCATGGTCACCTCCCCATGGGTCTCACCCACATCTGTGTCACCCAGTCCACGACCAAAAGACAAGCGCAGTTTCTTCACGTGTCTCTAGGCTCCATGCGCCTCCTCCAGGTCTCCTGGCTCCATCCTGCTTCCTTCCTCAGTCTCTTCTGCAGCTTCTCCTCTTCCTGCTCAGCTCCACCCTCCCTTGGGTGGGGCAGGGAACCTCCCCCTTTCCTGGGGACCACCCTGTTGCAATCTCTTCAATGGACTCTTGGAGCTCCCAGTACCCACTTGGCTTTCTTCCTGCCCTCTTGGAATATTCATTAGCACCTACTCTGCTGGGCACTGGAGATTCGAGATGAAATTCATCTAGACCTGCACTCCTGAGTCCTACCGTGTGCCAAGCTTTGTGTTATAAGCTGACAGGACAACGGAGACTAGACAGAGGTGTGGGGTACACAGAAGACAGATGCTGAGAACTTGGTTCAGGCCAGCAGAGTTCAAGGGCTAAGGGTCTTGGGGTTTGGTCCCAGTGCTGTTAGTGGGATGCAGCCTGTGTGATCTGTGCCCCACAATTCTTAGCAGACAGCCATGACACGTGTGTGGCCGGGAGCTGGGAGAGGGGAAAACCCAGTTCTAGCACAGAAAAGTAGTCCTTTATTTTCCTGGGTCATCAAATCAGCAGTAATCTGGGAACAAAAGATCTGAGCTGAGGAGGTCACCCTCACCCCAGAGTCACTCCACTTCCCTGCTCTTGGGGAAGCCTGCTTCCCATAAATATGCCTGTGACCCCTTCCCAACTCTACTTTATTTCTGAGACCCTTAGGCCCCTTCTCCAGCCACTTCGGAGAGCAATGAAGTAGTAGTTTCTGCCCAGTTATGTCAGTATTCATCGATCGCTTCTAGTTCTGAATTCAGTGCACTCTCTTATAAGCAACAGAATTCCTTTAAGCATTTCTCCTTTAAAGTGAGATCAATGTGAAAAGACCTCTGGAGGGACATCACAGGAAGAAAAGGCTTCCTGCCATTCCCAGCTGGGGTGTGTGGTCTGCAGTGGGGGTGCCCCTATCCCAGCCACAGGCATAGAATCCACTCCACAGGTGAATAATTGGAAATTGAAAAAGGAAAAAAATATATTTACAATATCATCCAAAAGTATGAGCTACATAGGGATAAATTTGGGAAAAGTCATCAAAGATTTTGTACGTGAGAACTATAAAACTCAAGGAAACCTGAATAAATGAAGAGATAGCTGCATCACATTGTTTGTGGATCCTGCACCCGTGAATTCACATCCCAGCAAAAATTTATGTCTACACCCAAGTCAACAACATTGGTGCTGCCGCAAGCCATTCACAGACTTGCACAGGGCAGCAAAAACGTGACAACCCCGGGCGCCCCCCAGCCGAGGCACTCAGGTGACGCCTGCGGCCCTGTTTCTGCTCTCACACCGAGTGCCCAAAAGTAGGGTCCTTTCAGGAGTCTATTTATTGCCACATTTTTCACATTGGTGAGTTTTTGGGAGGAGGGATTTTGAGGTGGTCCCAGACATAATGCGGAAGGACGTCGAGTGTGCCTTTGTGTGAGGAGGCTGTGATGTGCCTTATTGAGAAATCACTGTGTTGGAGAGATCCCGTCCAGGCATGAACTTAGTGCCCAAGTCAGTGTTAGTAAATCAGTCATGGATGCTCCATGGAGGGTCTTTCTGCAGAAGCACAAGTGAAACCAGAGTGTGTACTGGGCGGGCAATGAGAAGGTGCCCAGAGGCTCTTAGGAACCTGTCCTGTTTCCCACTAGGAGCCATGGCTGGGCATTCACTGTCCAGTGTCTATGGCGATTGGAAACGGTGCGCATGGACTGTCCTTGCTCATGGGTCACAAAACTCAGTTTCGTTAAGGGGGCCAGTCTCCCCAAACTGATCTCTCAATTCAAGGCAATGCCAATCAAAATCCCAGGAGGCTAATCATGGTAGAAATTGATAAACTGATTTTCAAATTCATGTGGAAATAAAGGATCTGAAATAGTCAAGACAACTCTGGTAAAGAGCAAGGTTAGAGGGCTAATTCCACCTGATTTCCAAAATTATCATACAGTGATAGCAATCAGAACAGCACGGTGTTGGCATGATAATAGACATAGATCTATAGAACAGGAGAGTCTAAAAATAGACCCGCACTTATTTAGACAACAGATATTTGACAAAGTTATGAAGGTGATGCAGTGGAGAAAGAATCTTTTTAAATAAGTGGATGAAAATATGAAAGGAAAAAAATGAACTTCAATTTATGCCTCACACTGTGTACAAAACTTAACTCAAAAGGGACCATAAACCTGAATGTAAAATCTGAAAGAATAAAACTTCTAGAAGAAAACATAGGAGAAAAACATTTGTGGTCTAGATTTAGGCAAATATCTCTTAGATATGCCACCAAAAACACAACCCATAAAAGAACAAAGAAGTAAATTGAGCTACATTAAAATGTAAAATCTCTGTACTTCAAAAAAGACACTAAAGACAAAACAAAGCCTGGGAGAAAATCCTCACAAAGCACATATTTAATAAAGGACTTGTATACAGTGTGTATTTAAAGAACTCTCAAAACTGAACAGTAAGAAAACAAACAACCCAATAAAAGTTTGGCAAGTGATTCAAATAGACAGATCACCAGAAAAAAGAGTTGTATGTTGTAAACATACAGCAGGCCACACCCAAGAAGATGCCCAACACCCTTTGACATTAAAAATTTTTAATTAAAATCCCAAATACCTCAATCTACCAAATAGAACAGCTGAAATTTACAAGACTGACCAACACAATCTTGGCAAGCACATGGAGGAACTGGAACTTACGGAACCACCTTAGAAGCCCTGTGACAACTTTTTTTTTAAAGATTTATTTATTTACACAAGAACCTGGGTACAGGCCAGATGTGCGGGAGGGTGAGAGGATTCACCAGAGACAGAGTGGGGACCAGAACAGGCAGACTGACGAAATACACTGTTGAGGGGAGCAGCGGGCGAGGCAAGAGAGGTCTGCCTCGCCATGTGGGGTTCTCGCCGACCGGCCAGGATCGAACCCGCACTGCAGAGGCTGTGGACAGCTTCTCAGTGTAGCGCTCAACCGCCTGTGCCACCAGGAAGGCCCCCCTGTGACAAATTTCTTAAAAATTAAACATATGCCTCCCATATGCCCCAGGCATTCCACTCCAGGTATTTACCTACGAGGAAAGTAAATATAGGTCCATACAAAAACTTGCACAAATGTATGTAGCAGCTTTGTTTGTAATCACCCCAAACCAGAAACAAACCCAAATATCCATCAACATAGCAAATATGTGGATAAACAAAATGTGATAGTCCATACGATAGGTGCTACTCAGCAACAAAAAAGCAATGGGCTCCTGATACACACAAAAACAAGGATGAAACCCCACATGATTCTGCTGAGTAAAAGGAACTAGACACAAAAGAGTATGTGCCACGAGGTTCTCTTGCTATAAAGCTCTAGAAAAAGCAAACTCGTCTGTAATTAACTGGAAGCAGGCAGTGGTTGCCTGGGGTGGTAAAGAGCTAGAAGGAGGATCACAAAGGTACAGGAGGACATTTTGGGGTGATAGACATGTTCATTATTGTGAATATAGTGATGGTTTCACGGGGTATATTCATATATCAAAACTCATTCAATTGCACACGTGCAATTTATTCTGTGTCAACCTCATGCCTCAACAAAATTGTTTTTTAAGAAAGTCGGGAGATGGAGGAGTCAGCTTGATGGGACTCCCATCTGCCAAATGTGCAATAATTCGGGCATCAAGAAAATGATGATAATGAAATTGTGATGTATTGAGTGGTAGTAATAATAAAAGATTCCCTAAGTGTGTCGTGCTATAATTAAAAAAAGAAAGAAAGAAAGAGGGAGCAATGAGAGAGGAAAACTTCTTTATGGAAGAATGTGGACAGGATAATAGAATTAGGAAATTTCCATATTGCAGACACCGATCTGATAATTGATTCCGGCAAGATATCAATAGCTACTTAAATCCTGCGTGAACACTTGTGGGGGGCACAGGATATTCACACAGTCGCAGACATCAAGATTCATTACACAGATGAATTATTATTCACAAAGGGAAGCGTTTGACAACGGAGAGATCTGTTGAAACCACTTTAATGGGATGGTCACACCGAGCCCCCGGCACACTCTTTACATAACGCCGCGGGGAGGACACGACCTCGCCTCCGCCTGTAATCGCCCAAAATGTTCCTCCCGAATCTAATCACGAGGAGGCAATCAGCTACGCCCAAATGGAGGGACATTCTGCGCGACAACTGGGCTGTCTCTTAAAAATGCCAGTGTCACAAAGGAAAAAAAAGACAGCGTTGGTGCTACGCGGCGACTGCATTCTAGATCAGACTCTAATGGAAAGCAACGACCGAATAAAAGGGTCTAATCCTTGATGGAATCCTGGATGGGAAAAAAGTCAAAATAAACCTCTCTAAAGGACATTATCAAGACATCTGGGGGCTCGTAATAGGCTCTGGGGTGACAGATGGTGTGCTGATTGCATTGCAACAACGTATGATGGGATTGTAATGATGTTAAACATTTTGGGTATTTTGTGTGTTTTGTTGTTCAGAAGAATGCGCTTGCTTTTAGGGGCCGCAGAGGTACATGCTAAAGTGTTTAAGCGTGAATGTTATGATAGCTGTTCTCTCTCTCTCTGTCTCTCTCTCTCTGTCTCTGTCTCTCTCTCTCAGAAGGAAGGGAGAGGGGAGAGAAAGCAGAGACACACCTGCACGATGCTAGCATGTGGTGAGTCCAGGTGAAGGCCATCTGGGTGTTCACTGCACATTTCTTCTAACTTTTCTGTGGGTGTGAAAATATTCAAGTTAAAATGGAGGCGGGGGGGTGGATGTCTTTCCAGCCTGGAGAGACAGGTTAGGCCCAGCCCTGTGACCACCAGCAGTGGTCACCTGCTGCCCTCTCACCTGAAGCCTGCAGCCAGCTTCCTCCCAGCAGCCACAGCCTGTCTGGCCAATCTGGTCTGTCCACTACTGGCTGACCCGTTGTCCCCTCCTGCCTGGCTCCTCCTCCTGCATCTTCCTTCTGGAAGCCCTGGAGTGACACTCAGAAATGAAGCACAGACGGGAGCCCGCCCAGAGGAGAGGTGCCAGGCCAGGGGCCCTGCAGTAGCTTCATCAGGTCCGCTGCCACCAGCGGCCACCAGCTCCAATCCTAGATGTCGCTCTGCTTACAGGGCCAGGCCGGTTCTCAGCTCTGCCGGCGGGACCCTGCAGGGGCTTCCATCTCCCCTGCTGACAGCTAAAGTCCTGCCCGTGGCCTGCAGTCACCGCTGTCCCTTGCAGCCTGGGCGCTCCTCCTCACTCTTGCTGCCCCAGTCCAGCCAGCTGCTGTGCGGGCTCCAGGACTCCAGGACTCCCCCCGCCACGTATTCCTGCCCCGGGGGCCTTGTCACTCCCCACCCTGCCCTGACACTGCCACCACCCCCTCCTCCAGTCTTCCTCGCTGCCTTTGTTTTCACTTTCCTCCTGAGCATCATCCTCTCATAGGCGTCTGTTGGTCTGTTTGTGGTGCATCGCGCCTACTCAGCGGCACTTCCCCAGGGCAGGCGTTCGCGTCTGTCTTGTTGGTGCTGAGTTCCCAGTGCCCAGAAGAGCCCGCCACAGGGTAGTGCCCCCTGGGGAGCATCCAGTCACCAGCTCCAAAGCCAGGTCCTGGCTCTCGCTGGGCTGACTGTGCACGTGTGTGTGCACGTGTGCACAGCTGTGTGCATGAGTGTACATGGGTGTGCGTGTGCATGTGTGCACATGTGTGGGTGCATGCTGGGCAGATTGGGGGTGGTGACCAGCTGGATTGTCTCCTGAGACTCATTTTCCGGGTGCGGGAAGGCTGGGCAGATGCAGCGTCAACACATTACATAACCTGGCACTGGGCAGGGGTGAGTGGGGCAGCAGGGCCTTTGTCCTGTGTTTGCCTAGAGAAGTTCTCCCAGCCACATCCTGAGCTGCCAGCCCTCAGCTTTGTGCTCCCTCATCGCCCTGACAGGGCCCCTACCCATTCACCCTGCCCACTGGCTCTGAAAGAGCTGGCTGGCACTGGGGCCCGGGTGGAGCTCCAGCCCTGGTCTGTCCCGGACTCTGTTGCCTGAGGCCCTGGCCTTGTCTGGGCAGTGGTGACCCTGGGAGGCTGAGCTCATCTGTTCTCCTGTCCACAAAAGCCCATAACCGCCCGCTGATGTCTTCTGCACTGGGATTTGGGGCCAACCCAGTGCCCCAGGCCCCTCTCTTACCCACAGAGTGACCAGATTATAGGACTGCCAACCTGAGCATCCCCCTCTGTCTACCAGGAACCAGTACTGAGAACTGACCTCACAGGCCGATGGGACACAGTGCCTGTCGGGGGCCTGGCCCTTCTCGGTGTCAGCACATGAGAGCTGCTGTTGTGTCCCAGCCACAGAGGGGCCACTCTGAGCCAGGCCCACTGTGACTGCCAGGACTCAGGGTGCCCCAGGCATCCCACTTCTGCTTTCTTGGCCCTGAGAACCCAGCACAGGGAGACAGCCACGAACACACAAACACACATGTGCTGTGGGCCATGAGTGCTTTGAAGGAGAAAAACGAGGGCAGTGGGATAGAGGGGGTCAGACTTCCCCACAGAGGTGACACTGGAGCTCGGTGGATGCCTAAGGAGGGCCATCAGCATGTGCAAAGGCCCCGTGTGGAGCTGGGTGGTTTGGAAGGCAGGGCGGCTGCAGCAGAGTGGGGGAGGGTGAGAAGAGGCTAGAGTCCTGCCAGCCTTGGCAATGTCTTCGGGTATTCCTCCGACTTATAGGGAAGACTTTGAAGAATTTGAGATGATTGACAGGACCCAGTTTCCATTTTCAAAGTGTCCATGTTGTCTTCCATGTTGTGGACAGATTTGTGACGGGGGCAGAAGGAGAAGCAGGGAGCTGGGCCCAGGCCAACACTGTGATCCTGGGAGAGGAGCCAGGTCAAGCTGTGCAGGCCTCGGAGGTGTGAGGGGCTCCAGAGGCCAGGGCAATCCTGAAGGTGGGGCCCCGGAGAGGCCGACAGGAGGGACTTGGTGGAGGGAGAGCAGCACAGTGTGACAGTGTGCTGGCAGGAGAGAGACAGTGTGACGATGCTTGACCCCCTTATAGCTTCTCCTAGTCACCCCCGACATCAGGAAGCATCTCTCAGGACCACAGCACCCTGAAAGCTGCACGTTGTTGCCCCTGTTTTTAAGGCAAGGGAGCTGGGCCACAGGGAGACATGGTGACTTGAACCAGGACTGTCTGACTCATCCTGGAGCTGGACACCAAGGGCCATCCCTGCCTTTCCCAGCAGCCGCGGCCCAGGCCAGGCTCACCTCCCCTTCAGCATAGCAGACTCTGCCTTCCGGAGGCACCAGCACTGTCTCTGGGGGACACCGCCCAACACTGTTTCCCCCATCACAGGACAGGCCTTGTACCTGCTACCCACTGAGCCAGGGCCTCCCACCTCAGGCCTCAGGTCTGCATCCAAAAGTGCCCAAACCCACAGTCACCCCCGAAAGAGTGCCTCAGAGTCAACAGGCTGAAGGTGAAGCCGACCCCCTTCTTGTCTACCCCTCATTTTCTTCCTCCTACCTCTAGGGGTCAGGTCACCATGTGGCTCCTTGGGTGCCCCTCAAGTCTCCCAGGTGACACCATGGATAATAGATCCATTGTATGGATGAGAAAACGAAGGTACAAGAATCAAGTGACTTACTGAGGTCAACCAGCAGGTGAGTGGAGGAGCTGGGACTTGGACCCAGGCAGGCTCACGCAGCCTGGAGGAAGACAGCATCTGCAGCGCCCACTGAACGTGGGCGGGAGGGGCACAGGGATAGGCACTCTCAGGATCCTGGACACACAAGCAGAAGGAGGGCAGAGGACCTGGGCACAGGATGGAGAAACCCAGCCCCAGGCGTGGGGCACACCTTGGGGCTTTTTTTCTGGAGGAAAAAGCAGTCCTTAATGAGCTGGCCTCTGCGTCCCGCCTCCTAAACCGCCGATTCCAGAGGTAATGGGGGGCCTCTGTCTGGCCTGTTGGTCCCTGAAAAAAATTTTCAGGTAGCTTTCAGCCAGGAGCGCTGAAGTCTACTTAGAATGTAAAATGCATCTGTGAAGTGTTTTCTCTGAAGTGGGAATAGGTAATTGATTTTTTAAAGAAGGCGACCTTTCTGGGCTCTGGAAAACGCTTTCAGGTCCCTTCCTTATTTTTCTGTGCATAAAGGCAATTATCCCAGGTCAGCACTCCACACAGGAAATGGGACTCACTAATTTTGCACAACAAATGTTTCACTGTAGCTTTTCCTTATTGCAAGAAGGATTATTGTATCAGCTTGTTTCACATCAGAGAGAAAACCCAGGCCCTGCCTTAACAAATGGACAGAGGCAAGAGATTCCACAGGCTCTGGAAGGTTCCAGCTCGGCCTCCCCTCACCATGCACCTTCCTCTCTGTGCAATAGGGGTCGTCACAGCCCCCACCTCGACTAATCCCTCTTGTGGTAAATGGTGACAATAGCCACACCTCGCCCCTCCCTCCAGCCACACCCGGGGGGTTCCCCCCATCTCCACGGATGTGACTTGCTTTTGGCCAATGGGACGATAGCAAAGGAGATGCCACCAGAGGTTTGCAAAGCACTTGCTGCTGCTCTTGGGGACGCCGAGGCAGCCATGTGCAGGAGCCCGCCTGCTGGGGTGGGGGGGGGCTGGAGGGGACATGAGACTGGTGAGCTGTCCCAGCTGAGGACACCAGGCCAAGCAGCCAGCCGCTGCCAGCAGGCACGTGAGGCCATCCCACCTGCCCAGCCCCAGGTGAGCTGGTCCAGACCAGAAGAGCTTCCCAGTGGCCCCCTCATTGCTTGAACCACTAATTTGGGGGTATTTGGCTCAGAGTAGCAGCTCACTGATAAATCACCTATTTGTCTTGGATTCCTAAGGTCCTTTGGTATTTGGGCAAGTGGAGAATTTACTGGAAACTTATTGGGGATCACAGAATTGAGGTTGAAGGCTGGAGAGCAGGAACCACACTAGTCGCTGCCGAATGGCCAGGGCCCTCCCTATGGAATGGACATTCCATCAGTTCTCCATCCTGGCATCGTGCCATTCCGGAGTTAAAGGCCCGGGGGGCTGGCTGAGGTCGCGTGTCCAGCCCCGGTTGTACCAGAGTGGTGAGAAGAGGGCCTGGGGAAGAACACCCCGAGACCGTCATGATCAAGCAGGAGGCCCCGGAGCCTGCCGGCCGCAGTTCAACTCCCAGTCTGCTCCTTGCAAACAGGCCCTGCCCAAGCTTGGCGGGGCTGTCTGGGCCGGGAGCTGCATGTGTGTTCTGGGGTAGCTGCAAAGATGAAGTGAAGCGATGTGTGTAAAGTGCTGCGAGCGGTACCTGGCGTTCAGAGAGGCCGAAGGAACATTCGCCAGCGTCCTGAGCATCATCGCCATGATGATATTCTGCAGCGGGCGGGCAAAAACAGAAATGATCCTGGGGGGTTTGTCAGCTCACTAAGATTTCCACCACGTGGGAAAGGTAACCCCACAAGAGGATATCAGGGCACTGTTAGGAAGGGGGGGTGGAGACAGTGATCAAAGATGACCAGTGTCCCCACCAGCGTCGTCATTCCTGTTTCTGAGTCACGCGCTTGCAGGGAGAAGAGACAGTTGCCAAATGGACCTTGTCCTGCCCCCTGGGGCTGGCTTCTCACTGAGGGGAGGCTGGCGCTGAATCAGTGGGTTGATAAATAACACACCAAGTGCCAAGGTGTATGGAAAGGAAGGGGCAGGCGCTGCCTGGGAGGTGCAATAGGATGCCGGGAAATGAGCGTGGCGCTGCCGTCCACGCTGGGAGTGGGTGAGGGTCTTACTGGCCTCTGCCATGTAGCCACGAAGTCCCTGTGTCCAAGGAGACGGCAACACAGAGGCACCCTGTACAGGTTCCTTCCCGACCTCTCCCCTGTGTGAAGGGGAGCAGCGGGGTTCTTGGGCGAGGGCCAGGAGCCCTGGTTCCCAGTCCTTGCTGCGTTCCTTGGGCAAGACCCTTCCCCTCTGTAAGCCCCAGTTTTCATGTTGACATGACTGAGGAACCGAACGGGTCAGCAACTTTTCAAAAGCACTTTAGCCTTCCTTTGTTCCTTGTGAGACCCAAAGAAAATGGATGACAGTGGGGGAGAGTGTCAGAGTCCCGCTTGTGAACTCAGCTTCTCTATCACCTCCCCTCTGAGGCCCCTGAGACTCTTACAGACACTCGAAGCTCCAAGGAATCCCGCCTGCTAACCACAAGCACACACAAATGGTGTACGGTATCTTGGACTAAACAGGTGAGGCTGGATCCTCTCTTTGCCCCTTAGCAGCTGTGTGATCTTGGGCTAGTCACTTGACATCCCTGAATCATCTACATCCTCTCTGGTGGGGGTGGGAATAGCAGATAGATCTGTGTCTACAGCCCACGTTCCACCACTGACTGACGTATCTTGGCAAGCCCCTTCCCTTGGCTGATGCTCAAGTTGACAACAGATTGGGATTCCACAATCCAGCCTCTCCTGGATCTGCCTCTCCAGGGGCATGGTAATTTATGGAGTTCCCAAAGCACAGCCCTCCATCCCCCCCTCAGGGTAGAAGGAAGAGGGAAATGTAGGAAGCTACCGGCAACTTCCCCAGGCCCCTGGCCCAGAAATAGCAGGCCAGCTGGTGGGCCGCTGACCTCAGAGCTGTCAACAGGCAGCGCTACACACTGTGGGTGACCACGGGTTCAGTGTTGGTCCACATCACCAGCCCAAAACAGAAATGCCTGGGTGCTCCCAAGGGGACCGTCCCACCTCCAGCCTTCTAGAACCTTCTAAGAGCATACAAGTTTTACTGTGTAATCATTATCTTTAATCCTGAAAAGACTCTGCAAATAGGTATCAGCATCCCCTTTTCACAGGGAAGGAAACTGAGGCTCAGCCTGGCAATGTCTTGCCCAGAACCAAGTGCTGGGTCTGATACGTCTATCATTGTGTCCTGAAGTGAGGAAGGCCAGGGGCTGGAGGTCCAGCTGGGTTTCAGAATAGGTTTGGTGGGAGAGGTGGGAAATGAGGTGAACAAAGATTGTGTTTGTGGACCTGGTGCCTTTGCTGGGGATGATCTCTCACATTTCTGCGTGACTGATTTTTTCTTGTCCTTCTGGTCCAGCTCCAAGATCATGTCCTTGGAGAGATGCTCTCTGACCACCTGGCTAAGAGCCCCCACCCCCCACCTGAAGTCAGTCATCACCTGTGACTCCAGTCTGTTGGTTGCCTGGCTTTTCTCTTCTTTTCCCCTCTGTCCACCCCTGGCCTCACAAGAGTGAGGCCACATCCACCTGGCTCACTGCTGAGTCCTAGGCACGTGGAACAGGGCTTGGTGAAGATAAATTAATAAGTACTTGCAAATGAGTGAGGGTTGAATGAATAAATGCATCCATAAACACACACCTTCTCATGCCAGGCACTCAATTACATGCTCAGACCCTCTCCCACACTTGCAAACCCACACACTCATCCCCACCTGCCTCACTTCACAAGCTTCTAGACTCATTCTACCAAGAAGCTCCAAGATGCGCTGAGCTCAGGTGCCTGTTACCAGGGGCACTGCTGCCCCCTCCTGGATAGACCAGGAAAGTGCAAGTAGGTCTTGCCACCCACCTGGGGCCAATCCTAACTCTCCTTCCCTGCAGATACCTGGTCAACGCCTACCTGCTGTTCCCTTCCAGGCGGGGTTTCTGTATCACTCCTGAGCCTTCCCACCCTCATATCTGTTCCAGGACCTGGGCGTCAGGAAGTCCTAACCAAGTGTGCAGAAGGAAGGGGGAAGGGGAAATGGGAAACCGCGTGACTCAGTCAGAATGGCTGACACCAACCAGGTTTCTGGGTCCCTGTCACAGGCCTGGCAAGATAGTATGTGATCAGTGCAGATCCTCTCAGGTTTGTGATGAGACCTGAAAGGCTTTGAATGCCAGGATAAAGCCCTGGATTTTATCCTATAGCTCATAGGGAACCCCCCAAGTGTCTGAGGAAGGGAGGGGCAGGATCAGAACTCTGGAAAGACAAACCAGACCACATGGATTCATTTGTTCACTCATTCATCAAACAGGCTCTGGGAACCCAGAAGTGACCTTCATAGAGCTCATAGTCTGGGGTGATAACATTTGGATGCCTTTGCATCCAAATTCCAGGCATGGGCAATTCTGGGGTGAGGGGACCCTCACAAAGAGTCTTAGCTCCTGCCATGTCAAACCTGTGGACAGAGCAGAGGTGAGAATCTGGCCAACCCCAGATTATGTGCAGATTCCCGGGGCCGGGTGGGGGTGGACAACTTGGCTCTCTTCGGACCCCCTGTCTAGCCCAGCTGACTCAAGAGCTGCATCTGTTGATATTTTTTCCAGTTTAATCAAATAGATGCAAATGACACGCAAATATATGCAAGAGGTACTAACTCAAGGTATGTTAAATAAATGTATTATGGTCTGCCTGCTGCAATAATAGTCAAACTCAGCATTTAGGATGTGACCGACATGAAATACTGCACCGATTTTAGCATCAGACAACATAATCACTTTGGAGACAAGATGAGCGGAGACCAGGGGCCCAGAGGCGCCGTAGATGCACCAGAGGCAGGTGTTTGTAGCAGATTCACTGCCCTCAGGAGGAGAGAGAAGAGAGCGGGACACAGTTCGTCTCCACCCAGCTTCAGTCCATCTTTTGAAGGTACATGGAGAGAGCGTGAGAAGCCCTTGGTTCTAGCCCGGCTCACAGGTACTCGGCCGTTTCCAATTAGTCACTCCCCATGGCTCATCTGATTGTGGGTTGAGTGACAGAGAAGCATGAAGGAGGCCATGGAGGATGTCATAGGATGGGCTCCCCAGATGTTGGCTGGGAGACAGGGGTTCCTGTGAAAGTGAAGAATATTATAATATAGTGTAACATAACTTAATTACCTTCCCGCGAACATTCCTGGCAGAGAATGTGTAATCACATCGGGAGGCACAACTGCCGAGCAAAAGGTGTCACCTCAGAGTCCCACTTTGTCTCGATCATGCCGCAGCGCCCGGAGGACACGTCGGCTGCATCTCAGGACTGTCCCATCTGGGGGCATAGGAACTGGAGGATTTCCCATACCCATGGGTGACTGGAGGAAGTAGATGGAACCTGGGTTCTTATAAATGCATCAGGCCACTGAAATAACCAACCCTGGGACCTCCTGTTTGGGGATAACAAACATCTTTACTGCTTCAGGCTGTGGTCCCCAAACTTACACAGGCATTAACATCACCTGTTAAAATGCAGATGGCCGGATCCTATCCCCAGAGATTCTGCTTCAGCAGACAAAGCCAAAAATGTGTATTTCTAATAAGTTCCCATGGGAGGCTGATGCTAGCTGGTCTGCGGACCACTCTTTGGAAACTACTGCTTAAAGCACTTTGAGTTAAGGTTTTTTTGTTGCTGTTCCTTGAAGCCAAAGGCACCCATGACCTGGAGCTCTGTGCCTCTGAAACCCTCTGGGGGAAGGGAGGCAACGTGGGCACTAGAACATGCTCCAAATGGGGGTCAGGAGCCCGGATGCTCCATCCTCACTTGTGACCTTGATCAATTTGTTTTCCCTGCAGGGTCAGTTTCCTGTCTATTTGGGAAGGAGACAGGGGCGAGATGGTGGCTGACGTTCCTTCTGACTTTGACACACCGGGCTCCAGGCTCTACCGGAATGAAACAGTCTGACCTTGGGCCTCAGCTGTATGGAGTCCAGTGCTCTATTGTTCCCTCAGCCCTCGGTCCCTCTCTCACCGGGGAGGATGAGGTACTGGAGGGCAAAGGCAGGCTCCGCAGTCATTTTTAACATATTAAAGTTCCAGGCAGAAAGCTCATTTGGAGCCAATGTTTGAACTGGGAGAAGAAAAGCTGGAGCCAAGCCTCTCCCACAAGAGTTTCGCCTCCCCCAGCTTGAACTGGGAGCTGCCACAGCCAGCATTGGAGGGGCGCGAAGCCCAGGCTGTGGAAGCCGCTCCCCAGGGGTTCTCAATTTGTTGGTGTAGGGTAAACACAGGCTTTGGCACAGTCCCTCCCTCCATATCCAATCAGTCACCAAGTGCTGGCTTCCACCTCCTAAAAGTCATTCAAATCTGCGGGTTTTCCATGCCTCTGCCCTGCATTATTGGAAGCAGCCTGCAAGTGCTCTCTCTGCCTCCGGCATCACCCCTTCCCTACACTCCTGCCCCACAATTAACTCCTCACATGACCCCTGGCTCAAGTCTAAGTTTCATCCCTGGGGACATGGTACTTAACATCCTCACCCCTCAAGCAGCCCTTCGGGTGTCAGTGAGGACCCTCACATCCCAAGTACCAGGCCCATGGTGCACCGTGCCCCATGTAAAACCAAAAGGTGGGGCCTTCCCTGGTTCAAAAATCTATTAGGAGTTTCAAAATGGCAACAGCTCGTATTAAACCAAGTTTGGCGCCTTCGAAGGTGTGACTGCGTGTTTCATACACCCCAAAGCTGACCCCACTCCAGGCCATGCACCTCCAGAGGCCGCTGTAGGCCCCAAGCCCTCTGTGTCCTCATCTCTAGAACAGTCTCTGGGGGCAATTATCCATTTTCCTCCTCCCACTAGACTCTGACCATCAGGGAGCAGGACTGGTGTCTGTCTGGTTCCCAGAATGTTCCTGACCCCTGGCACAGACCTCAGGGGGGCAGGTACTATATAAGCCACATAGGGAAGCAAAACAGCAGGTAATGGCTGTGGGACTCTGGGGTTCAACTCCCAGGGGGGCTTGAGAGGGCAGTGTCACAGTTGAGGGGTGAAGAAGACAGGGGGAATTTCTCTACCAATGCCCATTCTCCAGCTGCCGAGAGCTGCTCCTGGGGCCAACCAGGCCAGCTGTTGCTGGCAGGCCCAGCCACTCCTGAGGCAGGGTCACAGGAGCTTGCAGCTGGCAGCCACTAGCAGGAGGGGGTGCCAGTGGTACATGGGCAATAAGTGATCACTGCCTGAGTGTATGGCAGGTGAGAAGGTGGAGCAGAATGAGGGAGTTGTGCACGTGGGAGTTCTGCAGTACCCACTCATCTGGACCCAAACCTCCACACCTTCAGCCCTTAGCAGCAACCGGCACTCTCTTGGCACCCCCTGTCCCCACCATCAGTCCCACGCCATAGTGTTTTTCATTTAGCCCTTCATTTGGACCATGTATTACAATTTCACAGGAATGGATGGGATGAGAGATGAGGACCCAAATTGCCAGAGACTTGTAATTCAACTTCTGACAGTGTGTCTGCTGGCAGCTGAGCTGGGAGTCGAGCTGCCCCTCCCTCTGTGCCTGCAGCCTGGAGTTGAGGTCTCGTTGCTTCCCAGGAACGACCTCCCATCTTCATAACTGGCAGCTGATGAAGCGAGGGGAGGAGGTGCTGGTGCCTTCTCCTTGCCCCAGGTGTTGCAGAGGGACGGCCACTAAGGGCTGAGACATCCGCTGGCAGCGGCAGCCCACAGAGAAGGAAGACTGTGCCCTGTGAAATCATCTTTGATTTTTGCCTTGATTTGCCGCCCTGGGCAGAAATAGGTTTCTGAAGCCCAGTGCTAGACCAGCTTTCTGATTTACTTCTGGGAGAGGCTGGGTCACCAATTGCCATTTGAGTCAACACTACTCCTCTCCCCCCACAATCTTCACAATAAGAGAATTAGGAGCAGTCACCTGGGGAGCACTTACCCCACATGCCTGTTCAATGTTCTTTCACTCCCAAAACCTCATTCACCCCCAAAACAATCTTATGGACTATAGAGGTGTTAATATTAATAGTCCCCTTTCCAAAATTTGGCAGGTTAAGACAAGGTGATGAGCTGGGTTAGAACCCCACTTTCCTGAGCCTTAACTCGGGGCCTTGTCTGGGTCTGCCCTCCACAGCCCTCTAGTGAGGCTGAGATCTTGAGGAAGCTTTTTCAACTGTAATATGGCATAGATTAAAAAACCAAAGGAACACAGCTCACAAGCACACAACTCATTGAGGTTCACCAAGTGAAACCATACAACACCTAGATCATTGAGACACAGGTAGATGCAACACCTAGATCAAGAAAGAACTTTCCCAGGAGCTGCGAACTTTGGTGTCCTCAACTAGCCACTGTCCCTGGGGAAATGCTTGGGTTTGTAGTGTATCTTTACCCCCAGGACACAACCCTGCAAGAATTTCCCTGGAGGAAGAGGAGGCACTAGTCCCAGCAATTACCACCTGAATGTGACTCAATGGTGAGGGGTTTGGGTTCTAGTCTTGCCTTGTCTGCAGACTCACTGTGTGGCTTTGGTTGCTTCAACTTCTCTTCCTGAACCTCAATTTTCCCTTCTGAGATACTCAGTGACTCCTCAGACCTCTCTGCTCGGAACCCCAGCTGGAGGCCCTGGCTGTAGGCCTCGCATTGTTAGCATCCTTGGTTTCAGGTTTTCTATGGAGTTACAGAGTAAGAAGTGGTTTCTAGAATTACTGGAAAGATTAAAGAAACAGCCTCTGGACTCACCTCCTAGGAGTGATCCTCAAAGCCACACCACAAACTGGGCCACCAAGTGGGCCACGGTGCCTCCACATGGAGAAGCTGCCTCCTGAGGTGAGAAACAGCTGCCCTGCTTGCTAGCTCCAGAAGCACAATGCCGCTGCTGTGAACCCCAGGGCCAGTCAGCGCCCCCACAAACTCACTTCACAGGCTTCTGATAGGTGAAAGGGAATTACATCCAGGCCCCCGGCTGCACAAGGGTCTGAGGAACGTGTTGCTCACTCGCCAATTTCTATGGGCCAAGAAGCACCTCTGAGTAGGCTCCACTACATGGTACCAGATGTCACCGGTGAAGCCACCCAGACCTGGCCAGACCTGGCCTCTGCAGGGAGGTTTGTGATAACAAACGCAACGTCTGACAGCCACGGGGGTTGGCATTTTTACTATATACTCTATAACATGTCTACACTCATCACCATCCATCACTGGGTGATGTGTAACTGCTAGAATATATTTATTCAGACATTCTGTTTCATTTTGTGGCCATTGAGCTGATTTTGTTCATTCTGGAATTTGTTCATATCATCTAAACTGTTGAATTTGTTGGCTAGCCGAGAGTGTATTAAACCAATCGACTAAATCCACTGTGCATGAGTAAACTTTGTTGTCGGAGCTGGGAGGTTTGAGGATGGCTCCACAGGTTAGGCCCAGAGCCAGGCCAGCTGCCTAGGTGTTGACAGCAACCAAGATAAGGGGACACCCCCAGGCCTCTTTGTAGCCAGGCCTGCACCAGCTACTTGGGAGGGGAAGAAAGCCCCAGCATTACAGTGTCCTGACATGTATGTCAGTTTGCTGGAAAGGAAGACAACAAGCAGAGGCAAACAGCAGGTGACATGGGAAGAAAGTCTCTTGGGGGCCTTCTGGATCCCAAATCTGTACTATTCCTTTGTCTTGAAGCTTTAGGAGACTTGTGTTCCTGTAATTCTTTTTCCCTAAATCTCCCTTGGAGGGGCCAGAGTGTCTGCTACCAGCAACCCACAATCCTGAAGTCATGTGCATAACAGAGAAAAATGGTGTTTTTTCTTTGGCATCAGTAAAATGGCATCAGAATTTCTCTGATGGGTAGTAGGTGTGGGGGCTGCTCTTTATTTAGAAAAATAACTTGATAAATCACTAAGGACTGGTGCTGATAAGGGTCAGGCCACCAAAGAGAAATGGTCTGAGGTTTGTTTTGCAGAGACTTGTGTCTCTCTCCAGGGAGGGAGCAGGATGGGAGAGTGAAGAAAGAGAGAAGGCAGAGAAGGGATGTGGCTGAGGGGATGGGATGGGCCTGCACTGCCTGCAGCAAAGGGTCCCAGGAAACCTCTGGTGCTGGGGGATGGATTTCGAGAACATGTTGGGCAATGCAGTTTGCTGTTGCTTGCAGAATGGTAGACAAGGCAATTCTTCCCCAAGCTCCCACATTTGATCAAAGTCTGCCATCTACACTGCTTTGTATGCATTGGTTTTCTTTTCTTTGGCCAGTGATGTTGATGGACAAGTGTGGGGACATAAGAAGGAACCCAGTGTGGAGCACAGATACCACTTGGGGAAACAGGAGTCCAAAGCTGGAATTGCTTCCTACCCCACCCTGGAATTCACTGTTACCTTAGGGAAATCTTTAACAGAGCTTGGAGAAAAAAGTTCTAGCCTATCTTATTTAGATCTTAAGAGGCACGGAGGCTCCAACTAACATCGGGGTTGGTTAAGAATCTAAAAGATCGCAATTCCAAGCACCATTACCCAAAGGAAACAGTAGCAGCATCTGAAGAAGCCTGACGTAGACATTGCCAGGAAAATGGTGTGCCCAGAAATGGGGCATGGACCACAATTGGCTTCAACCAATTTCAATAGTCCTGTTGTCCACTTTTGAAGTTAAGTGTGGTCTTCATGACCCAGTTCTGGCTGCCGAGACCTAAGCAGACATCTGCCAAGTTGGGTGTAGGGTGGGACTGGGATTCTGTAAGTTTTCGTTTTCTCCTGCTTTGAACACAGAAATGATGGTTGGTGTGATGGCAGCCATTTTGTTACCATGAGGGAAAGGTCAAGATGGTGGAGGTATGTGTCCTGACACAAGAGTTGCTGAACCAAAACCAGCAGCCACCTACCTCTGGTCTTATTATATTAGAAAAATAAAACTTTTTGGTTTATAGCCACTTGTCAGGTTTTCTGATTCTTGCACTAAACACATTTCTGACTGATATGGAGGTCGATGAAGGAAACTGCTCACCAAATGACTTGGTTTTACTCATGTTTGAGAGTTAAAGACAAATTCAGAGGACAATTTAATCAGATGTCTGGAACCAATAGACTCAGCTCCAGCCTCAGTAGAGACTAGAAGACAACTGCCAAATCTCATTACTGAAGGCACAGAACAGCCCTCCAGTGAAGCATCAAACTTAATAGTGTATCTCAATCTCATCCATAGGCAAAGCCAAGGCAGCAAAATGAAACCAGTGATGGATGCTGCCACATCAGCTGTTAGCTTGCTATGGTTTTAGTCCCTTAATCACCAACAGCTTCAGGATCCCACCGGAGAAATGGATGATCAAACAAGAGAGCTGGGATAAGGCATGCCATCTCTAGCTTGCAGGAGCAAGAGCAGGCATTCACGAGTAGGTAACACTAGTCCCTATTTCAAATGTGAGAAAGCAGACAGGATGAGTGTTTAAAAGGCTTTGTATTTAACTGAATAATTTATCAGACACTTATTGAGTACCTACTGCATACCAGGTCCCATGCTGGTTGTCTGTAAGATTCTCTGAGTGTCACAGGGACAATAAGACAAATAACTGCAACATAAACCAAAGGAAACTTGGGGTTCTTCACAGAGAAACAAAATATGCTGGAGTCTTGGGGAGTAACTTTGTATTTCCAGAGGACTGGAGGAAATGATTCATGTCAGCTGTACACTCACCATTGGGGCACATATAACTGAGCACAAAAAAATAAAAGGAAAAGAAAGGAAAGGATTTGTGACATGGGAAGCCTGTTCCTAATGAGTCCGCAGCAATTAAATGTTAAATGAGCAAATTTGTTAGTCACATGTAGGGTTTCAGAGGCGCTACGGTGGGCTCTTTTGGCGAGTAGGTGGAAGGTCTTGTGCCATTTTTCAGAATAGGACAGATACCCAGGAAAGGGAAAATATTGCCCATGGTCTCGCAGTAAATGAGTGCTAAGTCAGAATTTCAATCCAATCTAGACTAAATCCATATACTCTCCTGATTCCTACTGGTCAGGAGACATTTTCAGAAAATCCAACTGAAATTGTCTTAGACAAGGGGATGTACAGGACCATATGACAGCATGTAGATATAGGGTCAGGTAAGGGTTGATCCAGCTGCTCAAATGATGTCACCAAAGGCCTACTTTCTAGTGATCTGACAGTGCAATGTTGTTTAGCTTGTTCTTCTAGACTCTATAACTTCTACACTAGTGACCAAAGGAAAAGAGAAGATATGTTCTGGTAGCCCTTGTGGAAAGGAGAGGGGACTAGCTTCACCTTTCCAGAAATCCTGGTGAACATGTCTTCATTTCATTGACTGTTGGTCATGTACCCATCCCTGAAGTACCAATGTGGATCTCCCAAGGATGACTTTTATACACAGAAAAGGCTATTTTTGTTTAAGATTTGAATTTAATGTCAAATACATTAGGATTAGAAATTAAAAAGCTACTTCTTTAAACTTTGAAGTTCAACTTATAAATCTTCACTCTAGATCTAACAAACTTTAATAATCAAATTTAAGGGGCCCTTGTAATTAACTTAAACATCTTAAACTTCATTATTAAATTTAATATAGTTGATCTTATTTTTAGTATGTTAATTATCTGCCTAATAAATTGAAACTTTTAAACAATTAAGTAATGCTTGCAACATGGTGTCTCTCAAGGCATCTTGCATGTTCCACATCAGCTTACCAACTTAATGAAATCACATATGCTTTTTAATGTAAAATCATATATCTAACGCAATTACTCAATTAAACTTAATTGGAATCATAAGTTAATGCTCAGACACCCCAATATGCCGAATAATCTTAAACATTACAGGTAATTTAAAAATATCAAATATACACAAATTATTCCTAAACCAAGCACACAGAAAAATACTCAAATATGCATGATTTTCCGATTCTGTTAATGATGTTAAAATGTTTTTCTTTTTCTTTTTCTCGAGATAACATTATTTTACAACACTGTGTAGGTGCTAGGTGTATAGGTTTACAGCTCAGCAGCCCTATAGATCACCCCACAGCGACCACCAAATGTCCAGTCACCACCCACCACCAAGCAATGATCCTCCTAGTCGTTCTCCATCCTTGCCCTCCGGTAACCACCATTCTGTTTTCAGAATCTAAGGGTTTGTTTTTGCTTCTGTTTTGTTTGTTCAATTGCTTTTTTTCCCTTTATATCCCACAAATGAGTAAAATCATCTGGCGTTTGTCTTTCTCCTTCTGATTTATTTCAGTTAACATGATCCCCTCAAGGGCCATCCATGTTGTTACAAATGGCACAGTTTCATCTTTTTTTTCAATGACTGAGTAACATTCTTTTGCATATATATATATATATATATATATATATATATATATAAAATACATCTTCTTAATCCATTTATCTGTCCTTGGGCACTTGGGCTGATTCCAGAGACAGGGGTACATGTATTTTTGTGAGTTAGTGTTTTCAAACTCTTTGGGTGTAGACCCAGCAGTGGGATTGCTGGATCATAGGGTAGATCAATCTGTTTTTAATTTTTTGAGCAACCTACAAGTTGTTTTCCTTAGGGTCTACACTGATTTACCTTCCTATCAACAATGCACGAGGGATCCCTTTTCTCTACATCCTCACCAGCACTTGCTGTTTCCTACCTTTTTGATAACAGCCATTCCAAAAGTGTGATGAAATCTCACTGTGGCTCTGATTTGCATTTCCTTAACAATGAGTGAGACTGAACACCTTTCCATGTGTTATTGGCCGTCTGTTTGCGCACAGACTTAACCTCTCTGTACTATAGTTTTACATCTGATCAGCAGGGATAGCAATACCAGCCAACATTCAATTTCACTACAATAATAAGAATAACTGGCATTGGTGAAGGTGTACTGTGAGTCAGACGCTGTTCTAACAGTACATGCCTGCGTCTTTCTATGTACTAGCTAAAGGAATCTTCCCAACAACCTTATGAAGCCAATATTATTATTATTATCTCCATCTTATGCAAAGAAAACTAAGGCAGAGAGTCTGACTAATTTCCCCAAGGATACACAGGTAGTAAGTGGCAAAGCTGGCATTTAACCTAGATATCCTAGCTCCAGTTCTAGCCCAACACTTATTCCACACATAAAAAATATATGTGTGTATACACTGCACATACATACATTATCATTAGGAGTACAATATATGTTTTATATGCTTTCATATATTGTATAATGTACCAGAGAGATATTTTTAAAACAAAAATTGGATTATGTCACCTCCATCCATTCGTACTCCAGTTTAAAATGCCCCTAAGGTTTCACTCCTGGAGCAGGAAGTCCCCTGCTTGTGACCTACAAGCCTCCACTCCACCCCAGGCGCTCTCATATCGCCCTCCCTGTAGTCTCTGCTACAGCCACTTGGGCTCCTGGCTCCTCACACTCCCCAGGCTTCTCTGCGCCCCTCAGGATCTTTGCCCACATTCCCCAGCCTCATCCTTCCTCTTTGTAGCTTTTAACTTCTCCATCTTCACTTCCTCAGGGAAGGTCTCCCATCAGCTCAGCTCCTTCCATAAGCAGGATCTGGGACACCAGACACTTCCGGTTGTGCATTTGTGGCGTGTGTGATTACTTCATAGAATTTGGACCATGAGCTCCAGGACACCATGGGCTGTGCTTGGTTCTGCTGAGCTCTCTATCACCAGCACCAACTTTAGCATCTTGTACCTACTGGGTGTACTTAGCACATCTGAAATATTAATAAATGAATGAATGATTAAAAGTGCTCCTGATCTGGATAGGCATCGTCCTTGGCCCACGGTTGTGTCTGCACCTGCCCATGCAGCTGCTATGTCGCCAACCACGTCATGCACACCTCATCATTCATTCAGGAGGAATTTACTCCGTCCTGGTAACATGCTTGGTATTGTTCCAGTAGCTGCAATTCATGGGATTCAGTCTTTGCTTTCCTGGAACTGATACTCTGGTAGAGAGAGGTGGTATGTAATAAACAGTTAAGTATGTTGAGAGATGTCAAACCAAAACAGGTAAGTACAATAGGGTGGGGGTGGTAACCATTTAAGCTCAAGAGGCCAGGGTGGTTTCTCTGACCAGGTGGCATTTGAGCAAAGACTTGCTTAAGTGCCAGAGAAAAGCCCCGCAAAGGCCTGGAGAGAAGGCTTCCAAGCAGACTGTGGGGCCAGCACCCTATCCTAAGCAAGAACAATGGGCACGTCTGCAGACAGGCAGGGAGGTCTGCATGGCTGGAGCACCATGCACAGGGGAGGCTGCAGGCAGAGCGTGAGGGTTACACTCAGCTCCTGAGCTTGCGGAAGTCAACAGCTGCTCACCTTTGTTGCTGCACTTGTTGGTTTGAGGTGCTGCCAGAACCTGCCTGCAGAGGCAATGGAGCCAGAACAAGTAGGTTTAAGAGGCCACTTGTGCCCACTCGGCAACACCCTGAGCTGGGTCACACAGGCCCATACCACCATGCTCACACGTGACGCCTCTCCTTGCAAGTGTGTGGGCCTCAGAATCATTGTTTTCAGAACTGATGCCCCTCTTGACCCCAGCCTTCCTCCTCCACTCCCTGATGCCAATTCAGGGTGATGTACATGGAATAAACTGGAGAAGTCAACCCGGACATTTAAGAAAAATCCCCAGAGACCTTGAGGCCCAGAGGGTGCTGAGGACCCTGACCACAGCTCCAGGGAATCCACACCCACCCTGTCAAGATGCTCCCGCTCAGTGGCCTCACAGCACAGCATCATTATGTCTGGAAGCACAGGTTGGAACAAGATGACAGGGCCATACCCCCAGTGCTTCTGATTCAGCATGTCTGAGGTGTGTGTGTTGGGGGGGGCCTGAGATTCTGGGTTTCTGGCAAGTTCTCAGGTGATGCTGATGCTGCAGATCCAGACTACACTTTGAGAACCACTGACCTGGGGTGGATGCCTCTCCCACAGAGGGTCCTCTTGGCCTTTGCAGGGAGCAGGGGGTGAGAGGGCCCTTTTGCTGGGCAGGCCTCAGAGTGCTTGGGTCAGTTTCCAGCAATTGATCACTTTCTCTGGCTAAACAGACTTTAAGGGGCCCTCTCCTCTCTGGGCTCCTGTCTGCCAGTGTGGCCCTATTCTTTCTCTGCTTCCTTCTACTCAGGGATGTTAGCATCCTGTGTATGAGGCCCCCTGAGAGCAGCCAGAGTGAGGCATGCAGAGATGGTTTAGTGGAACACACAGAACTATACAGAAATTTTACACAAGGAATGTCCTGTTGCAAGTGCCTTAAGAAAATAACATACTTCTTCCGTGTTTGAACACTAGTTACTCTTTTTATGTTACCTGCCCAGTGTAAATTATTCATACCAGATGCTGGGCATGAGAGGAGCAGCACTAATGAGTGAACAAGCCTTGGACGATACACTGATTAGACCATCAGTGGAAGCGCTTCCACCAAGGAGTGGAAGCTGCTCTGCTAAGAGCTGGGCAGCTTGCCACACTGTGTGGACCACTGCGGGGAGAATCTCCCCTCCTCTGCCCTCAGGGGCCGAGCGCTGACTTAACTGTCTACCCAGCTCGAAGGCTCAAAAGTTGAGACCTGGGATCTGCCCTTAGTAAATGTTCTTATTTCTTTGCTTTTTGGAGAGCATATATGTATTTTTTAATTTTCTAGCTGACGTTCTCTGAAAAATTCCAACCTCGTATTATGCTACTCTAAGAAAAGAAAACTTCCCCACATTTAATGACTATTCACCTTATATGGACTTATTTTCCTAGGGTGTCTTAGGGGTTACGAAGCCTGCTGGCCTCTGTGAACAAGGGCAAGGTCCTGGCGCCAGGACCTGGCTTGCATTTCTGCATCTGCTCTGGTGCAGAGCTGAATCCGTAGCAGCAGCCAGCATCCTGGTCTCACCGTCGGGAAGTGAGGCTCTGAGGGATGAAATGGCCTGTACGGACAGGCCCAGGCTAGACGAGCGTGTGCCCATGGAAGTCTTTTGTGGACTGGTCCAGCTTGAAGGAAGGGCCCGGGACTGGGATCACAAGGGAAAGTTTGCAGGCACATGACATGGCGTCTGGCAGGAGCTACTTTCCGTCCAGGCTCTGACTCTTGGCTAAGTGAGGAAACCACTCAGCCTCAGGTTTCCCGGCTGTGTAATGGGAAGAAGGACTTAGAGCTTCTCAGCAGAGTGGCTCGATTAAACAGGAACATGTGTATAAAGTGCTTGGTTCATGACAGGAACTTGTAAATGTTAGTGTCCCCTGGAACCCCCACACTGAAATCATCAGTGGTCTCCATGCTTCACACCCCTCCAACCCTGCCTTCCCCAACCTCCTCCCACTCGTCTTGGTGACAAGATGAACACAGTCTCCACAAGGTACCAAGACTGACATGACTCAAAGGGTACAAAACAACGTCTTTGTTCCCTAGATTTTGCAAGAAAGAGACATCTTAAGTTCTCAGTTGCAGTCCCCTGGCACACCACGACCAGTTTCCTGAGAATGAATGACAAAGCTGATTGCTACTTCACAAAGAGGAGGTGGAAAAGAAAAATAGGACGCACATTTTAAGGATCAGGCTTTTCAAATGTCAGTGACTTAGCATCAGGGAGCTACAAGCTAGAGGGCCTCTTGGGATTCTGCTCCTGGGAACTTCTGTGCCTTCATTTTACTCATTTAAATTCTGCATTTCAACCCACTCTGCTTCTATTGATCTGCTGCCATCTGACACTGCTAATCCCAGTAGCTCTAATTGTCTCAGAAGGACTGCGGTCTCCAGGGTGGGCACACTTTGGGGACTGTTTATAGTGATGCGGGACTTTACCCAAGCACAGCAGGGACAGGCTCAGTTTTGGAAAGAAGTAGGCAGCGGCCATTGACCTTGGGCTATACCCAGCCACTCTGAGCTCTGGTCTCCCTGCCTGTAAAACAGAGTATCCTTGTGACTTCCTAAGTTCATCTAGGAAGGTCATGTTGGGTTCAGGGATAAACAAGGTCAGATGTGGTGGCACAAGAAGGCAGAATTTCTGCACAACAAGCGACTGTGTTCTCACGAAAACATTTTATTACAGCCAAGAAAATGTATGAGCACTGAAATGCCAGGTAGCACCGATTGCTCTGTGAGCAACACGGCGCTGGTGACATCGGTTGTCAAATTTCAGAGATTCACTACTTCCCCCAGGCCATTACAAATGCAGCCCGGTTCCTGCGATCTGTGGTCTCAATTGAGAAAATAAAATATGAACACGACGTCTGCAGAAACGACTTTGTATTTCAGCACTTAGATTAGAAGGCGGGTTCAATCCTCCGGCTTTTGTTGTTGGTGTTTCTATCAGTTATAACAAATAAACATGTGGAGGCAAAACTGATCAACCGTTTCATTGCTTTTAAGAAATGACAGGATGAATGACTTCCCTAAGTCAGTGCGTCACCGCATTTAATTTGATGATGTTGTTTAGAGACTCTATAGAATGTTTTCCAGGGCAAAACATATCAACTATTTATGAGAAGAAAACCAAAAGACAAACGACCAATTCCCAGTAAAGAGGGAAATTATCGTGGTGGTCGATTAGAAGCAAAAGCTCCCTTCCCCCGGGAGGAAGGCAGGAGCTTTGTGGGATTACAGAAGAGTAATAAGGAGAGAAAGTCTGCAGGCTCAGGCATTCTCACCCCCATTACCCCCTCACCCCCTAACCCCCTCCCCCCACCTCAGGCCAGAAGCCCTGCAGGTAGAGGGGCTCCTGCTGTCCAGGCCCAATGACCTTGGAGGGCCCCCTCCCCCATCCAGCTCCTCCTCCTCAAACAGAGGAAAACTGTTCCTCTGCAGCCAGCGTCCTGGTTGTGGTGAGGGGTCGCTGGGTGAAGCTGGCCCAAAACTGCACTTCATGCCTCCAGTTTCACTGAATCTTGTGACTTGCCCAAGGTCATAGAGTTAACAAGCAGCAAAGACAGGATTCGAACCATAAAGAAAATAAACAAGAGCCATTATAAATCCCAAAGCTATCAGAGCTATCATGAGGTTCTAGCAAAAAGAGAAAAATACTCCATCATTTCTTAGCAAATATTTATTGCTTGGTCTGAGCCAGGCGTGAAGATTATGGTGACATATGGTGCCGTGTGTGGGGAGACATACAATGCACAAGGAAATAAAATAATTCTAGAGAGTGGTAATTGCTATGAGGAAAGCAGAACATGTAGTTTAAGTGATGGGAGTGTGAGGGGTGGCAAATGTTAATTGAGGCTGCAGCAGACATCTCGGAAGAGGTGACTTCTGAGCAGAGACCAGAGGGTGTGAACCAGGAAGGGCGATGAGGAGGTCAAATCAGGGAGCAGCCAAAGTCCCAAGAAAGGACAACGCTTGGCCCGAAGTTCAAGAGGAGGCAGAGTGGCTGGATTTGGTGAGAAATGACTCGAAGATGAGAGCAGAGATGGAGGCAGAGACCTGTCATGGGGGTTTGCAGGGAACGGTGAAGAGACTAGATTTTCTGTTTAAATGAGATGGGAAGTAAGGCGAAGGGATTATTTATTGGATGTAAATATTTTAATTTGTTTGTCATTAAACAGAAACCATGTTCATCCGATTAAAAATTCAGAATTACCAGAAGGTAAACTTTTTGTTTGCCTGCCCAGATCCTCCCCTGGAAGACACTTAGGTACTAATTTCCTGTGCTTGTTTGTGGAGATATTACTCCTGCCTACAACCACACACACACATTTTTCTCTTTCTCTTTCTTGCCTTCCCTTTTCTTTTATAAATAGTGGTATAATATTTAAACTTTTGCATTTTTTAACTTCGTGTCTTAGAGATCATACATCTCAGTACTGGCAGGGTGTTTCAGGATGAGTTTTGGTTTCTGCTTAGAATTCCATTATGTAGGTGGGCCATAATTTATTTAGCCAGTTCCCCATTGATAATCATTTCGGTTATTTCTCTTGCTGTGGGCCTTAAGGGGGAATAACATTCTGATTTAAGTTTTAGAAAAAAATCTCTGGCTACTTCTAGGAGAGCAAGAGTGGAAACTGGGGTCCAGCCCTGCCCAGCTGAGAAGGTCTGTCAAGGCCCAAGAAAGAGAAGATAATGGTTTGGGACAGGGTGGTGGCAGTGAAGTCTTGAGAAATAAGTAGATGTGGATGTTTATAAAAAAAAGAATCAACAGTGCTAGCTGATGACTTAGATAGGGGGGTGGGGTGCAGGAGGAGTTGAACAAATTAGAAAAAGGACAACTTTTGAGATTTAGCAATTGAGAGGATCGTGAGACTCCCTTAATCTCTCAACAGCATTCATGTCTGACTTTTGCAAACAGCAGGTGGCAAAGGCAGGAGAGCTGGAATTAAAAGCAGCCTCTGCATGAGACTCTTCCTTATATGGCAAAACAAAACAAAACCAACCACCATATTATATGCGCTAAAAGGAACATACCTTTATTTGGAATTTTCCACCCCCCGTGGAGTCAGTCTGAATGGAATCCATCCCAAGGAATGTCCTCTCTTCTCAGCTGGTCTCTCTTACTTGGTCTCCTTTGCAGGGCTTCATCCATCTGATGTCTGATCACCAGCATCCTCAGGGATCAGCCCTGAGCCCCAGTTTCTCCCTGCCTGTGCCATCTACCCGAAGGATCCCATTCTGCCTTGTGGCTTTTAATGCAACTAGATATACAGCATCAGATTCCTGTTTTCACCTCCACCCTCTCCTGAGTTCTCCGTGGAGACTTGGCTAACCACTGCTCACTCACCTGCTGTTGAATAGACATCTCACACTTAACATGTTCCAAACAGAAGTCCTGACCCTCTAGTCACAACCCTGTCTTCCCAGGTCTGCCACCTATCACTAGATGGCCACCCCCCATCACCACCATCCACCAGAGGCATAAGCTACAATCCCGGGAGCCATATTTGATATTCCATCTCCTCTTCTTCAGCAAACCTTCTTGCTTCCCACTAGAAATATCTTCCCAACTCCATCCACTTCCTCCCCAGCATCCATGCCTCTCACCTCCGTCATCTTCTACCGGACAATGCTACCGGGAAAGCGGCTCATGTACTCTCTTTGCCGCCATTCTTGTCTATCTCGAGCTGTTCTCTACACACTGGGGCAAATGGATCTTTTCAAAAGTAAGTCAAACTTGTGCCTTTTCCTTATTGAAAACTCCACATGTCCCCGTCACAGCTCAAAGAATGCTAAAATTCTAATTCTCTCCTGTGTCACTTGACTCCTCCCAGCCCCACTGACATCTCCCTGCTGGGCTGTGTCCCTCCCCTACCCTGAACATGTGGGGCCCAGTCATTTGCACTCACTCTGTTATAGGACAGGGAGAGGGGCAGCCCAAACCCCGCAAACCTGCCTATTCTAATGGGTTCTGCCATCCTCCGCATCAACACAAAACATATGAGACTTTAATGGGAAGGAACTTTAATACAATCAGGAAACTATACAGGTAAGGCAAAGAGTCTAGTTTCTAAATGAAGCACCCAAAGTTACCCGTCCCCTCTTGGGTAAAACTCCATCCATATGGGATGGGCCCAGAGCAAGGCCCCAAAGCCTGCCACAAGTCTAAAGCATCTTCCAGTGGGGACCCACAGAAAAGGGTCAGAAACAACCAGACAAGCCCGGAAGGAAAAGAGCAAAATCAACATCAAGATAAAGGCTGCCATTGTCACCTCCCCACGGGTCTCACCCACATCTGTGTCACCCAGTCCACGACCAAAAGACAAGCGCAGTTTCTTCACATGTCTCTAGGCTCCATGCGCCTCCTCCAGGTCTCCTTCTGGCTCCATCCTGCTTCCTTCCTCAGTCTCTTGTGCAGCTTCTCCTCTCCCTGCTCAGCTCCACCCTCCCTTGGGTGGGGCAGGGAACCTCCCCCTTTCCTGGGGACCACCCTGTTACAACTCTACCTCTGCCTGGAACATTTTTCTCTTGGTTGCTCCGCTGGCCTCTTCTCCATGTCATCCTAGCTTCAAAGCCCCCCTCTCAACTTGATAAAGCCCCTCTACCCCATCCCATGTTGCTTATGTCTGCCAATTCTGATAGAGCCCTGTGTGAAATTCTCAAGCAACCAGCACCAGATTTCCCATTTATTCCTCGACCTTTCAGTGCCGCTTATGGATTAGCACTTTGGGCAGCCCACAGATAACCCACCCTTTGATCTGGCTTGGCCCATCACAGAGAACAATAAATGTCATGCTAAATGTCAGCCAGTGTGATTGTGCTTCCTTCGGCAACCCGGCCACAGAGGGTTTCAATAAAGATCGTTCTATTGATTCATTAACTTTTTCCAATTCAGTGCCATTTTGATTGTTTATGTATTTTTTGCTTAAAAGTTCTATGAATTTCACTTTGATGTGCACAGTCCCTTTAGAAATGTACAATCTTCACTCTCCATTCGGTAATAACACTTAGCTCAGGCTTCCAAAGAGGCGGTTGAAACACTGAAAAAAAAAAATATCTTGATGTATTATGAGAAGGCAGATATCCCATCAGTATTAAATTGAAGTTTTATGAAACAGACCCTCCTTGTGTGGCAGGACCACACAGAATCTCACTCGATGGCATAAGCTTTATTTCAAAGACTGCCACACATCACACGTTTGTCCCTGGACACAAGGATACCACTTCATTCAGGTACAGCTACTTTGTGTAATCAAGGCTTTGAGAGGCTTCAAGAGGTCCAGAAGTTTCAGAAAGTGAGTGGGAAGCCATCATACTTTGGAGTCATCAAAGTCCATCTTCCTCCCCTTCAAGTAAGAAAACAAATACCAGGCAGTGTTGGTGTCTCCTTTCTCAAAATAGTTATGTTCTCTGAATCACACACAGTGAATGTTTTATGGACAAAATTGTTTTCTACTGGTATAAAGGTACCATTCTGATGAATCACCATCCACTCCTTTCACAGAGTTGTTTTTTATCTCTCTGGTTACAAGAATGCTGGTGTTCTTTCCAATTGTCCAAAGGGTGTACAAGATGATCCTTTGGGGTGGAAGAAGACTATATCAGGGTTTGTGTTTATGTTTATTTTAAAATAAGATAGACTTTAAGCTTTACTGATATTTACAAAGCGGTTTGAACCCAAAGAGCACCCTTGGTTATGTGTTATGAACAGTAAGCCTGGGAGTGCCAGTGTGTGTGTGTGTGTGTGTGTGTGTGTGTGTGTGCGCGCGCGTGTGCACACGTGTTGGGGGGGTGTCTTTTACTCACTTACTGGCCTTTGGCACATCACCATGTATTGCACTGCCCCTGCTGCAGAAGACCTTCAACAGGGTTTAAGTGACAGAACTTAGATCTTTATATGGTAGAATTTTTCCAATACTTGAAAAACTGGCTGTATATGCTCCTGGATCTTTTCCCCTTTAAGCATCTACTAACAAATGGTTCTACTAAAAGATGAAAATAGGTTTATAATCTACACGCATTCTTTTCTCACTTAACCACATGGTTTAGACATCTTTTCATAAAAGTATATATAGCTCTACCTCATTTTTCCCCACCTTATTCTTTTCAATATTTGCATAAAGTTAATTTGTTCCTAAAAAAGAAATTCATAGGGTGAGTTTTCACAAGTGGAAAAGATAATTGCTATGTAAACTGATGATCTAAGATTAGGGCAAGTTTATAAATGAAATATATAAATGATCCTGAGCGTTATGAAATTGAACAAAAAAAAAAAAACAGAATAAGAGAGACAAAGAAAATGATGCAGTGATGGCTGGGACCTTTGCTGCTGTAAATAGCCTGTACCTACGGCCCTGGGGAGGTGTCTGTCAGGAGGCTGCTCCGGGCTCCATGCTGGTCCTTATAAATGCAAGGAAATTCCTCCAGGACAAGAGAGGTTATTAAATGAAACTCCTCGTGCAGTCAAAGCCTTGAACTTGCATGGTGTATCCTGGGGGAAAAGACATTTTTCCATAACATAGATGGGCTGTCATTTATTTCCCATTTACCCAATAATTTGGACACTTGGGTGTGTAGTGGTCCACTTGCACCACTGCAACAGGATACCACGGGCCAGCTGGTTCCAACCACAGAAATGTGCTTTCTCATGACCCTGGCGGCGGCCTCCAGAACAGGGGAATGGGTGGGCTGGGTCAGTCCTGAGAGCTCCTCCTGGCTTCCACAGAGCTGCCTTCTCCCCAGGTCCACCGATGGCCTCTTCTCTGCAAGCCTCCTGCCTTTCCTCATGCCCATCATACTGGACTAGGGCTTACCCAGATTATTTCATTTCACTTAATTAAAGTTGAGACCTTATGTCTCCAAATATAGTCACGTTCTGAGGCACTGAAGATTAGGATTTCAACATATGAATTTGAGGGGGTCACGATGCCGGTTATAACAGGGTCGAGTCTGTATTTTCACTAGATACTTCCTCACCTCCACACTCGCCCGCATCCTACCTTCCATGCTCTGCTGAATACTCCCTCCTCTGCATACTACTTGGTGCAATCACAAGCATCGTTCCCTGGTACAACTGTTGAAGTCGCATTCCATTTGGTTCCCTGGCTGTTATTACCCCCTCACCCCCATCCACCCTCCGCACAGACACTGTTTTTTAAAAAAGAAATGGATTTCTAATCTAATCACCCCATTCCTTCTCCTCATACTCTTCCCTGGCTTGCTGTTTTTAAATTAAAATGCAAACTGCTTAGCTCAGTGGTCAAAGCCTTCTAAGACCAGACCTTGCTCTACTGCCTTCACCCCCCAGCCCCTCAATTTATCCAGCCACAAGAAGCGGCTTCCACGTCCTCAAGAGAGTCAAGCCTTTCCTCTCTTCAGGGCAGGGGTTGTTCCTGCTGCAGTCCACTCTTCCTTTGCATTTCAGATTAAAGACTCTCTCAAAGAAGTCCTCCTGGAACCCCACAGGTCAGGTTGCATTGTCCCAGCCCCCCACCACACCCTGGGGCTTTCTCGGCAACATTAGCACACATTACAGTCATTGGTGTTACACAGTCATTGGTCTGCGTCTCTGTCACTGGACTGAGAGCTTTGGGAGGGCAGGGACTTGTTGGTCCCTGCATCCCCATACCCGGTACATTTCCTGGCATAAAATAGACACTCAATAAATCTTTACTGAGTGAATAAACATCTCCTATTCAGCTCTTCTCTCCATCTGGAAGGTCTTTTTCATTCTCATCCAACTGGCAAATTGAGGCCAGCCAGCTCCTCCATCTCTCTGATTAGTCTGTGACTCCTTCCCAGCAGGGTCTGTGTCCCCAGTGCTCGATACAGACATGGACGCAGTGGCACATGGTAAGCCTGCCAACCGAGGCAGAACGTTTTTATTTGCTGCATAACAAGGTCTTCCATCATTGCCTTATGATGGTTCTTGAATCAAGAAGTAGATAAAAATTATCTTCAGTCTTCAGTCCGACTCATCATGACCATGACTGGTTAGAAACACTGCAAAAGAAAACTGACAGGGTTAAGATGGTCCCTGTGAAAATGATTTTATGAAATCAGAAGACTCATTTCTTTTTTTTTTTTAAGATTTATTTATTTGTACAAGAATCGAGGTATAGGCCAGATGTGTGGGTGGGTGAGAGGATCCACCAGAGACAGAGCAGGGAACAGAACAGGCAGACGACAGAAATACACTGCTGAGGGGAGCAGCGGGCGAGACAGGAGAGGTCTGCCATGCCATGTGGGACACTCGCCAGCTGGCAGGGATCAAACCAGGGCTGCAGAGGCTGGGGACAGCTTCCCAGAGCAGCGCTCAACCGCCTGGGCCACCAGGGGAGGCCCAGAAGACTCATTTCTTGAGGGTAATATTGAAAATTACAAAAACTGGGAGAAATCAGATCTGGTTGAAATAAACTAAAACAAACTGCCCATGTAAAATTTGTTCTTTATTAAGTGTTTGTGGGGGACTGCCTTTGGGAAATTTTAGCCCTGTACAACTTCACCAAAGAAAATTAAACTTGCAAGTGTCTCTCTCTGCCCTCTGGCCCAACATGACCAGGAACACACCCAGAGTTGAACAAGCTGGATTTATTACTTGTAGCAAGGAGGGAGAGCACACACTGTGGGGGAACACGGGTGGGTCTCAGTAAAAGTTAAATGTTAAAAATAACCTACTAGAGGTTTTGAATTTAGTCTGGGGAGTATGGAGTGGATGTATGGAAGTGGGGGTTGCCCTGAATTGGCAAGTTGGAAAAGAGGAGCATTCTGTGATTCGGCTGCTCAATACATCTAATCTCTAGAGAAGGCAGACTATAATCAGATAGAACTCTTAATTGGTAGAGAGGTGGCAGTGACTCATTTTAGCCAAGAGAGGGGGATGTTGGTATTGTGGGTAGCCCCATGGCCATGTTTTAGACAACATTATGAAGCAGGCTTGCTGTCTTATTTTATCATCTAAATAACCTTGTCTGTGGTTGGCATCGTCCTATTGTTAATGTCCAATAGAAGAAGAATATCCCGGTCCAGCTGTGTGAGCCAGACCAGCTTCTGAATATCAGGGATTATCCCCCTCCCCAGGAAAATTAAGAAACCTCACAATGATGGATACTAAAGTAAAACTCAATATGCAAATTATTAAATAAGCAAAATGTTTATTATGAAATTTGCATGTAAAAGAATCATTCAGTGAAGATAATTTCCATAAAACAGAAGTGGAATTGGAAACCATTTCACAACATTGTATTGAAAAACCACCAAAGAATTAAATTGGCATAATGGTACTGGCTCTGGAAAATTCTTTCACAGCAGTTCATCACTGTTGATATAATCCTAATTAAAATTATCGGATTCCAGTTTTGGTGGGGATGTAAATTTGCTACTGTCTTTGGAAGAGCAATTTGGTTATATCCATGAAAATTAAAATTGCATTTGGCTTTTGAGGCAGCAATTTTACTTTTGGAGATTTATTCTACAGAGAAAATTGCACGTGTTTATAGAGGTATATACAAGGATATTAGTAAGTATTGCTTAGAGTAATAAAAGATGGGATAAAATGCTAAGGTCCTCCGGTCGTAAACTGGTTATTGCGGCACAATCATGCTCCCGAAAACTAGGGAGCCTCAAAAAGCTCAGCGGGCCCTGCAGTCCCTGCAGCGCCAGGACTCAGCCCACCCTGGTGGACCGTCATCCGGTGATGTGTGGTCAAAAGGTGAAGCCTCCAGGGCCCCCAGGAAGCATGCCCAGCTAATGCAGGGAGCAGCCCCCCACCCCATTGCTCCCAGTCCTTCTGGGGCTCGGGTGTAGCTTTGCACCGTCAGGGAGGCAGAGAGCCAACACCTCGCAGTCTACGAACCGACCCTCCTCCGCGGCCCGCATCACCATGGCAACCAGGGCCATCCCTGCACTGATGGCGGGAAAATGAGGACCATGGCTGAGCTGCTTGGGTCCTGACCGCCCCTGGAATTCAGAGAGCTCAAGGGGGGCCTCTGCGTCCCTAACGCCCCGCTCCTCTTGCTCATCGGCCGCTGCAGCCCCGCAGCTAGGGCGGCGGGGAGCTTCCCCCGGCTCCTAGCAAGAGCCTCGGCCGAGGCAGAGAAAGGACCCGAGCTGCCTCGTTTCCCCCGCGCGTCCTGCCGACCCCGCGCGCGCCAGCTGCTGCCCGCCCGCATCACCATGGCAACCTGGGGCGCTGCGTTGGCTTTAAGACCCCGGCGCGCAGCGGCTGCCCGGGGACCCCGCGCCGCCTGGAGCTTCCCCGAGGGCCCGCGTCACCGTGGCAACCCGGGGTGGGGTGCCGCGGGCCTCGATCTCTGTCTTGGGGAGACCGCTGGGCTGCGGCCTGGCGTCCCTGGGGTAGAAACGAAGCCGGGTGGAAGGTCGGGGGTGTGGGGAGAGACCGGCGGAGAGAAGACAGAGGGCGGTCGACCTGCGCTCTCTTTGGTGCTGGGGTCGGGGGCATCTGCGGCAGCTGGGGTGTCGTGGTCCCCTCTAGAGCTGCGAGGAGGTGGGGGCACCCTCAGATCCCGGCCGGGCTCTACCCCAGGGCGGCCGGCAGCAGGGGGCAGTAGCGACACGCAGTGCGCCAGCCTGTGGGGCTGAAAGTCCCCGGGCTGGGGCGCCAAGAACTGGAAAGGCCAAGGGCCTTCCTCGCGCGCAGATCTGGCCCTGGCCCTGGCTGAGGATTCCGCCCCGGAGCATCATGCCCTGGAGTGCCCGGTCCCCTTGCGCCCAGCTTGTCCCGCGCGTAGCCACCCAGCTCGTGGTTACAAGCACAGGCTCTGAACTCACACTGCGTGGACGGGTTACCCTCCTGGAGCCCCACTGGCTTCATGTGAAAGTGGTGATGATAGTAATTAGTATTGCTTTAGTGATAAACGAGATAATGTACTGTTCCTGGACTGGGTTTCTGGCACACGGCAAGTACTCAGTAAGTGCTGGCTGGATTAGGTGACCTTGGGCAAGTTGCTTAACCTCTCTGTGCTTAACCTTAGCTCGCTGAAATGCGGGCATGGTCATAGGACATCAGACACACATGTGAGGATTGTAAGAGCTGACAATGGTAAAGTAACTAGAATGGTGTGAGGTGCAGAGTGAGTGCTTTATGAGCTATCTGAACTTTTATGATTCTATTGTCACTATTTTCTGTTTGCCTGAGGTTGCTTGTGAATTGGTGAGGATTTTGTCTGGTTACCACAAGAACATTTGTAGGTCTATTTGCCCACATCTGTCCTTTTCCCTCGCCAAGGTTTTCAGCCCTTCACCAGGTAGAAGAGGTAGTGCACGCCCTTAACAGGCCGCAGGGCTGAAAGCCAGGCCAAGTTTGCTGTTTGTTATGCTGTGTGACTTTGGGCAGATCCTTTCCAGGTTTGGTCTCTACCTTTAAGGCCCTTTCAACAATGAGTGCCTGGTATTATTTATGTATGTCTTGCCTTTCCTAGTAACATATTCAGTAAAAAAAAATATTTAGCACCTTTGGTGCCAGCTAATAGTAAAATAGAAAGTGGTGGGTGCTCAGGGGAAATTACAGATAAGCTGCTGGGAGGATTCTGGGAAGAGAATGAATGTCTTAATTTATACTTTATATTTTTAATAGGTAAAAATGCCAAGAAGTTTAACACTCAATAAAAAATCCACTTCAAAAAGTCTGGGAAGACAGATTCCAGCCTACTGGGCATCTGTGCAGCTAAACGCATTCCTGCCTGCAGGTCTTCTTGCAGGGTGAGTGTCGAGTCCCATAGTGGGTGCCAGGGCTGACTTCCTCCATCTGCTGGAGCAGGGGCATCTGCTAACAGGAGTTTTCTCCTTTTGTTTTCAGAAACCCTCCCTAACTCACCAGGCAGTGAGGTCTCTACCTCTCCTCCTTCAGTGCTAATGCACTAGGTGCAGGGGTAAGCTACATTTTATGAAAATTGTAAGAGTTGGCTCTGAAAATCAGAGGGGATTTGAGCTCCCCGAATGCCCTTGGATAAATCTTTGCTCTTCAATTTCCTCACTTTGAGACCAGCACAGTAACACCCCGCTGTTGCAATGCTTATATGAGCTATTGCAGCACCTGGTGCAAAGCAAGGCCTCCACATGTTGACTGCTCTTTTTGTCACCATTTGTCATCTTTTTCTTGTTGTCATCATCATTGTTATTATAGTGTTAGCTTATGCAAGGCAGGATAATCTTTTGTAGACTTTTTTCTCTCTTGCCTGGCACTCAGTAGGGGCCCAGGTGGTTGCACATAGCCTCCCAGGGAACTCTGGCGACAGCCGACTCCATGTTGCCCTAATAGCAGCTAACTATTATTGAGCACTTGTTCCTGAAAGCGTATTACATCTTATTACCATGTTTAATACTTAAGTTGGCTGACCTTGTCTAGCCATCTGATCTGATGCCTGAGTGCTGGTGTCATCGATTCACAGTCCAGAAGCCAGCAGTGACGTCTTGAGATGTCTCTATCATTTCCATAATGAGGCCAATGGCAGCATCATTTGTAGCTCAGCTTTTGCTGCACTAGGAGTTTGGTGTCACACTGACGTCAGGCCCTGTGTCCTCATCTCTCCAAAGATGAGCTGGCTTTCTTGATGCAATTTCCTCATCTCCTATGAATGGGGAGCTTCACTTGCACCCCTGAGACAGCAGGGCTATGCAAGGGTTTATTGCTACCCACAGTTTGCCAGGCCCATTTATCACGGTGGTAAGTCACATGGCGTTGGGTTCCTCCTTCCATGTTGGGGGCCATTTTCAGACCAGTACATCACCTCTAGGGGACAGACAGGCCAGGGAGGACTTTTTGCCACTGATATCCACCGTATTTGACTTTTGAGTTAGAGGTTGTTTTAAGAATCATCTAATCCAGTGCCTTTTGTACTCTTTTCTCAGGATTTAGAGCACCATGCCCCTACCAGGAGCTGCTTTTGGGAAGAAGAACTACCTATTCAGGCAGAGCTTGTATAAGCGTCCTGCCTCTGGTTCAGGCAGTGAGCTCTGTGACGTCACTGGAACACTGAGGGAAAGTTCCTTCTATTCTTCAACGGAAACTTTGACAGCAAGTCAGCTCGGTGACCGCACAACCTTTCAGCATCATATTTTGGCCTTTATTTGTTCATTTAGCACATTCCAAGACACTACAGCAGGGTGCTGGAGGTAAATAACAAACAAAGGAAACTCCTGCCATGAAGTAGCTTATGCTTGAAGGAGACAGACAACAAAGCAGATGCCGTGTGGTGCCCCCTCGGGGTGGGGGGTATGAGCATGTGAGCAGACCCCTGAAGGAAGTAAAGGCCCATACATGGTGGAAGAGTGTTCCAGCAGAGGGAAGGGCTGTGCAAAGCCTGTGCGGCAGGAGGCAGAGCAGCTGGAGAGGTTGGAATGATGAGCCAGCAGAACAGGCTAGCCAGGGGGACACTAGGACCCGAGACATGGAAAGGCCTTTAAGTTTCCATCTGGGAAGGTGGGTACACATTGGAGAAGGAGAGCAACAGAGAGACGCGGCCTAATTGATAGGACCGTTCTGGTGACTAGGTGGAAAATAGATTTCAGGAGCAAGAGGAAGCCAGACACAGGCTTTTAAGAGTCCAGGTGTGAGGGGACAGCAGCTTGGCCTGAGCTGGCTTGGGCATGATTTTTAATGGAAGGGCTTAGAAGTTCTGTTGTTGAGTTTCGTGCTGGGTGGGAGAAAAAGAAGATGGCAGGAAAAACGAAGACATTCACCACACTTGGCAAGCTCAGCTGCTTTTCAGGACGGGAGAGGAATTGTTGGAAGGTGTGAGACCGGAAGGACGCTTTAGCTGAGGTTGTCCCACAATAATGATTTTCCTGAAGTGGACCAGCTGGATCTGGAAGCTGGACCCACTGATCCCTGGTGCTGAGGTCACCGACGACTGTTTGTGTTTAGATGGTTCCGTGCTGTGTGAAGAACTCATGTCACGCAGACCAGCCTTTCCTCTCCTTCCGGTAGCATGCTTGAAGGAGAATGAGGTAACTGGAGGATATGAACAAGAGCATCGGCGTGGCCAGGGCATGACGCTCACGCCCTGGACAGGGAGGCCAGGGGCGCCGAGGCTGCTCACCTGGGCAGGACTCGCCCGCAGACTTGAGTGTTTGCTCTGAGGCCCGAGGCCCAGGGAGAGAGCCTGCTTCCTGTTCCTGTGTTCTGATTATATATACTTTGTGGTTTTCGTATAATGAGAATATTATTAGCTCTCAATGGGTTTGACTTCTTCCCCTTGGGAAGGGAGCTGTGTGACCTGGAGATGACATTCCCTGTCACCAGCTTTGCCGGGATCTAACTGATGTGTGTTTCCCAGGCTGGAAATTGAAACAACCCAGCGGGTCTAGAGTTTCAAACTGGGTCTTTGGGATCTGGACCTACAAGGAGATGAGACTGTTCCCACAAGGGCATGAAATGAGGCAAGGAACTCAAGGGATCTGGGAAGGGAGAGACTGAGACAGAGAGCTAGACGTGGCCTGGGGTGTTTTGCTTTTTCCGTCAGGGCTCCCGGGGTACCCTCCTTGTTGGTATTGCGGAGTCCCCTGTGTTGTTGGAGGGGTTCTTGGTAGACCTGGGGGGAAGCGTGAACATGCTGGCTGCCTTCTGCTGCGAGCTTGGGGGATCAGAAACGCTAGGTCTGGGTGGCCTTGTGTTGGGGGAAGGCCATGAAGCAAGAAGTCTCCAGTTACTTTTTATAAGAGCAGCCAGGCGCCCGCCGTCCCTCCTCCCGCGCCTGGTGCAGTAACTGCTCGTTGAGTAATTCTCAGGACAATTTGATGTTGGACCTGGCTCTTCACCTGCCTCCCAAGCACTCTGAAATTGTACCTTTGTAGCATGATGTGGGGAGCCAGCCCCACGTCTTTTCAAAACACATGGCTGACAGTCAAGTCATGCTCAATCAAAAGATTGGAGATGATGGCTAGTCAGACCCCACTTAGCAAGTACCCAGAAATCAGGAAACAAAGAAAAAGGAATCAAAGCGCTTCCTCATTGTTCCTTCACAAAAGTTCTGAGCTGCTCTCTAAACTGAATTTCCCTTTGCTGTCTAGCATGAATATTTCATAAGAGCCAGGAGGTTTGACGTACTCTGAGGTCTTATGGAAACAAATATGAGTATATCAGATATTGTCTTCACAATTTCCTGCCATCATTTTTGGGCATTCTTTCATCTCAAATAAAAGCTCTGGTTGTCCATTTTCTACAGAGAGCTTCCTTCCTTTAAAATATTGACTTGCAAGGGTAGGCTTTTGGTTTTGATTTTGTTCAAGAAATAACTGACAGTCTCGGCATCCTCTACCCAGCCTGGCCCTTCTCATCCATCCGTGGGGTCCAGATCATGTTGGGGTCCAGATCAGTGTTGATTGCTCCTGTGAAGGCTTCCCAGTGACAGCTCCTGCCTGGTTCTCGTGGCCCCTCTGCAGTCCTTACTGTAGTATCCAGCCTGCTTTGCTACCTCCCAGCAAGGATATTTGACTTTTGCTCTGTCTCATTTCATCCCATTTCAGAATAGAATCCAAAATCTTTTCATGCTCCACGAAGCCTTACATGAGCCTGCTACCCTGCAATCCTCTCCCTCCTGCCCTCCCCCTGCCTCATCCATACTGCCCTTCCTGATCCTTGAGATCACACACGCACACACACACACACACACACACTCTCATGGTTGAGTTCCCAAGGCCTAGAACCGAGCCTGGTACAAGAGGTTCTTAATGAATACCTATTAATCACTAAATGGATTTAAATAGTTTACTCTCTTGCCATCAAAAAATGTGTTTATTTTAGAACTTTCAGAAGTATTAAAAAGTAGGAAAACCCTACCTAATTCCCTACTGGAGAGGCAAAACATAATTTACATGTTATTAAAAAAAGATTTCTTTCTAGTCCTTTGTCTATGTAGGTCCCATCCATTGGTTGACTTATTTTACATGGTTGCATCCACAATATATTCTGTGTAGCATTTGATCTCTTTATGTGTGCATTGCTTTTTCTAACGGCTATATTTATTTGTTTATTTATACTACTTCTTTCTTCATCAAAGGACCTGAGGCCTCTGAGCTGTGCAAGTACCGTACTTCTCTCCCTTGCCCACAGCCTGCAGGTCTGTGCCTCGCTCCTACTAAGGGCTGATGGAGTTTGGAGAGAGTCTGGGGAGGCATGCTTCCCAGCAGAGGGTGGATGCGTGATGGTATCTGCTCTCGGAAGCAGCCAGCACCTCCCAGCTGTGCCCGTGAAGCTGACTTCTGTCTCCAGTTGTTGTTCGTGCCCATCTGTGTTTTGTCTCCTTCCTGCGGGGCAACATGTCTGAGGCCTGGGCACAGGGAGTGGCCTCCCTTTAAAACAGATTAGACTCATTCCATCCTGCAGATGTATATTTCCAAGGTGCTGTTTGCACGCAAAGAATGCTAAATCACAGCCCAACAACTGGGACCCATCTGTGGCTCAGTCCCTCCCCAGCCCTAGAGGCATGAGCTCCTGCCATGGCCCTTGCTGCCATGGCCCTCCTCCTACCAGGTTCTGGGACCTTCTGGCCAGGATGTTGCAGAATGGTGGCATGCGTAGGTCTCAGAATCCACAGCATTAAAACGCTGCTTGTCGTTACTGACAGAGTGAAGATACCACACTCCCACCTGCCATGGGGTCATTATACAAGTTGTTTCCTACACCAGACAGCCAGACACCTCACCTGCCCAACCTCCTCCTCGGTCAGACTCCAGCTCTGGTGCTACTTCCTCGGGGAAGCCCTTCCCACACCCTGGGCCAAGCGCGTGACCTATTAAATGGTCTCATGGCGAAACACTGTACATGTATGCATATATACACCCTTCTTGCACATCACAGTTTATAGGCATGAATTCTTGTATCTCTTCCCCTCCCCCCACTGTTAGGCTGCAAGCCCAATGAGGGCAGGGACCATGGCTATCTTTGTTCATGGTGTCTCCAGTGCTCAGTACCATCCCCAGAACGTGATACCACTCAATACATATTTTTCCAATGAATGAACAATGCACCTTTGGGTTGGGGCTGAAAGAATGAGCTTTGGGGCTGGCTCTCTAGAGACAGACCAAGCCACATGTCTGAGTGTGGATGGTAACACAGCCCCCCTGCATCACCACTTCCATGACTATAAAATGGAACCAATTATACCTGTTGTCTCAGAGGGTGGCTATGAAGATCATAAAGGGACTTCAACCAAAACTAGTCTCGTGGTAAATTCTCAATTTATATTAGCTATTATCATGGCTACTGTTTTCTGATCTTTTGACCAATAGAATTACTACTGTAATAAATATTCTTTTACATGCACCTTGATGCACTTTGTATGACCATTTCATGGGTGAAATTCCCAGGAGTTGAATTAGTTTCAGAAGATTAATTTATTTGGAATTAGTTTTTGCATGTAGAGCAAGGGGGAGACCTAATTTGGCACTTTTCGAAAGGGAGAGTTATGGGAGACCAACACCCTGTTAGTTTCTGGGTCAGCAGAAATTAGACATTCAGACGTGGACTCAGTGAGGGCAAGCATGTACTTAACTCAGGTAAAGGATACCTTGATGGAAAGTTGTCACATTTCCCTGGGGCCATCTTCTTCCTCTGAGGCTCACCTACTTTTGCAGAGAATAGGATTAGGGGCGTCTTCTATATTTCTCTGCTTGAGCTTTCATTCCCAATACGGTGGGAACTCATGTCATTAATACGGTAGCTCCCAAGCCTGCCTATAGGATAATTTAACTCCTCTGTAACTGCCCATCTAGACTTCTTAATGTGTGGGTACTTTTTATCTGATGAGTTGGGTCTTAGAACTAGGACTTTTCAATTTAATATAAGGGTTTTGCAGGCAATGGAGAAGCTTTCCAGATTGTCTCCTCCTCAGCAGCATTTAGGCCATGACCTCTTACACAAACCAGGGGTCCTAACACCATTAATAAACTTTCTATATATGTGACAGTCTATTTCTAGACTCTCTCCTCTTCAACTACTTCTATAGAAGTTCTTTCCACCCCCACTGTTCTTGTTTTTCAAAAACATCTTGACTCTAGTCTCATCCAAGAAAACTTGAGAATCAAGTTGTCCAAATTGCGCCCCTCACCTCTGCAAAAGTACCTAACAATATGTATGTGCCCATGTGATCACACACACACTCAAGCACATTTTCACACATATGAACTTCCACTGGAATGTTAATTAGAATTACATTGGCTCTGTGGAATGATTTGGAGGAAATTGATTTTGTTTTAATATCTGGTCTTCCCATCCTGGAACATGGATTATTGTTCCTTTAATTCAGTTATTTTATGTTCTTTAGTAACTTTTTATAGTTTTATAGTTATAGTTATAATTTTATATCAGTAGTTCCTCTATAGGTCTCATATATTTTGTAACCCTGTTGTCACAGCCAAAAGGGCTTTGTTTATCCTATTTTTTTCGTACTGGATATAGGAACCACTATTACTTTTGGTAAGAGGTGAACCAAGAAATTTGGAGACAGATGGCTAAGCTGATTTTAGTTGCCATGGTACAGAGTGCTAAACCAGATACGTAAATAACTCCCAGGCAGGGATTAGAATATTCAAGGACCAGCTCACAGGGTGTGGAGTCCACAGTTGGCCAATAATATCTTGACTTGGTTTGGGTGCCATATAGTATTAAATATAGGTTTAGCTTTTACCTCATAAATATTATCGCTGAACAACAACCCAGATTGATGTACAGAATAGTTGGAAGCAGCCAAGAGAAGGTGACATTGATGTATCTTTTAAGACGATCCACTTTTATCTGTTCTAGAGGGTTTGGTTTTTCTTAGAGTGCCTTCATACAGTATATATTAACAGTTTTGCACTGAAGATAAGATTCACTTAGGGCTTTGCAGTTACTTTCAACTGTCTTTCGACTGTTGGTCTTTAGTCTTTATTATCAAAATAAGATTCTTTGATTTCTTTCTTATTTATCTGTCTATTTACAATATAACCATCCTATTGAGCAATATCAACATGCTATCTAATTCACCTAGTTAAAGTGTACAGTTCTATTTTTATTAATAATACATTCCTAGAGTTGAGCAACTATAACCGCAATCAATTTTTCAAACATTTTCATCATACTGAAAAGAAATCCTTCAGCTATTAGCAGTCACTCCCTATTCCCTCTGACCCTCCTAAGCCTTAGGCAACTATTAATCTTCTTTCTTTCTCAGATTTGCTTATTCTGCACATGTGAAATGAAATCATACAATGTGTGGTCTTTGGTGACTAGTTTCTTTCGCTTAGCACTGTGTTTGAAAGGTTCATGCCTGTGTTAGCATCTATCCATCGCATTTGTTGTATTGCCAAATAAGATCCCATCGTGTGGCTATGCCACATTTTATTTCTCCACCTTTGAATTGATAGACATCCGGGTTCGTTCTACTGTTGGCTATCATGAATATTCATGGGGCTTTTTGTGAATATTTGTTATCATCTTTCTTGGGTATAAATCTAAGAGGGGGATTACTTGACCACAGGGATGGTAACTCTATATTTAACCTTTTGAGGAACTGCCAAGCTGTTTTCCAAAGCAACCACACCATTTTGCATTCCTACCAGCATTGTATGAGTTTCTGATTTCTGCCCCTTGTCCACACTTGCTATCCATCTTTTTGATTATTGTTATCTATACTGTTGGGTGTGAAGTGGTATCTCATTATGGTTTTGATTTGCATTTCCCTGCTGTAGGAACCTGTACTGCATCTTGAATCTGATATATTTAAATGTCCTCTTCTGCCTCTCCCTGGAGCTACTCTGGCTGGATTTGTGATGGGGTTTTGTACTTATCTTTTTCCTCCTGCAGATCCCCAGAAACCCACACAACTAGACAATGTGCTATACAGTCATTGTTATTCTGGCAGAAGAAGTGAGACCTCAAGAGGAAGGAAGTATCTAGAATGCATGTAGCTCTTGTCCAGAAAAAAAAAAATGTGGTTATTAAGATGTCTCAATCAACCGGGTATCCCTGTTTCAGGTACTGAAAACTCAGAACTAAATTAGAAAATGAACTTTTTTCCTAGAAACCCTCATTATATAACTCCTAATTTCTTATATGCAAAAAAGTTTTATGTGTCCTATCTGACCCAAAAATGCTGCCAGTAGTCTGGAAAGTTCTCTGTGTACCTGTGCTGATTGACTAAGACGAATTTATAAGGAGTAGGTGGGTGAGGAGGAAGCACTACGAGTGTACTTGGGATAAGGACAGCTACACCATGGCTGAAAGGTCTCAGATGCCCTAGAGAATAATCTACAAGGAGCAAGGAAAAGAGAAAATGAGTCAGCAAAAACTGAGAAATGGGAGAGGAAGTCAGTGTGGGGGCCTCTAAACCCTGAGACTAAGGAGAGGGGGAGGCTCAGAAAGCTTTCCCTGTGGCAAATAATTAGAACCACCTTTCAATCCAAGCTTGCTGTGTGCAGGAGACACAAGGCCTAGCGTGTCATTGCATTTGCCCTTTTACAGGAGAACAGGAGGACTGGAGAGATGACATAATCTGCCCAAAATTCAAGGTGACTCTAGAACCACGCCGTTCTCCAGCTAACCACTCAGAACTCTGGTTGTCTCTGGAAGCAATGGACTTAGAGGGACTTCAGGTTAGTTTGGGCAGAAATAGAATTTGGGTAGAACCAAGGAGAAAATTTTTCTTAGTAAGTTGCCAAGAGACTCAGTAAACCATATCAAAGAACTAAGACTAAGGATTCTCTAAAATAAAGAAAATAAAATACCAGATCTTACACCTAGACAGTCTCTGCAATTGTACAGAGCGGGCAGGAAATGGCACCTAAGCAGGACCCTCACCTTGTCCTTTGCAACCCAATAAGTCCCCCTATCTGTCCTTGGCCAGGGTTGTTACTGTCTAGGCTGGTGATGTTAGAATTTCCTGGGAGGAGTGAGGGGTATTCAGGAAAGATCAAACAGAAAACACCCTATGTGGCCAACAATAAAGCCACAGGGTGGAAATCAGCCCCTCAGAGGATGGGGAATTGATCGTACAGCAATTGCCACGGCTCATTCTCTGATCCCAGCTCATGATATGACTGTATAATGTACGGCAACACCAAAAAGATGACTTGTAACACAAAAAAGACCATCAGCCCCTCCCTACACCCCCATTTCTCAACAAAGCGTGACTTGGCAGTTTTCAGAGCAGAGGCAGTTTGTGAGGAAACTTTGCCCATCCTAACAGCTCCTCCCTGCGACACACCTCTATGACTGAGACTCCTGGAGCCAGGGCCTGGCCGAAAGAAAGAGCAGATTCCCGAACTGGTCAGCTTGGGGATAACGAAGATGAAAAGTCCGTGGTGCATCACTTGTCACTGGGGCTACTTTGGATTCAGGCCAGGGGTGTAAGAGTCTCCCGGCCCCTCCTTTTTCAGGCTTTGTGACCATCAGCCTTTGTCTCCTCTGCTGGGATTTGTCTCAGGAGAATCCCAAGCCATTCCAACAGGCAACAATCACGGAGTCACGGACCGTCAGAGCGACTTGGCACTTCGAAGTGGTGCTGTCATCGGCAAGTGTGTGGTGAAAGCTTCCGTGAGTGAGCAGCTCGGCTGTAGGCACGCGATGGCTCCACTAAGACACAGTCATGCAACAGGTGTAGCTGTCAGGAACACACCTCACATGCTCCACACCTTTCTTTCTGAGAAAAACTAAGCTTCCAAAACCACTCAATGTTCTATCTTCATTTGGGTGGAGAGGGGACATCGAGACTATGCAGATTTTGATTTTGAGCCCCTCTCCCACCGTCCTGCACTGAAGGAAGATGTGTGCTAGAAGGAATTTGCTGGAAGGGTTCATGGATCTCAGCATATAGTTGTACTCGTAGCTGAGCTTTATCCCAGGGTAGGCATACAAAGCAGAAACCTCGGAGGGAAAAGGTGCATGGGCCGAAGTCCAGAGGAAGCCAGAAGCCAGCTGCCAGGAGTCCTCTCCCTGAAACCACACAAAAGGCGCTTAATTCCTCTAGCAATGCATTGTAACAACACGTGTCAAGTGTTGTTTACTGGGGAAACTCGCTAGAGACTCAGTGCCCTAGGGTTTCAGTGGAGGCTGGTCACATAAGGCATCCTCTGCCGAGCATGTACCAAAATTGCAGACTTCTAGAAGGAGCACGGGTGTTCATCACAAACCATATCATTTGCACACAACCAGGCAGCGTGAACCACCCTCATCATTTAAGCAAAGTTTCATTATCATCACTGAGAGCTGTTTGTCAGCCAATCCCCAAGAGTCAGTCAAGGCCAACTTGGCAAAGCAGGCCTTGCCAAGGGCGAGCAGGCTCAGGCCTGCTGTGTAAACTCTGTCCTGTGCAGAAAGGTAATCATGTCCCATTCCTTATTCTACTAGAACTTAATATCGCCCTAATAAGGTAAACGTGATTGTTTATCATCATAAATTCTAGGCTCATATTTCTAATTGTTTGTCTCTGCCTGTGTGTCCTAAGTATCTCAAAGCCAGAATGTCCAAAACTGAACTCCTTGCTCCCCTACATTCTGTCTCCCCAACTCTCCTATCCCCCAAATTATTCTTAACCCCTGCCTCTGCTACACCATCCACAACTAATCAGTTGGCAAGTCCACTAGTTTCTGCTGCTCAAACCTCAAATATCTTCCCTCTCCCACTGCAGCTTTTTTCCAACATGTGTCGTCCGGCTCTGGAGCCGTGGCCTCTAGCCAGCTCTTTCTCCAGACCCACTCTCTCTTTCTATCATCCAGAATGCCACCAAGTTTGTTTTCAGTTTTTCTTTTTCTTAAAAACTATTATTTTCTTTACTTTTTGCCTTGACTCACTAAACTTTTTTTTTTTAAGTAGTGCAGGCACACAGAAAAAATTCAAATAATACCTACTAAAGGATATGAAATGAATTATGAGCTCTCTCAGTATCCCCAGTGTTCTTTCCCAGAGGTATTTGCTATTGACAGTTTGATGTACGCCCTTCCAGAACTTTCCTTTGCCTGTACCACCTGTGTGTACAGAGATATCCTCAAAACACCTGTGCTTTCCACATCTCCCCCACACAGGAATACACAGTATTACACATGGGTCTACGCTTCCCTCTTTTCATCTAATATGCTACCTTAGAGAGATTCCCATACCTGTGCTTGCTCATCGACCTCACATTTTTTTTTTAAGTTCCACAGTAGTCTATTCCACACGTGTCATTTATTTCACCAGTTCTCTCTTAATGAATATTTAAGTTATTTCTAAGATCTTGATATTCTAAAGAGTTGTCTTTGAAGACACAGATCTGACCAAGCCCTTCCTTGGCTCAGGCTTAACTGACTTTCATTGTTTATAGCGATGCCTCCTGTGGGGAGCGGGAATGCAAACAGATGTGCCTGGAGTTCCATGTAGAAAAATGATCATTGAACTGATAAGGGATGGAAATGTTTTATATTAAAACAACACAATTCTATTATCATATAAAATACAGAATTCTCATGAATTTTTCAGATGGTGGGGAAAGACTTCAAAAGAAATTCACAGAAGTATCTCAACCTTCATATATATACCCCAGACCCTCCTAAAGTTCACATCTTCCCTTTTTGCTAAAGGACCCGTGTAGAAGGGACCCAAGTCTGCAGGATCCAGTGAGAACTGAACTCTGGCATTAGTTCACTCTGGATATAGACAATCTGTCCAAACTGACCTGCCGTTACCCCCACCCACTGTGTTTCATACACACAACTACTTGCTGTTCTTTATTCCTTTTGCCTGGATGGTTTCTGTCCTCATCTGGTTTACAACTTATCCTTAGAGAAGCAGTACAGCCTAGTGCTGAGAACATGAACTCTAGAGTCTGCTGCACTATGTGGGTCAGCTCCCTGGCCGGGGATCAAACTCATGCTGCAGCAGCTGCCAATAGTTTCATAGTGCTGAGACTTAACCCCTTGCACCACCAGGGAGGCCCCCCCTTGGGTTTAAAGGTCACAGAGCTAGAACAGTACCACATTTCTAGCTGTGTGATCTTGGGCAAGTTATTTAACCTCTCTGAGCTTCACTGACCTCATTTGTAAAATACAGTACTAAAGTTACCAGGTAAGTAAGCATGTCTTGAGATTTCACTGCATTAATACTGTTTTAAGCTCTTTACTTGCCACTGGCAAGTACTATGTGAAGATATTATTAATATTATTTTTATTACTCAAGGTCTAGTTTTTAGGTTTTTCCCAAGGCTCTGCCTCCAAGAATTTAGCACACTGTTCTGTTCTTTTCTCTTTAGGCTGTGCTTTCTTGGAGCGAGAAGACCCTACCTTATTTATCCTATGTCCTTTTTGTTTAACATTGAGGAGATAATCCATTGATGTTGAGTAGATGTTCTTTGAATGAGATAATAAATATAATATTTTTTTAAGATTTATTTATTTTATACAAGAGCTGGGGTACAGACCAGTGATAATAAATATAATAAAGGTCTGAATTCTTCCATCCATCCTCATTTCCATTCTCTGTCCATTTGGTTATGCAGCAACCAATGAAATTTTTGCCCTAGAGGACGTTTGTAAGTAAAAACTGCATTATAGAAACCATTTCCATGAAATCAATGCTTCTCCAACTATGCTCATGCTCATAAATATTCTCCAAAAACAGGTTCCATGGATAAATAAGTTTAATAAATTCCAGGGTAGACAGAATTAACCAAATATCTTTATTAGAGGATTACTCGGAGCTTTTAGTGGGTTACTTCAGATGCAGGGCAGAGGCAGGTAGAATGCAGGGTAAAGTTAGCAAATTCCTTAATATTTTTTGACCAGAGGACCTTTTTCTCAGTATGCTATCAACATCTAGTGAGACTAGTTCTATGGAATATAGTTGATGAAAACTGCGCTAACTTAGCCTCATTCTCTCCTGAGGCTGAATAGCCTGGGGCTTGGGAGTACAAGGTTCATGGAGTCATTTAGTTGCCTGTGGAGCCTCAGTACTTCTCTCCCAAAACCCTGATCAAAGAGTAGCCATGGCCATTCATTTATCCTTTCAGTAAGGTGCACTGGGTTTCTGCTACACACATGGATGGGACTCTGCCTTCAAGACACTGCCTGGGGACGCAGAATACAGGCCTTTTAAATGTGCAGAGAGGGGCTCTCTGCTGGCTGCAAGGGGCTGGGGTGGGGGAAGGCTGCTAGTCTAGCTCTCTCAGCATAGGTAAGACTGGATAGGTAGGGACACCAGAGTCTAGAGAGTGGTAATTAAAATATATATATATTTTTTAGCTCAGACAGGTTAGTTGGAGGCCAACTAGAAGCTGTACTTTTCCATCACACTGTCCCTGAAGCTCAAGCTTTTGAATCAGAGAAACACAGAGGCACAGACAAGTTAAGTCAGGGAAGAATCTGTCCCACTGCCTGAAGGTTCCTGAACTTGTCAGGGTCCTGACAGGTTGGGTATCCTTCCCACTTCCATTTTCCCATCAGTGATCCCAGATCCCATTCATTTTCCTGTGTATCCGTCTTCTGATGGCTTCTACTCGGGCCCATGTGAAGTGCTTGTGCCCAGCAGGTGCTACAGGCAGAGCAGGCCCACTTGAGAGGCCAGCGGTACAGGCTGTGGCTGCGCAGCCCAGCCACTGTGGGTGAAGGTGAGAGTGGAACTTTCAGAAAGTGAGGCAGTTTGCGGTACTGTGGTTCCTCAAGTCCCGCGTAAATACTCGGACAGCAGGAATGGAATGTATGCACTGCAGATTAGGGTGAAATAGGTCACCCACTCTCGCTCCAGGCTCCTCACAGGCACGCTCACTGAGGCACCTGGTGTTTAGCACCAAGGAGCTAACATGAACTGCCCGGGAGCACAACACTCAGGCCTCTCAAGGGCGCCTCTCTCTGCTTTCCCAAGGAAGCCCACCCCTTGACCCGGGCCCCCCAGGGACTCCCACTCACTCCAGCCTGCTGTCAGCACTTCCTTTCTCTATACTCTCTTTGGCTTTGCAGAGAACATGCCCCAGGCTGTTCCCATCCTGGAATGTTTGCCTGCACCTTTCTTGCCCTTTTTCAGTGTCTGTGAACCCAACAGGTTTGGGTTCAGTGGCTTGGAAGAGAAGTTCTGCTACCCTGGCTGAACCAAAAAGGCATGAACACTTTTTGTGCAACTAGAAGTTTGTGGGCAGGTGGTCTGGGCCTAGTATGGCAGCTGCTATCTGGATTCCATGTCGAATCAGATCCTTCCATCACCCCTGCTGTGCCTGCTTTATCTGCGGTGACAGCTACAGCAGACTCAGCAATCCCCAAGTTCTCTGCGGGGAGAAAGAGGTAGAAGCTGTCTTAGGAGAAACCTGCTTATGTCTCACTGGCCCAAAAGGAGTCACTTAGCCACCCTCAGCTACAGGAGAGGCTGGGAGGGTTTTCAGCTTTTTACCCTCTTACCAGCTATTAAGGAGTTAGAATAGGTGGCGAATGGTTTAACCTGTTTTAAAAGTTCCCTCCTCCCCAAAGCCTTTTTCAAGCATCTTAAACTTCCTTTGTTTTGGGCCTCCCCTGTGGCGCAGCGGTTGAGCGCTGGGTTTCAAAGCTGCCCGGAGCCTCGGCAGGGAGGGCCGGGGTTCGATCCCTGGCTGCTCCCCGGCCACCAGAGGAGGGTCCCACATGGCGCACAGACCTCTCCTGCCGTCCCCTGCTCCCCTCAGCAGTGTACTTCGGTCCTTCTGCCTGCTCTGCTCCCCGCTCTGGCTCTGGTGAATTCTCTCACCCTCCCGCGTTTCTGACTGTACCCAGTGCTTGTATAAATAAATAAATCTTAAAAAAAAAAAAAAAACAACTTCCTTTGTTTTAATCTGACATGTGTAAATCTTTAGTAGCGCTCTCATTGGTCTGTGCTGCCTACCTGTCTTCCTTTTCTTCATGACTACAAGCTTCTGAGGGATGATGGACTCTTGCCTCACATCCTGGGCTCCCTGGCACTTTCATTGGAATAAATGTGATTTCTGCTCCTTTCTTGTGTGTCCTTCTTCCTCTTCCTCTTTCCTAAAATGCACACATTAGGCTTTCTATCAGCATGTGTTGATTTCAACTGAGTTGAATCAAAAGAAAGGATTGTGGTGTGGAAAAGGATTGTGGTTGTTGGAAAAGTGTTGGAGCTGCGGGGGCTAGCTCAGGAGACCTGAATTTGATCCTGTCTATACTGCATGACTGCGTGTATCACATGACTTTCTTGTGCCTCAGTGTCCTCCTCTGCAAAATTACGGGACCAAATTAGATAGTCTTAAAGTAAGTTGGGTTTTTTTTAAGATATATTCATTTATGCATATAAGAACTGGGGTACAGGCCAGAGGTGTGGGGGGTGAGAAGATTCATCAGAGACAGAGTGGGAAACAGAATAGGTGGATTGACTGAAATACACTGCTGAGGGGAGCAGTGAGTAAGACAGGAGACGTCTACTGTGCCATGTGGGTAGCTCCCTGGCTAGGGATCGAACTCGTGCTGCAGTAGCTGAGGAGAGCATCATAGCATGGTGCTTAACCTTTTGTGCCACCAGGGAACTTAGATTAGCTGCCCTTGGGCACTGCAAGGGAGCAGAGCCAATCACACAGGGTGAGGCCTGAGCACATCGCACTCAAGGCACAGTGTGTGGGCCCAGGTTAAGCCAGGTCAGCTCAAAGTGAGCGGCAGAAATTAAAAAGAGATTGGGCCAGAGCAGCGTGGGTCAACTGGGATAAGAGGTCAGTTCTGTCGTAAGCAGACTAGAACAATCTGAGGAGGTCATGTTTCAGAAAACGGGACCCACCTATCCCCAAATCTTGAAATCCTCTGGTCCTCCCCCCTTGAGGACCAGAGGAGGGTCCTTATGAACCCCTCCTTCGGGGTAGGAAGGGAGAAGATCACCCCTCCAGTCCCAGGTCAACTTGAATGGGTCACTGTGTATCTGTCTAATATTCCCACCTGGGACAGGGAAGCAAACTTATGGGTTGAAGACCCAGGCTGGCCTTTTGTGACTTTGAACAAGGTAATTGTCCTGTCTGGGTTTTAGAGTCCTATCCATAAAAGATAGGCATTGCGTATATCACTAATTAGACCTTTAGATCTTCTGCACTGGAACAAAACCAGATTAAAAGCTCAAAGGGGGCAGCAAGTCATCCTCTTCATGAACCCAGACCACAAAGAAAATCTGAAGATTCCCAGACCACAGAGAAAATCACCAGGCTCGCGGGTGACCTTTGAGCTGCCTCCCTGCTCGCTAACCCTGTGCCTTTTCTGGTTATGATTACAGCTTCCCCTCCTGCCACACCTCCCCCCCGACCCGCCCCCACTTTCTAGCTACCTCAATTGACTCCCAGGTATTGGCACTTTGTAAAAAGAAATAATGGCATTAAGAAGGTACCGTCGCGACTTGTGATTTCAAGCTGACATGTTTCACCTCAGTCTTTTGCTGGTTTCTGACTGTTCCTCATTCTCCTCATCGAAGTTTTTATTTGTCCTTCCCCACCCCAACAGTCTCCTTTGTCCTTACCACAGACGTGCATTCATGAGATGCGATGACAAATTCGGCCATTCCTATCCCTGTCTCCAGGTGTAGTGAGTCACAGGTAGACAGTGAAGCTGATGCTGAAAAGAAATTGTATATCTGAGTGAGGCTGTTGATTCTACTCAGTGTCTTAACTCAGAGGTGGAAGTTGCTGACTTGAGACTTTTATTTTTGTGGTCTCTTGAGGGAAAGACCTTTTGAGGTAGGTTTCATAAGTCACCTGCCAGACCAGTTTCACTAGGATTCTCCAAGCCAAACTTCTTGATTCTTCAGCCTCCTGTTTCAACTTAACAATAATAACAATGACAATGACGATGACACCCAACTATCACTTAGAGATTGTCTACGAGGTGCCAGGCCTGGGCTCGATGCGCCACGGATGGTGACTTTTAAATCTCATAACTAGAAAGTAGATGTTGTCATTCCTGTTTTGCAGTTGAGTAAATCTCGTCGAAGTTTAGTCCTTTATTCACAGTTGTCTGACTAGGGAGCAGCAGAGCCTGGACTCAAACCCAAGGCTGTGTGATTGCAGATCTCCTGTCCTGTCCACCTCCCCAGGAAGAGACCTATTCAGGTTATAAGATGACAATTTTATTAAATAAAGAGGAATTGAGCAGAGAAAAAGCTATTGACAATGTTGAACATGTGATAAGATTACTTGGAAATTGAGAACAAATTGCAAAGTCAAATCTCAGTTCTGAGAAGAAACCCAGGTCAACATGGCACAGACATGTCTGTGTGACCTTGTGGGTCTTCAGAACTCTCCCTTCTTCAGGTTTCTTATCTGCAAATGGGTGATGAGGTTCCTGTCAACAGTGGCTCATCAGCTCACTTGGAAAACATAGTCATCTTCTCAAAGATTTTCTTAAATAAATATCAAGTTGAGAACACATAATTATAATTTACCTAATTATAATTTGGATCTACAAAGTGCTTTGCAGTGTACAAAGTTCACTTATATCCATTATCTCATTTAATCCTCCTGACAGCCCGATGGGGCAGGTGTTGTCAAAACTAGAACCTTCAACCAAGCACCCATCATTGAATCGTTGCTCAGGCACCTACTGTGTGCCAGATTATTCTTGGACCTGGGTAAGCTATAGAGATGACTAAAATGAGGATTACCTGTGATCTGTATTCTGTTTTTACTTATTTTCCTACAATGGATTTATCTTGAGAGATTATCCTCTCCCTGGACCCCCAAAAATCATAAGAAAATGATTAAAATTAGTCCATATCCCTGTAAGAAAATCAAAGTCTAGTGGAAGAGCTATTGGCACACAGTGAGCTGACACATATGGCAGATCAAGGTAAGTTGCATCAAAGAACAAACAACTTGACTCTGGGAGCAGGAAGCCTCTGAGTGCTCGTGAGCCCTGTGGAGTGACACAAAAACGTCAACAGAATAGACAAAAGCTCTCCACGCCTGTTGTCTAAGCACCCTGCAGAGGGCTGTTGTCATCACTGCTCTGTTTCCCAGCAGCGCTGGGGGCATCACTCACTGTGGTCGCTGGGACAGCTCTGCTGTGCAGAGGTCACCTGAGGATTGTCCTTTGAACAGTTTTGTGAGCCCTGGGTGTGGCAGCCCAGGAGCCACGAAGTTCACCTCTGCAGCTGTCTTGACCTTTGCCCTCATTTCCTTTCTTCATCCTTCGCACCCCCACCTTCTCGGTGCTATGTCCTTCCTCCCCAGCCATCGCTTGAGTCCTCCTTGTCCTTGTCCCGCACTGTGTCATGACCCACGGACCACCACCGGCTGCGTTGATTTGGAAGGAGGACTCAGCATATAGTGTCCTCACCATGATGACTTTTACCGTCGAAGGACACAGAGTGAAATCAGCACAGGGACTGTGGTGACGGGAGTGAAATATTGTCAACCAGAGAAGCCCATGGGTCTCAGGGTCCAAGGTTTCTATGGAGGAGCATCCCATAGGCACTCACTGTGGAACACGCACCAAAATTCCCGGTGCCCAGAGGTTTGTGGACACAAACCACATTGTTTACAGAGTCTAGCGCCGCGAGCCGCTCATCATTTGGGAATGGTGAGAACCCTCTGGAAAGCCGGGTTCCCAGGGTCAGCCAAGGGTCAAAGTTGCAAGCAGGTCTTCCAGAAAATGGTAGTCTCAGGCCTACCGTGTTCACTGCTTTTGTGCAGTCTGCCCCCTTGGGCCTTGGCCAAGGAGCTCATGTGGCAGGGGAGCCCCCTGCAGTGCTGACCTCAGCCCTGCCCTTTAGGGGTTCTGGACTTGGCCAGTTAAACAAAGTCCAGTCACCACAAAGGCCTGTCTTTGAAAGCCAACTGATTTGTTCCTTGAGTTTTCGCTTGAGACCTTTTGCTGGCCCACAGCATCAGCACCACCTGGACAGAAATTCGAAGCTAACCTGATGGCATTGCAGGGCTGAGGTGGTGACGGGAGGCACACACACAGGAAGTGTGATCCTGAGGACACATATAGGCCCCAGGAAACAACAAGTCCACTGTTCTCGGGGCTCCCAAGCAGGTCACACAGTGGGGACCATGCATTTGGGGAGCGCGCAGTAGGTGAGCATGACCCCCAGTGCTGCCTCCCCTCCTGGAAACCCCCACATCCTTCTCCAGTTCTTTCCAATCAATTCACTCCAGTCCTTGCGTCCAGAGGGACTGCCTGAGCTGTCAGTTCTTAGACACCGCTTCATCCTCCTGGAAGGTTTCTGGAGTTTTCCACCTGGGAAGTACAGGAGCTGGGCGAGTCCCTGCCCTCCTGTGGTCTGCACGGTCAGATGTGATGGAGACTCAGCTTGGAAAGGCTGGGGTGGGGGGCGTCATGTTCGTTCAGGAAGAGGGGAGGCTTCAGGGACAGTTCTAGAAAACAGAAAATTAACGCCTTCCGCTGAGTGTTGGGGCTTTGTGTTTCCTCTGTTGTTTCAAACTTAGTACATCCCATTCAGCCATCATAACTTCACATTTTTTAAATCATACCCTAGTGTCATCTAAACCTTCCACCTGGAAGGTCTGCATGTAAGATGTATGAAAGCATTCTCTCAGCAAGGCATTTTTATGCAACTGAATCAAAGAGAATCACGTTCAAGAATTGGTCTGGAGGAAATCCTGAATTTTCAACAATTTTCGAAATGGTTTTATAGGATCCGCCACCCCCTTCATTCTGCTCACTTAGCCACCCAACAGTTTTTCTGGAGATGACCACACTTAATAATCAAACTGGCTTCCCAAGGTGGGTGCACAGGAGACAAAAGAGGTTGTTTAGGCAGCCGCTGCTGCTAACCTAGCAAAAGAGGCAATAGCCCCAGGCATCTGCCATGAGAGAAGAGGGGTCATGGCCCAGGTGTGTACTCTGGCCCAGCTTGCTGCTTCCAGCAGTAACTCAAGTTAGATTCAATCCTCTCCAGTGAGAACTGCAGAGCCCATCAGCAGCTGGATGGCAGATGGCCCCATCTGAGCACAAAACTTTGCTGTGGACATCTGTAAGTGACCCAAGCTGTCCATGATGTTCTCATAGGTTAGGACCCCAAAGGGATGCTCTATACATGCATGGGTCCTAGAGTTGAGGTTCTGGGACTATATAGATTTCAGTTCAGCACACCTCTGGGCCCAGGCAGTTAGCAGGGGTTGACACGGGACTCCAAAAAGGCCCGAGGCATTTCTTTAGCAGCACTGGAGGGTTAAAGGCTGGGTAAAGCCCATGCCACAAGCAAGGCTTTCCTAAGCACTTTCTGAGAGTTAGAGTTGATTCACTCAAAAATGTGCACAGCAGGCCAGAAAAATCCTCGGCCTGTTAAGAGTCAGCTTTTACAAGATCTGATAGGACTTAGAGGAGGTCATTAGCTACTAAAGTCTGCTGCTTAAGACTCCAGTGTGTGCTCTCATCTGGTGTGTATCTCCCGTTTCATGTCTGCTGCCTCCCCCCCACCCCCACCCCCCTAAACCCCACCCCCCACCCCACACACCCCCCCAACTTCCCCCAAGGGCTCCCACAGGTCAGACGCAGCTTGGAGACTGCTCATTTCCCTCACTGTGGTCCAGTTGTAATAACCACAGCCACTTTTTCAATTTTATATTATATTAATTTGTTTTCTTACATCATTGTTCATTTTTGTACATTGACTTCCCCCAACAGGTGCAGCCCCCCTAGTTCTCCCACCACCACGTCACCCGTGATCCATCCGCACAGTCCCCTGCGCTCTGCTCTTCCCTCCCGCAGTAAATTCAGCATTTACAGGGTTAACAGCACAGCTTCTGGGGGTGTTGACTGATGCCAGTGCTGGAGTGAGCTGTGGGCACTGTGGGCCCTGTAAAAGGGCTGCTTTGCCCTTCCCCTGTGGGTTTTCTTTTCTAGTTTATCTAATGTTTAACTCCTGGGAACTGATATTTCCCTCCTACTTGGAGAAAAGTAATTTGTAATCTCTGTGATCTACCTATACCTCACCTTTTGGAAGAGGTGGGCCCCTTTCCCTCCATCCGGAGGGGAGAACCAAGTCAAAGGCATCACCTAGGCAGGACTTGCCTCCTGCCTTAGCCAGCACCAGCAAGTCCACCCCCTGGGCCCCGAGCTCTCCTTTTCAGATTCCATAGGGGGCTCTTCCCTCCACCACAGGCAGGGGCTCAGCTGCAGGTTTAGCCATCTGCATCTCCACAGCAGCCTGACACCAAACACCATCATCTCCACCCCCTTCCTCCTGCCTTTTCTCCAGCGGCACCTTCACTGTATTTCAGAGTCATGGGTGACAGGGGTCCCCAAGACCACTCCAGGGCCAGTGGTTCACAAGCAGAGTTCCCTGGAGGCAGCGCCTCCTTGTCCTCATCGCTGTGATGCATTACAGTGAAAGGACACGAAGCAACATCAGCCAAGGGAGAAGCTGCACGGGGCCAGGTCTGAGGACATGGCAGCTTCCAGGACGCCTCTTGGTGGGCTCCGCAGGGTTCTTTTTTTTTTTTTTTTTTAATTTTCTAGAGGCATGTTTCATTTATTTATTTGTTTGTTTGTTTGTTTTGTTTATACATGCACTGGGTACAGTCAGAAGCGCGGGAGGGTGAGAGAATTCACCAGAGCCAGAGCGGGGAGCAGAGCAGGCAGAGGGACCGAAGTACACTGCTGAGGGGAGCAGCGGGCGGCAGGAGAGGTCTGCGCGCCATGTGGGACCCTCCTCCGGTGGCCGGGGAGCAGTCGGGGATCGAACCGGCGCCGCAGAAGCCGTGGGCAGCCTCACAACCCAGCGCTCAACCGCTGCGCCACCGGGGAGGCCCTCCACAGGGTTTTTGGTTCCTCCAGCAGCCGACTGTGGCCTCGGGGATGAAGTGCTGTCAACCAGGGAAGCCATGCGCGCCCAGAGTCTAAGGCGTGTGTCAGGGTCAGCCAGGTAGACGCCCTCTGTCTAGCACACCCCAAACTCCAGGAAAATGCCAGAGAAAATAAATTGCTATGTAATAATGTCATAATGAATAAAAATAAATACAGTAATACATGATGCATCACAGAAGGGCCTGAGCTGGTACTTCGAGGTGCTATGTCAAGGGCCAGACTCTGGGTGCCAGACAGAGCCACCAGTTTACCTAGTGAGACTTGCATTTTAAATTTTTAAAGTAAAATGCATCTTGATGCAAATGAAACCTTACATACAAGCTCAATCAAGACCCAAAAGTAGGTCCTCCCTAGTGGCGCAGCGATTGAGCGCTGGGTTGAGAAGCTGCCCGCAGCCTCTGCAGCGCCGGTTCGATCCCCGGCTTCCCTGGCCACCAGAGGAGGGTCCCACATGGTGCGCAGACCTCTCCTGCTACCCACTGCTCCCCTCAGCAGTGTACTTAGGTCCTTCTGTCTGCTCTTCTGCCCACTCTGGCTCTGGTGAATTGTCTCACCCTCCCGCGCTTCTGACTGTACCCAGTGCTTGTATAAATAAATAAATCTTAAAAAAAATTTTTTTTTTTCAAAAAAAAGACCCAACAGTAAAGTCACAGTGGGCAAAATGGATGTTGGGGTCCTCACATTTCCCTTTCCAACTCCCGAGGTCCCGCAACACATAATAAAAACCACTGATTTAGGACAATCACATTTATTTTTCAGATGCTGAAGCCAAGGCCCAGTTAGATTCATACCATCTAAAAGGAGAACCCATTTCTTTGGATTCTCAGCTCATTTGGTTACTACTGTTATTACCATTTTTAGTAAATCCTATTAAGTGCCTATTGAAGAAAATGCACTAAGACCAACATTCTCTAATCATGTCTCCAGATAAACCCATTCATTTTATCTGTCTCAAGACAGATATAAAAAAATAAGCGAAGAAGTGGTCTGACTTCTGGAGTGTGCTGTGCTGTCATCGCATCACAAACCATCAGCTTCAGTGTCCAGTGTTGCAGCCCATTCCCCCAAGGTCTTCCTTCTCTTCTGGTCTAGTGGGAGTTGGTGACTTTCCTCCAGCACAGCAACCTGGGCTGGCCCCAGCTGAGGCCCTGCGCGTGCTGATTTTATTTTGAAGGCAGAGACCATGGCTCACACACATTCTTTGTGCCGGGCTCAGCTGAGCACCTGGCTAGCCCAGTAACATTCACAGACTATACTGAACTGGGTGGGGTTCACCAAGTCCACCATGTTAATTGGAAGGAAGGGGTTAGAGTCTTAGTGAGTGCCAAATTGCATCTCTTCTACTTCCACCTTAATTTCACAGCCTGGGAGCTGTTTATGAAATTGATGAAGAGATACATACAGGCTCATGACTGTCTCATTACAAGCGTTCCATGTATTTTTGTTGCTATCCTAGTCTGGAGTTCTAACCCCTCCCAGTAGCTAGAGATACTGGTCTTGCTGCAAAATGTATGCTTTGAAAAATATAGTGTTTTTCTTTTCTCCTACTTGATATTAAAAATATTTATGATTTGCTTGAGGAGCCAGTTGGTTCTAATGGGATATTAGATTTGGAATAGACTTTAGAAGCCACTGAATCCACTCCCCTGCCCAGATCGCCTCTTTGACCTGCGAATATCTAGCCATCTTGCGTTACTGTTTATCCAGTCTGGACAGGAAGCTGAATTGCTGTGGTTTCAGCGCATTTCAGGGTTTGATAAATTCTAGTGTTTGGAGAAATCTTCCTGTCAATATATTGAGACAAAACCATGAAGAAAAACAGGCATTTATTTGAGATTTCAAAAATTGTGATTCAGAGTCAGCGTAAAAATGAACTATGCTTTTTGAATGGCATTGGGGCTTACAGTATTTACAGGTTTAAGAGACTATCTCACACAATTTTTCTGAGTAATTATTACTAATAGTAACTCAAGTAAGAAGATGCTGTCTCTGTGTGATCGGTCCATTGTTGAGTTTCCCTCAACCGTTACCAAAGCCCGCAGCTGTGTGCCAAATTTTTAGGATGTTCGTTTGTAGTCACGGTTTCTATCAGGTCACGTCTAAGTAGAGACGTGTGTGCAGCACTTCCCTATGATCTCCCCTCTGGGACCATTTTCTTTTCCCTTGACGTGTGTGACTCCATTTTGTTACTTTAATTCCACACTTGTCTTAAGCCACTGATTGCCTTCCATGCCCCCGCCCTTGGGTCTTGATTCTCTCCTCTGATGCTTCATGGGGTACATCTTGTCTCTCACATAATCCTTCTTTGGGTTTTGAATATACAGCTTCCAACCAGTCAGTGTCATTTTAACACAGAGAATTCATGAAGGATCCTATCATTTTGCCAGGGCAGATAGAATTAGAGACAAATTCAGTGTGACACATTCAGTTCAACATAACTGTAACCTACTGCACATTGTCATATCTGAGAAAATCACTTAAAAGACAATGTCCTATGACAATATCCTATGATTTATAAGAAATTCTAGAGAAGCAAAAGTATAGAGAAATTTTGAAAGCGGATGAGTGGGGACCAGGTAGAAAGTTTTGGGGGCAGCTGGAAAGAGCAAGGGCCTTTTGGAGTAACTGGGAATATTTAATATTGCCATTGTAGCAGTGGGTATACTAGTGTCCATTTTTCAAAACTCATCAAATTCTACATTTAAAATTGGAAAATTTTGTTGTAAGAAAATTATAGGTCAATGTATAATGGCCTATCTCTTAGAAAGAGAGGAAACTAGAACATTCCCTTCTCTTTTGTCTGCCGGAAATTATTTTCGCTGATCTGAAATGTAGAAATGGAGCCAAAGCAGGTTCTGATGTGTGATTTTCTTGAGGATTTTGCAAATGTAAGTTTTTTTTTTGTTTTTTTGTTTTTTTGTTTTTTAATTTATACAAGCACTGGGTACAGTCAGAAGCATGGGAGGGTGAGAGGATTCACCAGAGCCAGAGCGGGGAACAGAACAGTCAGACTGATGAAATACACTGCTGAGGGGAGCAGCGGGCTCAGCAGGAGATGTCTGCGCGCCATGTGGGACACTCGCCGGTGGCTGGGGATCGAAGTGGTACTGCAGAGGCTGTGGGCAGCTTCGCAGCCCAGCTCTCAACTGCTGCGCCACCAGGGGAGGCCCTGCAAATGTAAGTTTTATTGAAGTATTCCATAATGCCAAAAAGTGTGTAATTAGAGGATCATTCAATGAATGTTCACACAGATGTGCATAAACCACTAGCATAAAAAAAAAGAGTGACCAGAAGCCCAAAGTCCCACTCTCTGTCCCTGTCCAGTCATTGTTTATCTCCCACTTTTGTGTTTTCTAACACCACAGTTTTGTTTGGTCTGTTCTTGAATGTCATATAATGGAATCACGTGGTGTGATCTCCTTCATGTCTGGCTTCATTGTGCTACAGAGGAGACTTGTTCATGATGCTGTGCATTGTTTGTTCATTTTTTTCCACTTTTTTCTATTTTCTATGTCGTTTGTTCATTTTTATTGTTGGGTAGCGACCTAGCTGTGTAAACAAACAGCACCATGTTTATCAATCCCGCTGTTTCTGGCAATCTGAGTTGTTTCCAGTCTTTGGCTCCTAGGTAGAGTGTTGCTGAATCTTTGGTTGAACATATGCGTGCAATTCTGTTGGGTCTGCATCTGGGAGGGGAAGTGCTGAGTCACCCGTTGCGCATATATTCATTTTACTGGATGCTAGGAAACATTATTCCACAATAATTTTTCTGTCTTCCACACCTATAAGCAATGAAAGAGAGTTTAGTAGCCACACATCTTGTGAACATTTGCTATTGTCTGTCCTGTTCATTTAGCCATTGTGGTAGTGGGAGTGGTATCACACAGTCATTTTCATTTTTGTTTCCTGATGACTCATGAAATTGAGCATCTATGCTATAAGCTTATTTGACATTTGGATATCCTCTTTTATGAAAGGCTTATTCAAGTCTTTTTTTTTTTTGCCATTTTTATGTTGGATTGTCTGGCTCTTTAAATCTGATTTTAAAATAATAATTACCTCCTTTGGGGTCTCAGCTCATTTTGTTACTACTGTTATTACCATTTTTAGTAAATCCTACTAAATAGTACTCACTTTTGCAATACATTTTTTTCAGGTACAGATCCACAGATTCTTTATTATTCCCTTTTTTTTTTTTTTTTTAAGAAAAATGTTTTGGCATCTTAGGAGAGGGTGAACTGCTAGCCCTACAAGGAAATTAACACTCCAATGACAAATTCAATTTAAGATATATTTGGGGCACAGACTGTGTCTCCAGCCTTTTATTGGGTTTCTGCCTCTAATGAAGACAAGAGGAGCAGGGCACACAGCAGAATGTGACCTTACAAGCCAAAAGGAGGAAACTGAGGCCCAAAGAGATATAGCAATCCTTTACTAAAGTATCCAAAACAGCAGTAAAGACAAGAAACTTATTTTTATAGGAACCCAAAGGAATTTTTTCTAAGTCAAGCTAACCCAGTCTTACTCAACAGAACCAGTGAGAAAATCCTTGCTCATCAAAATCCTACTCGTCCTTCAGGGTCTAGCGCAAATGTGATTTCTTCTGTGAAATCTTTCCCGCCAAAATCATCAATCTTTTCCCAGGATATCTGTCCTGGGTTGGGTTGTAGCATTTACCCAGTTCTCTCTTGGGTGGTTTGTATACCTGCCTTATTTCCTATGCTGGTTAGGAAGCTCCTGGGAAGGCAGACTTGGCTTGTTTCTTTTTGTTAAGAATGTTGGGAAAGAGGCTTCCATAAATCAGGTGCTCAGTAAAAGTCAAAACACAATTGCAATGCCTCTAAAAAGAAAGGACTCCAGGGATGGTGTGTTCCTTAAAGCAACTAACAGGCATGTCCACAAGGACTTGATGGATATCTTTATTCTGGAGTAGTGACTCCTGCATTTTTGAGAATGAAATCAAGGCCCCAGGGACATTGCAGACGGAAGAGACCCCAGGATGAACTTTCCTCGGTAGGACGCCCAAGGGTGCAAGAGCTGCTCTGAAGTCCCTGCCAGCCCCGAGTTGGTGGCTAACCTCATTCCTGTGCCAATTTGTGGTCTGATGTGGTGGAGCAGCTCAAAGGCTGCTGGGAGGTCAGGGTGGAGAGAGCTTTGGGACTTGGCTATGCTCAGGCCAGGGAGTGAAGGAGAGTAAGGAGAGTAAGGACGCCGGGGCAGGCGAGGCTGAGCCCCTCTCCTGCCTCCCACCCCTTCCCCCTCTTGCCCAAAAGTGCAGGCCCCTGGTGGCAGCTCCAGCCATGTGACAGTAGCTGAAGGGTGTGTGCAAGCATCTTTCTTCAGCTTCCTTTGCAGTCTGCCCTGCCCCGCCCACTCTCTGTGCCCCCCCCGCCCCCACCTCCCAGCACTCAGGGTGAATGCTTAGTGTTGAGGAGCAGGGTGTGGGGGAAACTTGTCCTGTCATCACTCAGGCAAGATTCAGACTTGGAACAAAGAGGTACTTGGAATCCCCAGGATCCCATGTGCCAAGATCTGGGAGTTATACATTGTAGACTCATTAAGGGAGCAGGCCTAGCCCCGGAAGGAATTTCTTTGGGCTTGAAAGAGTAAAATATTTTCTATTATCCTGATAAATGGCCTCTGCATCAAATGTAGGAGTGTTGGGGAGGAGCCCTGGGCGAGGTTCTTACAGGGAGAGGATTCCTGACTCCTGGTTCTTACAGGGAGAGGAGGAGAGTCAGGATAAGGGAAGGGATGAGGACTCACAGACGCCTGGAATTGTGAGGGTTTTGTTATTTATTTGTTCTTAGCTCACGTGGGTCACAAAGTCAAATGAATGGAAAGGAAACAGAGAACCAGAGAAGCCAAGAATCTGGTTAAGGCCTGGCTTGGACTAGAACCCCGAACATTAGATAAAAAGTGGGAGGGAAATGGAGATGGGGAGAAACTGACCCCTCTGCTAGAGTCAGGCCCAGAGCAGGTCTGTGCCAGGGCCCGTGGGAAGGTCCTGTTACTACGTCATCCTAAAGATCCATTCATATGTTTTTAAGAGCTGCCATACTGTGGGGCAGGATGCTGGGGATACGGTCAGATGGAAACAGACCAGGCCCTGCTGTGGCACCTGTGGAGAACAGAGTTGGGGGAAAGAGACAGTTACAACATGTTCTTAGGCATTCAGAGAACGTGGGAGCACTTGGGTGGCCCTAACTCAGCTTTGGGGACTGGGAAGATCTTCCTGAAGGAACTTAAAACACCTGAGGTACCTGGAGTGGGGCATAAGGAGGAGAGTAGGTGAGTGGGGAGAGGAGAAGTAGGCAGACCCCCAGACGCAGGAGGGCTGGTAAATTCAGATTCATCCTAAGATCAGTGAAGGTTTCACTGATGGGATGGCAGCCTCAGATGCCAATTTCCTAAAGGAGGTCTGGCTTTGGTGAGGTGGCTGGATGGAGCAGGGATGACCCACAATAGGAAAATAGTAACCTGAACTAGGACAGTATGTGAGTGTGTGTGTGTGTGTGTGTGCGCGCGCGCGCGCGCGCGCGCGCGTGCATGTGTGTGTGTGTTGGGGGTGGGGGTAGGCTTGGGGACAGGAATAGAGAGAAAAGAGCCACTTAAGAAATGAATTAGGAATGCACAGGCCTGGAGGATGACCGATGGGCTGTGAGTGTGGGGGTTAGAGGAATTCAGCCTGACTCCCAGGTTTGGTCTCGGGGCCACTGTCATCACCGTGCCCCCATCTGCCCAGCTGCCCACATGAGAGAACTGAAGCTCACAGAAGTAATTATTCAAGGTCAGGCAGCTCATAAACGGCAGAGCCAGGCCTCGCATTCATCCCTGTCTGACACCTTGATTCCAAAAATCTCAGAATAATTTTCATGGTCACAACAGTCACAAACAGCTTTGGCTAAAGCATAGGGGAAATGTGGGCTCTGCAGTGGCTAATGAGGGTTAATTTTGAGCCTTAGCCATTCACTAGAAGGAGATGTTAAGAACCACCCCACCCAACCCCCCACCATCCCAAAGGCAGCCAGGGATCATGAAAGAAGCACCTGGGTCCAAGCCCTGGTTATCCCATGCCACATTCCTTCTCTGAGCCTCAGTTTCCCAGTCTGAGAGTCAGAGGACTGGACCAGCTGGCCTTTCATAGCCATTTCAACATCACACCAACTTTGACCTTCAACCTCTAGATCAGAAGAGGTGACAGACAAGCAAGCTTGGCTTCTATGATCCCACATGTCTACGATGTGTTTAAACGTGTTAGTTGAAGCTCAAGGCACTCTGGGAGCCAATGAGTTTGGGTTTCTGGATGAGAGGTTATTTTCCTCTCGAGGGGTTCCAGCTGCGACCTCTGCAAGGTGGGGCATGCACAGGGCCCATGGCTCCAGGATCCATTCAGATCCGGGGTGAGTGGCAGAGGAGTATCTTTAAACGCCCTGGTGATTCCAGCATCACAGAGACTGAAAGCCATTGTCTTAGAGGACGCTGGGAAATCCCCCAGGTGTGTGTTACCTTCAGGAAGCCGGTGGGAAGGACTGGCGGCTTTCATGGAAGAGAGGTCACCCCTAGAGAATGGGCATTCCAGAGCAGGGAGGGAAGTGACGCTGGCTGAGAGTTAATCCTGACTCCATCTCTCTAATGAGTTTCTGGCGCTACAGAAATAGGGTAGGCAGGGAAATGTGGCAAGAGGTCCAGCCGCTCCCCGGTAGCCCATCTCCTCAGCACCCCAAGCCCTGCTCCGTGTCTCTGCTCCTCCAGATATCAGTGCAGATGCTGTTGCCCTTGCCCAGCCCAGAGAGCAAGGTGACGAGCTGCTGGTCCCATGAGAGCAGGTGGAAAATACCGTGGGCTAAATGGTGTGCAATGAGATTATGTCCAGACAGGAGATGGGGAAAGACTTTGTGAAAGAGATGGAAGAGCTCTTAATGACGACTTAAAGTTCCTCGGTAACAATCTGTCAACAGAGTAGGCCTGACCGCCCAGTGCCGGGCACCACACTGTCCTAGATACAATGCTGACTTTGACCTTCAGCCTCCGGGTCAGGGAGGGTGGCAGACAACTTGGTGTAGTGTGAGAGGCGCTGGAGCCCAGAGGAGGGTCTTTAAGGCTCAGATCAGGTAGCCCCGGAAGACTCCCTGGAGGGTTTGGTGCTGGAGCCGAGTTTTGCAGGACAGGTTTGTGTTATCCGGTTAGAAAGATGTGTGTGGAGGGGTGAGAGAAACCTTCACTGTGTTTCATGAGCCCCCGTGCTCTTATCCAGTCATCATTTCATTTGGCGCTGAGATGGTGCTGATCGGGAAGCTCACAGGTTGATACTTTTCCTCTGGACCCCCTGAGCATGAGGGGCAGGGAGGAAGGCTAGCCTGGTGGTTCCAGGAGAATCAGAGACCCTCGTTCGACAGACACTGGTTAGTGAAGGAATCTTCTTTCTTGCTGGTTTCTCTATTCACGATTTCACTCTGTCTCCCAATCACTTGTGAAATGGATGGAATTTTCTCCATTTTGTAGAGGAGGAAGCAGAGGCTTAGAGAGATTGACTTCTCTATCAACACTCATGTGCTTAATTGATGACTAATGTAGGGCTCAGCATCTTTACTTTCTGGATTTAGGTGAAGACTAGATTAATAAATAGTCCTACAAAAGTAGAGGTTTTTTTCTTTTTTTAACCACATCTGCTTGCTATATACACATCTAAGGGGGGAGGCTGGGGAGGGGGATTATCACCATGTACCTCCCCCAACTCCCTGTTTAATCCTGTTTAGCTATCGCAACCCAGCATATTAATGCCAATTAGATTTTTTTAGTTTGTCCATGGATAATTATAATCATGCCACCTTGCCAAGTGTCTCCTATGATCACTTAACTCTAACTTTGAATATGTCACGACAAAGCTGATGATGCCCAGGGTTGAAGCACAGCGTCAACTTGATTTTTCAGTAGCTTTTCAAGCAGCCCCTGGAGGCATGGGCATTAATCATAGCAGAGCTCCTCGGCTCTCCCGGTAGTGTTAGTAGATACCAACAGGCATAGGGGCGTATGTGGTCAACATAATGGATTCCCAGTGAATCACAGTGGAATGTGGACATTTCTGAATATTGTTGTGCAAGTGGACTTTTAGAAAAATTAGATTGTTTTAGAAGTGTCCCTGTAACTAAAATAGAGATTGTGCTAGACAAGAGGAAATATCCTAACTGCAAGTTTTTAAAAAAATATTTAATTGAAGTAATGTTAGTTTTTCACATTCTATAGGTTTCAGGTGTGCATTATAAATCAGCACCCTCATACACTCCATGATGTGTGCTGAGCAAATTTTAGATGAATGAGAAAACTAATTCCAGACTTCTGGAGAGGGGAGGGAGACTGTAATTTATTAGAAATTAAGGTATAATTTACATATCATACAATTCACCATTTGTAGTATACATTTCTCCACTTTTTGATAAACACATACACCCATGGAACCACCACCATGATTCAGGGGTAGAACAACTCCACTAGCTCCCAATTTCTCTCTGGCCCTAGTCACCTCACCACCTCACCCCATGACAAGCACTGATCTATTTTCTGTCACTATCTTATTTTGTCATATAATAGGATCCTATAGATGTCGTAGCTTTTGAGACACTTCTCACTGTATTCCTTTTTGCTCCCCTTTAATCTTGTACCCAGTATATGTATAGTTTATTCACAAAATAGACACCTTTATGCAAAGTAAAAATCATACTTCTGAATCTAATCCATGGATTAGAGAGGAAACCTGGTGAAAATTATAAAATATGTAGAGCTGAATAATAATGAAAGTATTAATGAAATATCATTCATGCCCTGGGTTTTGATACTATCACATACAATGGAAGTTATCAAAGCCCCAGAATGCAACAAAAGTGGTATTTGAAGGTAAATTTATAAACTTAAGTGTATTTATTACAAAGACTTTTTTAAAGATTCTGTTTTAAAAGCCATAATGTTTTAAAAGCCAGCAAAAGAAAAGAGTATTCCCCCAAGAAACTCAAAGAATATAAATAATCAGACAATTAATGAATAAAAACAAAAAACAAATGGCAATAATAAAAATGTTTGTGATTTGTATACTGATGCCCAAAAACAACTTAGGGAGGTGGATTGAACATTGTACTTATTACCTTTGCGCCTCAGTTTTCTCATCTCTCAAATGGAAATAATTCCCCACTCTGTCCAGCAGAAGTTGGGACTTCCACCGATAAGGAGTTGGCCGTGAATACACTTTCTTTTCTGTGTGCTGTGACATTAAGATTCAAGAGCTCAAGCTGGAGGCAGGCGTGTTGAGGACCCAGGCGAATGACATGAGCTGAGCTCCACCGTATCTTTCTGCTCACCTTTGCTGGACTCTTTCAGGCATCCACAATCAAGTGGAGGGTTGGCCAGTAGCTGGATGGCCTGGAATGGCCTCGCTCTCCTGTCTGGAGGGCTGGCAGGCTGCAGAGCTTCAACAGTGCTGCATGCAGAATGCCTGCAAGGAACTGCTGCTGGTCAGTGTCCTCCTGGAAGCATCCCCTTTGGGGAGTCCAGCTCCTGCACTTTATTCTGCAGGTGGAATATTCTGCAGGCAGAGGGAAGATTTGCTGAGGAATGCTTCCAAGCACCACGCAATGGATGGCTCCCTCCAAGTCTCAAGAAAACACATTTCTTTAGTCAAATGATATTTAGATATTTCAGACCTTTTCTGTAACCTGATCCTACAACCAAAATCCTACAAAAGTTGATGAGCTTCTACTCAAATAAGGAAACGAAGTGAAATGGTAAAATTTTCAATAATAATGGCCTGTTTTTTTCTCATGAAGTACTTTCTTTTTAAAAGATTTATTTTAACCAGGGTACAGGCCAGAGGCGTGGGAGGGTGAGAGGATTCACCAGAGACAAAGCGGGGAACAGAACAGGCTGATAGACTGAAAGCACTGCTGAGGGTAGCAGCGGGTGAGACAGGAGAGGTCTGCCTTGCCATGTTGGCCTCTCTGTGGACAGCGGGGATCGAACCAGACTGCAGAGGCTGCGGACAGCTTCAAAGCATTGCACTCAACCGACTGCGCCACCAGGGAGGCCCACATGAAGTACTTTCTACTTAAGACAAACTTCACCACCAAATACACCAAAATATACCTCTTTCATAGCTAAATTACTGGTGCTTCTATATTTAGAATATTATGTATGTTTTATTTACTAAATGTTATATTTTAGGAAAGAAACGTTTTTGTTTAACAAAAGTTGAAAGTTTGTAATTTGTTGCTCCTTATATTTTTATATCATAACAAAATGTGTCCTTTTCTCATGAATTTACAATTTCTAAATGAAGACATACCAAGTCTAAAATTGGGGGAAGAATAGGCATGATTAATCCAAGGATATCTTGATTTTTTTAAATGAGAAGATTGTTTCATTTTTTTTTTTTTTGTAGAGGCATGTTTTTTATTTATTTATTTATTATTTGTTTGTTTGTTTGTTTGTTTGCTTGTTTATACATGCACTGGGTACAGTCAGAAGCGTGGGAGGGTGAGAGAATTCACCAGAGCCAGAGCAGGGAACAGAGCAGGCAGAAGGACCGAAGTACACTGCTGAGGGGAGCAGCAGGCGGCAGGAGAGGTCTGCGCGCCATGTGGGACCCTCTTCCAGTGGCCGGGGAGCAACTGGGGATCGAACCGGCGCCGCAGAGGCTGCGGGCAGCTTCGCAACTCAGCGCTCAACCGCTGCGCCAACGGGGAGGCCCAAGATTGTTTCATTTTTAACACTAAGCATGGGGGCTGTTCCTTAGCAAACTTGTTTAGAAAAATAAATATTGCATAACACTGCCCCTTCCTGTGGATAAGCGCATCTGATCTTTGCCTTTTTAAGTTCCTCTGTTTTATAGTTGTGTTTGTGCTATCCTATTTCATGTCTTTGAAAAAATGCTGAAAATATGACCTACAGAACATGACAAATGATTAAAAGCAAGGTGAAAATATTACAATCTAAATGCAGCCTTGCCATCACAAATGTTTTACTTTGATGATTTAATTTGAGATACTTTTAAAGGATACTTTATTTGTGGCTGCAATAATCTTTGAAGAGCTTGGGTTAAATTTCTGCTTACTTCATCATTTTCTACGACAGCAAAAAAAAAATTACAGTGGGGATTATGGTGTGCTATTAGGGAAGTTATTCCACGAGCTATTATATATATACTCCCTCACCTGGATTTCTTTCTTCTCTACTGCTTCATCCCCTTCCCTCCTCCTCCATGGCTGACCTGGAGCACACTGCAGGCACTTGGGGCCACATTGCCCTGGATCAGGCTGCTCTGAGCTCACAGGCTGGTTTCTGCAGCGTTTAAAGCCATAGCTACTGCTTTTTGGCTGTGTGATTGAGAACAAGCCTCATAATCTCTTCTAAGTTTAGTGTCTTTAACTGTCCATGAGGATTAATAATGAGCATGGCCAGAGCTGTTATGAGACTCATATGAGATGATATATGGGAAAGCACTTAATAAGTTGCAAAGTGCTATAAAGATGTCAGTTATTATGTTAATTATTTTTATTAAAACTTGTTCACCAAGAGTATACTCCCAAAATACTTCCCCGTTCGGAGTATGACTTCTGTGCCTGTGGCATTTGGGATGGAGATGGAAGCGCCTTTGATCAGATGCCTCACTTCCTGGGTGACCAGTCACCCACCCATCTTGCTACCAATAGCTTCATGTACTTCCCAGCTTGTCAGTTTGGCTAAGAATAGTGCAACTGCAACAGTAGGGAGGGATTTTGAAGAGAGAAAAGAGGGAGCAATGTTTCCTTTTTACTGCAAAGACAGCTAATCATCCTTGCTTTTGTTTCTGAGGTTAATCCCTCCCCTCCCAAAATAATTTTTATTATCCAGTAAATGGGGACAGTTGTAGGATAAAGGATAAAATTGAAGTTTTAGTTCATGTAATCATACACATGTTGATTTTCAGTGATGCATACCCAAAACCTGTATAATATAGTGCAATGTTATGGTAATAAAAAAAAGAATTCATTGACTAAAAAAAAAAAAGTTTAATCAACACATGAGCAAAAAAAGAATTTTATTGACAGATTAAAAATTTATGTATGATTCTTTTTCTAAAACCTGTCTAGACTAGCTTGATAGACTAGTCTGTAGTGCTGGCCTATAGGACTATAATGCAAGCCACAAATGTAAGCCATGGAGATTAAAATCCAGTAGCCACATTTAAAAAGGAAAAGTCTGATTTTAATAATATTGCATGTGACACAGTATACCTACTGCCATCATTTCAATATGTAATCAATATTTTTAAAATTACTGATGAGATATTTTATAGTGTTTTTTCTCACACTAATCCTTCAAGTTTTGAGATCACTTGCAACCCATCTCAATTTGGACCTGCCACATTTCAAATATTCAACTGTCACATGTGGCTTGTCACTGTCATTGTCATACTAGTGTAGGACTAAACCTTAGTTAGACTTGAGGAAAGCAGAAGACACAACTTCTTGAGGAGGTTAGGGGTGGGGGACGGGACCAGAGTTGGGTTCGTTCAATCTTTCCTTTATCAAGTATGTATTGAGTGTTTACTTTGTGCAAAGAACCCTGTTCTTGGCTCTACAGCCAACTCACTAGATGACTTTGGGTAAGTCACTTCTCTTCCCAGGACCTCCTGTTCTGCCTTTGAGAAAATTCAGGTACCCACATAGGAATAAGAGGAGTGTTTACACCCACTGGAGGAAATGTACCTGGCAAGCATTAGCTGGCAGAGCTTTGCAAGGTCATAGCACCAATCTCACTCATGGGTTACATTGGTGGCTCTCCACAGTCCTTCAATATTAATGTCACACTTCAACCCTGGAGGATTTTGCTGGCAGAGTGAATAACCCATGTCTTATCCATGGAAACAGTGGTTTGTTATGCTGACGATGTCACCTAGCACCCACATTTCCTCACCAATGTCTTCTTGACCATGCTTTTGGGAGGTTCTAAGGAAGAACTAATAAAACAAGTCATAAATTCCTTTGTGACACCAAGTGCTTTATACATGCTAAGTAATCATTCTCGTCTATCCATAGGTTTAGCTGTGGGAAGATGTCTGGGAGGTGTTACAAGGAGTGGTGCTGGGACCGTCTTAGGACTGTCATTAAGGCTTGGAAATAAAATCACAGTCATTAGCTTGTAGGTGGCCATGACTTTGGAATGAATGCGGCTCACACAGAAAAGGGAAACACAGTCATTTCCTGGGAACACGATGGCAGTAGTCATCCAGCTGGGCTATCAGGGGAAATCCGTTTCCAGCGTCTGTGTTGAGAGAATGATTCTACACAGGTTTTTGGAAAGGAAGAGAATGACTCTAAGAAAACGCAAGTATTGGAAACGTCTGCAGTAGATAATAATCCGAACATCAGATGTTATCCCTTGTAGCTGCAGCCCACGCTAACAGCTAATAGGGAAGCACAGGAATAGGCAGGCATGGAAGTTGCTAATGCAGGCTCAGTTGTTAAACGCCAAAAGATAATCCCTAATGTAGGCACATGGCCTTTTAACATTACAAAGTGCTTTCACAACATCATCCATTACAGCTTCATAACAGCTCTGCATGATAAGTCAAACTGTGTGGTATAATCTTCACTTTATAGATAAGGGGGCAGAGGCTCATAATGGATGGCAGATGTCTGTAAGAGCAATGGGGTTTTCTTTATCATCACTACCTCTTGCCACCCCCTCAACCTTCCCCAGAACTGAACAGAGGCTCAGTGTCTTCAAAAACGTAGGGCAGTGGGAGTTTCTTAGAAGAGTATGTGTCTGGAGATGTCGTGGTAATGAAAGAACTTCCAGTTAAATGGAAGATCGGTTTCCATTATCCCACAAATGCATAGACTTTTCACTCTGGACAAAATGAAAGGAAAGGAAAACAACTATTCTCATCTACTATATTTCCAGTGGTATCAGGCACAAAATATATGGGATTATTGCTGAGCCGCACTTCCCTAGAACTAAAGATAATGAACTTTTTTAATAAAGGAAAAAAGTCTTAGATCCCATGTTTTCCATAACAACACCTGCTCTTCTCCATACACTTTATAATTTATGAAAATTTCTCAGTCATATTTCAATCAGTTATTACCTCTTTCATATGATGATTTGTTGAGCGAATGAATGAATACAAGAATCTCTGTTTTACAGAGGAGAAAACTGAAGTCCAAAGAAGTTGAGTGGCTTGTCCCAGCGAAGCCCAGACTTTCTGGGATCAAGTCTGATCTTGTTCCCACATGAGTTCTACCTTGAGTTCTGTCTTCTGAACATGAACCACACCGTGGACCATCACTAAGGGAAATAATCATTGTTTCCATGAAGCAAGAGTGCCAGGTTATCTCAGGTGTCGCCAATCTTTCTTAATCACTTGCATTTCTGTAAACTGGATCATTATTCGCTTTCTCTAGAAGAGCAATAGAAAGACCAAATTGTCATTCTGCTTCCCAAACAGCCCAAGGCAGAGCAAAGATGGCAGTAAACAGTAGCCAAATTTCTAATCTTCTCATCAAGAAATAAAAGCAGAAAGATTGAGCCATAGCAGTCAATCACAAGTATAAAATAATGCCAGATTGGCAAAAAGAGTGGAAAAATACATACGCACACACACACAAACACACACACACATAAACACACTCACATTGCCCTAAGCAGCATTTGGTACTGAAATCCCAGTTTATGGGACAGATGTCTCAACAAAGAGGAGAGTGCTGATTTATTCTGCAGGAATTTCAAGATTGGAGTGAAATCTTAGAACTTCAGAACTCTAGGTGTTTAAACCCCCAAGGAAAAATGATGTGGTTTCTATAAATCCAGAGATGTTGGAGAAATGTACAAAGTATTCTTTCAGGAAGGAGCCAGTCTCTACTGCACAACCTCTGCCTAGGAAGTCAAATAGCTTCTGATCTGGAATTTTCCAGAATTCAAGTCTCCAAACTGAAAGGGACTTGAAATTGACCATCTAGTGTAACCCCCCGACCTTGGCCAGCCTGCTGTCTGTCTCCAAAGCATTACTGTCACAGTCATCAATGCCATTTGTCCTAAAGTGCTGGACAAGTCCACTATCTCTGGAAGTACTATTTATCTGAGTTCCCAAAGTGTTGTCTTTATGTTGGGCTAATCCTGCCACCCAGGTATTTCCATCAAAGAGCCTATTCCAAATAAAGTTCATCCCTCTTCAACATGACAGTTCATCAACTTCTGGAAACCATAGTCACAATGCTTCTGTCCCAGGCAGCTAAACATCTCTAGCTAAATACCTCCAGCTAGAGGGTAGGCCTTTAAAACATCCCAAGAATTGAACTTTGAGACCCATTATCATCATAGCCATCCTCCTGGCTTTCAGAGTTGAAGGTTGGGCTGCAGAGGGCACTTGCTCTGGGCTGGTTCTGTGAAGCTCACCTCTGACCTACCGGGTGGGAAGGGAGTGCAGGATGAAAGGATGGGCACTCACCTCAGGGCCGGGAGCTGCAGAACTGGTAGGGTCCGAGGCCTGGGCCTGTCTGTGTTGTCAAGGTACCAGCAGCATCATTCAACACCTTGGCACTGTCACAATCACAGCCTGGCCCCGGCCCGTGCGTGTGGCTGTGGGCCCACCAGCAGGCCCAGGATTGCTTTCCATGGACCCTCAGGGCAGGCAGACTCTCCCTCCCTGCAGCCCAGGCAGCACCCCATCACGAGGGCTCTTGTCCCAGCACGTTACTTGTAATTTATACTCTGCCAGAAGGCAGGCCCACCCATCCCAGACCTTGAGTCGCTGGGACACAGGTTCTCTAACCTCAAGAGAGAGAAGGTGCCCAGTAAATTGGCTAGGAGTTCATGGGGTGAGAGAGCAGCACCGGTTCCCTGAGAAGCAAAAGGGTCAGCTCTGGCCACTCCCTACCACGGAGCATCCTCAGCTTCAAAGCTCTAAGAAATATCACAGACCCAACTTAACTTTCTTCTTCTTGTCAATGAGGAATTAGGCCCAAAGGGTGCCACTGAACCCCCCACCCCCACCCCCCCCCAACCCAAGAGCACGTATTGATGTACAGGTGGAGGCCAAGAAGGACCTGGATCCACCTCCTGGAATCTGAAGCTGCCCATCTTGTATTTTCTAGCACAACATGAAGTTTCCATCACAGGAGGCACCTGATGGGGCACTCCTCCCCTTCCTTCATCATTTCCCCCAGATGGGATGCGGGCCCACAAATGCAATGTTTAGATTTTCCACCTCCAGTGCCTTCTGTATCACGTTGAACATAAACCGGGGACTGACACAGACACCCTGCTGGGCCTCAGTGCATGACCCCTCCACGCCAGGCTCCCCTGCCCAGCGGGAAATGTGGTTGTGATCAGCTCATCACCAAGAGCTCTTTCCCCTCAGACTTTGTGGTCTCTCTGTGGCCGGCCCCGGGGATTTGTTGAGCTGACATTACAAAGGGATTCCAATCACTGTTAACAAAATTAATAAGGAATTAGTACACCTGCCAATCGCTTCCTTTGTCAAGAGAGAAGGAAGACTTTTAAAGATGAAATGGATGACGCTGCTGTGTGTGATGGGGCGGGGGTGGGGGGAGGGGCAGAAGCTCCAGATTCTCAGTGTGATGTGCTGGGCAGGGGTAGGTCTCCCAGGAAGGCTTCCCAGCCCTGTGCCTGGTTCTAGTCATTTCCTGGTGCTGTTACAGCATCATCAACGCAGCCACAGTCAGTAGTGTGTCGAACCCCCCCCCCCCCCCGCACTGAGGCTGGCCCACCCCAGTGCCTGGCCTGAGACAAGGCAGGAACAGAGTGAGGTTGTGGGGTATTTCAGTGACTCTGCTTCAGCTTGTTGTGTGACGTGGGCAAGTGTCCTGCCTCCCTTTAATACTTAACATCAGGAAATCTGATTAGATGAGTGTTTTCCAAGCTGCTCTGTAAAACATTTATTTCTTAGATATTTTTCAGGAAAACAAAGTCTCCCCAAGGATTTGGAGGAAGCAGCACATTATCGTTTTCCCTTGGAGACTGGCATACATGTGTGAGCAGCACAGTTCTGTGAGGCTCGATGGTAAAGACATCTACTTCAATTTGCTTTAACCAACTTTCCCCAAAGTCTTCTGGCCAGGGCGCCTCATCTTATCTGAGGAAGTGGTGTCTGAAGCAGACAGCCTAGGAAATCTGAATTAGATCATCTCCAAGTCCCCTTGAAACTGCACTGCGTCTGGAGGTGAGGCAGCCTGCTTAGAGAAAGGACTGTGCTTTGTGGTCAGATGGACTTGGATTTGAATCTTGGTTTTGCCTTTTAGTAACTGTGTGGCCTTCAAGTTACCTAACTCCTGACATGCATTTCCTCACCTGTAAATGAGCATGACAATACCTATTTGCTAAAGTGACAGGTTGCTAGGAGTATTAAGTAACCAGACACATATCAATATTTAGTACAGTGGGCCCATAATTCATTTGCCCCATGACTCCTGACACACTTCTCCACCTCTCACGCCAGAGCCCACTACTGCAGGCAAAGCACATAGCAGAAGTGCATTCTGGGTCTCAGTCCTCACATGCCCCTGACCACACTCTTCGTTTCTTGGAAGGACAACACCCCAGTAGGGCCTAGGAGGAGGGGGCTCTTGGGGGCGGGGGGGCAGAGGTAGATAGCAGAGAATTCTGCCCTTCCTGCCCAGCAAGTGTATCTTCTCTGTGCTAGGCAACTAGATGCTGCTGGTGAAGAGCAGATAAAGAATGCTTTCAACCGCTTCCAGAATGAATACCAATTGTCATAAATCCACAACCTAAAATAGCAAACCCATCCCAAGTCCCAGCTGGAAGGCAAAGCCCTGGTCCGTTTGCCCAGGCATGGAGCTGAAACAAAGGCAGAGATCTGCATGATGGCAAGCGAGGGGCATGATTCTGGATGGTTCTGGGAGACCTGGCATGGGACAGCCTCACGGGACCTGCCCTTGGAGCAAAGCCACCACCAGATATGCGCAAATCAAGCAAGAGGCTTGTGCCAGAGATGAGGCTTGATTGTGGTGGAGGAAATAAGGACCCACCAGGGAAGCCAGAGTGGGCAGCGGCTGGCTCTCGGGAGGGATCAGAGGCATCAGAGTCTGTGGACTTTTCTCATTTTTGTCCTGCTCTTCTTTTCCCCCCGCCCCCCACAGGACATGCTAGGAGAAAGAATCCAGGCCCTGGAGACACACATGACTTCAATCTTACTCTGCCTTTGCTCATTTCCTGACCCTGGGCATGTTGTTAACCCTCTGAGCCTTGGTTTCTTCTTTTGTAGGATTGAGAAGATCACTTCTGCCTCGCAGGGCAATTGCAAAGACCAAATGAGCCAATTAGATGTATCCTTAAGTGTGGCCCATGTACCTCTGACATGGGCCAAACTTTCCTTTTATTCTAATAGTTATATGTGTATTTAATTATGCATTAGGAAAAAAGTTAACATGCCAACATCTTCATGGATGTTATCGATTGGTACAAAGCTAATGTAGATACTTAAATAAAAAGGAGAGTTGAATTAAAGAAAAATATGAAGTGAATGATGATATAACTGGTGTGATAAAAACCCAATAACCCACTCTGTGAATGACTGAAGTGCAGGAAGACCCCACGGAGCCAAATATAGTGGCTGCCACATGGCTTCGCTGAGGGCCATTTCTCTTTCCCTCTCTCCATTCCCAAGAAAGTTTGGTGGTTTCTTACAAAACCAAATATATGTCACCATGGGATCTAGCAGTCCGCTCCTCGGCATTTACTCAAAGGAGCTGGAAGCTTAACTTACAGCCACGTGAAACCTACACACGACGCTACAGCAGCTTTATTCATAATTGCCAAAATCTGGAAGCAACCAACATTTCCTTCAGTCAGTGAATGAGAAATAAAAAAGGAGTATAGGAAAGGAAGTGAGTGAGCGAGGACGCAAACCTGCTTCCGTAGGCACCACTTAACCGGAAGGCTCCTTCACCCCTACTCTTCTCAGTCCATGAGTCCTTTTACCACCATTTCTTCTCAGATACAGCTCTTGGCTGTCCTGCTACCCCATTCCTTTGCCTCGAATCTGATGTATTCAAGTACTAGAACCTCTAGCTACCTATGCCAAATTCCCATCTCCAGCACACTCTCATCCAAGTCTTCCAGAGATTTCCAAAAGATTAGCATTTTAATGGATGGGAGAAAGAGATTGAGATCAGGGAGAAAGAGAAGAGCTTGAACTATTTAAGGAAGAAATAAGAGGTGGAAGTCTGTGGGGATAGGAGAATCAATTCTTGAAACTTTGAGACAGTTCGGTCTTTTCCTTTTGTTTCCTAAAAGGGTCTTTTTTTTTCCTCACTGATTGCTGGTGGGAATGCAACATGGTGCATCCACATTGGAAGACAGTTTGGTGGTTTTTCTTGCAAAATTAAACATATTTTTGCCACATGATCCGGCTATCATTCTCCCCAATAGTCACTCGGGGGAGATTAAAATGTCCGTGTAGAAACCTGTGCCAGAGTGTTTTATGTGCACAGTAAAATTATGAGTTTTACCCCTAATTGCCAAAACCTGGAAGTGGCCAGAAATGTATAGTATGATCCCAACCATATGACATTCTGGAAGAAGTGAAACTATGGAGACAGTAAAAAGACCAGCAGTTGTCAGAGGATGGAGGGAGAGGAGGATGAATAGGCAGAGCACAGAGGATTTTTAGGACAATGAAAACTCCGTGTGATTTGTTTTGAACAAGATCAAACCAAAATGCTAGAAACATGTCATACCTTTCTCCAAACCCTTAGACTTCACACCAAAAGTGAACCCTAATGTAAACCATATACTGGGTAATTTATGATGTGTCAATGGAGTTTCATCCATTGTAACATCTGGTGGAAGATATTGGTAATAATGGAGGGGGCTGTGCTGGTGTGGGGGCAGGGAGTATATGGGAAATCACTGCATCTATCCCTCAATTTTTCTAAGAACCTGTAACTCTCTAAAAGATGAAGTCTTAATAATAAAAAAGGCAATACATCTATGACAGACACTACTACTCTCTCAAGCTCACCTCCCTTCTATCTAGTCTTACTAACAGAACCCCATTTTTTGTGGGAGGACAATACCTCTAATAAGGAAACAACTTCCCAGACTTGCCGCCACACAAATCTGAGGAACAAGATGGAAGCAGAAGGTGTGTTATAACTGACTTGACTGAATAAATCTATTTCCCTTCGTGTTCCCTATGCACAAGTCCTGTGAATATTGTCCCATCTCCAGGGACGAGATTTGTTTGGACTTTCCCAACCTTTACGTTCCACAGAGATGACCAGGGCCTTCCCAGAACAGGCCCCCTTCCTGTTGTACTCTTTTCTGGGAGGAGGCCTCTAGCATCATTTGCAAGTCACACTCCCAGTTTAGTTATTCAGATCCTTGCTGTAAAGGCCCATGTTATGCCAGGACAAGCCTTAGCCCTCTGCGTTTTATAGGCTTTATTATGGATGCATGAAACTAAGATCAGAATCTGTTGCATGGGAAATTCCTACTTGTCCTTGAGAATTAAAGAAGCTTTAGTATTGAATGAATTTGGAAGACCTTAATTGCCAATCAAAGCCAGCCAAAGGCAACACTCAAAACTAAAATAATTCACGAATAAATCATCTGGTGCTGAATACATTTTTCTTTAACTCACTCAATATGGAACAGGATCAAATCAAAGTGGAAAGCACACCCTTTGCATGCCTCAGAGCTGCCTCCTTTGAAAAGACATTGACGAGCTTGGTGACTAAGCATGATGTCTAGGTGAGCATGGTGGGCAGCTCAGAGGGAAGAGTTGATCGAGTGTGATCAAGCCTTTTCAGTGTGCTACTCCCTGTACACACCCACACTTTCTGCTTCTCAGCCTTTTCTCTGCTGAGAATGCCCTTTCCTCCAATTCTTGCCTGTTCATACCTACATGTAAGGAATGTCTCTTCCTTGAGTCTTTCTCCAGTCCTTATCCCATCTTGGTTATTCACCTCCTTCATTGTGAACCGATGGAGACCTAATGCATAGTTTTGTCGCCTGTAGTCTACATTCATCCCTGTTTCATCATCAACGCTTTAAAGTCAAGGACTATTTTTTAGGAAAAGACAAAGGACAGAGAGGGAGGAGGGAGTTAAGGGAGGAGGGTGGCTTGGTGGAGGATGAGAGGAACAGATGCACATATGGAGGCGGCAAAAGTGTAACCCCAAAAATTAAAAGAAAAATTAAAAAAAGGAAAAAGAAAACATTTTTTCTTTCTTGTTATATAATTTATGCATTTTCCTTATAGGTATCAGACAACACAGCAAAAAAAAACAGAGACTACAAACCATTTGTGTTTTCTTGTGCAACATTCTAGGCTTTAAGGATTCCTACATTGCTATAAGGATATATCAAAACTGGATGATCTTGTAAAGTTTTAAAATCTACTTTTACATTACTTTATATCATTAACATCTTTCTGTGATAAGGTCATTTTTCAAAAGTAGAAGTATCATCTGATGATAAAAGTGTGTTCATTGCAAAAGATTGAGAGAATACAGAAGTGCATAAAGAATCAACATTGTCTTTTAGTTACCCCATGCCAGCCATATCTCTATATTAATAAATAACTTTCTATGTACTAAATATACTAGATTTTTTTCTGTGAGAGCAAATATGTGTGTATGTACCATATTTACATATGTTTAAATACGCTTATTCTTACCATTTTTCTTTTCACTACCATGAACATCTTTCAATGTCAAATACTTAAATAGCTACATCATCCTTTGAAATATCTACATAGTATATTTAATGAATTTCCTTTCTGAATATTAACATTTCCACCCAAATCCTTCCTTTAATTAACAAATATTATGGAGCATCCTGTTACATACATTTGTATATGTACACTTTCACAGTTTGGGTACAAATTGCCCTTCATAAAACAGGTTCCTTTTTTTAATTTCGCAAGAGATCCACAGAGACTGGGTTTCTGGGTTCTCAAAATGTTTAAAGAGAATCTTACACATAGCAGACATAATAAATGCTGGGTGAGTGGATGAATGTAAGCCAGAAGAAATTCTTCTCAAGCCCTTGGGTTTCCTCCTACATCCTATTTATATTCAAGTGGCATTATGTTATAAAGATGGCAAAAAATAAGACAAAGCACTGTATGTACAAGTTGCCTTAGAGCATCTGGCACATGTGATTTTGAACACACTTTTTCCTGAAACCTATTTATTGGATGGACATGAGGTGGAGAAGGAGCATGACGTTTGGAATCCGGAGATTTAGATTGCGTCTGGCTTCTGCTCAGGCAGGCAGCCTCTCTGGGGGTCCGTATCCTCCCCTGTAACGTGGCTGTTGTACTAAAATCTGCCTCCCAGAGCCCTTAAGGATCACAGGAGATGGCGACTATGAAAGCAGGCTCCGTGGTCATTGTACACATGTTATATTTACTGTTACTGGTAATGCTGAGAAGATTTTCCCTAATCTTGCACGCCTGACCGCTTTGGCCTTTCTAGGATGGGTCTCTCAACTGAAAGAAAGTCAGTGACTGAAACGGCTTGGTAGGAAGAAAAGTGTGTGAGGACAGGTGGGAAAAAGAGTGAGTAGGGACAGCAGGGTGCCCTCATTCTAGTTCTGGATGGTCAGAGCCTCAGTGTTGCCAGAACGTTGAACAAAATGACCCCTCTATAGTCTCTGGGCTTTGGATTCAGGTCAGTTATTCTGAGACCTTATGCAAACCATTTCTCTGAAGGCCTCAGTTTCCTCCTCTGTAAAAAGAAGGGGTTGGGTGGGTTGTTTCTTTTCTGACACCGCGGGTGCCCTGCCCTACCCATGGTCCTCAAGCATGCTCTTCCTGCTCACCTCAGGCAAACCACCCCTTGGCCTCCCAGGTCGTGACCAGGGAGCCTGCACCTGGTGGGCTGTGGTTTCCTCTCCTCTCCTTGTGGTGTTTCCTCTGCGTGCTCACAAGTGGCTGAGTGACAGCTTGGCAGAGAGCACCAGGCCTTCCAACAGGAAGCCTCAGACACAGCAGGAATGGGACTGCCCATTTCTGTGGCTTCCTCATACCCAGGATTAAAGTTCTCATTCTGGTCAAGGTTTCTCGGGCCCAGGCCCTGGTCCTCACGCACTGTGTGCTCCAGAGAAACTCATCCACGGTCTCTTACCAGGAGGCTGCCAACTTCCCCCCACTCATTCTCCTGCCTGGACCATCTTTCTCTATGGACTTGTCCCTTAGGATGTGCCTGAAATGCCTCTTCCTCAGTGAAGAACTCTGCTTTAACTCCATCAGGGATATCCATCTCTTCCTCTCATTCTTTCCCGGAGTAGTCGTTACCTCTCTTTAGCCTTTATCAGTTTCTGATCTTTAATAAGAGCTCCAGTGCTCCCCAGTGCTCTTCACAAGGCCCAGGTGCTTCTCTGCGCTGACACACCTCAGACAGCAGGCCTGTGATAAGAAAATGCTGCCATGTTACCCTTCCTTCAAGGTTTTGCTGGTTTTGTTTGTTTGGAGAGGAGTGGTCTGGATAATTGGGGTGAAACAAATGGAAGTTGAGTTTCTGCTATTTGTCCCAGAAGGACACTGCCTTCATGTCCAGCCCAGAATTATTTGGGTCATCATCGCCCACATGAGGGCCACAGTCTCCAGAGATAATGGCCCAGGTTTGGCTAACCTGGCGGATTCGTCAGGGTCAGCGCAGTGTAGACAGGTCTCTGCTCCCGAGTTCTGATCCTGGCGTGCCTGCTAGCTGTGTCACTTTGTCAATGAACTTAGCCTCTCTCAGCCTCTGGTTTCTGATTTATAACGCAGAATAGTAACGCCTCAATAAAGAAAAAACTCATGGACTAATGGATGCACACACGCACACACACACGCACACACATGGACACACACACAATTTCCCACGCTTCAAACTTGCAGTTAGAAGATGAATAAGTTCTGCAGCTCTAATACTCACAGAGTGATTACAGTCAATGACACTATTTTACATACATCAAAGTTCCTAAGCGACTAGATCTTAAGTGTTGTCACCACAAAACAGAAACAATCATAGGATGTTCTAGAGGTGTTACCTAATGCATGGTGATAGCCATATTGCAATATATATATGTATCAATTCAACACATTGTACACTTTAAACTTACACAATGTGACCTGTCAATTATATCTCAAAAAAGAATAAAACAGTCTTTAAAATTTTTGCTATGAATAAAACCCAGAATCATAATATTTTCCTAAGAGGGTCATCGTGAGGCTTAAAAACTGACATGAACCAGTGCAGAGTCTGGCGTCAGAGAGGGTGGCTTGCCCTGTAGACACCACATCCCCTCCCAAGGAAATAGCCCCGTGGGCTCAGAAGGTGCATCCTCAAGTGTCAGATGAATGACATGCCTGTTCAGGAGGCTTGGAGTGGGGAAGTGGACCCACCTTGTCCTTTACAAAGGGTTTTTATTTCTGTTATTTCATGATTCTTCAGAATGTCCTGAGGGTTTCATGTACCCTTTTTTTAAGGGAGAAGCCCTGGGTTCAGAGAGGTTAAGTGATTTGCAGTTATCATGCATCACTGAGACCTCAGCCTAGGTTTGCTAACTTCATGGAAAACCCTCTTTCTACAACCCACTGCAGTGATGAGGAGGAGGTGTGAGACCTGGGCCTTGGTGATGACAAGATCTGAATATATAAGGAATAGGAACTGTGTTCCAGGTAGGGGCATTTAATAAACAGGTATAGAGGCAGGGACAGTGACGTTGGTTTCCAGGAAGAATGATTAGACAGGTTTTGCAGCATAGGAGAGCTCATGTAGGAGTAGAAGAGAAACAATGGAATTTAGGTTGAACATATATTGGAGGGCCTCGAATGCCAAACTAAGGGATAGAGGCTGTATTAGGCCATAGGAAGCCACTGAAGCTTCCAGAGGAAGGGAGTGATGGGGTGCACCAAGATGGTGAGAGGCCTCCAAGTCATGACTCATTGGGAATAGTTGAACAAACTGATGTTTAATTGGAAAAGAGAAAACCTTTGGGGAAAGAGAGGTGTTTGCTAGACTCTGGAGAGAATACGATCCTCTGGTGAAGGAGGAAACAGGTCCCATGTGTTCAGTGACCATTTGGAGGAGAGGCAGTGAGGATCAATGGGTAGAAGCTCTAGGGAGACAAATTTTCAGTTTAAATGAAGAACTTTCTTGTCCTTTCATTTTACTTTAACTTGAGTTCACGGAGAGCCCACTGTGTGCCCCCGGCACAGAGACTGATGGACATAGACAAAGTTCCTGTCCTTCGGAGCTAAAATGGGGAAGATGTGCCTTAAAGAGGGTCACCCCAGAATTGCCACTGTCATTGAAGTTTTCAAGAGAAATTTTTCAGGAAAGGGGCTTCTCTTGCAGGGAGAAAGTCTGGGCTGGATGGCTTCTCAGAAGATCCTCTGCCTCCAGACATGTTGTGAAATCTTCAGCAACCCCAAATCCCTTAATTAGAGGGAGAAAACAGGCAAATGATCGATTCAAGTCTCCTTTTTTTAAAAGCCCATATTTACATGCTCTATCTTAGCTGGGGTTTGAGAAGCAGAGTGTGGCCAAGCAGGAATTTCATCCTGCATGTAGCTGGGTGACTCCACCTAGGAGTTGAAAATCATTTAGCTGAAATTGTGACATAGCGTGCAAATTATGGCCCGCCTGCAGACTGGGGCTGCGGCTGCATCCTTGGCGCAATCTGCCAACAGCTAATATTAAGTCAACTCAAGGTAGACTCCTGCCAGGGTGGTGGAGTAAGAGAGACAGGGGCCCAGGGCTGTGCAGTTACAGGCTACAGAGACAGGCACAGCAGGGAGGAGTTGAGGGGAAACAGTATAAACCCATCCCATGTACAGAGGAGCGCAATATCCACGACTTAGTGGTTTTGTGTCTCACCGCAGCCCTGGGAGGTGTGTGGCTAGGCTAAGCAGCAAACTGAGGGTCACAGAAGTGAAAGGCTCCACCACAGTCACACAGAGGGCCAGCCATAGAGTCTGGTTTCCAATGGGATCTTTTGAATCCAACTTGGGCACCTTGCTACCCCACTATCCTGGGGGCAACTGGTCAACTACAGGCTCTTCTATGGAAGACCAGCGGCCAGACCATGGCCACATCTGTGGGCTGCATTGCAAAATCTGCAACACTCAGGAATATGGGGTTCGAGGAAAATAAGACCACTACTAATATTCATACAACTCATCACCCTGGCTGTGCCAGAGGGACTAAGCACTTCATATTCATCAGCTCCTCTAATTCTCACACTGATTAAGCCTCAGTATGAGAGGGGAGAGGACTTGGCAGGGCCAAAATTTGGACCCATGTCTGGGGGACTTCGGGATTCCTCTCCAAAGGCAGTACTCCTCCCTGCCCCACCTGCTGGCTGCCCAAGAAAGCAACGCCCAGGGACAAACAGCAAGAACAATAATAATACTCTTGTTATTATGTTTATGCCACACTGAGAGCCTGGGGAGTGCTTCCACAGCCATCCATCCTATTTTGCTCACAGTTGCCATCCATCCTATTCTGCTCACAGTTCTGGGGCTTCTGGCATCACCAACCAGGCATTACAAGGACCCTGCCCAGAGTCACACACGTGTTGTGAAATCTTCAGCAGCCGTAAATCCCATGGCAGAGCCACGGCCTCAGGGTCCAGCACTCTTTGCTGTATCCCTTCCACCCTCTGCTCTTACCCCAGCCAACAGAGGTCACGTTCTGGAAAGCATGGTCAGAGCCACCTCTCTTGAAGCCACCAGAGGTCTGGGAAAGGCTGAGGTCCCACTTCAGTTACACAGCCAACCTCAAGGTCAAGCACACTGATTCTGGGGTCACTCAACAATAGGTGGGTTTGATTACCATAGTTGCATAGAATCAGGTTAACCCATTTCATCCCCCTGTAAAATAGCAATGATCAGAGTACCTGTGTCATAGGTTGATGGGAAGACTGGAAAGAGAGATCTATGTGAAGAGCTTTACCTGCCTACGGGATTGATGGTGATTGTTAGTCCCATCTTGATGGTGATTGATTCACTTATTCAGAAGCAGCTGTGCTCGTGCAGTTGTGCTAGGGTCTGAGAAGATATGAATAATGTGCAGGCTGTGCCTTCAAAGAATTCAGCCTAGGGAATGGGAGCAGACAAGCAAACAATTCCAGGGTGTGAGACACGTGTGATAACAGAGGTTCTGAAATGTACAGAAATGCTGTGGGGACCCAGAGGACAGAGAGGACATCGAGTCCTTTGTCCCAGCCCACCTGCCTTTCCTTCTCCCTGAAGACCTAACATCATCCCCACTCCAGCTCCTGGGAGAGCCTTGAGAAATGCCTGGTCCATCATAAATCTGAATTATCATTATCATTATTGTTGATTTTATTATTATTTTACAGCCTAAAAGATTATCTTTATTTTATTTAGCTTGTTTGTTTTGTTTCTCTATGTGCCACAGATGAGTAAAATCATATGGTGTTTTTCTTTCTCCATCTGATTTATTTCACTCAGCATCAATCCCTCTAGGTCCATCCATATTGTTGCAATGGCAGGATTTCATCTTTTACATATATTTATATATAGCTGAGTAGTATCCCATTATGCATCTATACTACATCTTCTTTAGCCACGCATCTGTCATTGGGCACTTAGGTTGTCTCCAGCTTTGGGCAATTGTAAATAGGAAACTGATTTTTGCTGTTTAAATCCCTGATCTATCATAGGAAATTTTAATACTTAGAAATATTTACAATAGGATCTTTTGAAAGATATATTCCCTTAAAAACAATAACCAAACAAAAACTCTAGAATGCCAGAGTCCTCACTCCCTTCTTCTTTTTAACCTTTGTACAACCTGGGGTTAGAGAAGGTACATGGCTTGCCCTCCGGTCTTATAGAGAGCACGTAGCAGAATCGGGATGAAACCATGTAATTACACATTCACAGGCTGTCTTCAATGATTCATTAAAAAAGAGCAGTTTGCCCCAATCTGGAATCAAACTGATGTTCAATTCCTGATGATATCTGGACTTAACCCATCATGGTACATCCACTTGCATCACTTTCCACTTGCATCACCTCATCTGATCATTCCCACCGCCAGCAGAGGAGGGCGGCATGATTGTTCCCAGTCACAGACAAGGCTCTGAGGGGTAGGCATGGCCGACCCAGGGCCCAGCCAGCGGTGCCACTGGGGACTTCCAACTCCAAATCAAACATTCTTTTTGCTGCACTGCAACCCTGAACGACTGAGCCGTGTGAGCATCCCACACCCTGTGCATGTGCAAAACATTGCTAGGAGTGTGTGTAATGAAGAAGGACTAAGCAATTTTCTGATTCTAAATTCTACTGAGACATTTCTCCGACCCACAGAACTTCTCAGCAGCAGTTCTGGACAGGATACTTCAAGAAAAGCATGTCATCATTTTAAAATCATTTTTAATGCTTACCATCCAGGCGATTGTCATCTTTGGGGAAAGAAATCATAAAAATGAACTCTACGTTTTTTCTTATCTCCTCTGTTCTCCCCCACCTGGTCTTGCACAAGCAGGGTGACCTTCCATTGGGTGACAAGTATGTCGTAAGTGAAACGTTTACAAGCACTACAGGAATGACCTGGTGCCTCGCCCACCTCATTAGAATTTCTAATTGGGGTGTGTAGGAGAGGCTTCTATAAATGGTAAGGCGATCCCCGGCAAGCCTGTCTCCCCATACTGTCCGTGCCATTCTGACACAGCCCGGAGAAGAGGCAGAGGCAGGCGAACCATGGCTGGTGAGTGCGTGGCATCTTCTGTACCATCTTCCTTGTTGGAAGCCCATGCTGTTCCTGAGCCAGCTGGAGAGGCCAGAGTGTCGGCCTGGCACAGCCTGCCTTGGGGCTCTGAACGCTGGAGCTTAGTATTTTAAGATTGTATTCAGAGGCACCTCGCGCTCCGTGACTGCCTAGACCTCTGTCGTGGTCCTGGGGTAGAAAAAGAGGCTTGGAATGTGGTTGTGAGTAATGGGCAGGTATTCCACGTGGTTGGAGGTCGTGTCCCCTTAGACAGATGGGCAAGCTTGGCCCTGTCCAGCCAGTTGGTACCTGCCTCCCGTGTTTCTCAATGATGTTGTACTCAGCTGTCAGTAACACAGGCAAAAAAAAGCACATCTCAGAACCACAAGGGAGTGAGAAAGTGACAGCGTATAAGTTGATTTAAAGGAAGCCATCAGCAGCGCTGGAATGCTCCTAAGTAAACTGCACGTCAGGAGGCGCCGGCAGGCTCTTTGAAGTGGCTGGATGAGCTGAAATCTCCAGGAGGAGCAGGTGTGCCCCAGACCATCCCTACCAGCAGCACCGGAAGGGGGGGGGAGAAAGAACAATAAGAAGCGCAGGTGCTTTATCTCTGCGGTCACTGTCGAGGATTCGGGCTCTGGTTAGACAGGGCCCCTGCTAAGAACCATGCTAATTATTGCTTGTCGAGGTGCTCGGCCTCGTGGGTTGACAGCGACGCCAAACCCAAACAAGGCATGAGTCAAACCTGTAAAATATTGTGAATGGCGGTCAGGACCGCAGGAAGGTTTGCTAAAGAAATAGCTGAGCAAGATGCAAAAGGCAAGCACTGGTGACTTCCGAAATCATGAAGATCGAGACAAGGTAGTTGCAAAGCCACCCCCATTTCCTCCTGTGAACACGCAGCTTTGCAGGGTTTCTAGGAAGAGGAGTTTTGGCTCCCGAGAGCAAGTGGGATGTCAGCTGCCGCCCCCCAGTCTCCCTCCCTCCGGAAGGAGGAGGAGGTGCAGGAAGGAGCAGTGACTTACAGGGGTCACGCAGAGTTGGTAGCAGAGTCCAGACGAGGTCCCCACAGTGTCCTGTCCACTGTGTCCAGAGTGCAGAGCGGGATGCTCACGAGTGCCTGTGACATCCGCCACACAGGAAAGCAACGCTGAGCCTGGTTTCTCATGTGAACTGTCTCCAGCTGCTAATGCTTCTAGGCTGCAGGTTCCTAATGTCAGGATGAAGGGCTTGAAATTAAAGGACTTTCAGGCTCCTTCCAAGACTGACGGTGCTCTCTCCAGGAGAGGGAGCAGGGATATGAGAGCCAGAGAGCCGGGGCTCAGCTCTAGCCGGGCAGGGGAGAGGTGGTGCAGTCATATCACTCTGGGGCCTCTACAGTGGGCCCAAGAATAACCTGCTCCCCTGAGCCCCATCTGACATCCTGAGAGCCCCAGTGTGTCCATGCCTGAGACACGGACCTTGAGTTGGGTTTGGCTGGGAGGTCTTTTGTGGGACAAGGTGTGTTCCAGGCAGAGGGAAGAGGGAAAAAAATGTGGGTCTGTGGACAGATGTGACTGAGGGAACTATCCTATGTGCGTAGCTGTGAGAGGCCTGTGTCCAGCTCCTAATTTAGGAGCTGTGTCCATGCCTGGCAGACACTAAGTGGTTAGAGTTCAACATTTCATCAACCAGAGATGTTCAGAGGACAACAGAATGCGGACAATCACCTGCTGGGAGAAAGTCAGTTTTTAAGAAGGCGGGGAAGAAACAAGTAAATACCTTCACTCTCTTAATTGCCACAGGCGCCGCAGCTCCTAGCTTTGCAAGCAGGACGAGCACAGTAACTGTTTCTCGAGTGAGTGACGTTACGAATCTGACCCTCGAGAAAGAAGCCGTGTGAGGCATCGAGGGGGACACAGAGATGAGGAGCTGTGGCCTCTGGGGACTCAAAATCAGATGGCGCTTAGTGACACTACCTCATAGGCAAGTGGCCTACAGAGTGCACTGTCCCCAGACTGTATGACAGGCGTAAACCAACAGGAGAAGGAGATGAACCTTGGCTAGGATTTGGGATACAGAAGACCGCAGGGCGCAGATGGCACATGGTCATGGACCTTGAGTTGGATTTGGCTGGGAGGTCTTTTGTGGGACAAGGTGTGTTCCAGGCAGAGGGAAAAGGGAAAAAAATGTGGGTCTGTGGACAGATGTGACTGAGGGAACTATCCTATGTGCGTAGCTGTGAGAGGCCTGTGTCCAGCTCCTAATTTAGGGTTCTTGTTGGAATCAACAAGGGTCCAGTGATTCTGCCTCCTGCTGGAGGGGGCAGCTGGGCTGTGGGGGTTGGGGGGAGCTGCTGGTGGTAGAAAGAGGCCTGGCTACATTCTGCAGGGAGTGGACAGCATCCTCTGCTGGTGGCCCAGAGTGGACAAGACACAGACATTGAGCCCAATGCGGAGGGGAAGCCTTGAGCCCCAGCCCCCAAGATATTTGGAGGCCCCAGATCACAGACCTTGGGGTACACACCTGAGCCAAGCCACGGAGGTCAGAACTGCTGTTCTAGAGACCTGTTGTTCAGCCAGGGTGTGAGCTTTCTGGCCAACTACTTCACTGGGCGGAGCACTGGCCCTGGCTTCTGGGACTTGCCTTCTTGCCCTCACACCCTGATCTGCAGAGGGTCTGTGATGTTCTGGGCTGTGGGTCTGTCACAAGGCATGTTGTCCAGGAGTTAGGACAGCCGCAGCTCTTTCTCCTGCGGAAGTGGTCAGGAACTTCTCCCGGGCCCCTCCCTCTCTGTGAATCTCCAAGAATATGCTGGGCTCCCCATGCACAGGGCAACTCTTCTCTCCAGCCAGCTGGCCCAGAGCCAAGCTTGCCCTCTCTCTGACCTGCACTCTCTCTGCACTCTCCACAGACCACCCCTCTGGCTCAGAGACTAGGGCTCCAGCTACCTGGCCTTTGAGATGAGAATGAGCTGCCTCTTCTCTGCCTAGCCCGGTGCACTTCTTTCACCTGGGGTGCGGCTGCTCCCTGTTCTGCAGACACAGACCTGGCAGCTGTGCCCCACCTGGGCCAGGGCTGCCCGTGATTCAGCTGCCACCTAGGATTGCCTACGGAGGCAGAGGAGTCAAAGGGCACCAGTGCATGTTCAGAGACTCACTAGATTGACTCAGCATTGTCCCTACCTGTTGAGTGATCTTGGTCAGATTTCTTAACCTGTGGTCTCAGTTTCCTCACCTTTAAAATAGGGTTATCCACCTCATCGGTGCTCAGTCTGCACAGATTATTACTTGGAAACTTCTTTCATCTGCCTGTTTTCTCCTTGCCTTGGGGATCTGAAGAAAAGCCCTGTGAGATGAAGTCCATTCCCTAATCAAGAATGATTCCCACAGGGACCAGTACCACTGAGGGCCTCCCCACCACCCTCGCCCCCTCATCAGGCCTCTCACAGGGTTCCAAGTCCCCAGCTCTGAGACTGCTCACCTTCTCAGTTCTGCCTCCACCCTGCTGGCTGTGCACACTCCCCCGAGGGAGCAGCCAACCTCCTCCCCAGGGCCCACATTCAGGCCTGGGGTGTGCGCTGATAGGAAATGCCTCCTTATCTCTTAGGAGTTGAGCGAACACACCCCAGGGTGTTTGGAAGGGGATGTTGGAAAGAATCTGCATTTCTCTCCCTGAGACTGATTTTCCTCCTTGGTAAAAAGAAGACAGGGTCCCCTCCCCACCCCGACTTCCCTCCCAGAGCTGCCAGGTGGCTCCAGTGAGATAAGGTGAAGGAGCTCTGGAAAGTGTAAGGTGGTGGTTCTGTCTCAGCTGCTTATGGGAACCACCAGGAGAGCGTTAGATAAAGCACAGTCATTCCCTCTTCGGAGAGGGGACATTCCAAGACCCCCAGTGGGTGCCTGAAGCCTCCCTATAAGTACTATTTTCTCCTAAACATACTTACTGAGGGTAAAGTTGACTTTATAAATTAGGCACAGTAAGATAGTAACAATAACAACCAATCATAAGGCAGCACCGTTCTAAGAAGACACTGTAATGAAGGTCACACGTGGATGTGGTCTCCTCAAAATGTCTGTTACGCAGTTGTATATCATGGTGGACAGCGGAACGGAAACCTCAGAAAGCATAATTGTGGGTAAGGGGGGCTACTGTAAGCCGTCCCCAACCCAGAGCCATGCCCAGAGATCCCAGAGGCTCTCATTTAATTGGTCCATGATGGGGCTCGGGCAAAACTCACACTCTACCGGTGACTCTTGCGTGCGATTCTCTGGCCTCAGAGATCACACCTGTCTTTGAAACAAAGTGCACAGAGAGGTCCTCCTTCCTTCTCTGCGTCTCCCTGGCCGGGTAGTATCGAGGCAGGCAGTAGGCTAGGGGTGTCCCTTTCTCCCTGGCAGCTTCCTGGAACTGTGCCTAAGTCACCATCACCACAACCACCTTGACTGTGCAGCGTGGCAGTGGAGTCCATGTGGTGAGGCCGAACTGGCTCGCAGTCTGGTCCGGGGTCCAGGCTTTGCGTGAGCAAGTGACATTTGGCCAGTGATGTCACCTGAGCGGACCTCCCAATCTCTCTTCAGTGAAAAGGGAGTTCCAGCACTCTAGGGTGTGTAACTACTGAAGGACACTGTGCAGGTAAAGTGCTTAGCACAGCGCCCGCACCTCCGAGGGCCTCGACGTGAGCGTTTAATGCTCACAGCTTCTTTGTCCTATGTGCTTTGGCCATTATGTAGGGGACCCCAAAGCACTTGTCTCCCCACTTTCAACCTCGGGGGGCCCAGCTGCTAGGGGCGGGCACCTGTTGGAACCCAAAAAGAGCCCCACAAGAGAGGAAGATGTTCAGGTCTCACGATCTCCTTTCTATAGGTGAGGAAGTGTCAGTCAAAGACACTGAGTCTCTGGCCCAAGCTGCTCAGGGCTCCTTCCCCTTCATCCCAGGAGCCCACCAGCCCTTCCCTCAGCTGCCCCAGGACCCCCCACCCCCACTTCTGCCATCTTCCTATGACCTGGATGCCAAGCAATTGGACCACCATGCTGTACAGGGATAGAAAATATCTGAATGTCAGGGAAAAGGCCCGGGGGGGGGGGGGGGGGGGGGGGGGAGAGAGAGAGAGAGAGAGGTGAGTGCGAGAGCAAAGCACCTGTGTTCTTGGAGCCAGCAGAGGGGACCAGGAGGCCAGGACTGGAGACCTCCCTGTGCCCGGAGGGGAGGGGCGGCAGGTGGGAACGACATCCCTCAGCCGCCAGGACCTAAGATCCAGTTTCGGGGCCAAATGCTGCTTCTGAACTGCTCTCTGAACTCAGCAGATGGCTTCTGTTTTCCTCCCTGTAACGTGGGCATGTGGGATTACATCAGTCTTTCCCAGTGGCCAGTTGCCACCCATTAGCAGGTTGTGAAATCAGTTTAGTGGATAGTGACCAGCAATTTTTTTAATATGAAGTAGAAAGAGAAAATAATCAGTACAATATATATAGTCAGGTCGAATATTATTTTGTGAAAGTCTGGGCCACTTAGCGACCCTGTACTTCAACACTGTGCAGACTGTACTTGTTAAGGTGGTCTCTGTCCCAAAAAGCCTGAAGACACTGGGTAGAGTATTTCAGTATTTTATCAGCCCCAAGTGTCTCCGGAAATCTGTGAGATAAAAATGTCTTTGTCTAGAGAAGGGTCACCTGGAAGAGTGTGGGCAGGCAGGGAAACCAGCCCCACCCGCTGGAGTAACTGTGTGTCATGTTGGCCCACCTGCCAGCAGCTCTGTGGTGTGGTCTTCCCAGACAGGAGGTGAAAACCCCAGTCACACACCTGCAACCTCGTCACACTCAGCCAGAGTCTGCTGGGGTGATTCACGACGGAACCAAGCTGATAAGGACCGAGACGGCTGACTAGTGACCCCCTTCACCGTCTGGAAGCTGCTCTGCACTTTGCACGTCACCCCTGCCCACGGCGCACTCTGTGGCGAGGGCGCCAAGTCATGTATCCGTGACTAGGTTTGTCTGCGAATGACAGTGAAGCCCCAGGTAACAAGACCTTCCTTACACAGCCGGTCTGCATGGAGGCACTTCCCGGCAGGCGAGGCAGCCATTCCCAGGGGCTGGATTCTGCCCAGTTCCCCACTCCATGTCCCGAGGGTATGGCCTGGAGCTCTGTCCACACCACACCCACACTCAGGCAGCAGGATGGAAGAAGAGGGCAATATGCAGGCTAAAGGCATTTGTCAAAAAATTTTTTTTAAATAATTGAAATTTCAAAAGAATGGAAATCAGGGTACAAATGGTTGCTTGTGGGTATTCACAACAGCACAAGAGGCCAAAGATAAAAACAAGCTAAATGCCCCTCAGCTGTTGTATGGGCAAAACCATTGCTTTATCAACCAAAATATGACATAGCCACATGATCAAATATTATTTGCTCATAAAAAATGCATGAACAATGTACCAATAAATGCCACATGGATGAACCTTGAAACAATGTAAGTCAAAGAAGCCGGCCCTAAAGCTCACATATTTACGCAAGTCCATCCAGGTGAAATGTCCAGAATAAGCAAATCCATGGGCACAGAGAACAGGTTAGGGGCTACTGTTAGGGGGGATGGAGAGTGGCTGCTAGTCAGCAGGACTGAAGGTCCTGCCTGGATCCCCATTCTAGGATGATCTAGGGACCACGGCAACAGGGGAATGCCAGCTAGACTTGTGTTGAGAATTCTGGTTCTGCCAACTATTGATATAAGATAATATGACCACAAATAGGATATTTAACTCTCCAAGTATTGGTTTTCAGTTTCCATAAGAAATCATCAATCAAGTTAGTGTGTTAAATGCCTTGAATACTATTAGCTGCAGTTGACTTACAGTAGGCTGGCAACAAATAAGATTCCTGCTGCTCCTCACCCTCCAGCTCAGGGAAACCTTGTGCATCCCACTAGGACCCTATTGGGGAACAAGTCTCCTCATGCTGAATGGGGCTCATGTTTGGTGTTGGGAGTGTCAGTGGGGATCATCGCAGTGACCCGAGGCCACAAGTGAGACAGGCAAAATGCCCCTCACTCCTTCCGGTGGCTCTGAGCCTAAGGCACCCAGGAGCTCAGTTTTCTCTGTCTCATTTCCCCCCTGGGAAAGTCACTGGTCTTTGGGATGAAAGGGAGCAACCTCTACCATTGACAGGACAACCTCTACCACTGACAGGACAATCTCTATTACAGCACAACCTTGGCAGAGTGAAAAAGGGCATGGGCTGCTGGAGGGGAGGCAGATGCAAGCTATAGATGTAGCATCCCTCACCCCTTCCTCGTTCCCCTGTGCTTGGTGGAAGCTGTCTGGGCACACATTTTCCGCTCTCAAGGAGCACATGCTCTAGAATATGAGTCCACCTGGGAGAGGAAAGCATGCATCTTTTGGGGCTTGGGAGGGGGATGAGAATTCTGGGGAGACTCATGTGATCTGAAGCCATATGTTCCTTTGAGTGCAAAACAAGACAGAGAGTAATGCTCTACCAAATCTCAGCTGGCAGGGATGCACAGAAGGTAACAAGCATGGTTGGCAGGAGGCAGAGGCTTAGAAAGATGGGGCCATCACCCTAGGGAGGCTGGCATCTAGTAGCCGCGCTCTGCCTGGCCACGTGAAGGCCCACGTCTGTATTCTCTCCGTTCCATATTTACGTACAGGAACGTCCACCATCTCTCTTCCCTCCCTTAGTCCCTTTGTCCTATCTTCATTCAATAGACACTTGGTGATTGCGTGAATGCTTTGTTTTCCCTGAGATTGTTCAAAAACAATGATTTACCCTCATAATAGCTATGTGTATCCAAATGATCGGATGTATTGATGAATGAATCTTTAGTACCCTGAGCTGGTGGTAAGTTCACCTCCCGAGCCCCCCTCTCTTTGGCTCACCTCCCCAGAAACTCTGCCTTTCACTTGAAAGAGTATCTATGATGAATCTGTCCTTTCTCCAAAGTTCCTAGAGCAGGCGACACCCACCCCCTCCCCACCCCAGGTATGGCCTAGAGTCTTGCTCTCTCCCTGCCTTTATCTTCTGTGATAACCAAACATCCCACCTGCTCCCCTACCTTGGGCCTCTCTCCCCGCTGGCTGGGAAGCAGGCCATTCCAATTGCACTTGACAAAATTCTCCTTCTTTAAGATGCAGCATTTTCAGTCTTTTCGGATCTCTTCTGATTCCTTCCTGCCTAAATCTCCCAGTATCTTTTATTGAGAGGAGATCAGATACACCCTTTCCGTTGTTCATTCTCACTTGTTTGCCTTACCCGCTGCTGAAGCTCTTTGAGGGTTAAAACTGCTTTTTAATGTATTTTTATACCCTCAACATTGTCCTTACCCAGTGTGCTAAGAAGAATAGGGTCTCCATATATGCTTATTGCACGAGCACCCTGTACTCACCTGTCCTTATGGACTAAAGTTTCCCCTGTATTCACAGGGATCATTGCATGAAATTAGTTTCTTATTTGTTCATTTAATTCCTTCATTCGCTGGCTTATGCAATTGTACTAGTGCCATCATGCCATATGCTGGGCATCGGAATATAAAACCAAGAAGGACATTCTGATGAGACAGACACATAAAGACAAGAGTCACCCAGGTGTGGGGCTGCACCGCCCATCCCATCACCATGCGCCTCATCATAAAAACAGAGGCCAGCTTGGCTTGAGAGGCCTGGGTGGCTGGTGCCCCGAGCAGAACCTCAAGGAATAAAATCTCTCAAAAGGCTTAAGTAGGTTAAACTCCTCCCACATCATGGACTCACTCATAAGTCCTCAGTTTAGCTCCACAATCATGTGAGAAGCGGTGATGGGGAGGGGCTGGCTTGGGAGATGTTGGTCCTCAGGGTCTTATCAGTGATCTCAGCACCGGAGTCCTAGGCTACCGCGCAGGCAAAGGACAGGCACCGTGCAGAAACCAGCTGGGCACTGGAGTGGTGAGGGCACTGTGTGTCTAGGAGATGCCAAGGGAGAGGAAAGTAAACCAAACGAGGTGAATGATGTGAGGGAAGAAGTTCTCTTTGTGTCCCATCCACTAGGGATGGCACTAAGAGTGGACAGAAAGTGGCACTCAGGTGACACAGGTCTCCTGGCTTGTGCCCTGAGCATTGGGGGTCCTGTTCCCTGAGGGCCGAATGGCAGCTGGCTGGCTGGAAGGAAGCTGGGAACAGTGTGTGGGAGGCTCAGCGGGCTGAAAGGGCAGAGGCGGCCAGGTGGTGAGAGGCTTGCCGTGCTCCATCAAGGTCTTTGGATTTTTATGCGACTCTTTCTAGAAGTTTGGTTCTGCCCTGACTTAGCCCCGCCCCAAAGTTGATCTTTTGGTGACTTGCACTTTTTCCCTCTCTCCACCATTCCTCGCCTCCCAAGATATGAGCAACTCTTTTTTCTCTCACAGCTTTGCAACCCCAAAATATTAACTGGCAAATAAGCGCCAACCGGCAGGCGCATCACACAGACAAGTTCTACAGCAAGCAGCTCATCCTGAGGCGAGGCCAGCCCTTCACATTTTCCTTCAGATTGAACCGAAATCTTGACTCTGGAGAGAGTCTGGAGTTCATCACCTCCACAGGTACCTGCTCACCCCCCTGCGCCCACACACACCTGAGTAGCCCATGGGGCTGTGCATCTTAAGGGGTGATGGCAATGACCCCGGGATCACTGGGCTCTGAGCTCTAGCCCAGCTCTGCCGCTGACTCCCATGTGAGCTTCTGCCTATGTCTGAGCAAGGGATTTGGTCTCCAGGGGCTGTTTAGTTGCTTCCAGCAGTGTCACATCCTGCTTCCCTGAATGATGTCCCCCAAAGGGCCCCTCAGTGGCACTGGAAGCTGATGGCTCCCCACATTCTTCTCAGCAAGGCTTGGCTTCCATTGTCCTCTGTCTTCTTTTACAGGACCTGCCCCTTCAGAGTCAGCCAGGACGAAGGCTGTGTTTCCACTCTCCGGTGGCGCAGGAAGCAGTGGTTGGAGCGCACAGCTCGTGTCCAACCAGGACAACATTCTGAATGTCTCCATCTCCTCCCCGGTCAATGCGCCTATAGGGTTTTACACGCTGGATGCTCAGATCTCCTCCCAGGGCAACAGGTCTGCTATGAAATTTGGATCCTTCATATTGCTCTTCAACCCCTGGTTGCAAGGTAAGCGCCTAACCACCCACACTCCCAGACTTACCTAAGCAGCACCCAGGGATGGGAGATGGGGGAATGATCCTCACAGACTCAGGCTTGACTAGGGAAAGTTTGCGGGCTGCGGGAAGAACACAGAAACTAGTCATCAGAATCCATTCTCAGAATCCCCACTCTGCCACTCACCCAACTGTGTGAGTCTGGGCATTCCCTCTGCCTCCTGAGCCTAAAATTCCTCTCTATTGCTTGAGCACCTTGCTCTTTCCTCTGGAACTGTTGCAGAGATCTCATAAGCTTTTACACACTACACAGTATGGTGCAATTATAAGGGACAATAACCACAATACAATTTTGCAACATGGAGATTGCTCCTGTCTGAAGTCTCATTCCTGGGGGCTCATTTTCAGAACCTCAAGTCATCCCAGGTTTTCCTTCAAGCTCATAGTACCCAAATGAGTTGGCAGCATTATAGCCCAGCTTTGGTGGAGATTGAGAGAAGGGCTGCAGGTGCGGTTTGCTCCAGCCCCCAAGTCTACCTTCAGAAATGAGGAGAACTGGTCTCTACAGTCTTATGTAGGATCCTATTCCCTGATATCTGCTTTTTGTGTCAAATAGCTGATGGCGTCTTTATGGGTAACCAAGCTGAGAGAGAGGAGTATGTTCAGCAAGATGCTGGCATCATCTATGTGGGAAGCGCAAATCGAATTTCCATGGTTGGATGGAACTACGGACAGGTAAATAGCAGATAAGGTCCCTAGAAGCTGGCTTTAGAGATAGGTGGAATTGCCCAAATCTGTCCACTTGAGACAGCTTTCTATTCATTCATTCATAAGACTCTTACTGACCACCTACTATATGCCAGGCTGTGGAGCACACACTAAGGATACAGGAAATGAATAAGCCTTGCAAAGCCATAGCCTCTGAGTCTACAGAGTTCCCAGGTGTGCTCAGCCTGGAAACCTTTCAGGGACACCGCCCCCCACCCCCTCAGCCTTTTCCATTTTCTAAGACATAAATGAAGGCATTAGAATAAGGTCCCTTGCACAGGACACCTAGGCAGGTACCTGCCCTGCCCTTCTCCAGGCTCCATTCCGTAGTTAACCAGAGCAAGTCTGCCGTATGTTTTATATGTTGGATTCTATGTCAGATGTTCATGGGAAGAAAGACAAGAGAAGAAAAAGGTAAAGGGCACAGAGCACCTCTGGGGGTGGAAGGCAGGCTACTTTTGATGGCATAAGCCTGGGCACGTCTCTGTTAGGAAAGGCTTTTTGATCAGAAACATGAAATAGGCAAGGGAGCTAGATAGGGATCATGGAGGGGAAGGCCTGGAGGCAGAAGGAACCGCTCAGTGCGAAGGCCCTACAGCAAGAGAGAACTTGGTCTCCATTTGAGAAGATAAGTCTTATTTTTGTGAAAAGGGCATCAAATCCCTCTTTTAATGAGATATTTTATCTTTCTAATGAGTTCCCGGGGAGTCTAAATAACATACTCAAGATGACAGTCAGAGCTGGATGGGAATTTTGAGATGAGCTGGCTGAGCCCTTATTACACAAACGAGACACAGAGGCCCCCACAGACAAAGTGACTGGTTCCCACCGTGAAGGTCAGGGCCACTGCCTCCAGGGCCACCGGCACCTGGCTCCTGCAGTGAGGGCCGGATGAGGCTTCAGGGTTAGAGACTTGGTAGCTGTCAGTTCTGGAGGCCCCCAAGTGAAAGGACCCGAGCTGTCCCCGGTCCTCAGCAGAGGAGCTCCAGGGCCCTTAATCAGTCTGCACCGCTCATCACTTCTTTCTCCATAACCTGTGATTTCCATTCTGAACAGTTTGAAGAAAACATACTGGACATTTGCCTCTCGATTTTGGATCACAGCCTGAATTTCCGCCGTGACCCCGCGACAGATGTGGCCCGCAGAAACGACCCCAAATATGTCAGCCGGGTGATGAGTGCAATGGTGAGTGGATCGGAAAAACATAATAACTGGCTGTTAGCATGCATCAGCTCCAGCTGTGGGCCAGGCACCTGACTCTGCATCCATCTCACTGGAGCCTCCAAGTGTAGTCCACGCTGTAACCATTCCCACATTGGCCACGGGGCGCATGCGGCCCCTCAGAGGTAAAGGAATTTCCTGGCACACACGGAGAGTGAGTGGCAGAGGCAGAACTGGACAGTTAACTGGCTCCAAAGTCCTTTCTACTGTGTTGTGAGGCCTTTCTCAGATGCCAAGAGAATTGTCCCCTTGGTTCCTGGAGAATGACAACCTGGGACTGGTCATCACTGGGCCTCCCAGAGGGAGGGGCCAGGTTCCCAAGTGAGCATGAAGGTACCCTCCTTTGCTTTGCCCCATCCCCTCCACGAAATAGAGGAAGAATGTTGGCCAGGAAGACAACAGGTCAGACTTCCTGTGACCTCGATGGGGAAAAGGAAGCCCTGGGGATGCAGGTGGCCTGCTCACAGTACAGTCAGGCTGGACAAGGCCTCCAACTGCCCATCCTTTCTACTCACCCAGTTCTTCCATTTACGAGTCCTGTCCTTACACACACACACACACACACACACACACACACTCACATACCCCTAAAACCCCGCAGGACCCCATCTCCCTGCACTCTGTGTGGAGAGAGCACCTCCATCCATCGGAGAGTGTCCAAACATGGGATCAACCTGCTCAAACATTAACCAATTAAAAAAGCCAAAAGTCAGAGAATTCTTGAACTTGAACTCTCTGAAACCCAGTAATTACCCAGACTTGTCCTTAAATTGTTGTTAGTGGACTAGGCATTTCTCAGTCTCTTTACTTTCAGATTAGAGAATACCCGTGTTAATGAGCTAGTTGTGTATTAAGAAATTTGAACCTGTCGACTACAAGATAAATATGCTGGAGTAATCAGAGAGGGCTTCTAGAAAGAGCAGAGTCTTCCACTGACAACTGGGCAAGGAGTCAGCAGGCAGGGGAATGTAGAGACACTGCGGAGACAGGTGGAAGCCAGGGTGGCCGGAGAAGAACAAGGAGAGGAAGTGGGGACTCTGCCACTTGAAGAGTCAGGTGGCCGGCCGGGTGGGACTGAAGCCAAGGCTAAGGTGAAGGGAAGCTGGCGTTCATAGCGCTATGAAGTGAGCCTCCCTGATGGAGAGGGTGTGGAGGCCAGCCGGCTCCAGCAGCTGCTGACTCACTCTCAGCCTCAGGACAAACCACTTTATCTTGGTGCCAATTTCCTCAGCCACACCTCCCTGCTGCTCTCTTCAGGCCTCCTGGTTGGGCTGGGCCAGGAGCTAATTATGGCCTGTGCAGGGCTTTGAAATGCTCAGCTTTCAGCCAGAGATCACCCTGCTGATTACCACTTCTGTGCTGGAGCTTCAGTGACTCAGGAGCTGGTTACGGAGAGGAGGCACGATCTTCCCTCATCGAGGAGGCCTCATCTTGCCTGATGCAGCTATTACAGCCTAGCCCTCTGGAAGGCGGTGTTGGGCTCCCCACCACATGGTTGTGCCCTGGGAGGCTGGTAGGCCTTTCCTGGCAAGGACCCTTCTGTTTCCAGAAGGCTCTCAGAGGCCTTGCCGCTTCTTGACACCCACAAAATCAGGGAGTGGGCCTCACAGGCGACAGGTGGCAGAGCCCTGGAAGATCCAGCCCAGCTTCATGCTGTACCCTTGGGAAAAATGCTGTTCAGAGTTTTATAAACTCTGAAAACTTGGCTCCCGGAAGAATCTAAGAGCTTTTTTCTCACTTTCCCTGTATTGGAAGGTAAAGAACTAAGAAGACAGGTGAATTGACTTGCCCACAGTCAGCAAGCTGACAGGCAGCAAGGGTGGACTTATCACCCAGGTTTCTCCTTTTTTTCTCTTTTACCTTTTCATTGTGGAAAAATTCAGGCCCACACAAAAGTAGAGGGGAAAATATGATGAACTCCTATATGCCCATCAGCATCGGTGACGCTGGTAAAGGTGACCCACACAAAGCCAGTCTTGTTTCATTTTTGTCCACCCCCCTCCATAGAAGATTTGATAAATCCTAGCCATCACATCATTTCATCCATGAGAATTTCAATACGTGTATCTAAAGGACCATGGGACTCAGGTCTCTTGATTCCTAGGCCACTGCTTTCACACTGCCTCGTGGCTGTGACTTACACAAAAATCACACCTTAAGTTGAATGCATGATAGAATGAATGAATGAAAAGCAATATTCCACCTTTATTCTTCCCAAGAAGAAGTTAGCTGCTAAAGTTCTAAAGTAACTTTTAGAAGACCAGCACACCAAGAAGAGTTTCAAGCCAGAGATCCCCAAGCCAGACATCGAGTACTGGCTGTGAGTTCTGGCAAGAAGCCCTCTGAGGCTGCCTTTTGACCCTGTCTTGCCACTGAGCTGTAAAGCCTCAGTTTTCCATGTGAATCTGCTTCCCAGGATACATGGGTTGGGTCAACCAAACCCCCTGGGATCATTGTTACAACTATGGTCCCAAATGACCTCGGGATCATAGGTCTTTCCTCCACTCCGTACTCTATCCCCTGAAGTCTGCAGCTCACTCTCTGTCCTAACTCACCTGAATTTGTTTCCTGCCCAGGTGAACGGCAACGATGACAATGGTGTGATTTCTGGGAACTGGAGTGGCACCTACACAGGTGGTGTGGACCCCAGGATCTGGAATGGCAGCGTGGAGATCCTCAAGCAGTGGAGGAGCTCTGGCTTCAGGCCAGTCAAATTTGGCCAGTGCTGGGTCTTCGCTGGGACCCTTAACACAGGTGAGGTGACTTGCATGGGTCAGTGGGCAGCAGTGGGGTACCCCGCGTACCATCTCTGTGGCACCCCAAGTCCTCAGACTGTCCTTTGACTCACAGTGCTGCGGTCTGTTGGGATCCCCTCCCGAGTGATCACCAACTTCAACTCGGCTCATGACACAGACCGAAACCTTTCTGTGGATGTGTACTATGACTCCTCGGGAACACCAGTGGAGAGGGGCAGTGACAGCGTGTGGTGAGTGTCCCAGAACACCCAGCCTGAGCAGCTCCTTGCTCTCCCCAGCCCCTGAGGCCCAGCTCCAAACACAGGCTGGGAGGTGAGAATATGTGAGCACATGGTTTAGAATGGAAAGGCTGATGATGCTGATTACACATCTAGAAAGACCCAAAACAATCTGTTTCGAGGCATAAATGTGCCATGTGCACCTGCATCGATATACACACACATATGTATAATACAAAGTAGATGCCAACTAGAAGCAGGTTGTCTAAGGTTTATAGACATACCTGTAACTTCATATCGCAGAACAAATATATGAAATATTGTTACGGCTATGTAAGGTCATACCATACGCCAAGTTATTATGCGATACAACTAAAAGGGATTGCCTATACCTGTAGGTACAAACAGATATATCTGTGTGTTTCTCTCTGTAGAGGACTACATGCATATGTCAACCATCCGTTGTTTTATCCCTCTCACAGGACACACACACACGTGTCACTCACAGGCATATGTACAGCTGGATAACCCAATAGCAGATGTCATCTTATTTCCAAATGTTCAATATAGAGATAGTCCATATAAGCATTCTTTATTACTCCCACAATTGGTAGATCCCAATTTCCTGAAATGCGCTTAATCAAAGGAAAATAAAAATTAACAGAAAAAGCTCTCAGACAAATAAATAACAACCCACATCAACAATACAACTGAGTAATTTAAGCCTCCCTTCCCTCCAGAGGAGAGCAGTGGCTATGTAATTGGCCCAAGGTCACTTGGATTCTAGGGGAAGAAATAACTTGGGGTGTTCTTCCTTGATCTTCAATACACACTGATTTATAGCAGATTTTGTTTCCCAACTTCTCACAAAACACAGTCTTTTCTTCCCTCTGTTTTTTTCTTGTGTTGTGTCCAAAGCCTCACCGCAACCTGTTCTGATCGCTGAGGCAGTGCCAGTCCCGGCCTCAAAACAGGAGGGGACTGACCCAACAAGAAGGCTGGTTTGGGAGGAGATTCCTGGAGGCATAGCCCTCTGCGATTACCCTGCGTGCCAGGGATTGCCCAGGGACTGGAACGCAAAACCTCAGTCCCTCTGCTGAAAGCATGGCTGGCGCCACTGGGGACAGACTGGGGACAGGCTACGCCATTCGGAGAGACTCGTTAACCATCTGGATGGTGTGTGGTGAGCAGGGAGTGATTCAGACAGTAAGCCCCACGGGAGCTCAGGAAGGCGCCACCCAGGGAAGCTGCCTGGGAGCAGGAGGTGAGGCTTCAAGCCGCAGTAGGAATTCGTACCCGGACCTCTTGGTTACTGGTTCAGGCCACCGCACCACATGATCTTTATATTTCATTCCAAATGTAATCGCCTAGAGGCAAGTGTGGACCCATAGAGACATTTTACATGTCTCCTCTGTCTTTTTTTTTTATTATTATTATCGTTATGGGGTTTTTTTTGCCTTGTTAGAGGGTGTCAAGCCAAAAGCCTTAATTGTCTGCTGGGAGTCTCCTTGCCCCTCATCCTCATTCCCACCGGTCTTTATAGAACCGACCTTAGACAGCAGTGGGAGCCGATGGTCCCTCTATGCCCAACTCCCTACCAGCTGTGGGTTGAGGGGGGCAGTGGGAGGGAGGAAGACTGTCCTCCTAAGCCCTCGTGCTGGCCCCACCGCCATCTTGTCTAAGACTAGTGTAAGCATTTCACCTTCCTGTCCCCAAGTAGCCCCACCTGCGGGGTTAGCCTCCTATACCAGGTGTTCACATCAGTCTCACACCAGCTGTAATATTTTGATTCTCCACAACTCCGGCTTACCCCACCTTATGTATGGGAGCTACTGATGCCGCCCCATCCTCATAGATGCCACCTGAGGGGAGAAGTTGCTAAACCACAAGTCACTTTCTGCCTGGAGTGAAATTACTAACCTATAATTATAAGAACCAAGTTTGGGCTTGGACAGAAACCTTCCAGCTGAAGCTTTGTATGTTGTCAATGTTGCGAGCTTTTAGAATCTTGTCCAGATTCGCCTAAAGTAATAGAATATGAGGATCAAATGAGGTTAAGCATCTGAAAGTGCTTAATAACAAAGGCAGCAGCGACTAGTAATTTATTGAGCACCTGTTGTATACCCAGCACTGTGCTAAGTGCCTGCATTACTCCTCAGAAATAATGAGATAGCACGATCACAGCCATTTCCATTTTATAATTGAGAATAGTCACATACTGAATAATTTACCCAAGGACATGTCACTAGGAAATGGTAGGATTTGAACTCAGGCAGCTTTGCTAACTATAAAGCCCCAGAGAGATGCTAGAAAGTGTTACTATTCCTGACTGATGGTTGAGAAATCTTCTCTGACCTTGAGATTTTCCAGAGGGCTTGGCTGGACATGGACCAGGGCTCCAGCAAGGCTCGTCCTTTTCTACCCAGTGGGATGGAGAAGAAGCTGGGTTCTTTGGTTCTTTAACTCACACTGAGTTAACATTGTCTCAGGGGTTCTGTGAGGAGAAATGACTCACCTAAAATCAAACTGAATCCATGTCCGAGCTGGGAGTGGTGGGAAATAGCTTCCTTCGATGGACTCTTCCCAGTGACAGAACGTGAACACAGGGAGAAGCAGGGGAGACAGCTGGAGACTGGGCACAAACAAAACAGGAACTTCACTTATGTTCCTCGACTTTTCTCCACCTTGATTTCCTGTCTATAAGATGAAAGGCTAAAAGGGAAGTTCCTTCAAATCTCCTATCAAGTCACATTCACGGCATCTGGAGGAAACATATGTATCTAGGCCATTCTGCTCACGCCAATGGTTTGGCGTAAGGAGAACAAGACCCCAGAGTATTCACTTCCTGAGAATCAGAACGCTTTTGGGTGAACTAAGTCTGGGGTGCTTCTTTTATACTACCTCTCTTCTGGGCCAGTACAAGGAGCCTCTGGGATGTGCTTGGTCCCCAAACAGCACATTTAGAGTACTTTGGCCAACGCTATCTTTATCTTGACATTTCCAGCCTCTTTCTTCATTCATTTGACTTGATTCCCGGATTTCTAGGACCTGCTCTGCTTGCAGACTGTATAGCACCCTGACAGGGAGGTATGTGGGCATCACCCAGCCCTGTGGTCAGCGAGATGGGCCAGCCAGTTCTGGAGAAGAGCTGTTTGCCCTGGTGCCTTGGCCCAAATCCCTATCTCCTGACATTGCCTCGCCACGACCACCAACCTCTGCCCAAACTTAGCCCACCCCCAGCACCTCTGGAGCACCCCACTCAAGACACCCCAGACCCCAGAACAATCCAATGCAGCAAGCATGATTATGTATTGGTGCCAGACCTGGTGCTAGAAAATTCCTAGAAACAAATGAGCACCTGCAAGGCTTACGACATCTGTACTGTCACCTTCCAGAAGGATGGCCCTGACCTCTCTACCTTAGTAAGAGTCTTCCTTCTTCCCACTCATGTCTTTGGTTGGTGTTTTTTAACTGTCTCTTTCTTCACCTCTTATGAGAGCCTGTTCTGCCTCGTTTCGGAGTTGACTCTTCATATATTCCTTTGTTCCCTGGAGGGCACAGCAGAGAGCCCTGTTGCTCTGAGTAGACTTGGGGATGCTTCTAACTCCCCTACACCTGTACAATGTAGAGCTCCCCTCAGCACACCTATCTTATCTGGTCCCTGCAGGAAATTCTTACATCACAAAGACAACTTTTCCTAATCATAAAATAATAAATAAATAAGAGTCATTAGGAAAATCAGTACCAAAAGAAAAACATTGATAACATTTTGAGATAGATCCTTCCAGACATTTTGTGTGGTTGACATTCAGACACTTAGATATATTTGCATTGAATTTTAATTACCCAAATAGAATCAAGTTAAACCATCTATTTTAAAATTTTTAATATTTACCTGGGACAATAAATAACGATAGAGAGTTAGCAGCATGGTCTCTGCCTGGGTTCAAATTCCACTCTGCCTATTTACTTGCTGTGAGACCTTGAACAATTCATGTCACTTCTCCGTGCTTCAGTTTCCAGAACTGTCAAGTGGAGATAATAATTTTTCTTATTTTATAGGAGTGTTGCAAAGATTAAATGAGTTAATATATATAGCAATTAGAAGACTTACCTTTCTCTGTTGACACTACATTAGCTATTACTGCTTACATTTTTATATAATATACATTTTTAAAAATACTTTGTAATTATAGACTTATAGAATAGAAATGAGTAATTCTCATTATAGGAAATGAAAACATTACTGAAATAAATAATTTAAAATTCACTTCAACGTGTACCAATTACACAATATCCACCCAAACTGTTATTTTAGGGATGTTTACCTAAAATAATAGAATCACTGGAGACTTTTTCTGATTTTTTTTTTTTTTTGGTGTATAATTTTCTGTTTCAAATAGGTTCATCACTTTTATTTTTTATATGCTAATACAGCTACATCTGTATCTACACACTATTTTGGAAATTGCTTTTCTTATTTGAGGGTCTATTTTAAATATCTTTCTATGAAAAGGCTAGCTAGAGTTCACTCATTCTTTTGGACAGCTGTGTGATATTCTGGCACGTGGCTGTGTCAATTTATCCAAATATTCCGTTATTGGTAAACTTTTCTTCCATTCCTTTTGCAATTACAAGCCATGCTTCAGTAAACAGCATTCCATATACTTCCATGTGCACGCATGTGAGTGTTTTTATAGAAGTTTCTGGAAGTGGAATTACTGGCTCAGTGGGTATGTAGATGTTTAAAGATTTTTCATACTCATTGCCAAATTACCCTCCACAATGTCATGCCAATTTAAACTCCCACCAGCGGTGTATGACAAGGCTTGTTTTCCCACACCTGAGTATCAGACCCAGATGCTTAATCTTTGTCAGGCTAATAGGTGTAATGGTTTCTCTTTGTCATTTTAATTTTCTGTTAATAGTAGTGAGGTTAAAACTATTTTCATATGTGTAATGATCATTTGTATTTCTTATGAAAATTGCCTGCTCATTGTCCTTTATTGTTTGAGCTTTTCTTTTGTGTCTTTCTTATTGATTGTTACACACATTTTAATATTAATTATAGTAAATCTCTATCTCGGGTAGATGTTGCATATAAATATTTTTACTGCATTGTTGATTTTTAAAATCTTTTTTCCCTTCTTCAGATTTTCAGATAATTTTTCCTGATCTATTTTCAAGTTTTCTCTTTCTTTGTCATCTCTATTTTACTAGTAAACCCACTAAACTATTTAAATTCAGATATTAGTCTTTTTTCCACTTAAGAAATTTCCATTTGTTTCTTGTTTTATAATTTCTATTTCTCTACTAAGAGTTTCTCTCTTTCCATTTTTTTTTAATGAGACTGTTTTCCTTTATTTCATTATAATAACAACTTTAGAGTCCTCGTCCAATAATTCCAACAGCTGGATTACCTTAAGGTGAGACCCTGTCAACTGTCCCTCGAGGATCAGTCACTTACTCTCTGCGGGTTGAGTCAGTTCGGACTGCATCCTGACCTTGGGTGTGTCTGGATTCTGTTCCTTTGTGTTAGCAATCCACCTAGGGTACCCTCGGCTGCACAGTGGTCTCACCTGGGGGTGGGGGTGGGGGGCGCAGGCTCAGGTCCCAAGGGCGTGCTTTATCTGTAGCTGAGCTGCTGTGGTCCGTCTCGTACTTGCAGGTCTCAGAAATGCCCCAGAGGCTTGGGCAGAGCTGACATCCAAGTCGTTCTCTAGGGACCCTGGCTGACAGGCTCTGTTTCTTAGTTCCTGGGATCAGAGAGATACGAGCTATTGGTTTTTTTTCCTGCCCTTTGCTTTACCCCAAATGTGGCCTGTCTTTAAGACAAAGTCACCAGAAGGGCAGTTCTCCCCATGCTGACCACTTTCTCCAAGTGGACTCCCCAAATCGTCCTGCTTTGTTTCCTCTCAGTGGCTGTGTCTCCACCGACACCTCGTCCCGCACCCCAATCCTAGAGTTTATTGTTATCTGGGAAAGGGACCATCTATAGGATCTTACTTCTCCATACTAGAGTCAGAGCTAGTTTGATTGTTTATTGATTTGTTTGTTTAGTGGTATATGCAAGTTTAATGTTTTTACCTAGTCAAATTTATCAGTCTTTTCCTGTATGATTTCTGAAATGGGCACTCTGCTTAAAACTATCTTTTTTTTTTTATTTTAAAAGATTTATTTATTTATTTATTTATACAAGCACTGGGTACAGTCAGAAGCACGGGAGGGTGAGAGAATTCACCAGAGCCAGAGCGGGGAGCAGAGCAGGCAGAAGGACCGAAGTACACTGCTGAGGGGAGCAGCGGGCGGCAGGAGAGGTCTGCACGCCATGCGGGACCCTCCTCTGGTGGCCGGGGAGCAGCCAGGGATCGAACCGGCGCTGCAGAGGCTGCGGGCGGCTTCGCAACCCAGCGCTCAACTGTTGCGCCACCGGGGTGGCCCTAAAACTATCTTGTCCACATCATGAGTATAAAATATTTATTTTTCCAAGTTGGATAGAACCAGGATTTATATGGGGCTTCTGTTTTCTCCAAGTAGGACCAGCAGCTGCCAAAGTCCATGTTAGAGGTAGTTGCAGTGGGAGTGGAGAGAACAGAGGGCAGAAGCCCGGGGTGGAATGGACGAGAGCTTGGTTAGTTGGCCGTGCTGGGGAAGAGCAGCTGTGGTTGAGATCCACAGATTGGGAGGCCTGTGTGTCATTCTCCAATCCAGACCACAGAGGCTCTCCGGCCCCCAGCCAGACTGTCACTCCCACTGCTGCCCCGTTCATTTCCAGCCCACAGGAAACACAGTCGTGTCCCCCCAAAAGGACCCACAGGTGACAGCTGTATGCGTCTGCCTGGTGGGTCACCGGCTCTAATGTCAGTCCACTCTTCCCTCAGAAGGCACTAGACCTGGGCTTTGAAGATAGGCATAAAGTTTCCCCCATGTCTGAAAATAGAACAGTCTTCTTCGGTATGATTTAACACATTATTTTGGGAGTCTAGAAATGCTATTGCCATTAATTTACATGAAAAAGTTTTTGAGACTTGCCAGACTCAAACAATAAAACCGGGTCATACTAATTTTGGACAGTGGAGCAGGGCAGGACATAAGGAGGGACTGGTACTTGGGTATAGATTCTGACACTGCCATTGTTAATTGTTTCTTTTCTATGAGCCTCAGTTTCTCTTTTAATGAGATGAACATAAAAATAGTAACCTAGTACTTTGAGGATTTCAGGAAGACAATGCTTGGCACCAGAGCCCACCCAGCCTGCACTCACTTGGTGCATATGCTACATCAGATCAGACATGCGTTACTTTGCCACCACCTGCTGTGTGGCCTGGGGTAGGCTCTGCAGCCCATGGTTCTGTCTCACAGGAACTTCCACGTCTGGAATGAAAGCTGGTTTGTGCGGACTGACCTGGGCCCTGCATACAACGGATGGCAGGTTCTGGATGCCACACCCCAGGAGAGGAGCCAAGGTAACCCCTTGCCAGCCTACCACCTGCCCCCTTTGCTGGGTTTCGTTCTAAATTTCAGCCTCTCGATACATTCCAGTAGTGGACAGAACACAGGAAGGAACCAGATATCCTTCCACTGGATCCCAGCACAGTGGGATTAAAAGAAAGATATTTTCAAAGTAGATTTCCTCTACTAATTTCCTTTGGCTCGGCTGTGGTTTAAATAAGTGCCTCCCCTGTGCCCACACGGCTGCCATCGCTCCTGCAGAGGCCCCGCACGTGCCAAGAACAAGGGAAGGAGCCTTCCTCTGCCAACAATGAGTCCCTGCAGGCTGCCAGTAGCCACACCCTCCCAGCTCAGAACCTGCCATCTCCCAGTGCCTTGGGGGTCCAGCCCAATTCCTGGCTCAGCTTGAGGCCTCTCTGACCAGGGCACCTGCACCCTCTCATGTCCACATGTGCGCCTCTGCCACGCCAGCTCTCCTTCGCGGCCCAGGCCTCTCCCTGCCCCTGAGCTCCCACTCCGGCCTGTCTCCTCCTCTCCCTGCAGAGCTGGGCTCCCCGGCTCTTCCAAACTCTCTCCTCTTCCCTCCTCTGGCCTCTAGAGCATGTCTTATCTGTTACCTTCACCTGGAGTTTGTTCTTTCAAAGTTAAAAAGAAACTAGCAATGGGCCTCCCTGGTGGTGCAGGTGGTTGAGTGCCGCACTGTGAAGCTGTCCCAGCCTCTGCAGCGCCTGTTTGACCTGGCCGGTCCCACATGGCGTGGCAGACCTCTCCTGTCTCGCCCGCTGCTCCCCTCAGCAGTGTATTTCATCAGTCTGCCTGTTCTGCTCCCTGCTTTGTCTCTGGTGAATCCTCTCACCCTCCCACACATCTGGTCTGTACCCGGGGTCTTATATAAGAATAAATTAAAATCTTTAAAAAGAAAAAGAAACTAGCGATTAAAGTAATATGGGCATGTGGTCAAAACAAATTTCAAAGTGTTCTAAAAGGACCTACAATGAGAGTTACATCTTACCTCCCCCCCCACCCTGAGTTACTAGGTCTGTGGGTAGCTGCCTGGTTGGGGTGGGGTCCACCTTCCAGGTGTTTTCTAGGCCACTATGTTTCAAACGTTTTACTGCAACACATTAGTGCTTATAAAATCAAGCCAGTGTGTTGTGAGCATCATTTTAAGAAATGAAATGGGATGGCGTGGGAAGGAGGAAAAGCAAAGAAAAGGTCAGGTGCACTGGTCACACTAAGAATAGGTACCGGCAATAAAAATTTCCTATGAAACTTTTATTTCTGTGTCACATATGTGCCATGAGACAGAATCTTTTTCTTTCTGGAAGTCATGGTGGAAAAAGAGTTGAAATCACTGCTCCAGGCATATAAAATGTGTGTATGTGTATGTTGTTGCTGTTGATTTGCTTTGTAACCACAAATGGGATAGTACTCGTTTCTTTTCACAGCAACTTGCTATTTTTTGGCTGGGCACTTCATGAGTAAAACTATCTACACCTATCTCTATCCACCCCTCTATCCACCCATATCTAGCCAGCCATCATCCATCTATCTGTCTCTCTGTCTCTCTGTCTATCAATCAATGGATGAATCAATCGGAGCTACCTGCGCTGAGTGCCAGAGGAGGGAGGTGGTGGTCAGGGCAAGTCTTCTAAGAATCGGGGGGCTGTGATTTGGGAAGACTGGATTACAGAGGTAGAATAGCACAAGACAGAAAGACCTCCCTCTTTAGGAAACAGACCAAGGGTCAGCATGAATGATGCGCCCACAGAATGCAGAATCAGACCAGTCTTCTGCGGAGGGGGAGTCTGACCAGGGAAGGTCTATACCAAATGAGGTAGGCAGACAGCAGGGCCTGAAGGAACGTGGCTAGGTAGAGAGGGGGAGTTGGTGATTGTGGATGGCCCTGGGAGCAGCCCCTGGGTGGGCTGTTGCCAAAGGCCCTGGCATGCATTCACCCTCTGGTCCTGGCCACCAGGGGTGTTCCAGTGCGGCCCTGCCTCAGTTAACGCCATCCGAGAGGGCGATGTGAACCTGGAGTTCGACGGACCCTTTGTCTTTGCGGAGGTCAATGCCGACCGCATCACCTGGATCTACGACGCTGCCACCGGCAACCAGAAGAAGAACTCCACAGACACTCGCAGTGTTGGCATCTACATCAGCACCAAGGCAGTGGGCAGTTACTCCCGCATGGATGTCACGGAGAAGTACAAGTACCCAGAAGGTAGGAGGGCCGCGGCCCAGGTGGTGCCAGTCAGGGCTGGATGGTGGGAAGACAGCCTTGAAGGTGGAGAAGGGAAAATTCCTCGTCCTCCTCCCATGTCCTCAGCCAGTTTTGCCTGAATGGTCAGACTGCTCCCAGGCACCTGACGCCCCGCTCCCCACATGGTTTCCAGTGGGGACAGACCAGGTGTGGGCAGACCTGGCGCCAGGGGAAGTCTCCTGCCAGGCGCAGGCAGCTGTCAGCCCTGTTCATCTCCAGTTGTGTTGTACCCCTTTGCCAGTTGCTCAGCTAGGGTGATAGGACTGTGACTGAACACCACGGGAACAAGCAGGAGACCCCAAAGCTGCAGGCTCTTGCAGTGTATGTGAGGGGCCTCCCCAGAAGTCAGATCAGCTGGGGCTCCATCCCTGAAATCTTAGGCCTCCCCATGAGCACTAGTCTCCTCAAGGTCACCTGAGAGGCCGGGAGGCTGCCTCTACTTACTGGCCTTTGTTGCTTTATTTTAGACATTGCTTTCGGGGTTACCGCTTTTTGTGATGATTCTCAGTGCTGACAAAAGTTTACACTGTGATGTACATTTTTTAGAAATGGTCAAAAGTAAACTAATGCTGGCCACACCTTGCCAGCATCAACAGTCCACTCTTTATAAAATGCCTTGAGTCGATTTTGTTGATACAGTTGGTTCTGAGGGGTCAAGAAAAGGTGTCCATAGCACAGGCTTGTGTAAACCCTGAACACTGTGGCTGCTGGTGCTGGTGCAGTTAGCAGAAGGCAGAAGCTAAGCACAAGAGAGAGGACAAGTCCAATGGGGGACCCCTCTGAGCAGTAGTGTTTGTGGATATTTTGAGGCATGACTATAGGGTAAAGAGATCGGCGGACCCCATTTGGCCCCTCTCGTCTCTGCAGGCCATTCCCACAGGTAAGGTCGGAGGTCCCGTCCCTCAGTAAACACGTACTGAGCCCAAGCCTCGGCACCTAGGGTCTGCTCCACACGTGGCTCTGGAGAGGCAACAAAGAACACTACTGACAGGGTCCCCATCCCAGGGAGTTTACTCCCCGGGGGAGCACAGATGCAAGACAGGGCTCTCAAGGATGCCATTTTGTAGAAATAAGTGTAGGGGCCAGGGAACAAATCCCCAGCGACAGGAGCCGAACTCCACCACGTACACCTGTGTGCCGTCAGGCAGGAAGTGATCCCGCACGGCCTCCCTGTCGAATGAGATAAGCATGCCTGTCTTTGGTCGTATTTAAATGAGCTAATATTCATGAAGTGCCAAGCCAGTGAAGACAATAAACAGTGGTCGTGATTTTCAGTATCAACTTGAACATCTACAGCCTCCCTAGGTAACTATCTTGAGCACATTACTGATGTGGATACATGATCCTGTGAGGTTCCCGCCTGCATTGCCACACCTTGATGCTGCTTTTTGGAGACTCTGGCTGTCCCAGCTAGACCCCCTAAGCCATGGAGAGGGGCCAGGTTGTGGCCAGGCTGGGGGAGCCCTACAGGACCCCTCGCAGCGCCTCAGCCCCTGCATGACAACAGGGCTGACAGCACTGCCCACTTCTGCCCAGTTCTCCATACCTAATGATGCCAGTTGTCTCTAGGAAAGAAAAGCTCATAAAATGGGTTGCTAAGCATTTGCGCAATAGCAACACCAAAGAGAAAACAGTAGCAGGAAGCTTAGTCTTGACTAAGATCAGCAGGTGACCTATATAGGTATTCTGGCTCTCAGCCTCATTGTGCAAACACACCAGCGTCAAGGTCCTGAGCACCAGCTCCCCGCAGACAGCAGCCCTGGGTGTGGACTCACAGCTCGACTAGAAAATGGAAAGACACCAAAAGGAACCCAGCCCTCCGGGAGCTCTCAGCTTGGGTAATCTGGCTGCTGCCTCCTCTCCAGTAGGGTGTGTGGGAGGAAGCTTGGTCTATGGGCCTAGGCACCTGGGGATGGGCGCCCTCTCTGCCTCGGATGCCCTGTTGCTTGGACCAGTTGTTTCTCCTTAGGGCCTCTGAGGTCTCTGCGGGTTTCCATGTAACTCACAGGAAGGGCCTTGTTATGTTACATTGTAAAGTATTTCTGATAAATCCTCTGGTGCCTTAAAAACTTGCCAGATTGTACAGAGAAGGTGCGGGGTGCGGAAGGTGCGGGGTGCGGGTCATGAGCATGGTCTGCAGATAGAAACAGTCGCTGTTCTTCGTGTCCTTCCGTCAGTGTCCCTGGGAGGCCAGTGCCTTTTCCCAGGGAGTAGATCTGTCCTCAGGTTTAGGCAGGGAGCCTTATGTGGACGGAGTGGTCAGCGCTGGCTCAGAGGCCTGGTGTGGGTTACTCAGGTCCGCGCCCAGGGCTCGTGACAGCGGAGTGCATCACCACCATCCTCCCTGCTGCTTACACCACCCCGTCCAGCAGCAGCCACAGCCCAAGTCAGAGTCACGAGACCCGGCCTCTCAGCCAGCCTTGGTGAAATCCAGCCTTTGAAAGCTGGATTCTCCCTCGTTTAGGCAAGTCCTGACTTAGAGCCACATCAACCACGGGAGGTTCTATCAGCAAGCACAGGCACAGATGCGCTCTTCTGCCCTCAATGCACCTTCAGGACAAAGCGCAGACTCACAGGCTCACGTGGCTTGAAAAGAATTTTAATCAAGTTCATTCTGAATCTTCATCTGTTTGGTTGTTGGTTATTAACTCATTCTAGTCTTTTCCACCTCCATTTTTGTGATTTATTTTAAAGTTATCTGTTTGTTCTTTAAGTTGTGCAAGAGACTATTTAAAAAAAAAACTAATTTAATTACTATCAAGCCCTACAGTAATTTGTGCAGGCGTGGCTAGGTCTTTCCTGACAGCTCTAGGAAGTTCGAGCTGACAGCAGATGAGCCATGGAGCAGCTGATGCAGGAGGCTCGTGTGGAGGAGGCTGGGATGGAGGCTGGAGAGGTCAGGCGCTTGCCTGGACCAGCACGGCTGTTCGTGGCTGAACCCAGCGAGTCCCTCCCTGGACTCACTTTTCCAGGTGGGGCGCCGTCCAGCACCCTACTTGCTACCACATCCCTGAAATGCTTCTCCCTTTCCTACCACACAGGTTCCGGTGAGGAAAGAAGAGTGTTTGAGAAGGCTCTGGGGAAACTTAAACCCAACGCATCATTTGGCCCAACCTCTGCAGGAGACAGGGAAAGAGAGGACTCAGAGCCCAGCATCTCAGGGGTGTTCAAGGTCAATGGCGTCCTGGCAGTGGGCAAGGAAGTCAACCTGCTCCTGCAGCTGAAAAACCTGACGCGAGATATGAAGACAGTGACCGTGAACATGACGGCCTGGACCATTGTCTACAACGGCACACTTGTCCACGAGGTGTGGAAAGACTCTGTCACAATATCCCTGGATCCCGAGGAAGGTAACTGGTCCTGGGGTTTGTGGAGGCACCCAGCTCCCGAGGGAGCTGACACTGCTGGGCTTGGGGAGTTCCCACTGGAGCAGACCCAACCGAGTAAGGAAGGCACGGCAATGACCTCTGTGGTTAAGCCTTGGGTTTGGAAGCTTTGGAAGTTGCTGTCATGGTAAACAGTGCAAGTCAGGGTGGTGCCAACCCAAATCCTTGCACACCCTGGGGGAGGAGGGAGGATTTAACAGTTAATAGGAACACTAAAGGGGTATCCCTGACAGGTCTTCACCACTCTACAGTTTGCAGAGGGCTTCCTTACAACCTATCTCATTTGACTTCCTAAAAAGAACAGATCCCCCATTTGATAGAGGCAGAAACAGAGGCTTGGAGGGATTGCAACTTGCTTAAGAGATCAAGTGTCATAGCTAGGAGGCGGCAACGTTGGGGTCTCAGTCTTAGGCTTCCCCGTGCTAAATCCAGAGCCACCTCCTATTTTCTGGATTGTATTGCTGCCACTTTCCCTCATGCCACCCCACCCCACATTGAATCACCTTTCAGTTTGACCGTAGAAGGGTTTGAACCCTCACCCAGTGTTCCCTCAGGGCTGCCTGGGGCTGGGTGAGCTATCTTGATTCCGGTGACAGCTATGGGTTTTCTTGGGAGTCGGAGCCCTTAGGAGGGTGACTCCTTACTCCCAAGTAGCACAGATGGGAAGGGACAAGGTGGAGCAGAGAAAAGCCACTTCTGTAGAGGAATCAGAATGCAGGTGTGCCCAGTCCACAAAATCCTTCAAGCTGCTAATGAAAAGTGGGGAGTTACAAAGCAGATTAACAAGGGTGGGGTAGCTATTTGCTTCACATAGGGAACTAATAAAAGCTGATTCATTATCCAGCCCATCTTGAGGGAATTCAATGGAGAAATTGAGAGGTGTTACACCTGTCAGAGGCAGCAGCCCCCAGCGATCTGGCAGAATTTTAACAGAATTTTCTCCCAATGTCAGAAGCAACTGCCCTGCTGTTATTTACCTTCAGTGCTCCAGGGAAGAGCTATTTTTGTAGGCCAAAAATAACTCAGATGAAAGAAATGTGGAAAAAATACACTTCTGTAAGAGGCAGCAGAGTAAAATGGGAAGGGGGAGGAAGCAGGTGAAGTGACCCCAGAGTCCGGACACCGTCGCCTGCTTTCTGGGTGACCATGCTGAGTCCTTTACTCAGCTCCTCCGGGAGGGGAGCCTTCCCGGAGGGGAGGTGGAGGGGTCAGGCCAGCTGATGCCTTCAGAGCAGGCTGGGCGAATTCCTCCAGTGCTAAAATCAAAGGCAGCTTCCTCCCCGCAGCCTTACCCCAAAAAGGACAGGATGCTGTGAGTACAGGGCCCCCCCCCAAGACCACCCAACATGACCCCATGAAGGCAGGCCCTGGACCATGAGAAGGAAGAGGTCCCTATTTGGTATGTGATGTCAGAGACGGGGTGTTGAGGCTTGGTGTAAAGGCAGGACAGGACACAGTGCAGGTTTTCTGATCCCAAGCAGACCGGGTAAAGAAGTCAGAGTCCTCAGAGTCCTTAGTGGGTTTTTGCAGGTCTTTTATTGGGGTTCACCAGGCATATGGCAGGCAGAGGTGCTGGGGGGCCGGGAGGCTGGCAGTCCTCCCAGCCCCCAGCAAATCCTCACTCTATCCGGGCTCTCTAGCATTCTCTGCTTCTACTTCGGGCTTCTTCTCTTTCGGCTTCTTTCTCAGCTTCTGCTGGCATCCCCGTGACGCCACCCTTAAAAGCCCAGTCTTAGCCCAGGTGAATCCCATCTTCCTATGCCCACACCCTACTCCAGGTGCCCGCCATTAGGCATGCATTCAGGACCTCAAGGATCCATCATCTATCCTAATGGGTGGGAGGGCAGAAAAGCCTGATACCTTTTACCTTACCCTACACTTGGGGAGGAGCCAGATATATGGAGAGAAGCTAGGAGGGCATTACCATCAGAGGGAACCCCATGGGCTGAAGCCTGGAGGTGCCAAAGTGCCTATTTGTGGAAGGACCAGTGAGAGGCTCAGAGGGCTCCCTCAGGGGGACTCGGGGATATGGGGCCAGATGGAGGGGGCTGAACTTGATTCCTGAGGAGCCATGGAGGATTGTGAAGTGGCATGGAAGGAGAATGGCATGATTTGGGGGGGAGGGTTGGGGAGTGCTTCCAAAGCCCCATCTGACTCAGGTGTGTGGGGATGATTTGGAAGCAAAGATACCAGAGGTAGGGAGGTGTTTTGGATGCTGTTGTAATGGAATCCCGGGCTATTAAATTACCTGGGAGGGTGCTCAGCACATCTAGCTAATCCCTGGCTCCCCTTCCTATTTATTATCGTGCTGTGGTCATTATCATCATCATTGGACAATCAGTTAACATTCATATTCTTCCCTGGCCCCTTGAAGGAAACTAGCCCTCAGACATTTCCAGGATGGGGAGGAATCTTCAGCCCCTAAAAGTTCATCCTCCTGGGAATCTTCCCCTCCAGTCAGTGTCCTGGTCTCTGGAGCCTGCACAGAGCAGGGGGGTGTTTCCCAGGGGGCTGGCCCCAGAAGGGCCTGCTCAGGCCCTGGGCTACAGAGATTCCTGGCCAGCTCACCCTGACGTGGCTTGGCACCAGCTCTGAAGGTTTCAGCAGTGAGTCCCACTCCCTCTCACTCTGCTCCCTGGCGTCTCCTTCTAGAAACCGAGTACCCGGTGAAGATCTCCTACGCTCAGTATGAGAAGTACCTGAAGGCAGACAACATGATCCGGACCACAGCCGTGTGTCAGGTCACTGACGAGGCCGAAGTGGTGGTGGCGAGGGACATCATCCTGGACAACCCCACCCTGACTCTGCAGGTAAGCAGGGAAGGATGCCTCCTCAACCCACCCCCCCAACACCAGCCCCAAACTCCCAAGCCACCAGGAAGGCTGTTCCCCACGAGGGGACAGAGAACAGGCCCTGCTCGCTCCGGCCCCCACAGCTGGGTGGAGTCTGCCTGAGCCAGACATCACCAATCTGAGGGTGCAGGCCAGCAGGCAAGGGCAGATAGATGAACAGGCCATGGATATGGTGTCTTCCTGGGGACCTCACAGGTTAGGCTCCTGCTGAGTCTGCTGTACCTGCCATCTGTCCCGGCTGTCTAGACAGTAACAGCCTTTTTCTGGCCAATCACATTGCAACTGTCTCCCAAGCCCCAGATCCCAGAGGAGCTGAACATTGTGGCTGTCTGGGTCACCCACTCCCTGAGATCTACCCTAGCCGCAGGGTTTCCTGGCCTCAGAGGGCAGCTAGTGAGCCCAGTCACTGTCCTGCTAGTCTGGACTGTGCTTCAGAGGGGGGTGGGGATATCCCCCCACCTCAGGTTAGAGAGCCAGTTAGACCATCAGTTGGGGGGAGCAAAGAGGAGCAATGGTCCAGACCTTGGACCTGCCCCCTTGCCAGGCCCCACCTTCTGTCAGCAGCAACACTTTAAGTCCCTCCTTCTCTGTGTGCCAGCGGCTCCAGCTCTGTCACAGGGACAATAGACACTTCCCTTGCAGGGTGTCATTCCCTCAGGAAGCCTTTCTCACCCCTCACCTCAGGCCTGGTCCCCAGCACCTTCTGTCTCTCCCCTCAGCCTATACTCCTCAGGCGCCCCCTGTTCTGGGCCCACCGCTGTCTATCTCCCTGGCATACTTTAAAAGCCGGTCAGTGTTTGGAAAGCAGAAACAGGACTGGATTAGAGCGATTGGCTCCGGGCTTGTGTTCCTCCCCACCCACAAGTTTTCACTGTCGGTCCTTGCTTGTCCTCTGCGTGTTAAAGCTTCTGCTTCGCAAGGCATTTCCAGAACCACGCCCCGTCCCTATAGACACGGACCAAGCGTGGGTCCTACTCCCGAGATTGGGAAACCACGCTGGGCGGCAGCCAGTTATGAAAATACTGTGTTTAAATGAAGTGAGTTTTTCACCCAATATATTCCCTTATCCAATATCCCCAAACCTTCTAGCTTATCTTTTATTCAATGGTTTTGCTCTACATCCATTGGATTTCCATATAAAGTTGGCTTTGTCTTTCAAAAGACTATACTACCTTTGGAGAGGAAATCAGAATATGCCCAGGCTGGAAATAGACCATCGAGAACTTTACTATTTAATCTTTTTGAAAGGTACCTGATCTTTCTCCTCGTGGGCATCTTTATGTAAATTTCCTTCTAACATATTTCTCGCCTTTACTTCAGCCTTCAGAGAATCAAAACATCTCTGTCTTAATTGAATTAATCAACATATCACTCACTCAGAACAGAGTACAGATTTTTAAACTCATGAGGGTGATCGGTAGGAAAAGGTAATAATTTCCAAAATTCTGTTGTCTTACCTGGCAGTCAGCCTTGAGCACCTTAAACTGTAGCATCGGACCATGATCTCTGAACATTGTTCCAAAGGAGCCGAGAAGCCCTGGTCCAGGTCAAATGTCCAGAGATGCCTGGACAAGTTGGTGCCCTGTTCCCCAAAAGAAATGTGGGCCCTTAAGTACTTTGAGGCCAAGATTAGAAATGAGGAACTTGAGATGCTAGTTAAAGGCAAGATTTTTTGAAAACTGACAGCAAAAAGGAGAGCTCCAGGGAGCCCTCCTTAAACAAAGAGGCTCTCTGAGGTGCCTGGGCTACGGGTCTATTGAGGTTTTGGGGCTGGCATTTGAGAACAAAGGAGTTAGACTTTATTGGCTGAGAAAACAAGGAGCATGCGCTTGGCTAGTGTCTATTTGCCCACCTAAGTGTGGCTGATCATGAGCTCCCGCTTATTGTTGCTGATTGTGAGCACCCATCAGCGGTAGCCGGGTGGTCACCCGGGCTTCTGCCCACCTCATGGGTGCATCTTGTGGAGGCTGTGCCCACAGCTCCAGAGTGACCCAGTCTGGTCTCAGGTCTGTAACTCCCTCCTTCTTCAACAAGCTGATTTGATAAGCTATAAAGAGGTAGCTCACAGGTCGGAGGGAAAAATCATTAAAAAAGAAAAACACAGTGGGCCAAGGAAATTTATGGCATCGGGTGTCCAGAGTCATGAGGTCTGCCTAACCTCTTGTAACCAGTCTATGGGAAGAGCAGTGTTCTGTCCTCAAGTCCTGCCCTGGTGTTATCCAGAGACAACCCCTGTCTCGGTGTGGGAGCCCTGGCCAGACCACACACAGTACACAGAGAATCTTTGGGCTCCAGGAAGACTTGGATAGGCCAGGGTCTCATCACAAGAAGGTGACCTGAACTGGGGCAAGGGCCCAGCGCCATGTCCTGTGGAGAGACCTCTTGGGGAAGCCAGGGAACAAACAGGACCAGCGACAGGGTAGTTCTGAACGATACTAAGTTCTGAATGAAACATTTCCCAGCCTCAGAGCAGCCGACAACGGAACCAGGATGGCCTGGAAAGCAGGAGGGCCCTTCCCAAGATGAACTGGAGGAGCTTATGAACCCGTGGGGGAGTTAAAGTTAAAGCCACTGCCACCTGCCACCTCTCCTCCTGCAGCAGTGCTCTGGGTGTAGGAGGGAGATGCTAGCAGTTTCCTGAGATGCCCCCTGCATGCATGTCACCACTCTGTCCCTTCCTCAGTGACCTCTCCCCCACCAGCAAACCACCCGCCCTGCCTGTGGGCTCGCTCCCAGTACAGGGAGTAGACAGCACAGGTGCCCTGATGCCCCCACCCCTCTCCCATAGGTGCTAGATGAAGCACGGGTGCAGAAGCCCGTGAACGTGCAGATGCTGTTCTCCAACCCCCTGGACGAGCCGGTGAAGGACTGCATCCTCATGGTGGAAGGCAGCGGCCTGCTCCGGGGCAACCTCAAGATCCAGTGAGTACCAGGCCTCGGGAGTGTGGGTGGCGAGAAGGGGGCAGAGAGGGCCTCCTGGGAGTCAGGGCAGGGCATACAGAGCTCCCTCAGCCTCAGAATACACATTTGCATATGCTCTGGGGTTCACCAAATACGAATTCCCCGGAAGTCCAGGTCACCAGAGCTTAGAGCTGGTCCTCAAAGTTTAGCATATTTGGAAAATCATGAGCCACTCAGCTTTCCCTGCTGGGGAGTCCCAGGGCTGGAGGGCACTGACGCATCAGTTTGCCCAGGGCGGGCCTTGGGGCCAGTGAAAGACTGTGCTACATGAGGTCTGGTTCTCTCACTATCCCCACTGACCTGTGCCTTTCACCCCCCAGAGTGCCAACGCTGCGCCCCAAGGAGAAGTCCCGGGTGCGTTTCGAGATCATGCCCACTCGGAGCGGCACCAAGCAGCTGCTTGTTGACTTCTCCAGTGACAAGTTCCCTGCCATCAAGGCCATGCTGTCCATCGATGTGGCCGAGTGAAGATCTTGGGTGCCCTTATACAAACTTGGGTAACATGGAGCAGATGGGGCACATCTGGGCCAGGAGCTCTTGCCCACTCCATCTGGGAAATGGAGTGGGAAGCCCCATCCGTCCCCCAAGGTGGCCTGGATGTTGACCTCCAGCCTCCAGCACACGCTCCCTCCCTCGCCTCCAGGCTGGGCTGGCTCTACCCTGGCCTGTGACTGCATCACATTTGCACTTCAGCTGCCGGCTCTGTAAGCCCCATGGCCCCCCCCCCCGCTCAGCCCACATGCCCATCGATGCTGCAGGATGGGATGGAACCAGCCCCAGCCACGACCCCAGTGGATACCAGGGAGAAGATTGCCCGGACTATGTGCTGGTCCCCAGCCTACTCCTCCCCTAGGCCACTGTGGAGGGGAAGGGACGGTCAGCCATCTGTCATGTCACTCACATTCTTACACTCAAAATAAATATTCAAAAGAGCTTTGCTATGCCCCCAGTGTTTCAAGTCAATTCAGGAAAACCTTCTAACTTGATGTCCAGAAATAGATGAGGCTGCCTTAGGGGTCAGTGCTGGCCTCCAGCATCCCCGCATGGCCAGGCAGACTCTGTCAAGGCCTTTCCACTATGGGCAGTGAGCAGGACTGCAGGGCCTCTGCTGGGACTCCGGCGGAGCAGGCACTGGCAAGGGCCCGGCCTCTGTACTCCTGTTCCTTCCTTGAGCTGCGATCTTCCTCTTGCAGCCAGGAGACAATGTGCCACTGAGGCACCTCAGCACTGCTAACTCTTCCAGAACCTTCTCTGCTATCACACAAGCTCCAGTGCTTCCTCAGTCTTTTTCCCTTGAGATAACCCCAAGCAGATCCAAGTCTTCCTGCCACTGGTGTTCTCTAATCCCGTGTGGGCACCTGGGCCTCGTCTTCTGAATTGAAGGGGCCAATGCAGTCTAAATGGGGTCTTGAGTCTCACATCCAGCTCAAAGCCTTGGCCCTGGGCTCAGTCTGGGCCTAGCCTATAATTACAGAGGGGCCACTGTCCACTCCTGGCTTCTTCCCCTTCCTTCTGCCTATTGCTGGATCCTTCAGAGTTAGAGCAGGCAGCGAGAGAACAAAGAGAAAAGCAGCAAAGGTCTGTGTCACGGGTGCCAGTGCAGGAGGCCTCTACAGTGTGGCTGGTGTGTAAATGAAGCCTTTCTGCACTGCGTCTCCTGACGGGCCACACGCCCTTAGGTCTGGAAGCAGGGAGTTCACCCCTCCACCTCCCATTGCTCAGGAAGTACAGGTCCTTTCTTGATGCTTTCAGCCCACTCCTATTTCATGGGGTCCGCAGGCCCGTGGTCACTCACACTTCCATGTGTGAACATGAGGGAAAGACCAAATGAATAGAAAAAATGACTCCAAGTGGGCCTTGATAAGACATTTAATTAACAAAGACATCTAATTAACAAACTATAAAACTGCTGACCTCCAGGCCTGTTATTACATAGAATAGTTCACATTCTTATTGTTTAATACACTCCTTTAAAAAGGCATTACCATCCCACAAAACTTACATACTCCTAAAGACTTCTCAGTCTACTTCCTGGAAGATCCGCCTGGCAGTTGAAACCAGGAATGGTGCAGGAAGGCAAGCAGTAAGGGGACGATTTGGGGTTGACTCACTGCCCAGCTGCCAATGAACCCACTTCCTCAGTCCATATCCCATCCCAGGTGAGAAGGGATAACGACATCTGGACACCCTCAGAGATCTTGACTCCCCAGACTCCTCTGGGCCCTCAGAGCCTATGGAAATGGTCGATCCCCTTCCCATTAAGACCTAGTTTAGGGCCTCCCCGGTGGCGCAGCGGTTGAGTGCTGGGTTGCGAGGCTGCGCGCGGCCTCTGCGGCGCCGGTTCGATCCCCGGCTGCTCCCCGGCCACTGGAGGAGGGTCCCACATGGCACGCAGACCTCTCCTGCCGCCCGCTGCTCCCCTCAGCAGTGTACTTCGGTCCTTCTGCCTGCTCTGCTCCCCGCTCTGGCTCTGGTGAATTCTCTCACCATCCCGTGCTTCTGACTGTACCCAGTGCATGTATAAACAAAACAAACAAACAAACCAGCAAACAAATAAATAAAGCATGCCTCTATTAAAAAAAAATTAAAAAAAAAAAAAAAAAAGACCTAGTTTACCCCTTTGTGAGAAGACCATGAAGAAACCTCTTCCAGCAAGTCAATAGGCCCACTCAAGATCTGCTCCTTCCGCCTCTCTTGGCATCCAGACTGATAAATGATGTTAAGTGGAGCCAAATTCATCTGAATATGTGCTGGGCCTGATAAGGGAACAAAAGACTACATGCCAAAAGAGCAATTAATATTCGCCACCAGGTGCCAGCAGGAGCAGGGCAATACTGGAGAGAGAGGATTTGAAAGTACTTAATCAAGGGGGTTGGAACATTAGCCTGAACTGGAAGAGTTTATTGACTTGGGGCCATTCTTTTGTGATATTGGATTTAACACACTGACAAGGACCCTGAGGGTCCTTTGGAATAAAGACATTTTGTTCCAAATGTCTGGAAAAAGTGGTGGCTTATGTAGAGTGTAGTTCAAATGGCTGAACTGTCATGTGATAGGAAAGGACAGGATTAAAAGCTTTAGGGAAGTGGGCATGCTAGAGCCAACCTTTCACAAGGCCATAGGGATTCCTCTCTGCTACAGGATTTTGTTCCATTGGAGACCCAGACGCTACATACACAATTCACTAAGGCCATCAGGAATGCATGGGTGACAGAGGCATCAACATCACTAAGAAATTCAGTAATGGCCTCCACATTTAAAAAACAGCAATGTGGGGCCTTCCTGGTGACGCAAGGGGTTAAGGCGCAGCACCATGAAGCTCTCAGTAGCCATTGCAGCACGAGTTCGATCCCCAGCCAGGGAGGTGACACACAGGGCGCAGCAGACCTCTCCTGTCTCACCCACTGCTCCCCTCAGCAGTGTATTTCAGTAGATCTGCCTGTTCTGCTCCCCACTCTGTCTCTGATGAATCCTCTCACCCCCTGCACCTCTGGCCTATACCCCAGTTCTTGTATGTATAAATAAATCTTTAAAACAACAACAACAACGTGTGTGGAGTTTATAATAATGTTATAGAGCTAAAATGTATGAAAAGTAGCAATGACCAGTAAGGGTTGAAGTGAAATATACTAATGTAAATTTCTTACAGCATACAGAAAATGATGAAATATCATCTAATAACAGAGTGATAAGTTAATGATGTATATTAAACCTAAAGCAACCATGAAGAGAAAAAAAAAAGGAATTTGATCAAAAAGCCAATAAAGTAGAGAAAATATAATAGGAAAAAATAATTACTAGAAAAAGAAGGCACAAAAGAAGGGGATAATGAATAAATAATACAGATAAAAATTAAGTAGTCATGGCAGATTCAAATCCAATCCTGTTAATAACCACTTAATTATTATAATCATTAATAATTCAATGTAAGTGACCTAATTAAAAAGCAGATATTGTCAGATTGAATAAAAATGCAAAAACCATTTATATTGTGCTACCAAAAAAATCAACTTTAAGTATTAAGTCAGAAACAGGTTCAACGTAAAAGGTGAAAGACGATATAGCATCAAATAGTAACCAAAAGGAAGGCTGGAGAGACTATAGGTGAAACAAAATAGGTGAAAAATTGTTACCAGAGAAAAAGATGAAAAGACCAACCCATCAGGAAGAATAACAACTATAAGTATTTTTAATGTCCTTTGACAACAATAAAATTAAATTTGAAATCAATAATATAAATTTATCTGAAAGCCCACAATATTTAGAAATTAAAGAAAAGTCATCTGAATAACTATGGATCAATGAGGTCAAAAAGGGAGTTACAAGATGCAAAAGCACATTTCAAAATTTGTAGGATGTAGTTAAAGCAATGCTACTTCTTTCCTTTTTTTTTTTAATTCTTACTAAAGCAATATTTAGAGGGAAACTCTTAGCACTAGATACCTATGTTAGAAACAAAGAAACAAATCAATGAACTCAGCTTCCATCTTTGAAAGCTAAAAAAATTAAACTCAAAATAAGCAGAAGGAGGGCCTCCCCGGTGGCGCAGCGGTTGAGCGCTGGGTTGCGAAGCTGCCCGCGGCCTCTGCAGCGCCGGTTCGATCCCCGGCTGCTCCCCGGCCACTGGAGGAGGGTCCCACATGGCACGCAGACCTCTCCTGCCGCCCGCTGCTCCCCTCAGCAGTGTACTTCGGTCCTTCTGCCTGCTCTGCTCCCCGCTCTGGCTCTGGTGAATTCTCTCACCCTCCCGTGCTTCTGACTGTACCCAGTGCATGTATAAACAAAACAAACAAACAAACAAATAAATAAAAGCATGCCTCTATTAAAAAAAAAAAAATAAGCAGAAGGAAATAAATAACAAAACATATGAATCAATAAAACAGGAAAAACTGTACACCAATGAAAGTAAAAGTGGGTTCCTTGAGAAGATCAACTAACTGGAGGGAAATAAACAAGACACAAGTCACCAGTGTCAGGAATGACAGAACCTGCAGTTTTCTTCGGGGTGGGGGAGGGTTGTTTTGTTTTGTCAAAGATTTATTTATTTATGCAAGCACTGGAGTACAGGCCAGAGTTGCAGGGGGTGAGAGGATTCACCAGAGATAAGGCAGGGAGCAGAACAGGCAGAATGACCATAATACACTGCTGAGGGGAGCAGGGGGCGAGACAGGAGAGATCTGCAGCACCATGTGGCAATCTCCCTGGCTGGCTGGGAATCGAACCAGTTCTGCAGAGGCTGTGGACAGCTTCACAGCACTATGCTCAACCCGCTGAGTCACCAGGGAGGCCCAGAACCTACAGGGTTTTTTTAAGAAAATAAGGAATATTACACACAATGTTACGCCAATAAATCAGACAACTTAGATGAAATAGACAAATTTCTTGAAAGGCACTAACTTTCAAATTTCATTCAAGAAATATATCCAGAATATCCCCAAATCTATTAAAGAAATTGAATTTGGAATAAAGACACTGTCCAGCTGACCATTTCCCAATAAGCCAGTCACAGAACTGGGGATGGTTTTGTCCCTATATTTTCACACAGTCTGTTATACAGCAAATGATATTAACTATTATTATTCTCCATCTCCATTAAAATATTGATTTACTCCCAGTCCCCAAGCAAATGCCCCCTTTTCTGAGAAATTTCCCACTCCCCTTCCATCTCGCTGCATTCCTACCACAGCTGGTCCCTCCTACCTGTGCTTCTCTCCGCTGCTTGTCTTTTTCAACCACTTTGGTTTAAAGTCATCTGTGCCAAGGTCTATCCTTCTCCCCTTCTTAGACTGTACTTATCATGAGCAAAACATGCTTGCTTTAGCCCTATTTAGTATGATGCCTATTGTAAATTAAGCATCCATAAATATTCATGAAAGATCAAAGAACTAAATGAGAGTGTAGATGAATAAATAAATGAATAGATGATTAGCATGACTGGGAGAACTGTAGCCTCTAACATTCACAGAACCTGCATAACCTGTCAGGTTATGTCAGTCACTGTTGTCAGCGTATTTTTTAACTAATAAGTACCTGTGTGCCAGGACCTGTGCTCCATGTTTCACACCCGCCATCTTCCTGAACCCTACGCGACACTCCTCAAGGAAATCAGTTATTCTTATTTTTGTCCTTTTTAACTTTTTCTTTAGATAAACTTTATTTTTTAGAGTTGTTTTAGGCTCATAGCAAAATTGAGCAGAAGGTAAAATACAGAGATTGCCCATCCATCTCCTGCCCCACACATGCATAGCCTCTGCCACTAACAATATCCCCTATTAGATAGGACATTTGTTACGATCGATAAACCTGATTGACACATCATTGTCACCCAGAGTCTATAATTTACATTTGGACATTCTGTGGGTTTGGACAAATCTATAATGAGAGACCTATGGTCTGGGGTGTGATGTTATTTGGGGAAATTCTCAGATATTATCATTTCAAATATTTCATCTATTCCTTTTCCTCTTCATTTTTCTTCTGATACTCTGATTACACACCAGAGTATCAGAGCACCATTTATAGTTGTCTCATAGTTCTTGCTTATTCTGTTCTTCTTTCTTGTTCTCTTTGCTTTTTAGTTTCGGGGGTTTCTAGTGAGTTCAAGCTCAGAGGTCCTCTCCTTAGTCATGTCCAGTCTACTAATAACCTGTTACAGGTTCTGATGTCTAGCATGTCTTTTTTTTTTTTTTTTGGTGGGACCCTCACCGGCGGCCGGGGAACAAACCAGCGCTGCAGAGGCTGTGGGCAGACTCGCAGCCCAGCGCTCAATGGCTGCGCCACCAGGCATGTCTTTTTGATTCTTTCTTAGGATTTCCATCTCTCTCTTTACCTTGCCCATGCCAGTCTGTCCATTAGCATGATTAGCATACCACAGGTGTTTTAAATTCCTGGTCTGATTTTAATATTTCTGCTGCCTCTTCGAACTGTGTTTGTTTGTTTGACTTTTTGTATGTTTTATATTTTCTTTTGATAAGCAAACATGATGTACTGGGTAAATGGAGCTGTAGCAAATAGGTCTCTAGGATGTGCTGGTAAGGTGTGGGAAGGGAAGCACCCCAGTTCTATGACTGCCAATCTAGCTCAGCGATTGCCAATCTTCAGGGTGGGAAACATAAGCAAATGTGCATTAAAATTATGTATCAATATCACATTATAATATATGACATATTCAATGACCTTACCCAAGAGTGCAACGTGTTTGAATTATTACACAGCATAATTTGTTGTGCTCTTCAAAACTGCAGTGAAATTAGAGAGTTAACATAGCAACTCCATTAATCCTAATTGTCTCCGATGATCTGGGTCTCTGATTTTCACTGAATAAACTGTATTGTCAGCATGCTTCAGAAGAGGTAACTAAGGTGGTTCAATCTGAGACAAAATAAAATAATACTGAATAACACTTATGTATTCAGATTTTATGACCACTCTAATAGTTAGCTTTCTCGTAAAATAAAAATGTCTAAGTATATATAGACATGTTTAAGATATTTTACACAAATATATTTACAGTATTAAAATCCCTTAAACACATAAACATACAAGAGAGTAAAAATTAAATGGCCCTCATTCCTCATCCATCCCTTCCTCCAGAGGACACAGATGTGTCAGTTTGGAGTTTACCCTTCTCTGTATTTCTGAATCCTTCAGAGATGAGCATGGGGTGCCTCCTACTGTTCAGTAGTGGGTATTGCGGGCATTTGTAAAATCTGATGGCCAGTGCTTCAGACTAAAGGCCCAGCCTTCTATTGAAACTTGAAATGCCTATGGGTACCAGGGGCCTAACTCTACAGAAAAACTGGTATTTTTGTGTATCGTGCCAGCAGTCTTACTCACCTGATCCTGGAAGATGTGACCTCCCAGAGTCACCAAGCCATTAAATTCCACGGCCAAGATTCCACAGAATCATCAGTAATTAAAGAGCCCCTACTATGACCAGGTTCTAGCATTCAGCACAGATGACCTGTGCTTCTGGAAGTTTGTCATTATGGAGAGACAGAGGGTATGGGGGTGTTTGTGGGAAGAAAAATAGTAAAACGAAGAATCAAATACATACAAAATACAAGTTAAAGCAATGATTTGGACACTGATGAATAAAAGTCAGGATGCAGTAGATACTGGGGAGAGATGGGCTAGGGCAGGCCCTCTGATACTGGAGAAGAAACACATACGAGCTCTGAGGCAGATCTTGTGAAGCTCGGAAGCTGTGAGACTCAGAAAAAGCAGGCAAAAGGGGGATCCCTGTTGGGGTGGGGGACATAAAAGCAGCAAGACTCCCACAGAGGCTGAGAACACTGGGGGGACACAGATCCAAGAAGGCCTGGAAGGCCAGTGTGAGGACTCTGCTATTCTGAATGCAGCCGGCAGCCCAGGAGGGTTCTGATCAGACAAGGGACAGGACCTGACTTATGTTTTTTTTTCTTTAAGTTTTATTTTATTTATTTATGCATGCAAGAACTGGTGTGTAGGCCAGAGGTATGTGGGGACGAGAGGGTTCACCAGAGACAGAGTGGGGAGCCGAACAGGCAGATCTACTGAAATACACTGCTGAGAGGAGCAGCCTGTAAGACAGGGGAGGTCTGCTGCGACATGTGGGTCAGCTCCCTGTCGGGGATTGTCTTGCAGTGGCTGGGGATAGCTTCACAGTGCTGTGCTTAACCTCTTGCATCACCAGGAAGGCCCTGACTTGTGTTTTTAAAGAAAGCCTCTGGCTGTTGTGGACAACCCAGTGAGGAGGCTACTGTAATTCTCCAGGTGGAGGTGATGGTGGTTCCAACCAGGGAGCTTGCAATGGTGGGCTGAGAAATGGTGCGGGAGGCAGAACCCACCAGATTTCCTGAGGGATTCGATGTGGGAAGTGGATGCAGTGATACCAATTTCTTCTAATGTGACAATTTGGTGAGTCCAGGTCTCATAAAGCACAGTTGTACTGCTCGCCTCTCCCAGATGGGCCCCAGGGGTTGTAAAGTGGGAAGCTCTTTACCTCCCCCTCCCGACTTACTCTGCCCCCACCCTCATCAACCCCAATCACTGAGCAGAGACTCTGATAGAAACCCATGGAGCATCTTTTTTGGTGGAGTTTCCATAGACTCAGTGCTCCCCACCTGCCCTGCATGCTTCAAAGAGCAGGTTCCAGTGGGTTATGCTGTAAGGCAAGCAGGGAGGATTTTCATGAGCTGCACTGGAAGGCTTTCAGAGCCTCCTCAAGCTTAGGTAGGAGGTTGGGGCCCTGGCACAGGGAGACATGAGGAGGGACGATGCTGCTAAGCCTGAGGGACATGACACTGGAAAGGCAGATGGGTGAGGACTGGGCAAAGTAGAGCCTTGATGGGCCAGAGTTCATTTCCATTTGATAGGGCAGAGCAGGGCAGGGGCAGATTATATTTTCCAAAAGTGGCCACAGCACTGGTTCTGATTCCATGTGCTCTTCCAGACTCTTTCAAAGGGTTGTCCTCTGAGACTGCCTAGCTGGACGGACGCAGGGCCTGTGACCCTATGTGACTCCTGACAATTCATACAAGGCGGCTTGGCTTCTACCTGGCTCACTCTCTCTTCTGACACTCATGGTTGGGCCCAGTCTCCACATTGTGAGGAAGCCCTGGGTACATGGAGGTGTTCCAGCTGGAAGCCCATTTAACCTCTCACTACCAGCCAGAATCAACCGACAGCCACATGAGTAAATAAATGGGCCCCCAGGTAGGGTCAGTCCTGGACACCAATGACCCTCAGCCCTCAGGCCTTCAAGCGAAGCCTGGATATCTAGGAGCAGCAGTGAGCCATTCTCACCATGGCCCTGTCTGAAGCCCTCACTCTCAAGTATAATAAATGAGTGTTTTACACCACCGAGTTTGGGAATAGCTTTTTACGCAGCAATAGTAATCAGAACAAGCACCAACACATGTCAGCCTGGTGAACAGTTTTCAGTGTCATGAATGTCTCCTTATTATTTCCAGGGCTATCAATATCTAAGCACAGGCATTAAAATCAACTGTAGAATTTCATGTAAATATTGTTTTATTATTGTTCTCTATTGTGTTTGGCTGGTACCCATTTGTTGGGGAGGCAGGCGCCCTCCCCCCAGGGCAGGGGCAGCCCTTGTGATCTGTTTAAGGACAGGGTTTTCTCTTCGTGATGCTCTCTTATCATCAGTGAGGCACCTGCTCATCATGAAGAGAACTGGGAGACTCCAGGTGACGCTGGAAGAAGGAATGTGATCTGATATAAGAGATTTATCTGCCCATCTTGTGACTCCCAGGTCACCCCTGTCCCAAAACAGCCCTATTTAACTATCCATGCATCTATCAGGCATCTATGATTTGTTCCATCAACCACAACCATCTTGACACCGCTGTGTGTCAGGCCCTGCTCCGTGCACACAAGAACACAACGGTGCACGGCCTGTTGAGCTTGTAGCCTAATTTGTTTTCAGCAGAAGCAAGAAAACAAGCAAATAAGATACTGACATCTCATGATCAGTGTAAATGAAGTAAAGACTCAGGTGCTATCCTGGGGAATAATAGGTAATCTTCTCCCATGGCCCGAGGTCTCTTGAGAAATTGTCTTTCAGTTGAGACCTGAAGGAGCCAAGCATGGTAGACCAGTCTGCAAGCAATGAAAACTGACTCTGACTGAATCAAGGAGAGAAAAAGTATTGAAAGAACATCAGTGAACTCACAAAGTAGAGAAGCCAACTCAGAAAACAGCAGAAACAAAGGATGGCCACCAAGCCAGTTTCACAGTCAAAAATTCATCATGAAGCCCACTGAGTGAAGACATCATTACTTAACCTAAGAATAATATGGCACAAGAATCCATTTTAGCCACCAGAATCATCACCACTGCCCCCCAGAATGAAGTCCCCTTTGTCTTCATTTCTTCTGTAACCAGCTCCCAATTAAAATTTCAGGTGGAAACATGCACTTGATTGACCCTAGTCATAGATGATGTTCTTGTTGCAACAAACTCTGGGAATTTTGGGCAAGATGTCTGGATCTGAAGCAGCCATCCTGTGACTATGAAGCAATGAGCGTGAGGAAGAAAAGTCAACAGCCAAGAACAACATAACAGAAAGCTTGAAATAACTATGTCCTTGTTGGCACTGCCAAGTTTCTGCAACAGTCTTGAATATTTCTGAATATTTTATTAAATAAACAATAAAGAGAATTTAAGCCACTGTTGCCAGAGATACTATTACTTGCAGCAAAAATATGTTTAAACATCATAGAGGGAAAGAGACACATTCTCATATAATTTTTTCTAAGATAACAAGTAGCATGTTCTCTAGTGCGTAGAGGGGACGGAAGTAAGGTTTCTCAAATTGTCGTGTAAATCACGATGAACTGGAACGCTTATTAAAATACAGATTCTCACAGTCCATCCCCCAAACTTGCTGGCAAAGAATCCTAAGTGACAGACATTTGATGGTGCCAGGCACAACTGAAGTAGACAGTGCACTGAGCATACTTGGGGAATTTTACCAACAGAGGGTCCCTGGTTTATGGAAGCATCAGGACAAGCAAATGCAAATCTGCTCCATTTTCCTACTCCTCTTGTCTAAATCCCAACTTCTCATCTTCAAAACTAAATGTGATACTGAATGTCAAGTAGCTAACAGTATCTGGGCCCAGAAACAATATAAATAATTTTATTTCTTGCACCAAACTGCTTCTGAAGTGACTTATGAATTTGAGCAAGTTATTTAAACTCTCTTCAGTTTCTTCCTTTGAGCAATGCAATTAATAAGAGTGCCTACCTCAATGTTTTGCAATGATCAGTGTGTTCAGCTCTTAGAATAGTGCCTGACAGAGGAAGTGACCAGAACGTTCAGCTTTGATTGTTATGGACAGGGTCAGGCATTGGTCAAAACATCATCTTACTCAAAGAAGCTCCCTCCCCGCATCCTACAGAACTGGGATTTGTGAGTACTATGGAGGACATAAGCTTTCTGCCTCCAGATAATTCAGACGACTTTCAAAGGATGCAACGTTTGATTTCTCCTTTGGTCAGACGTGATCTAATCAGAGCAAAGTCTGTGGCACCAGGCAGAGATAAAGGCTGAGGCTCAGCTCAGAGCTCCTAGAATTTGCCTAGCATACAGCAGAGGTCGCATCCCCTCCTAGGAACCACAGGGATAGACACCAAGAGCTCCAGTCTGGGTGTAAAGAAAGACCCAGGATGCTGTAGTGTCCCCTAGGCATATCCTGCTGCAATCTTAAAGATAACCAACAGGGGGCGACCTAGACTGAACCCAGCCTCCAATATGCACCAATTAGCTAATGCTGGACTCAAAAATCAGGTGATTTCAATGTGCAATCAAGCCTAAAAGAGTGTATTAAAAGCCTCTGGGAAGCTTGTTCAACCCGCATGCATTAATCCAGCATGGGAGGGAGGCCAGAAGTAGGGTAGAACATAGATATGTATGAGACACTCCAAATTCTCCTGGCCTCACCTGTCCATTTGTCACAATCGATGTTACAGGAACTGACTTTGGCATCTGCCAAGATATTCCCTCATAGTTCCACTTGAGACTTTCATCCCCTGTCCATGACTTTCCTTCTCATGCTAAGAACCCGGTTCACCATTGATGCACATGCAATTGAAGTGCAGAGGACTTAAGCCCTGCTTGTGAGCCCTTCATCAATGGGAGACAATTCAATGGATAAAGGTTTATGCCTTTTTCCCCTCTAGATGCATGGAACTGAAAGCAGCTTATACCGGCTTCTGGAGGGCAATCAGTTGCACTTACAGTGGCCAATTCAATATCACAGCCTAGTATTGACTCTCCTTCTGAGAAAGCCCTCCTTAATAAGGTACCTGCAAGTCTTTGTCCCTGGCTTTGCTTCTTCAGGATTCAGGTTAACACAAAATGAAACAAAATTAACCACCGGTTAATAATTGCTGATGCTGACTTGATGGGTACACGAGACTTTGTTATCCTATTCTCTCAAATTTATGTGAAAATTTTCCTTAATTAAAAATATATACATACATAAAAATGCATACTCCAGTGGTGAGACTTCAGGAAGGATAGAATGAGAATCTCACTGAAAGTAATGAAAACACTGACAGAAATCATCAAAATCAACTTTTCTAGAACTCTAGAAATTAACCAAAGGTCTACAATTATCTGAGAATTCATTCAAGAAAAAAATGCTTATTCTCAGCACCAAGACCAAATAACACAGAAAGTACAAACTTTTTAATAAATTGTGCTCAAAAAACTCGATATCCACACACAAAAGAAGTTGGACTCTTACCTAATACCATAGGAAAAAAATTAACTAAAAAAGTATCAAAGACTTAAACATAGGAATAAAACTATAATATTCTTAGAAGAAAACATAGGGGGAAAGTTCATGACATTGGAGTTGGTGATGACTTCTTAGATATGACACCAAAGGTATGAGCAAAAAAAAAGTAAATATAGAAAATTGGACTTTATTAAAATTATAAACTTCTGTTCCACTATTAACAGGGTAAAAAGGCAATTCAAAAACAGGAAGAGGTATTTTCAAATCACATATCTGATAGGGGTTAATATCCAGAATACATAGAAAATGCCTAAAAATTACAAACAAAAATCAAACAACCCAATTTTTAATGGACGAAAACAAATCAGCATTTCTCCAAAGAAGACAGACAGATAGCCAATAACACATGAAACCACCACAACATCACTGACCACTAGGGATGCGCAATGGCACAGCACCTCACAGCCTAGCACCACCACGCTGAGCATTTCTATTTCAACACAAGATTTTGGGGTAGGATATAAACATTCAGTAGGTAACAGTAACCCATTTATCATTGCCCATTTCATTATGTCTGTCTTTCTTTTTTTTTTTTTTTTAAAGATTTATTTATTTATTTATACATGCACTGGGTACAGTCAGAAGCACGGGAGGGTGAGAGAATTCACTAGAGCCAGAGCGGGGAGCAGAGCAGGCAGAGGAACCGAAGTACACTGCTGAGGAGCAGCGGGAGGCAGGAGAGGTCTGCGCGCCATGTGGGACCCTCCTCCGGAGGCCGGGGAGCAGCGGGGGATCGAACTGGCGCCGCAGAGGCTGCAAGCAGCTTCGCAACCCAGCGCTCAACCTCTGCGCCACCGGGGAGGCCCCATTATGTCTTTCTTAATGCTCCTTCACTTCTGCTTCCTTGCATCATTCCCCAAATTATCTGCATGCACCCATGCCCTTGTCTTAACTCTGCTTTCAGCTAACTCCAAAGACACTCCCTCATCACCGGTCCCAACACCCCTCCCAAGACACTTGCTAGGGGTCCTCCATGTGTGAGACAACCTCTGGTTTTTTGGTTACTGTGGCCTCGCCCCCCTCACCTCCAGGAAGCCATCTGGACTTAGGAAGTGGTAGTCAAGAAGAAACAGTCAAGACAGTTGACTTCATATAATATTCAAAATTCTTTTTTTTAAATTTTTATTTATATATATTTTACATAAAACTGATCATTGTCCATTTTTGTACAATGTTTGATTTCTCCCCTTAGGTGTTGGCCCCATAAAATTCCCACCACCGTGTGGTACCCACCAGAAGCTCCTCCTGACCACTCTCAGCCCCTGTAGGGGGGAAGCCAACTCCCACACACCCCAGCTCAGTGGGCAAGGTTGTTGACTTTGGCAAGCCTGGCCAACACCCCAGACATTGCATGCCATGGGGGTTGCTCAAGGGAGGCAAAGAGGGTTTATTTGTTCCATAAGTCGCCACCTGGCTTCTCCCCATGGCTGTTTCAGAAAGCAGGTGCCCAAGATAAGCATCAGCCTGCTCTCTGGCTGACGACAGTGCCACCTATAAAACTTGGGCCGAGGCGCCAGTTCCACCAGTCTCCATCTACCAGCAACTCCCAAAGTCTGGGAGAGAGATATAGCTTGAGGTGCTGGGGAGCAGTCAGAGCCTGAACACAGAGCTGGAGGAGAGGAGGGAAAAGTGGGGGTGGAGTGGACACAACTCCCCCTCCCGCCATGACCAACAATCCCTCTGAGTCGTTTCCTGATACTTGCAAGCCTCTTGCAGCAAAATCACATGAGATGGTATTTGATTTTTGTAATTGTTATTTGCTGAACACACTGATCAGGAATCATTACTCTGGTGGTTGTCACCAGGAATGGCCTGTTTCCAAGCACAGGGTTCATGAAGTGTTTGGGTTTTTTTTAAACTTTTTTAAAAATTTATTTATGCATACAAGAACTGGGGTGTAAGCCAGAGGTGCAGAGGGCAAGAGGATTCACCAGAGACAGAGAGGGGAGAAGAACAGGCAGATCTCCTGAAATATACTGCTGAGGGGAGCAGCGGGAGAGACAGGAGAGGTCTGCTGCTCCATGTGGGTCAGCAACCTGGCAGGGGATCGAACTCATGCCGCGGAGTTTGGCAATATCTTGATAGTGCTGAGACTTTAACCCCTACACCATCAGGGAGGCCCAAGGATTCATGAAGTCTTGAAGAAAACTATGGCACTAAAGACCCTGTGGCCATGAATCCCAAACTTTGCTCAACTGTGAACCATCCTTACAATTTTCACCTTTTCCTGAGAAGCACTGCCTTTACCATTACTTAATATTTTCCTTTAAGCAATTGCCCCATTTATTTTTTATTATTTATTTTTTAGCATCCTCTTAACCAAGTTAAGAGCTTGATGGGAAGATCTTGCCACATAGGAAGCTTAGCCCAACCTGGGTAACAGCACACCTACTCTGTGGTGACAATGCCTCTCTGGCCTCCCTTAAAAACATGCCAAGAAGAAATAAAATTAAACCTGCTTTTCCTAAGCCACTTGTTAAATGGCAAGTGGAAAGAGCTTTTCTTCTTTCCAAGGAAGTATTTTTATTTTATTCTTATTTTTTATCAGTGATTTACATGCCCATCAAGCCTGCCCCTGGCATGACCAACTGGGGCAAAAATAGAAATGGAGGCACAGAAATCATGCATATAAATATTTAAACACCATAAACAAAGTCAATAAGCTGCTAAAAATATGCATTCTCTTCTCCAGCCTTGATTGATATGTCTTCCAAATGACCTAGAAATAGTACTCAGTTCTAAAAAGAAGGAAATTCTGGCATCTGCGGTAACATGATAAACCCTGAGGACATTATGCTAAGTGAAATAATCCGTCAAAAAAGACAAATGCTGCATAAGTCCAGTTATATGAGGTCCCTTAGAAAAGTCAAATCCAGAGACATAAGAAACAGAAAGGTGGTTGCCAGGGGGCTGGAGGTGGGGGATCGGATGTTATAGCTCAGTGGGTAGAGTTTCCCAAGATGAAAGTTCTGGAGATGGAGGATGGCGATAGTGGCTCTATGTTATGAATGTACTTAACGCTACTGAATTACACACTTCAAAATGGTAAATTTTATGTGTATTTTACCAAATTTTTTTTTAAAGTTTTTAATGACATTGGAGAGCATACGTGAGTCTTCTGGTTCATGACTCCAATTTTGTGCAACAAGTGATGGTGTAGAAAAAGCAAGCTTCTGGCCCCTGGCCCAAGATCAGCTCCATCTTCTGTCCCACCATGGCCTTGTGCCACACTTCAGAGCGCAAAAGGACCCCTCAGAGCTCCCAGTCTAAACAAGATGGCAGAGACTTGATCTCCCTGCTTGAACCTACTCAGCACAACTACAAATCCTGGAGATAATGCAACCAGAAACCAAAGGAGAACATTCCAGAAAATAGGTGGTAAGAGGAAGGTAAACTGGCTAGTCCCCAACCTAGAGGAACAACACAACAGGAGGTGTCTCATGTCCCCCACCCAACAGAAGGTGACCCAGATGCAACCCCAATGTAGCAACTAAAGCCCATTTCTACTCTGGATCCAATGGGGTGTCACTCCAACACCAGTAAGCAGATCTCAGCATTGGCAAGGGAGACCAATATGGATCCCACTGAAAAAAGGTAGCCAGGAAAACTCTCCCCTCCCACAGCCACACCCCTCCCCCACCTGAGAATACCCTCCCACCTAAAGACACTAGGGAGAGGGTGGTATCGTGAGGGGCTTCCTGCTACAGTCAACACCAAGAAATGTCCAAGCCAGATGATTTCATTGAAGAATTCTACCAAATATTTAAAGAATTAACACAAATTTTGTGCACTCTTGCACAAAATAAAACAAAAAGAGTACTTCTCAATTTTGTTTTTGTCCTGCTCATATCTGATTTTGGTATGAGTCGTATTGACCTACAAGTTGTATGTATCAATAGGTCGTGCCTCTTCACTGCTCAGTAGCATTCCATGGTGGGGCTGTGCCACCATTAAACAGCTCACCCATCGAAGGGCTGGTTATTTTCAGCTTTGGGACATTACCAAGAGAGCCACTATGGATGTTCAGCTTTTTGTGTGTACTTAGTTTCTGTGTGAACATAAGTGTTCATTTCTCTGTGATAAGTGCCAAAGAGTACGGTGCTGGGTCATAGGGAAGCTGCATGTTTAGTTTTATAAGAAAGTGCTCCACTCTTTCCAGAGTGGCTGCACCAGCCTTCATTCCCACCTATGACATATAAGGGACAGGTTCTCCATATCCTCACCAGCACTTGAAACAGATTATCAACACACACAGCCTCTTGGCTGGATCTCATGGGAACCATGCCATGTGAAAGAGGAGAAAAGCCTATCTCAAGAAATTAAAAAGTATACAATTCTATTCATATAACATTCTTGAAATTATAGAAATGGAGAACAGACTGGTCATTGCCAATGGGTAGAGATGGGAGGGTGTAGGAGAGGGGAGGGGTGGTTATAACAGCAACACAAGAAGTTATAGTAATAGAAGTTCTATGTCTTGGCAGTGGTATTGGTTAGGCAAATCTACACTGTGATAAAAATTTGCATTAAACTAAATACACAGACATCAATATGAGTAAAATGGGAGATATAAATATGGTTCATGGATCGTATTCATGTCAACATCTTGATTGAGATACTGTGCTTTAGTTTTGTAAGATGTTATCTTTGTGAGAAACTCAGTGAAGTGTACATGGGGTCTCTCTGTATTATGTCTTACACCTCCACATAATTCTGCAATTATCTCAGAATTGAAAGTTTACTTTAAAAAAGACACCTCAGTCAACATGGTCCAGTGCCATCTACAGCATCACAAATAGCCAGCCTGGGTCATGTCTCAGAACTAGCATGCACACGGTAGAGTCCAGTCCACTAAATCCTGCTCAGGACTTAGATGTAGCCTTGGAGCTGTTTGAACAAGGCATTCAGTGGTCCCAGAACATGAACTAGATGGTCACAGGCTCCAAGTGCTCATGGCCCTTGGCTCCCAGTGAGGAGGGATATGGTATGTGGACCACGTCTAAGGGCAAACCAAATATCTTCTAGGAGGTTTGTACAAAAAACATAGTCATCCGCTCCCTTTGCCTCAGCTGCCCCCTTTCTAGTGGCAACTTCCATCCCATTTTGCAACAGGCAGATTCTAAAAGGACCACTATGGTGGTTGATTTTATGTATCAACTGGACTAGTTCACAGAATATCCAGATATTTGGTCAATGTCGATCCTGAGTATTTCTGTGATAGGATTAACTTTTTTTTGTTTTTTGTTTTTTTTTAAATAGAGGCATGTTTTATTTATTTATTTGTTTGTTTGCTTGTTTTGTTTTGTTTATACATGCACTGGGTACAGTCAGAAGCGCGGGAGGGTGAGAGAATTCACCAGAGTCAGAGCAGGGAGCAGAGCAGGCAGAAGGACCGAAGTACACTGCTGAGGGGAGCAGCGGGCGGCAGGAGAGGTCTGCGCGCCATGTGGGACCCTCCTCCGGTGGTAGGGGAGCAGCCGGGGATCGAACTGGCGCCACAGAGGCCGTGGGCAACTTCGCAACCCAACGCTCAACCACTGCGCCACCGGGGAGGCCCGTGTGATAGGATTAACTTTTAAATTCATAGACTGAGTAAAGCAGATTGCCCTGCCTAACATGGGTGGGCCTCATCCAGTAAGTTGAAGTCTGATGCGTTCAAACTCAGACTAAAACATCAACTCAGCTTTCAGCCTGGAACCAGGCCTTTGGACATGGAATGATACACTATTGGCTCTCCTGGGTCTCCAGCTTGCCAGCTCCCCTTGTCTGTCAGAGACCTGTTGTCCTTCATAATTGCATGAGCCAATTCTTTGTATAAACATAAGACACCCACCAATGATACTTGCCCTTAAAAAACTCCCGTTTGAGTGCAAGAAGAGTTGAGACTACCATGTCCCTCTTACAGGTGCAAAACATTCTATGGGAAAGGGAGGTCGTTTTGGATGCACCTGAGCCCTTTGAAAGCAATTTTTTTTCTGCCTGCTCAATGGAGGGGGAAATCAGAAAGACATGCTCTAGTTTGCTGGAAGAAACAAAATGTCCCTGTGACAAATTGCCTCTGAGGCCACTTGGCAAATATCTGCTGTGGATGACTTCCAGAAGCTGAGAGCATCCCCCGGCAGCTAGCAAGAAAACAAGTATGACGGTCGTGTGGTTGCAGTGTTCTGTGGACAAGCTGATCATGCGTACCCCAAGCTTCCAGTGAGAGAGCAACCCAGGTCAGCGTCTTGAGTCCAGCATGAAAGGCCCTCAGCAGAGACTGCAGTTCAACTAGGCCTAATAATTGGTGGGTGGGCTTTTGTTGTTGTTTGGTTGGATATTTTTTGGTTTTGTTTTTATTTTGGAGGGATTGATTTTTAGAAACAGAGTCTTGTTTCACATATGCAAGGTCAGAATGTCTGGACACACCTTTCTTTTTTTTTTTTTTAAAAGATTTATTTATTTATTTATTTATACAAGCACTGGGTACAGTCAGAAGCGCGGGAGGGTGAGAGAATTCACCAGAGCCAGAGCAGGGAGCAGAGCAGGCAGAAGGACCGAAGCACACTGCTGAGGGGAGCAGCGGGCGGTAGGAGAGGTCTGTGCGCCATGTGGGACCCTCCTCTGGTGGCCGGGGAGCAGCCGGGGATCGAACCGGCGCTGCAGAGGCTGCGGGCAGCTTCACAACCCAGCGCTCAACCGCTGCGCCACCAGGGAGGCCCTGGACACACCTTTCAATGCTGGAGAATATGGACTTGTTATAGTTGGTTTTACTCAGGTTAAAGGGGCCCAGAACAGTTCCAAGTGACACTCATAAATGCACTCTTTCCTGCATTCTTAAATGGGAAGTGTACTGTTCCGTTTTTTGTGAAGGGAAGTGGGAATTAGAGAGAAAGAATAGAACCAAAGAAGAGCAAGGAAAGGAGGGAGGGAGGGAAAAGGAGGGAAGCTTTTAACTCTGCCTCAGGATATGTTCTCTTCATCAGGTTAGTAGGCTGCGATATACACTAATCCACAACAATACTGAACAATTAGATTATATAGAGGTTTTTAATTGAAAATTCACATAACATAAAATTAACCACTTTAAAGCAAACAATTCAGTGGTATTTAATACACTCCCAATATTGTGGAAGCACCACCTCTACAGAGTTCTAAAGCATTTCATGACCCAAAATGCAAACTCCATACCCATTAAGCAGTCTCTTCCAATTCCCCCTCCTCCTATCTCTTGGCAACCACCAATCTGTTTTCTGTCTCTGGTTTTACCTAGAGGAGGCTCTAGAATCCCATGATATCTATTCATGGATGGAAAAAAGTACCTTAAACCTTGATGTCATGGTCATTTGCCACTTTGTGGACATGAAGAAGTATTTATTGAATGAATTTTGGAAGGAGTAAATGGAGAACGAGAGGTTCATGAGACTCAAAGCAAAACCACAGAAGTCTCTAAACTCTTTGTAGCTTCACAGTAGCTTCTAGGTCTTCATGATGTTTTTTTTTTATTTGGGCAGGTGGATGATCCGGGCAACACCTAGACTCAGGGGGTGGGTGGAGGGATGAAGCCACTCTAAGCTCCTGGCCTGCCCTGAAGCTTCCGGCCTGGAAACAGCAGGCAAAATATGGTCTGCTAATGATGATTGAAGAGCTTCTTGCCTCTGGCTGGGCCAGTACCTCCCTTCTAGAATCTGAATATCAGTTATCTATGTCACCATGGTTATTACTCTCAGGATGAAGTGATACAGAGATGAGTTAGAGCTTCATGGTTTTTTTATGAGTTCTCCAGTGACTTCACCCAGGGACAATAAAGGAGCAATAGTATCTTCCATTTTATAACCCAGGCTGACAGTGGCACAAAGAAGAGAAGAGATTGTCACCAGACCTGTCTCCTTCAGAGTCATTGTCCTATGAAGATGAATCCTCAGGACAGTACAGAAGAATCTCATCCGAGCACACAGGAGATTGGGTTTTTGTTACTGAGCAATGGGTTTGCTGCAGGATGTGCAGAGAAACCAATTATTATAACCTCATGGTTTGAGAAAAGAAAGAGCTTTATTGAAAATCGACTGGTAAGGAGAAAAGAGGAAAACCTCAGATAAGCCTTGTCATGGATGTGGCTTTGGGCACTATTTAAGGGGTTGTAGAACAAAGAAAACATAAGGAAATGTAGGTTGGCAGAGGCTGATTTGTTGTTTTTCTCTGAAGCATGGTGCCACTTGAATTCGGGTCCAGAACTGCCACAAAATTGAGTGTGCACACGGACATGGACACACACACCTCTGAATACTGTCCGTTTACCCTGAGTCCGGCATTTTAGTTTCTTTTTCCATGGCAATTTTTTTGGTCCAAGTAATGAGAGGTTACCTTGAGGACAGCAGACACCTTCTGGGCCTGCACACTAAGTCAGAATGTCAACTTATGAAAAAGATGATTTTCCTCTTTTAAAATGGGTAGGGGGCCTCCCTGGTGGCGCAGGGGGTTGGGATGCAACCTATGGGGCTGTCCACAGCCATTTGAGTGCGGGTTCGATCCCCGGCCAGGGAGCTGCCCACATGGAGCAGCAGAACTCTCCTGGCTCGCCTGCTGCTCCCCTCAGCAGTGTATTTCAGTAAATCTGCCTATTCTGCTCCCCACTCTCTCTGCTCAGACCTTGGAATGCACTATGGACTGCATCATACCTGCAGCTGCAAGAGCTGTGAGGCTCTGGAAATGAGGGTGCCCAGCACTGGAGGGGTCTTTGGGAAGCCCCATGCAGAATACAGCTTCCCCTGGGTTTTTCTGGCCTATGTTCTCATCTTTATTTGAAGCCACAGCCTCAGGCCCTCTATCTTGTGAGTTGGGTCAGCCAGCAGTTTTCTTTTGAGAGACAGAATTCTAGAGGGGAAGCATATTCTAGACAAGCAGTTCACAAATATTTTGGTCTCAGGATCTCCATACACTCTTAAAAATTATTGAGAATCCCATAGAGCACTTACTTAGTAGATATTTCACTATGGATATTTGCTGACTTGGAAATTAACACAGAGAAACTTACAAAATACATTAACATTTTAAGGACTAATAAAATCATTGCATATTAACATAAATAACATAGTCATTAAAGATAACTAGCTTTTCCAAAACAAAAATAATATCAATAATAATAATAGTATTTGTTTAAATACTACTTCTATTTGTTTAAATAGAAGACAATAGAGGGCCTCCCTGGTGGCTCAGGCGGTTGAGCGCAGTTTTGTGAAGCTATCCGCAGCCTCTGCAGCATGGGTTCAACCCCAGTCGGCCAGGGTGATACCCATATGGCACGGCAGACCTCTCCTGTCTCACCCGCTGCTCCCCTCAGCAGTGGATTTCAGTCTGTCTGCCTGTTCTGTTCCCTGCCTGGCTCTGGTGAATCCTCTCACCCTCCCACACATCTGGCTTGTGCCCCAGTTCTTGTATAAATAAATAAATCTTTAAAAAAAAAAAGACACTAGAAAAACAGCTGTGTTCAATTTTTGCAATATAACAATTTGCGTACTCCACTATACATTCATAAGAGAATGAGGGTAAAAAAGGCAAAAAAAAAAAAAATCCTTAATCGCATTATGAAAATAATGAACTAAAAGTCTTGGGGACCCTGGACTTCCAGGTGAGAATAGCTGTTCTGGATAGAGCTTCTCAAACTTTATATAGGAATTAGAAATTGTTAAAACTTAGACTCTGGTTCAGGGGGTCTTGGGAAAGGCTCCGTGCAGGTATATATTCTGATTTTATCCAGCAACCAGATGATGCAGATGCTGCTGGTCCTGGGACCACACACTCATGAGTTCACAGCTCTGCCTCTGACATCCCCTGAGGCAGTGCCAGGTGGATGCCCTGAGTCCTGTAAGTGTCCTCCCACTCCATATAATTAAAATGAGAGTAAATCTGAAATTAAAGTCAACAAAACTCCTATCCAGAGTGATCCTTTTGATTTTTCTTAATTTTAAATTCTTTTTTTAATTGTCTTTGGTGCCCACACTTTGTTGGTCTTAGGCCTGTGAATAATCCATGACTACACAAAGTAATGAAATTATCTGCATTCCCATCAATTTGGGATGAGTTAGTTGAGTGATGTAAATTTCCTCAAGAGATGCCACTAGTGATGACAGTGCGGGTCTATATTCTGCGATGTGAAAGGGGAACACACTATTGTTTATTCCACGGCCACAGATTTTAATTCGTGAAACACCCACTGTGTCCCAGGCATTGGTACAGGTGCTGACATTGGGGTATCCCTAGTTGCCCCAGCCTCTGGCTATTGTCTTTACCTGATCATTTAGAATCAGAGAATGTTGGGGCCAGTAAAACCTAACCCATATTCTTGTTTCATGAATGAGAGTACAGGGACAGAGAAGGCAAGTGACTTGTCAAGGTTCACACAGCCACTTTGGCAGAGATAACAAAATCCAATCTCCTGGCTCTTGTCCCAGGGCTCAACTGTCAGGCTAACTGCTCTCCCCTAAATCTGAGTAAGAATTATTGTTTGGGGTTGTTGGGGGTGTTTTTTAAAAGCCCCGACTTCAGGGAGCTCTTGACAAGCCCACGATGAAAGATAAAGGGCCCTGAGACTGTCATTAGTGGGGAGGAGCCTGACCCTGCACGGGCAGAAAAGCAGCTTTGGTGGGGTCTGGGTCTGCCCGGCCACTGGGGCCCGCAGGCTGCAGGGCACGAAGGAGCGCCCTGGGTCTGAGCCAAATAGCAGTAATTAAAGGCAACGCCAGCAAATAGCCCATTAAAGAGGTTTGCCCTGAATCAAACTGGCAAGCAGAACTCAACCCCTTTGCCACTTTCTATAAGAAAGCCACCACATCAAACACTGGGGTTTTATGAACTTTCCCAAATGCTTGGGTGATCCCAGGGAACAATGGCACACAGCACCCAGACATCCACCTGCCCCTCGTTGCCCCTGTCTCAGAGAGTCTACCCTTTTCCTCTTCCCCTTTACTGCTGACCCAAACCCATCCAGGTTCTCAAGCCCCAGGCCATCCCCTCAAGGAATGGGGATTGGAATCCCCAGCCAAGAGAAACTCCGCCCACCACAACGGCCAGCTCCCATGAAAAGAAAATCTCTATTTCATTCCACATGAGACTTTAAAAGCTGAAGTCTAGAATCTTAGCATCCTAAAATCTTGAGCTTTGAGCTAGAATGACCCTTGAGAATCATTTAGTCCAGTCCCTTCTGGTGACAAGTGGAGGGGCCGGAGCTGCAGGGTGAAAGGTCTCGCCCAGCGGCATGGGCACCGGTGCCTGCCAGGGCTCCAAACTCACAAAGTCAGAGTAGATCATCCTTGCCTGTGACCCAGAGAGCTGCTCCTCTCTTCTTCTCATTCACCTCCTTGTAGGGTCCTGGTTGACATCACTCCCGTGATTGAGATGTCACAGGGAGGTTCTGCAAGAAGCCCAGGGGACAGAAAATCCCACAAGAAATCAGGCTGAGGCTCTCCTCCTAATTTCCAGGGTGGATTTAATTAACCCAGGCAGAGGCAAGACAGCCTGATGCCCCTATCTCCCCACCTCTGAAGTCTCAAAAGAGGAAGTTTGCTTGCGCTGACCTAGGTGGACAAGTTCAGGAATGGTCCAGCCCTCAAAGTATGAGTGATCGGAAGGGGAGGCCAGGTGAGTCAGGCTCACTCAGCACCAGGCCCCGTCTGTGAGTGACCACAGTCACCCCTTAGTGGCCCCGACAAAGAGAGTCAACGACAAAGGGAGTCAACGGGGGCAGGAGCTGGCCTTCAAACCCTGCCTCTGTGGGTCTAAAGCTTGTTCCTCTGAAACCAGGGCCCCTCCATGAACGTTGAGCCTGCCGAGGTGTGCAGGTGTGTGTGGGAGGATGCAGCTTGGAGGGGCACGTCCCTTTGTCCTGTAGATGCCCCCAGAGCCCACACAGAAGAGACAACAGTGGTCCCAGGAGCCTTCTCATATCCTCCAGGAGGGGAGAAGACCGCCCCACACTGGAAGCCTTGAGACCTGGGCGCCAGTCCTGGCTCAGCTTATAACCTTGGACCAGAGGGTCTCCTCTCTGAGGCACTATCTGCTCACGTGCAGTTTGCTGTGAGGGAGAAGGGCTGGCAATAAACCTGGCTCCTGCCTTCTCCCCGCTTCTTCCTCTTCTGCTCCTCACCAGGCTTGTGACTTTTCTGGGCCTCAGTTTCTCCCATAGCCTAACTCTCCACTCTGCTTTTCAGAGGCTCCTTGGCTGGAGCCACACCCACACCGGACACCTTCTAGGTGCAATTATGGTGATTAGGTGTCTTGTAGGTGTAGGTGTCCCTGCTGGGGTGAGAAGGCCACACCTCCTCTTGAATTCTGACTGTCCTAGGAGTGTCCTGAGATTTGCCTTGTTAACTCTGGGCAGGCCGGCTGCTCAGACGCGCTGTCCCAACGAGCCACCCTCAACCGTGCAGAGGAAGCAGGAGTGGGCTGGCCCTGGCATGGCAGGTGAGTGGGCAGGCCAGGGGGACCCTTGACAGCAGGGCCCCTGAGAGGAGTTTCAGAAGGGGGGTGTCTGTGGAAGGAAATTTTGATTGTTAGGATTTGGGAGCTACAAGGCCCATGAGATTTTCCCTCACGTCCATGAGAACATGAGGCAGGAAACTGGCAGAACCCTTCTGGGCAGGGCCCGGCCAGGCCTCCCCAACTTGCCTTGCTGGACTGGAGGAGCGGGGAGCAGAAGGGGAAGAATGGAAAGGCGAAAACTTCTCACACCCTGGGTACATTATGAGGATCTAGAAATGTCTCTGGGCAAACAGTGGGCCAGGTGGGGAGGAGGGAGAGGGCCTATGGGCTGCTTCCCCTTCCAATTCCCTTCCCTAGGACTAGAGGGCAAGAGCAGCTCTGTTTGAGGTGAAAAGAGCTGTGTGGCCTTCAGCAAGAGAGTTTGTCTTGGTGGCCCCACTTTCTCATCTGTACTGTAGCAGGTTATGATACAAATTGTCTCAGGCCTGCTGTGCAGATGTGCCGTACGAGTTCTCATGCAGGGCCTTGTAAACAGAACCCTTAGAGTTGGGACCCATCCCTGTAGCCCCAATATTTAATGAGGGGCAAACCCCCCTCCCTCCCAGGAACCTGTCCGTTAGTCAACAACTGCATCCCTTAGACCCACTCTGGCTGGCGGGCCCGGCATGCGCAAGTCAGCAGAAACGGGGTCACGCTCAGGCCTTCAAGGATGTTTCTAATTCTATGCCCCTTCTTTTCAGTTGTTCAGCATCATGGGACAATTACATGAGTCAGTCCCTGTTTTTTGTTTTTGTTTTTTACTTTCAAAGACAAGTATTTTCATTTCCTCATATTTGAACTTCCTCCCCTTCTCCCTCTCTAACCCCGTGGCAGTTACTAACATCCTGGGCTCTTGGGACAGGTCTGCAACCTGAGGACCCTGCCACCCCAGCCCACTCTCCAGACTGCTGTTTCAAGTACTGGGCTTGCTTCCCCCCTGTTAGCCCTAGTTTAGAAGGGACTGGTTTTGCCTCCTTCAGGATCTGCTTCTCAGGGCTCACCTAGAGGTCCCTCTTCCCTTAGTGTTTGGCACACAGTCAGTGTTAAAGTTGGCCAAATTTGATTGCCAAGATAGAATTGTGCTAGAAGCAAAGTCAGTGATGGGAGTTTCAACTGCATGTCTGTTGCTAACTTGATGGGTGGCCATTCCTCTCTCCAAACCTCCATTTCTCCGTGTGTAAAATGTCGGGTTGAATCTATTACATCTAGCACATAAATTGATGGTTAGGTTGAGTTAGGTAAGTTAGACTGAGTCTTCTGGGTCTTCCTGGTTTCTTGGGGACATGCTCCTCAGAGGAATAGACCATGCCTGCTATGCATCCTGTGCATGAATGACAAAAGCTTCAGATCCTTCAGGGAAAGTGTGTGGCCTGACACTACCCCTCCTTCATCCTGGTTCATACTCTCCATGGCAGACATCACCAGTCCACCCCAGGGTTCTTTCTTACAGAGCATGGATGTGGCCCCAGAATTCTCCTCCACATTGTTCTTCAAGTAGTCCCTACTATTAGCCAATGAAATGAGACCCTTCTGTCTGAATTATATTGTTGAATTATATAAACAATCTTTGAGCTCAGAAATTCTAAGAATCTCACAGAATACTCGGTAGGGTTGAAGTTGATGAGCCAGTGCCTACTGGTGACAGAGAGACCAGAAACCTTCAACTGAACCAGGAAGGAGAGATTGGGCAGTGGCCCCAGGGCAACTCCCCAGTTAATCATTTAGCTACGGAAGTCAGGTGCCCTGATGCACACTAAGGATAGAGTCATAATGGCCCATTAAAAACCAATTATGCTGAATCCAGAGTCTGGACTCAGTAGAGCCTCCTGGGATCTGCCCCACTGGGTGCCATCCCCAGGCTGGAACAGAGATCTAGGGAAAGAGCATTATCCGCTCTTTGGTGTCACCCAAAGTAGGAGGGAGAACAGCTGGAATGAGCTAGGACTGGGGGTGGGAAGGCAGCAAAGAGTTGGGTGAGTGGGAAGCTAATCTTCAGTCCAGAGGCCCTTCCCTCCAAGTAGAACTCTCTTCCGCTGGCCCCTGGGGTCAGCAGTTAGAGAGAAGATGAGGCTGCTGGGAGAGGATGGTAGGCAGGGGGAGATTGTGTGGGGCCTTGAATGCCAGGGTAATGGCTGTGGATTTGGTAGATCTTGAACGGGACAAATAGGAAGGGCCCCTTCCCCTTGCTGAACCTGTTTCTCCATAGTAATAGGACAGATGGAACAAAATAAACTGGATGGAGTAAAAAGAAAAACAATTGTGTAAGGCTTGGGATGGGAGAACTGAAAAAGTGGTGGAGGTAGATTTGGGGAGAAAATCTACCTTTTGGGGAGGTAGATTTGGGGAGGTTAATGATATAAAACTCCCAATTTACTAAACTCATAACTGGATCCTGCACCTGGCAAGTGCCTTGTAAGTAGGGAGACCACTCACCCTGGTTGAAACTTGTCCTGGAGTTTATTAATGGTTTATTGATGGTTTCTTTTACTTTCAGAATTTTCAGATTCAGGTGATACATTTAGTTAAACCTTATTTAGACCATTACCTCATCCTCCCCAAAACTCTATGAGGAAGTTATTAATAATAATCATAATAATATTGCCACTTTTCTAAGTAAATCTGAACTCGAAGAGGTCCATTAACTTAATTTGAACCACACAACCAATAAACAGGAGATTCAGGATAATATTAATTGGCAAAATACTGGATGGCAGCCAATTCTTATGCAAATACTGACGACAGTAAAATGACTAACATACAAATTTACGGAGCATCTAATATGTGCCAGTACTACTCAAAGGCATCTATGTGAGTTGTTTCATTTAATCCTCAAAACTTGTGGAGACAGCTACAATCATCACCTGCATTTTCACCAGGACACTAAGGTTCAAAGGATTTCAGACATTTGTCTAAAGTTACACAGCAAACAAGGGGTAAGGCCTGTCTTTGAACTCAAGTGTTGGCCTCTGAAACCATTTTCCTTATTGCTGGGCAGGGTGGAAGAAGACCAAGAGAGGAAGGTGGGAGGGAGAAGGGAGAGAAGGCAGCAAAGCTGGAGGGGCCATGAGATTTTGGGGTGAATTCCCTTGCTGCATTCTTCTTTCCCTGTCACCCAGGAGCCTTGAGCTCAGGGTAGGGAGCCACCTACGGGCAGGGGCCAGGGCTAATAACAAGCACCCACTCTGACAGGTGTGCTGTCAACGAGAGGGGTCCCAGATGGGACAGTGCCTCTCCCATTCCTTCCCTGGTGCCCAACAAGGAGCTGTGTGACAACCCTTCAACAGCACACTCTTGTGGGGCTGAAGGCTGTGGGGAGATTTGGGGGCCTCAGAGGCATTTGATTCAGCAAGTCACAGACTAGCCAAATCCTAAGAGTTCTTCTGAGTCATTTCACAGATGAGAAACTGGGACCCAGAGTAAGGAAGCACCTTAGCCGGGGACCCATGGGGAGCCAGTGGCTTGTCTACCTGAATCGGAGGCCACACACTCTGCCAGCCTCCCAGGCCCGTGACTTCAGAGGGAAGGAAGTGAGGAAGGAAGGGCAGGTCTTGAAATGTGACAGTTTGAGAGAAAGGGATTATGGCCGGGTGGGGAGGCTGGGGCGTGGGCAGCTGACAGAGTGTGGGTGCGCCGGGAAGCTGGTGAGCATTAGCGACCCTATTCACACCCTCACCCAACCAAGGGACAGGGAGGGACATTCATTCATTCAACCAACCCACAGGTGCTGAGCATCTCCTATGCCCTGTTAGAGCCCTGTGCTGGGCTCTAACAGCCCAGAGAGAATAAGACCCAGGCCTCTCCCCCACAGAGCTCATGGCCCAGTGGACAGGAGAGGCCTGTACACAAACAACCATATTCCTGATGGCCAATTAGTGTCAGAAGACTTAGATGACAGGATTTAAGCTGAGCACACGGAGGAGGTGATAATGACTTTACTTTGATAGTGGGTCTGGGTACCATCCCACATGCACATCTATCTGCTAGCCCAGTTCCCAGGAGGGCTGGGGGGACAGCATTTAGGACAGAATTGGGCTGTAACTGGCAGAGGAGCTGCTGTCCCCTGCAGGATCCGCCGGCCCTGACTTTCCTCCCACAACCCCATGCCCTGGGAGTGTGATGCTGATGAGTACAGATGACTTAGATCGCAGAGGGAGCAGCTCTGAGAACAGATTACATGGGGACTTGACCAAGGAGCAGGTGTGTTCTTGGTGGAACGTGGAGGCAGAGTACAGAACAATTGGAAGAAGTTCTAAGAAAAGAAGATCTTGATTCAGCAATAGGAAGGGCATGTTAACTTTTGGGTGGTGGATGAGCTGCCTCTCTGAGGCATCCAAGCTGAAGGGAGCCAGGATCAAGTATCTATCAAGATACCTGCAGACATGGAGCTCTGAGAGAGATGTCTCCAGTTTTGGGGATAATGATGATAATGGCAGCTCTGACTCACGCCATCTCCTGCCCCCTGTAATGAGGTTTCAGATGCCCAGAGGGTGGAGGGAGCTGGTTTGGGCTATAGCTGGAGATGGGAAGGCCAAGGCAGAATCCTTAGGGCTGGAACCCATTACCCTGGGTCCAGGAACCCTCATTATATCTTAAATCCCCCTTAGAAGCAGCCCTGGGGCATGCATGGCTAAGATAATTACCGCACAATAACCTCAGCCCCTGCTTCTGACTCATCCCCTTAAAAATAAAAGCAGTTGTATCCTGTTCTGGCCTCTCCCCATATACGTTGTGGCTTGACCTCATGGGTTACAGATCCAATGTGCCCTCAGGCAAGAAATCCCTTTTCTCCCATCTCTGGATCTCAGTTACTGTGAGTAAAAGGGAGAACCAGGCTTTTAAAGGCTCCACCAGCAACGCTGCTCATAGATTGGACAGTCCTATGCATAAGGTAGGAGATGTTTCTGCCTGTGTTTTCAGACTAAACAGAGGCTGCCTCAGATCAAAGATCTGGCACTGGAGAGTTCTCTTCCTGTCCAAGAACTGAAGCTAATTTAGTTCTTTCAAATGTGGGAATTGGACAGCTGGTGCACAGGCCCTGGTGCTGTTGTTCCAGCTCCTACCACTCAGGGTCACTGTTGAACACAGACCCTGCACCATCCCTGCTAGCCCACTACAGCAGTTGCTTTGGGAGCTCCCAAGCTCAGGACACATGTGCCAGCTGTGTAAGCTCCTACTCACCTGCTCAGTCATTGTCTCTAAATCATGATGCCAGACTAGCTTGCCAGCCCAGACTGGGCTAGAATTAGCCTTTGTGTGTCCTCAGCTCTGGGAATTGAGACTGTGGCACCAACATAGATCCGCGACAGTGGAGGCTGGTTAGAGGGCTGACTCTCTGTAGCCAAGAGAGGTGTCGGTAGCTTGGCCTGGGTCATGATAAGATGGAGAAATGGCAGATTTGGGGCAGGTTTTGCAGGTGGTGCCATTTGGACCTGATGATCGATTGGATAAGAAACATGAATGCAAAGGTGCTTTTCACACTTCATCTTATTCAATCTCACTACTAAAGCCAAAATCACCAGTGTTTTATTGATGAGAGCAGCTAAGACATGCTGGACCTACAGTAAGGAAGTGGCATAACTAGGACCCTGACCCAAGCGTAACTCCAAGATTTGCTACTATAGGATCTGGGGACAGGAAAATGAAGGGAAGTGGGTGAATGTAAGAGATTGGAAAGTGAGGCAAGCTGCCCAGTGGAAGTCTCTAGAACCAGGCCAAGGAGTTGAAACTTTTCCTTGAGAGAAGAGAAGCCCCCTAGGGAGTCATGGAAGCCAACCCTAGAGGGATAGAGTAGCTATATCTCCACTGACGAGAACTGACTGTGGCTGATCCACACAGCTTGATGCTGGTGAAGAATAATCCCAGGTTCAGCCCATTCCAGGATGGTGGAAGGATGGGAAGAATTAGTTACAGGGCCGCCCTCAGGGTTCTCAGGCTGCACAGAGGACTCAGACTTGGCTTTGATCATGGGGGGTGGAAGCGGTAAGCGGGAAAAGACACTGAAGCGTATGGTGTTGTATATATGAACTAGATATATGATTATTGTTTTCTTAAGTTACTAATCTCAGCTGGTTCATTTACCAGCAATGGATGCCTGAAACATCAATTCCTTTGTCCCTAGTATCCTCTCTATAGAACAAATATTTTATAATGTATCTTCACTATCCTAAAATTAAATTGATGCATATTACCTACTTTCATACACCACTTAAAAAAATATATATATACACATACACACGCACACACACACACACACACACACATATATATATATATATGTATTTACTATAATCAAAAAGAAATCAACTTTAAGTAAAATATATAGATGTTTCTCAGGACCAGCTCTCCATTTGCAAGTTCTTTCAGCTCTGTATACTTTTCTTTCACAGCATGTATCAAAGTCATAAATAGTTACCTGTGGGCTCACCTATTTAGGTGTCACCCTTGTTCGTCTGGAATATAATAACTATATTTATTGGGCTCTCATGTTCTAAGGGCTCTAAATGACAGGAGTTATCTCACAATCAATCCACAAGGTGGTATTATTATTATTATTATTATTACTATTACTCCCAGTCTACAGAAGTAGACTGAGATATAACAAAGTTAAGTAGAAGGTAGTTTAACCAGTAAATGACCAAGTCAGGATTGGAATCCACGTCAGATGGCCTCAGAGGCTGTGCTCATAACCATCGGGCCACATGGCCTCACCATGTATCTCCAAGTTAAACCCATATCTTGCTCACCAATATATCCCACACCAGACACCAGCCTGGGCATACATGGTCGATCCTCAATATTCACAGATTCCATAAACACAAATTGACCTACTTGCTAATAATGATTTTCTATTGCAAATCAACACTCTTAGCACTTTTATGGTCATTCGCAGTCACCTGCCAGGTGTGAAAATCTATCACCCAACATGCATGGTCCCCGCTGATGCCCTCCAGTGTTGGTCTTGAGTTCAATGTGAAAGACTCAGCAGTGGATTAAATAAGGTGTCTTAAAAAAAAAAAACACACACACCTAAAGAAAGGCTTTGCATTGACCATTGATGAGAAAGTTGCGACCAGAGGCTCAAGGAACCTAGTGCTATTTCCCCCAGGAGCAGGTGATTCTGTTCGCTAGTTCAGCATCCATGGAGACTTTACAGAGAAACACTAGCACCGGTAGCTGAAGAATGACAAATCACGACTGGACGAACAGATGACTGGCTGGCAGAAGTAGATGGCGAGCAAGCCAGGTGTGGACACACCACATACTAAGGGCCATCCTCACCTCCCTGTCCTCTCCAGGGATCAGAGTCACTGAGGTGGACTGGCAGCGGCCAAGGAATGGTGCTGCCCACCACACCCAGGAGTACCCTGGCTCTGAGCTGGTGGTCCGCAGGAACCAGATGTTCACCTTAACACTGGAGCTGAGCCGAGCCTTGTCGACTGAGGAGGCCGTCATCTTCACGGTGGAGACAGGTAATAGGCTCAGCAGTGCCCTCCACTCTGCAGCCAAAAAGGCTTGTCTTGTGACAAGCGACTTGAGACCCTGTGGTCACCAGCCGGGAAGGGGGAAGCAAGTCCTGTCCCGATCCCCAGAGGCTCGTGATGATGGCTCTCCAGGATGGCTGGAAGGTGCTCCCCAGGCAGTGGGAGACGGAGACAACTCAGAGTCGCAGCAGACCAAGGATCAGGGTGCTGGAAGGGTCTGGTCATCAGACACTGTGGGGCCCCGGCTTTTCTCTCTTGGTCAGATAGAAGGCCAACTTTGGCTTCAAAGGGGTCCTGTCACTTTCTCCTTTCTCAGGAAAGTGGAACAGCTGAAGTGGACCCCACTCTGCCACTGGCCCTCCTGTGTCTCGGTCACGTCCTTCCCAACAACAGTGTCCCAGCAGTCCAGGGGTCAAAGGGTGGACTTCCAGGCCTTCAGCTTTTGCTTCTCTAGAGCTAGGTTTTCTAAAGGCATCTGGGTCTCCTGTTTTCCTCTCCTCTCTGCCAGGACCCCAGGCTTCCGAGGCCCTCCGCACCAAAACTGTGTTCCAGACCGCAGAGCTGGAGGTGGGCGACACCTGGACGGCAGTGAAGGAGGCTCAGACAGAGAACACCGTGACAGTCTGTCTTGCCAGCCCTCCTGATGCTGTCATCGGCCGCTACCAGCTGAGCGCCAGGGTTTCCTCCCGCCGCAAACACAGCGACCGGAAGCTGGGCGAGTTTGTTCTCCTTTTCAATCCCTGGTGCCCAGGTAGGAGCTGGGGAGTCTGAGGCTGAGGTTTTCCTGGAAATTGCCCTGCAGGCGGGCCTGCCTTAGAGGGGCGTGGGAGGCAGGTGAAGGGACGGGGCTGGGCAAGAGCTGGGCACAGACAGAGATGGAGAGAAATGTAGTAGTGGATGCGATAAAAGAGCCTGTGATGAAGGGAAAGAACCAGTGTTCTGGTTCTTCTGGTGTGCAGCGGCCAGAGGGACGGGACCTGACGGGAGCAGTGGGTAAGAACCAGGCTTTAGCTATCATACAGCCTTGGTTTAGTCCCAGCTCTGCTAAGCTGCTTCCCTCTGTGAACTTCAATATTCTCATCTGTAGTATGGGAATAACAATAGTGCCTGCCTCTCAGGGTAGGGTGAGAACTCACAGAGCTAAAGTTCGTAAAGAACAAGGTGCATGGGGCCTCCCTGGTGGCGCAGCTGTTGAGCGCTGGGCTGTGAAGCTGCGCGCAGCCTCTGCAGCACCGGTTTGATCCCCGGCCGCCGGGCGAGGGTCCCACATGGCACAGCAGACCTCTCCTGCCGCCCGCTGCTCCCCTCAGCAGTGTACCTCGGTCCTTCTGCCTGCTCTGCTCCCCACTCTGGCTCTGGTGAATTCTCTCACCCTCCCGCGATTCTGACTGTACCCAGTGCTTGTATAAATAAATAAATAAATAAATAAATAGATCTTTAAAAAAAAAAAAGAACAAGGTGCATGGTAAGGGGTCCTGGGGTCGGAGTTCATATTAAATTTAAGAAATATATAGGGGGCCTCCCCGGTGGCGCAGCGGTTGAGCGCTGGGTTGCAAAGCTGCCCACGGCCTCTGCGGCGCCAGTTCGATCCCCAGCTGCTCCCCGGCCACCAGAGGAGGGTCCCACATGGCGCACAGACCTCTCCTGCCGCCCGCTGCTCCCCTCAGCAGTGTACTTCGGTCCTTCTGCCTGTTCTGCTCCCCGCTCTGGCTCTGGTGAATTCTTTCACCCTCCCGCACTTCTGACTGTACCCAGTGCATGTATAAACAAACAAGCAAAACAAACAAATAAATAAATAAATAAAAACATGCCTCTATTAAAAAAAAATCTTAAAAAAAAAATATATATATATATATAGGGCTGCTGTTGGCATCAAGTAGATTCACCAAAAGATGCCAGGACTCCTAATCCCTCAGACTTGGGACGGGCTGGGGTTGACCCCTGCCAGTGGAAAGATCGGCCATGTGGAAAGGGGCTCTGCCGGGAGGCAGCCTGGGAGCTCTGTGAGCCCCTCTTGCCCTCTCCTGCCCTGTCAGCCTCCAGGCTCATGCCCCTGCTGATCCCTGATATAACCCCCTTCCCCCGATGTAGCCCCTTCCCCAGGCCGGCAAGGCCAGAGCCCCAGCCCACGCCGGGCCTGATGACTGCTTTTCAGAGGATGACGTGTTTCTGGCCTCCGAGGAGGAGAGACAGGAGTACGTGCTCAATGACAGCGGAATCATCTTCCGAGGCGTGGAGAAGCACATCCGAGCCCAGGGCTGGAACTTCGGGCAGGTCTCCAGGGGCACAGGCCAAGCAGGGGGGCAGGCGGGGGGTCGGGGGTGCAGCATCAGCCCAGGGGCTCTCTGTGTGCTCACTTCTTCCCAGGAGGGACATGCTGGGCTCTTCAAGCAAACCCATTCCTTTATTCCTCTATGACTAGTTGTGCTGGGGCTTTGGGGAAAGGAGGTGCTTGTGAATATACTTGGGAAACAGAACAGGTCGGTTCTGTTGTGGACAGAAAAGTAGGTTCTCAAGCTTGAGTGTGCACCAGGATCACATAGAGAGCTCGTAAAACACGCAGATGGCTGCGCCTCCCTCACAGCTGCTGATTCAGTGGGCCTTGGGTGGGGTCTGAGGATTTCCATTTCTAACAAGGTTCTGGATGGTGCTGACATGGCTGGCCTGGGACCAGACTTTTAGAATCAGTGGCTTAGTTTCTATATAAGGTGCGATGTGGGAAGGAAGTCAAAGTGGTAGACATGGAAGCAGAGGGAATTCAGAAAAATGTAAAAGAAAACCCCCTGAGGGACTGCAGGAGGCTTCGCCACAGGGTCACCATGTCAGGGCTGTATGTCCGCAGTTGGGCAGGATCTGGACAGATGGAGGGAAGAGTAGATAGAACAGCATGGTGGGGAGGTCCTGCTGTTGTCTGCTGGGCCCGTGAGATGAAGTGGGAAGAAGGATACAGGAAGAAGGTGGTAAGGAAGGCTGAGGATCCAAACTGTCAGGCTGGGGAGCAGGGGGTTGAAAGCATTTGGGGCCCAGAGACTGGGCAGGGATGATACAGTAGAGAGTTTAGGGTCTGCCTGAGAGGTAACCTCTTCTCAACACCTGATTTTGCTTGGCATGTAAGAAAGTCAGCCCAAGGATTCCAGACTTTCCAAATATTCAGGACCAGAAATCTTAATTTGTATAAAACTCCCCCAGTTTTCAATGCTCTTGATTACTTCAAATGTATTTGAAAAAAAGCATGTAACCCCAGCAAACTTGCCAGTGGGACAGAGATGGTGTCTCAGTTACCCATTCTATATGCTTTGCTGTGAGTGGCAGGGAGGCACGGGGGACTGTGGAGTGGGATGGGCTGTGAGGAAGGTTGATCTCCAGGTTCTCAGCAACTCCATGAGGAAGTGTCTCTGAGACTTGGGGATGCTCTGTGGGAGGGAAGGCCAGGGGTTATGAAATCTCCTGCAGGACACAAGTGACCAACAGCATGGGGTGGTGGGGGGGGTGGGATCTGGAATGTGAAGGAAGCCAGGCCTCTAATGCAGTGTCTCCGGGCACAGTTTGAGGAGGACATCCTGAGCATCTGCCTCTCCCTCCTGGACCGAAGTCCCAGTCACCAAGACGACCCAGCTGCTGACGTGTCCCGCCGTCACGACCCCATCTACATCACCAGAGTCATCAGCGCCATGGTGAGCACTCCACTGTCCCTCAGGCACACTCACTCATGGTTCCCCAGGCCAGCCCCAGGGCCTATAATTTTTCCAAATCATCTCTTATTTTAATTCTCTATTATTGCCACAACAAACCACCCAAAACTCAGTGGCATAAGACGATCATTTGTCATGGTTATAATTTTGCAGATCAGGGAGTTGGACAGGGCACCATGGGGATGGCTTGTCTCTGCTCCAAGGTGCTCCAGCTTGGGGTGTCCAGATGGCTACAGGGGTCTGGGATGGTTTGATGGAGCTGTATATCTGGGACCTTGGTTCTGACCATCATATAGTCCTGGGTTCTCTTCCTGAATTTGTCTGCTTGAGCTGGAATGTCAAGATGGCTTCTTCACTTTCACACCTGGCCCTGGATGGGAGGGTTGGAACAGCAGGGATTGACCAGCCATCACTGTCTCTCCATGCAGCCTTTCCATGTGGCTAACTGGGGTCTATTCATAGCATGGCAGTCTCAGGGTAACTGAACACAGCAGCTGGCTTCACTCTAAGCCATAATTCCAGAAAGGAAATAGGGGCTGCCAGTCTTATAACACCTGGGTCTAGAAATGGATACAGCAGTGCTTCTACCACAGTCATTTTCAAAGTTGCCCTGGCCCAGTCCAGATTAGGGAGCGGGCACACAGACCCACCTCTTGCGGGAGGGTTACATCTTTAATCTACCATATGCAACAGTGCTTCCCCTCAAAAGGTGCTTCCCCTTCAGAAGGCCTTCTAGCACTCTCTATAACAAGCAGGTGTTAAGATCAGTAGGTTGGTATCTGTGATTCCAAAAACTGACAATGCAATTTTTCTCGTATTTGATGCTCTCAATTCCTTAAGGCCTCAGAGAGAAGTGTTAGCACAGAAAATCCAACCCTGTGACCCATTTCAAACAGCACAGTGTCACACCCAGGGGACAGCAACATAGGCTCCTGAGTCACAGTGCTAAACTGAGGGTCACCCCTTTTACTAATTTGTTTTGTGATTTGGCAAGTCCTTCAGCCCCTCTGAATCTGGTGTTCTCATGAGAAAATAAAAAAGGAGAATAATAGAACATGCATCATTGACATAGACAAAGCCCTTAGAACAGCGCCCAGCACACAGCAAGCAGTTAATGAAAATTAGCTGTCTCTGGGATTATGCCAATAACAGTCTCCCCAAAGTAAACCGTTCAAGACAGAAAATGCTTTAAAACCAGAGATGATCTCCAACCATAGAGTATCCCAATGGAAGGAAACGAAAACTCATAAATGGTGGCCAACGTGTATAAATGAAGACAAAAGATGCTCCCAGTTTTCAGACAGTTTAAAAGCAAGGGGTGACTCCGCACCCCTGGGCGCTCCACAGTTCGAGGGCCCCGAAGAGGGAACCCTGGCCTAGTGGTCGACCCGTGCCCTCGCCTGCCCAGGTGAACAGCAACAACGACCGCGGTGTGGTGCAAGGCCAGTGGCAGGGCAAGTATGGCGGCGGCACCAGCCCTCTGCACTGGCGCGGCAGCGTGGACATTCTCCGCAAGTGGTTCAAGGGCAGGTTCAAGCCAGTCAAGTACGGCCAGTGCTGGGTCTTCGCCGGAGTCATGTGCACAGGTACCCTGGGACAGAAGGTCCTCATCTCCCAACCTGCTCCAGGGTCCTTAGTTGGCGTTCATTTTGCATGTATTTACATAACCCTGCCCCCAGTCTTTATTGAGATGAGGAACAGATGTGGTTAAAGAAGAAAGCAAGCAGATAATTCATTTATGTGCCTTTTGATCTTTAATTTGCAGAAGGACTCCCCCCTCCCTCTGCCTCCAGCACAGTGAGTGCCCTTGGGGGAGTCCTGTGGTCCCCCAGGTCTCAGGATACCTCAGGAAAATAAATATTATATGGCCTCCAAGCTCCCTCCATCTCAGAGGCCATCCCCTGAGAAAATGGTGGTGTTTCTCAGAGTGGAGCAGAAGCCTCAACCCTGGCAAAATATACAGAAAGGGCAGGGAGACCAGAAATGAGGCTGAGCACCTGCTGGGGAGACCTGATCCCTCTCCCTAAGTCCTAGCCTGTTTCTGGAGCCTCTCGAGCCTCCTGCTCTTCAGTCCTTAGGTGCTTGGGGATTGCAACGCGTGTTGTATCCAACTTTAACTCAGCCCACGACACGGACAGGAACCTGAGCGTGGACAAATACGTGGACTCCTTCGGGCGGACCCTGGAAGACCTGACAGAAGACAGCATGTGGTGGGTTCAAGGCCCGCAGGGCCCCAGGGCAGCCCCGCCCAGCCCCAGGGGCTCCCGAGACAGACCTGGATCTGGAGCTCAGCTTTCCTGAGTCTGACCAGTTCTGGAAGGAGTGAGAGACACCCAGCAGAGGGGGAGTCCTTCTGAGATCTGGGGGGCCTTAGACAAGTGACTAAGAGGTCAAGAGGAGCGCTCAAGAATTGACTGCCTGCAGTCAATGTGAACCCCCATTCACCCTTCTTTGGGAATGTGAGCCCTTCCCACAATTCCCATGACTTGAAGGGAGGCGAGAGTCCCTCTGCGTAGTTCCCTGTCTGTATCGTGCTCCTGCTTCCCATCAGCTGCCTGTGCCCCTCACTCTGTGTCTCAGGTGGGAAACAACTCTTTCCACAAACTTAAAAAAATTAAATTTCAATTTAATTTTTGAAATAGAAAATACACTCATGTGCTTTAACATTCGAAAGGTACAAAATGGATTACAGTGAAGTCTCCACCCACCCGAATCCTGCCCCCCATCCTCTTCCTGATAGGACTAGTTTACTCCATCTCCTTTCAAAGAAAGGCCCAGCAGGACGTACATCTACACAGATCCCTGCATCCTGCTTTCTGCCCCCTTAATAATGGCCTCATAGTGTATACTGTTCTTGCTCATACATTTAATGATTCCATGTGAATACACACAGGTTCTCCTTATTGTTTCTTTGCAATGTTTAAAGTATTACAAATAATACCACACCCCCTGAGCACCTAGTCGATGCCAGCCCCAGTTCTAAGTGGTATTCATTAACTCGTGGTATATATAACTCATGCATTCCTCCAAACAACCTTGTGAGCAAGTCAGTATTATTGTCTCTGTTTTGAAAATGAATAAACTGAGAAGCACAGAGAGATTAAGTAACTTGTCTAAGGATACACAGCTAGTGAGCGGAAGAGCAGCAGTATGAACCTGGGCTGTCCTTCAATTGGATGGAGAAACCATTGTTTTTCTAACCACCTCACAGGGATGGACCAAATGTTTTCTTCACAAACAAAGCTTCAGTCAATAACCTTGTCCAAAAGTCAGGTCACTCGTGTACCTTTTGTCTAAAGAGTAGGGGAAACGGTGAAGTGTGTACAGTACAGAAACGCAGGCGGCCTCAGCCTCCCTGTTCTTAGCCTGTCCTCCAGTCACCCGCAGGGGATTCTCCAGCCTCAATCCTGCTCTGCTCCTCTCTCCTCTCCAGCCCTTTTTTTTTTGGTTCTCTTTACTCGCTCTCCCAGTAGGAATACCAAAAAACTACATTCCTCAAGCAGAATGGACAGACACTTCTCTTCTATGTTGGGGCCTCTGTCACCATGCAGGCCATCAGAGTCCTGGCTTTCACGCCCAAATGCTTATCATTTTCCCAAAAACCATCACCTCCCTGACAAGGATTCTGAGGCCAGCTGTAAAGATGCCAAGTCCAGCAAAGCAGGGTTTCTATCTGTTGCTTCCTTACTGTGTGACCCTGTACATATGATATCTCTTTTCCTAGTCTCATACTATCATCTCTAACACAGGAAACTTAAAATAAGGCCGGAATTCCTTTCCTGGGTCTACAGAACTCTGTATAATCTGAACCCTACTGTCCACCATGCTTGCCACAGTCCAGAGATATTTACATACTTTCTGTTCCTTGAACACACCAAGCTTTCTCTTGTCTCAGGGCCTTTGCACATTCTGTTCCTCCGGCCTTAGACACTATTCCCTTCACTCTCTCTGTGACTAATTCTGATTTAAGTCTCATTTTAGATGTCATTTACCTGGAGAAGTTTTTCAACAATCTCTATCTTGCATTTGTTTTATTTATCTACTTTAGCTACTTATTTAACTTTGCCTGCCTCCCTGTCAGTCTTTCTTAGAATATAATCTGCATGAGGGCAAGAATCTTCTGTCTTATTTATAGCTGTTATTTCTGGTACCTGATCAACACCTTCTTGAAAAACACACGAATGGCATCTGCTCACCCATACTGTGGAGTGAATGGCTCTCATATCCTAGCACAGTGCTCAAACAGACTGAGGACCCCAGTCCAGGCTCTAAGCAGGATCTTCCCCTCCTGCGGGCCTCTGTGCTCACTGTAGGCCACCCTGCCCCATCCTCTCTCTGTGGCAGGAATTTCCATGTCTGGAATGAGAGCTGGTTTGCCCGGCAGGACCTGGGCCCCTCTTACAATGGCTGGCAGGTTCTGGATGCCACCCCCCAGGAGGAGAGTGAAGGTACGGGCTCAGCCGGGTGGGTCTCAGACCCTGAGCCTCCTCGCCCAGGCCGCTCACGCCCACCCCTCCTGCCCAGGAGTGTTCCGATGCGGCCCGGCCTCCGTCACCGCCATCCGTGAGGGCGACGTGCACCTGGCCCATGATGGCCCCTTTGTGTTTGCCGAGGTCAACGCGGACTACATCACCTGGCTCTGGCATGGCGACGAGCGCCGGGAGCGTGTGTACTCGGACACGAAGAAGATCGGGAGGTGCATCAGCACCAAGGCGGTGGGCAGTGACTCCCGAGTGGACATCACAGGCCTCTACAAGTATCCGGAAGGTAAGGGCAATATGGCAGCCTCATTAGCCTCCCACGATGGCCGGCTGCTGCAGGGTTTACCTCATGCACTGGAGCCAGCCCATCCCTTGTGCAAGGTGGAGAGAGCTTGCTTGCAGCACTGTCTCTGTGCCTGGGGCTAAGTGCCTTTATTTTATGTTAATGTTTCCCCTGTTTGCTAAGTAGAAGACTTCCCATATTTAATAATGCTAATCATTTTTCTTGAACCCTTAGCACATACCTAGTACTGTATTAGGCATATTCGCCAATGATAATAATAATAATAATTACAACTATTAATAATAATAGTGATGATAGTTACAGGTATTGTTTATTAAATTTATTAAAACATAGCACTAGGCACAGTTCTAAATAATGGTAATAATAGCAGCTCCTATTTATCATCTGTTAATGTCTACTAATTTATGGTCGCTGGTTTATAGAAAAGTGGGTACTCGTTGGGGTATAAAAACAAAACATTTGTATTTTTTCTAGTAGTTTCTTCCATCTATATACTCTAAAAGTCACACTTTCCCACAAAATAATGGGTCCTTTAGCAGTGCTATGATTTGATCCATATATTTTCAGCCATTTCTGTTTGTTAAAACAATGGTATTCAAAAGTTAAGACTTAAAGTTCAAACTTGAATTAGAACTTGTCTCCTCCCCTCCCCTGAGCACAAGCTAGTGACACCAGAAGGCTGCTAAGGAGGGACACAGGCTGCTTGGGATGCTTCCCCCCACCTTTGTCTGCTCTGCAGCTCTGGGTGCACATTGGAATCACTGGGCCCTGTTTTCGTTATAGAGATTAAACAACTATTATTAATTTGCCCAGGATTCTTTGGGTCACTAATTTGGCCTGTGCTCAGCTAGAATGGCTCATCACCTTCCAGTGTGTCAGGTAGCACATGGTACACATCTGGGACTGCTGGGCCTCTCTCAACGCTTGAGCTCTCATGGTCATTCTTGCTGCCTCAAGTGTACTGGAAGTATTCGCCAAGGAAATTAGGCAAGAAAAAGAAACAGATCTGTTTGACAAGTGGTGTTGGGAAAGCTGGATATTCACATGTGAAAGAATGAAGTTGGACACTTCTCTTATACCGCTACAAAAATTAACTCAAAATTGATCAAACATCTAAATGTAAAACCTGACAATTTAAAACTCTTAGAAGGAAAAAGGAGAAAAGCATCGTGACATTGATTTGGCATTAATTTCTTGGCTATGACACCAAAAGTTGGCCTCCCACCTCACACCATACACAAAAATTAACTTAAAATTGATCATAGGTTTATATACAAGAGCTAAAATGATAAACCTTTTTGTAAAACAGGCGTTAAAGGTGGCCTTTTTAGATATGACATCAAGAATACAAGTGACAGAAGGAAAAACTGATAAATTGAACTTCATCAAAATTTAAAACTTGTGTTCCAAACTATACTATCAAGCAAGTGGAAAGAGGTAGCAACTTTGCACTTGGTAGTTAGGGGAATGCCCCACTCATGAATCATTTAATAAAGCCACTTAGATCTCAAAAAAAAGTGGAAAGAAGTAGAAAATATTTGCAAATCATGTGTCTAATAAGGGACCTATATCCAGAATAGGCAATGAACTCTTACAGCTCAATGAAGAGATAGTCCAATGTCTTAAATGGGCAAAGGATTGGAAGAGCTATTTCTCCAAGGATGATATACCTGAAAGATGTTTTACATCATTATTCATTAGGGAAATGCAAATCAAAACCACAAAAACATACCGCTCCCCACCCACTAGGACTGCTGTAACCCAGAACATTTAGAGTAAGTGCTGGCGAGGATATGGAGAAACTGGAACACACGTACATCGTGGGACTGTACAATGGTGCAATCACAGTCTTTGGCAGAGAAATGAAACATTTCCATAGTACAAATACCGTGGGCCAGAATAAAGAGTTCCACCTGCATTTAAATAATGGAATGTTAAGGAAACATTCATGTCCACATGGAGGTCACTCAGTACTCAGGTCCTTGGGGGAAATGTTTGGGAAGGAGTGGTGAGGGAGGTAAGTGGGGGGAAGGGGGGGTTCAGGGGGAAGACTGCTCAGTTCAGGTTTCAAGGAGGGAAACGTCAGATCCGGAAATGATCAGGATGGAATCAGGACTGGAGTGGGAGGTGGAGCCTGTCTTCCCAAGAAGGGAGGGGACATTCTTAAGCATTGAGCTCACTACCTGGCCTGTGGGCTTTTTGCCCCTCACTTTACAGATGGGAAATCTGAGCCTCAAAGGGCCTAAGTAATGAGGCTAGTAATAACAGCACATAGTCATCAGTGGCAAACTGACATTATCTGATGGGAGGAGAAGACAGATTCTAGAGATAATATGGATGCTCAGCAGGACTTGGTGACTTCTGAGTTGTGGGTGTTGAGGGGGTGGAAATTGCCAACGGCACTGGGCACTGCCGGTTTCTGGCTGTGCATTGGGTGAATGGGCTATTTGCCGAATGAACGGTGGGTGAATGGCAGAGCTATGAGTGAGACAGGAAATGCTGCTGGCCAGCAGATGCGGAGTTCGAGGGCCCTGTGGTGCATCCTGGGAGCAGGGGCTGTCCTGTTGCCAAAGTAATGGTCTGTAGGTCAAAAGTGAGGTCTGTTCTAGCAGCAGGAAAAGTGGGAAATCAAATGTCCTGCATTCACATGTCTACGCGAACCCTGCAGATGGCACCTCCAGTGCAGCCGCCCGGGGGGAACAGGGCAGAGCCCAGGGAGAACCAGAGTCCACCCTCATTGAGAGAGCGCCCATCTCAGCTGTGTAACCCATTACTGCCAGTAGAGAGTAGGAAGGGAGTTTAAGGTCATGGAAATTGGAATTAGACTGCGGGGTTTCACATGTGGCTCCCTTACCAATTGCTTTACTTCTCTGTGTCTTGGGCTCCTTATCTGGAAAACGATAACAGTCATTTTATCATCCCCTTTTCTGGGGATGATGACAGTCCCACCTCCTGGAGGGAGGATGGAACTGTGGGCTTAGCACATAGTAAGTCTGCAGATGTGACAGTCATCGTACCCTGAGCCTGGAGACCCAGTGGCCAGAGAAGCTGCAAAAACCTCTGCTTTGGGTAAAATGTCCTGACCTGAAATTGCTGGCAACTGATTAAAAAAATGTTTAAATAGTCTCAGACCAAGCACAACACATGACAGGTCTGCCCATGGCTCCTGGGCTGCCAGTCTGTCGTGGCCTCCAACTGCCACAGTAAGTTACAGCGGAGACGCGGTGGTGGTTTTGCCCGGAGGAGGGAAAAGGCCGACAGGCTCCGGGATGGTAGGGCTGGTGGGGAGGAAGGGGCGGCCGGCTCAGCACGCCCGTGCCCTCCGCAGGCTCCCGGAAGGAGCGGCAGGTGTACCGCAAGGCGGTGAGGAAGCTGTTCGGCGTGGACGCCTGTGGGAGGAGGGACCGGGTCCGCAGGGCCGGCGGCCGCGGTCTCTGGCGCGACGACCTCCTGGAGCCCGCCACCAAGCCCTGCATCACCGGCAAGTTCAAGATTCTGGAGCCGCCCGTGCTGGGCCACGACCTGAGTCTGGCCCTGTGCTTGGTCAACCTCACCTCCCGGGCCCAGCGGGTCCGGGTCAACCTGAGCGGGGCCACCATCCTCTACACGCGCAGGCCGGTGGCAGAGATACTGCGCGAATCCCACTCAGTGAGGCTGGGGCCCGAGGAAGGTAAGACGCCGGGGCGGGTGGGACCTGCCCTGCCCACACCTTTTCCAGGAGGGTTGGGGGCAGGGACAGCTCCCCAGGGTCCCAGGGCCATTCCCAGGCCCTTTCTGAGGGTTGTGCCAGTGCTTGGCTCTTTTCTCCACTTTACAGACGAGAAAAGTGAGTCTCAGAGGAGTTAAGTAATGAGAATAGTAATAAAGTCCACAATCATCTGAAGAGAGGACCCCAATTAGTATGACTATTTCCAGGTGGAATAAATACCTCCTGGGAGATTTCACAGTATGGATATGCCCCGTGTTATCGTTCTCAAACCCAACACATTCTGGAGCCCACCTGTCCAGGTGTTCTGCACCAGAGGGTGGGCCCGCGACAGGTGCCGAGCTCGTGCTCACCTGTGCCAAGCGCCCCTCTCCTGAGAAGTCTGTACTGAAGCTGTTATAGGGCAGCCCGGATATTGAACGGGTTCCTGGCTGTGGGTCCTCACCCGCGGGCTTCCAAGGGACTTATGAATACTCCACTACAGGCACACACAAAAGGTTCACAAAAGGTTTATTTACAAGGGAAAAGGAAATAAGGAAAATGTACAACTCAGGGAGAAAATAGGGAAATAAAGTCTTTAATGCGTCCTACCCGATCCCACGACCTGGAAACCCAAAGGCACTCTCAGAGCTGGCCTGTCGCTGCGAGCTGGCGGGGAGCCAAAATGGGGGATCCCCTCTAAAGCCCACGTGTCTGGCTTTATACCAACCTGGCTGCTGAACCCCACCCTCAGGTCCCAGCCACCTTCCCTTGGGTGGGGATGGGATTTGGAGTTCCCAGTGTCTTTGGCTTTGGCCTGGGGTGGGGGTGGAGTCCACAAAGCCTGCATGGGATTAGCTTTAGGACATCCTGTTCCCCCTAACAAAACAAGCTCTCCTGCCTCCCCTCCCCTGCACCCTGCTGCTCTCCTCTCCCCTCCCTCCCCCACCCCTTTCTCCCTCCCTCCCCCCCTCCATCCTTTCCCCTCCCCGCCTCTGCCACCTCTTCTTTCTCCCCTTACTCTTACTCGCCCCTTCTCTGTCCCTCTCCTTTCACTCCCCTTCTGAGCACAGAATTCAATCACACCCAGACGCTGTCCTCCGAGTTAGTCGCTGATGAAGTCAAGTGTGTGTGTTTTGACAAAGTGTGAAAACTTGTGAAGGAGAAGTCACACACTTTCCACTTCTTTGTCATTTATTTTTCACAAAATCTAAATCACAAAGGAATACTTCATAAGGAAATCGTAATGAACCTACACTTTTCTCAGCTTTTAGCAGATTTTTTTCCATTAAAAGTGATACCTATTCGGGCCTCCCCAATGGCGCAGCGGTTGAGCACTGGGTTGCGAAGCTGCCCGTGGCCTCTGCGGCCTCGGTTCGATCCCCGGCTGCTCCCCGGCCACCAGAGGAGGGTCCCACATGGCGCGCAGACCTCTCCTGCCGCCCGCTGCTCCCCTCAGCAGTGTACTTCGGTCCTTCTGCCTGCTCTGCTCCCTGCTCTGGCTCTGGTGAATTCTCTCACCCTCCCACACTTCTGACTGTACCCAGTGCTTGTATAAATAATAAATAAATAAATCTTTAAAAAAAAAAAAAAGAAACCTTTAAAAAAAAAAAAAAGTGATACCTATTCTTTCAAGACTTAGAGAGCAGGAGCGAAGATCCCCTGTCATCACCACCCATCTGCAGTTTCCAAGCAAACTGCTAGGGCCTGTTGCTTCTGAGAAACAGTTGTAATTATATTGCAAACATTCATTAGTGCCCTTCTCTTTCCACATTACATTGTAATTTAAATATTTTTATAAGCTTTTCATTAACATTTTGATAGATACATGTAATCTTTAAATAAATAGATGATGATTTATATTTTGTCTTCGGGGTGGTTATTACCTTATTGTTATTAAAAAGCACAAAAGTAGACATCTTGGTGCAAAAAAAAATCACTTTCTCATCTGTATCGTTTACTGTTTTATTACAAGAGAGTCACAAAAATGGAATTACCAAGCTGAATGATATGATTCTTAAGTTATTAAAATCTGTGATTTTTAAATTAATAGACATTTTAAGCAACTTTGGCTTAAAAAAAAACATTGAGCAGCACGTCTCATATACCCCCTCACCACCTCCCACCCTCCTTGGTACCAACACTTGCACTAGTGTAGTGAGCTTGTTGCAGTGATGGCCAGCAACTGCGCACTGTTATTTTAACACACTGTTATTTTTAACACAGAGTTGACATCAGGGTTCACTCTGTATTGTACATCCTGTGGGTTTTGACAAATGTATAAATCCACCATTAGAGTGTCGTGCAGAACAGCTTCACTGCTCTTTAACTGCCTGTTCTTTATTCATTGCTCCCTCCCTCCACTCTAACCCTGGCAACCACTGTTCTTACTGGCTCCACAGTTTTGCCTTTTCATAGACATCGTGTAGTTGGCTCATACTAAGGAGTCTTTCCAGGATTGGCTTCTTTCACTTACAAATAGCACTTGAGATTCCTCCACAGGTTGGTGTGGTTGGTAGCTTATTTCTTTATAGCACTGAATAGTATTCCACTATGTCATTGTGCCACAATTTGTTTATTCACTCACCTATTCCAGGTTGCTTCCAAGTTTGGGTAATTATGAATAAACATCCACATGCAGGCTTTTTGTGTGAAAGGAAGTTTTCAACTCATGTGGTGGAAGCCAAGGAGCGTGATTGCTCCATGGTCTGATAACAGCAGGTTTCGTTTTCTAAGAAACTGCCAAACTGTCTTCAAAGTGGCTGTGCCATTTTTCATTCCCACTGACAACGAATGAGAATTCTTGTTGCTCCACATCCTCTCCGGCATTTGGTGCTGTCAGTATTTGGGATTTTTGCCATTCTCATAAGTATACAGTCTCGTTTTAATTTGCAGTTCCTTGATGATGTTGATGTCGAGAATCTTTTCATAGGAGAGGTCCAGTTTTTTGCCCATTTTTTAATCATGTTATTTGTTGTCTTACTATTGAGTTTTAAGTGTTCTTTGTATATTTTGGATCACAGCCTTTTATCAGATATTTCCTTTGCAACTATTTCCTCCCATCTGTGACTAGTCTCCTTTCTTGACAGTGTCTTTCACAGAGCAGAAGTTTTCAATTTTAATGAAATGCAACTTGTTGGTTTTTTTTTTTCTTTTATGGATCAGGGTTCAGTGTTGTATTTTAAGAGTCATCATCTAGGTTTTCACCCACCTTATCTAGAAACTTTATAGTCTCGCATTTCATGTTTAGGTTTATGATCCATTTTTTTTTTTTTTTAATTTTCTAGAGGCATGTCTTATTTATTTATTTATTGTTTGTTTGTTTGTTTGATACATGCACTGGGTACAGTCAGAAGCGTGGGAGGGTGAGAGAATTCACCAGAGCCAGAGCGGGGAGCAGAGCAGGCAGAAGGACCGAAGTACACTGCTGAGGGGAGCAGCGGGCGGCAGGAGAGGTCTGCGCGCCATGTGGGACCCTCCTCTGGTGGCCGGGGAGCAGCCGGGGATCGAACCGGCTGCAGAGGCTGCAGGCAGCTTCGCAACCCAGCGCTCAACCGCTGCGCCACCGGGGAGGCCCAGTTTATGATCCATTTTTAGTTCATTTTTGTTAAGGGTTGAGGTCTGCGTCTAGATTCATTTTTTTCTTTTTTTTTTGCATGTGAATATCCAGTTGTTCCAGTGCCATTTATTGAAAAGACTATCTTTTCTCCATACCATTCCCTTTGCTCGTTTGTCAGGGATCAGTGGACTATGTTTGTGTGAGTTTATGGGGGCCCTATTTTGTTTAGTGATGTATTTGGCTATTCTTCACCAATACTACACTGTTTTGATTACTGGTGTCTTATATTAAGCCTTGAAGTTGGGCAGCATCAGTCCTCTGCTATTGTTCTTCTCCTTTGATCATGAATAGGACATATTAGGTGCTCAGTAAGCAGTGAGTAAATTCCCAGTGGGATGAATCTTTGATGGACTGAGACGCTTCTATCTTGAGTTATTAGGGAAATTTAAAACACATCTCCAAGAGCTTTTGGAGAGACAGGCTGGAGTTGTGGTACTGGTTGGCCTGATTTTGACTCACTTCTCATCTTGATGCCTGGATTTACTTGCTCTGTGACACTGGACAAGAAATTATTCTCTGACCCTAGCTTTGTTTCTGTGTGACGTGATTAAAGTAGTACCTGTCTTGGGTTGGTTACAAGAACCAGAGAAGACATAAAGTATGAATTGAGCCTTCCCTTCCTCTTTCTGGGCACCACCACCAACAAAAAAAGTCACACCCCCAATTCCCACCTCTGCTTTCCCTTCCAGAGAAAAAGATCCCAATCACAATACCTTACTCTCAATATAAGGAAGACCTGACGGAGGACAAGAAGATCTTGATGGCGGCCATGTGCCATATCATCAAGGGAGAGAAGCTCCTGGTAGAGAAGGACATTACCCTGGAGGACTTCATCACCATCAAGGTGACTCCCATCTGCATCCAACGCCCTCGCCCTAGAAGGCCCCTGTCAGGGCTGGAAGAGAGCATCAGAAGCTGGCGGGCTTGTGCTTTTAACCGCAGCTTCAGCTCTCTAGCAATGGGGCGGAGAGGTGTGGCTGTGGGGAGATGGTGTGATGATGGGGTTCAGTAATGAAGTATGTAGAAACGGGGTAAACATGATTAATGTCTTACCAGGCCCATGGGTTTCTCATGGGCGCTGAGGAGGTAGAGGGATGACTTACAGGTGTTGCCCCTCCAGGTTCTGAGCCCGGCCACAGTGGGAGTGGCCGTTGTGGTGGAAGTGATGGTGGCCAACCCCCTCTTTGAGAAAGTGGAGGACTGTGTGCTGATGGTGGAGGGAAGCGGCCTTCTCCAGGGACAGCTCAGCATCAAGTAAGTGCCGTGCTAGGGTTGTGGGGGTTGCCTTCCTTGTAAGATGGGTAAGCTAGAGGGGTGCAGGAGAGATTCTGGACCCCCAGGAACCAGTCCACTGTCTAGGCACATCAGCCTGCCTTCATTTATTCATTCCTTCATTTATTTAATCTCTAACTCACACAATCACATAACGCATCCACTCATTCACATTTTTACTCACTTCTTATTCATTTGCTCCCTCATCCATTCATTGACTCCTTTATTCATGCCTTTATTCATTCACTATTCATTCCTTCACTCAACTCAGTTTTGACTGGCTCTTTCATTAACTTGGTCTTTTTTAAGGTGCTCACTCATTTACCCGCTCACTCATTCCCACATAGCCCACTCAGCCATACACTCATTTACTTATTCATTCTCCGTCATTCACTCACTCATGCCTATTGAGTCAGTACTGATCACACTGACCTTTGCAGTGGGTCACAGTCCGTTGTTGGAAATATCAAGATGAGCAGATGGGGTTCTGCCTGGAGAAGGGCTTTCAGAGACAGGTGACCCTTCAAATGCAGATAGTGTGATTTGTTCAAACAGAAGGACGGGTCCTCAAGGTCCCAGTGGTCAGAGGCAGCCCTTGAATGGGGGCCAGGTGGGGCCAGAGAAAAACCTATTAGAGCTGATGTTCAAACTGGGCCTTCAGTGATGAATCAAGGAGCTTTGCAGGTATCCAGAGGATGAGGGCTTCTGATTCAGGTTCTTGTGATTGATGTAGTCAAGAGAAAGTCTCCTGGAAAAAAGTGAAACTTGACCTGGGCCTTAGGTGTGGTTGGACTCAGAAGGGCATCCTAGTGAGAAGACAAAAGCCCAGAGACATCAGAGACAAAAGCCCAGAGAAGTGTGAGGTATGTTCAGGGTGCAGGGAGGAGACTGGTCCTGCAGGTTGGAAAGAGTGCAAAGTGGCGAGAGGGCAAATGGTGTGGGAAGCATGTTGACAAGGCTTAAATGTCAAGGGCCTGCAAGGCCACAGACTGGCAGGGCAGGCTCAGGAAGGAGAGAGGCTAATAACCTACCTTTCTCCTGCCTCCTCTCCCCAGAGTGCCCAGACTGGAGCCCCAGGAGAAGGCCTCCGTCCAGTTCAACATCACCCCTTCCAAGAGTGGCCCAAGGCAGCTACAGGTGGACCTCGTCAGCCCCCACTTCCCAGACATCAAGGGCTTTGTGATCATCCACGTGGCCACAGCCAAGTGACAGGCCGCGAAGGGCTAAGAGGGGAGGAGATGGGCCCTGTTTCCCTCCTGCCCATCATTTTACCCCTCCCACGGGGGAGCCAGGAGGTCTGGGTTCCAGTTCTGCTGCAGCTTCTGCCCCACTCTGTAAATGTCAGCGAGTCCCTTCCCCTCCTGAGCCTCAGTTTCCCCAAGTGTAAAATGAGGTGGTAGACTATTCCTTAAACTTTCTGGCAACAGTGGATGGTGAAGGCAGCCTCTACCACACTCATCTAATGCCCTCATTGCCGGGAGACTGACTTGTCCAAGAATGATGAATCCCAGGCCGCCCAGCGCTGCCGCCTCCTACCGGCCAGCTCACCAGCACCCTTGCTGACCCCTGGCTCTCCTTGCCCCTCTCAGCTCTGCCGTGCTCTGACCACACCCACACCTGAGCATCAGCAGTTGTCAGAGAACCCAGAAGTGTTGAAGCCAAAATGTAACCATCCCTCAGGCTCCAACTATACAGAGGGAGGACCCGGCCCGTGGCCTCGGGGTGAGCTCGAGGCAGACTTTGGAGACCACGTGCAGCCATTTACACCATCTAAGTTTATCCCAAAGCCATGTTCCTCAAAAGCATAAGATTCAAAGTCACGGAGGACTTTCCCTCAATGAAAAATAAGCCCAGCAGCTGAGGGGCTGCTGTTCCCTGTAGAAGCTGGAGATAGAGACGGATCCCTCGTGGCTGGGGTGCACTGGGAGACGCAGCCCCCCATCTGCTCCAGTGGTGGCTGGCAGGCCCCTCGAAGTAGCTACACCCATGGTGGACTCAACTCTTCAGAACCAGGACAGTGTGGACTCTGCACACTATCCTCAGCAGTTTACACCACACGCAACCACTCGCTTAGTGTCAAAACAGGACTGAGACTTCTGGGACGAGGACCAGAGTGGAGACCACCGAGCCCTGAAGATAAGGGTATCAGCTGGGAAGGGTCCTGGACAGGCAAAGGAGTCGTAATGAATCACCTGACTTAAGTATCTGAACACAACAGGTAGGTTCTTCTGCAGTGAGATTCCTCCTGGATACAAGTCAAGGGAGAATAATTGATGTCACGGGTCTCTGCAAAAAGGCGCCAGGCAGACGCACAGGCAGTGTTAGGTGGATGAGCCTGTGACTAAGACCTCAATGAAAGCATTTCTTTGCTGAGCCTAGACAGCCTGGGGACAGCTCACAGAGCCCAGAAGAGAAGACGCATTGGGCACGCCAGGCCCTTGGCTCCAGGACCCCTTTCCAAACCGCAGCTTTTATGGATCGTCCATATAAGAGGTGGCACCGGAAGTTCAGAGCAGGCAGTTACCTTCTCAGGGAGGGGCAGCAGGAAGGGACATTGGGGTCATTGGGGACACTGAGGAAGTAGCCAGAGCCAGCGCCCTCCCCCAGCACGGAGAACACTCCTTTCAGCAGGGAAGGCCTGCATGTTGCCAGGTGGTCTCCCCTGGTGGTGGCCCAGACACTTCATTCTTCCAGCAAATTCCAACTGCCTGTCTCAAACTCAACTGTCCTGGTTGAGCTTCCCAGAAAACTGATTCTGAGAGGCAATTTTGGGTGCAGAATGTTGATTAAGCAATGACCTGGGAATCCTCTCCTGTGGGAGGGGAGGGCAGGACGGAGGAGGAGCAGAGGGAGGGATGGAACCATGATGCTGGCCTGCATCCACCCACAGGCAGCTCTGAAGCTAGAATGATGCGCGCGCGCGCGCGCGCGTGTGTGTGTGTGTGTGTGTGTGTGTGTGTGTGTGAAAGTAGCTGAAGGTCATGAGGGCCACCTGCCAGGTATCTCCTCTCCAGTTCAACCCCCCTTGCCCTTGGCACCTCTCACCTGAGCCGAGCTGGCCTGGCGCAGTTACTGGGATAAAACTGGCTGCACAGGTTATTCCAGCCCCAGCTGGAAGCAGAGGCCAGCAGCCAGTCAGGGCACCCTGGCTGGAGAGGGAGAGGAAGGGACATTAAGAGAAGACAACCCGAAGGAGAATGTGGCTGGAAATGCAGCCTTGGCACTGCGCAGAAAGCTGTGCAGGAGGGATTGCCTTTCAGTGAGCAGAGCCACACCCCGACAGTGTCCTCTGCAGAGGAAGGGCAGGACAGGCAATTCAAGACCCAGCAAAGCCCAGAGTTGGCTGGCCATGGGCACCAGGCAGGATGCCAACAACAGGGCTCTGCCTGCAGCATGGGCCTCCCACTACCTCTTCTGAGATCCCTTGGTCTCTTAAAAGCCATGACTTTTGCAGAGGCTCTGGGCACTGAGGTATGTCCGTCACCTGGCTTTCACATGCTGGTGATTGTGGGAGAAAGGGATACCCTCGGTTGGCAAGCTTTCACTGGCAGCCACCAGAGAGTAAATATTTTTTTAGGCTTTGCAGGTCATTAAGTCTGTTCCAACTACTCCACAATGTTCCTGCAGCATGACAGCGGCCATAGACTATACATAAATGAATGAGTGTGGATGTGTTGCAATCAAACTTTATTTACAAAACAGGCGGAGAGCCAGGTTTGGCCCACATGTTGTGGTTTGCTGACCCTGCTGCAGAACAAGGTGCTGGCTCAGCGGCTTCCTCGGGGACTGAGTTCTGATGCCAGGCTGCACCCCAGCCTGGGAGCAGGCCAAACCTGAGCTGAGGCCACGCCCTGAGCAGGCCCCACACTGAAACTTGGGTCACGTTTCAGCTGGTGCCCATGACCCTGGTGAGACCATGACTCAGAGCCTGACAATCCAGATGAGGTCACGACTTCAGTGCTAGAATGAACCCTAAACGTCACACTGAGTCCCGGCTCCTACCACAGCTCAGTCGGGACTTGCCGCTGGCCCTGGGCTGATACTGTCCCATGCTGAGCCCTAACTCAGCCCCGGGCAGCGCCCACAGGAGTGCAAGCCCTCGACCCAACCTCCAGCCGCGTCTCCCCTCAGACTGAGCTCCGCGCCTGGTACTGATTGAATCATGATCCCAAATAGACCTTGATCCCAGACTGAGCTCTGATCCACATGGGGCCTCAACCTAGCCTCACACCGACTCCCGATCTCGCTCAGACCCCAGCCAGAGTGGACTCTAGGTCTTGACTTTGAACTTCTCATTCAGATATAAGCTTCTCAAACCAGGGCCAACATACGCCTGGGTGTACTTGATGTCACTGGGTAAACACAACCTAGAACAGGGGTCCGAGCTTGCCTCCTGCCCCTTGGAGGCACTTGGGCAAAGTGTGAGAAGTGTGGTGAACCCTGCCTCAGCTCTAGCCGTCGGGCTGTGAGCCTGCGTTCACCATCCACTTCCCAAGGAGTAAGCGTGACAGTCCACCACCTGCCCAGGGCCCTCTCCTCCCCGCCTTACAAGTTCACTTCACTTTATCCTTCTGCCGGAAACAAAAGGAACTCTGCTACGCACCTGCCCCCAGAATAGGAGGTGACCCCACTCTTAGTAAAAGGGGATGTTCCTTTCGGCAGGGAAGCTCTGCATGTCCTCCAAGACGGTCCCTCCTGCGGTGTTCCATATACTTCCTTCTTTCTGCAAACACCCCCGCATGGCTTCCTCAAACTCAACTGTCGCAGGCTGAGTTTCCCTGAAAACTGATTGCAAGATGGACACTAGGGGACATTTATAAGGGATGGAAGAGAGGTGGTTCTGGTGGAAGAAAGAGATGTGTCCGATTGGGACTCTTGAGTAGCACTTATGGAAAAATCATTTTCTGCAGTCTCGTGGGGAGGGCACCGTGTCTTCAGCCTGCCTCTGGCACAGCCAGGGCTGCCTGTGTTGGCTCAGGCAGCCATGTGCTCTCCCCTGGGACTTTGACTCTTACGAGGTTAGGATGGAGGGCATGTCCTGAGGCCACCAAAGGTGGTGATGATTGGGAGAGCCCTGGGCAGTGTTCTATGCAGGTGATTTTTGCTGTGACAGTTGCTGTCTTTCTAGTTACCAACGGCTGTCTAGCAGAGCAATCCAGACCTTAAAGCTTAAAATAATGGCCGAAGTTATTTTGCTTGTGAGTCTGCAGTTTGGGCAGAGCTTGACGTGGCTTGACTAAGTGAAGCAGGGGTAGCTGAAAGCGGGGCAGGATCATTGAAGACTTGCTTATTCACATTTCGGGTGGTCAGTGCTGTCAACTGAGACCCTACACTGTGGCTTTCGGACAGAACACCAGTCTACTGCCTCTCCACATGGCGGGGGCTTCCTCATGACATGGTGGCCAGTTGCAAAGGCAAGTATCTTAAAAGACAGTCAGATGGAAGCCATGCTGCCTTTATGCCTGAGGGTTGGAAGTTACCTGGTTTTACATCTACCACGTCCTATTCCTTAAGGCAGTTACAACATACCTCTCAGTTACAATAGAAGGGGAAACAGATCCACAATAAGAAGTGAAAAGATTCTGGAAGAGTGTGTAGGACTGGAAATATTGCTGTAAATATTTTTGAAAATGTACAGTCTGTCATACGGTCTGACCTTCTGAAGACTCATGAAATCCCATATTTCTCTATGTCTATTCTGCCTCTTAGTATTCACTCTAATCTGTTCTTGATTTCTTCTCCATCCCCTTTTGCTTAAATCTGAGAAAGCATCTATGAGTTTAAATGCTAAAAACTATAAAATGCTGATAAAAGAAATCACAGAAGATCTAAATAAATGAGGAGAACCACAATATTCATGGATTGGCAGTATCAGCATAGTTAAGAAGTTAATTCTCCCCTGATATATAGGTTTGATGCAATTAAAGCTTCTATTAAAAAACCCAGCAAGAAAATTTGATATAATTGGAATTCATCAAAAGTCAAAATTTCTGATCTGCAAAAGATCTTGTTAAAAGAATGAAAAGACAATCTACACAGTAGAAGAAAAGTTTGCAAACTACATATCTGACAAATAACTAGTATCTAGGCTATACAAAGTCTCAAAATTCAACCGTAAAAAAGGAATCAAGAAAATGCTCAAGACAAGAAGCTTTTCATGAAGAGGATATACAGATGGCAAAGATGCACATGAAAGATGTTCAATATATTACCCATTAGGGAAATGCAAATTAAAATCACGAGATAACACTAAAAACAGAGTGACTAAAAAAAATTTTAAGTGACTGCCAACTCTTGGCAAGAATGTAAAAAACTTGATCACTGTTACATTGTTGGTGTAAATGTAAAATGTTACAGCCACTCTGGAAAATAGCTTGGCAGTTTCTTCTTTAAAAAAATACAACTAACATACAATCCAGTGCTTACAATCTTGGGCATTTATTTCAAAAAATGAACCATATATCCACACAAAAACCTGTACAAGGATGGTTATAGCAGCTTTATTGGAGTGGCCAAGAAACTGTAAATATCCTAGATGTCCTTCAAGTGGTAAATAATTAAACTGTAGTATATCCATTCCATGGACTACTACTCAGCAATAAAAAGGAAAAGGCTAATAATAAACACAATACCTGGAGGAATCCCCATGGAATTACCTCCAGTGGGGAAAAATAGGCAATCTCAAAAGTTATATACTGTGTGATTCAATTTATATAATTCTTTAATAAAAAAACACCCACCATCCATTCATTTTACCCCCATTACCCTTGCTCCCATCCCCCATCCTTCTGACCTCTAGTAACTTCATCCATCTTCATGTCCACTAGTTTATTTTTGTCTTGTCTGTTTTTCCTGTTTCCTTATACTGCTCATCCAATAGTTCTTTTTCTAATTTTGCTTTGCATAATCCCCTCTATTTCCTTCCATTTTGCTGCAAATGGCAAAATTTCATCTTTCCTAGTAGCTGAATAATATTTTATTGTGCACATATACCACATCTTTATCCACCCATCAGTGGGCACTTGCTGCTTCCATTTCTTAGCCACTGTAAATAATGCTACAATAAACATTGTGGTGCATAGAATGCTTCAACTTGATGATTTCACATACTTTGGATGGCCCAGACTACAGCATTCTTGAAATGACAAAAAAAAAACAAAAACAAAAACAGAAATGGAGAACAGATTAGTGGTTGCCTGAGGTAAAAGAGGAAGTGCAGGTGAAAGAGAATGTGGGTATAAAAGGGCAACTGGATGGCAGGAGGGTCCTTGTGGTAGAACGTTCTTTCTCATGACTCTCACGACTTGGTTGTGATATCCTGGCTGGTTGTGATAATGTGCTGTAAGTTTTGCAAAATGTTAACATTGGGGCAAGTTGAGTAAAGAGTACATGGGATCTGTCTGTGTTGTTTCTTGAAACTCAATGTGAATCTATAGTTATGTCAAAATAAAAAATTTAATTTAAAAAGTTGTTTTTTTTTAACCTATAATATACTTTATCTTCAACATGTGCTCGAGAAGAATTTGTGTTCTATTGTTGGGTGGGGTGTTCTATAGTTAGGCCAACATATTGATAAATGAAACCTTGGTTAACCAAGTTTAACACTGACCCTCTAAGAGATTGTGTAAGGAGAGTTTTTCTCCGTGCATGGGGCCACTTTCCTAGTTGTGTGTGTGCGTGTCCATCTGAGTGGTGCCTGATAGTTTTGTGTTGAAAACTGCACTTTTTATATAAGTTTGTTGCAACTCTAAAGTCTGATTCCCCCAGGAGGGGTGGTTGTTACTGCTGGTTTTCTCTTTGTTTATATCCTGGATTTGTTTGCTAGGAATAATTCTACGGAGACTGTATGTATGCTGGCAGATGTCTCTACTGAAGGTTTTTTTTTTTTTTAATTCTTGTTTTTAAGACTGACTTCCTAGAGGTCACACCTGGGTTAGCACATGATTTCTCAGTCTGTGGTTGTGCTTATGCACCTGAGCCAGTCAGGCTTCCACCTTTGCTGATGAATCTGTGGGTGGTTTCAGAAATGCATTCTAGCTCCAGACAGTTTGCAAGTGGGCACCATCCTTTGTGCTCAGTGTTTACAATGCCTCACGTTCAGTCTGGGAGGAGTCATTCGTTGGCTGTTGTTCCGTTTTCTCAAGTGCTCACAACCTTGGACATAAACACAGCCTTCCAGACCACCGGGGAAAGCAGGAGCTTATCAAAGCACACCCTGTCTTCTTTCCTTGTTACATTTCTGGTTGGTCCTCCTGTCTGTTCATTGCCCCAAGTGCTGTAGAAACGTTTGGGCTAGCCATGCTGTTCTGTGGTTGTTTACTTGATAATTGCTTTTGTTTCTAACAAAACCCTTGGCATGTCAAATTTTCTGAACTCCTCTCCCATAAAGACAGTCCCTTTCATCAGCTAAGCTGCAATCCTCATGGCCTGCCTCGCCCTGGTAAAATGCCATGGATTCCATTGTCCTTACTCAATTTTGGTAGACTTTTTAAAATAAGTGCTTCTCAAATTGTTCTAACCATGTTCCAAAACTGAATCCAATTCTTGCACTCTCCCATTTAGCTCTAGGGAGTTAAATGTTAACTCTCTCCTTTTAGATCTTCAGTTCAAAAACCTTGGAATCGTTCTTTACACCTGTTGTTCTCTCTCATCTCATTGAATTTAACGGCAAATCCTGTCAGTTCTGTCTTCAAAAGAGGCCCAGAATCGGCAGACCTCTCCTATCTCCCCCACTGCTCCCCACCCCTCCCGCCCCCCAAAAAAGAGACCCAGAATCCATCTGCCTCCCACCCATCCCACTCTGATCCAAGTAATCATCTTTCATTTAGAGTATCGCAGTAGCCTCCTTACTGGCTGCTCTGCTTCTGCTCCTGCCTCCCCTCTGTCCCTTCTCTAAGCAGCCAGAGGAAACCTTCCAAAATCGAAGCCACATTATAACATTGCTCAAACCCCCTTGAATGGTGCCGGTCTCCCAGTGAAAGCAGGTGTCCTTCACAGCACCCTAGCTGCCCCTTATGAGAAACAGGCATCTGCACAGTTATTAATGGTGCAGGATAACACAATTAGAGGACTATCTGCCATGTCTATCAGTATTTTAAATGTAATCACCCTCTTCCTCAGTAATTACATAAACAGGTATTGCCCCACAGCTAGAGGGGCAGGGCTTGACACTTCCTTAAAGAAAGAGTATTTTATTTTTGTATAGGTCTTCGTAAAAGCTTAAAACAATACAGAAAATGAAAAAAAATCAACTCACAACCCCAGCACCTGTGCAGGAGACTGAGCCCACATATTTGCCACTTCCTTTCTCCTGACAGAGCAATGCTGCCTCCCGGTGGAGTTTTTAAAGTACATTCATTGTTCACCACTTTTCATTTTTAATATGTACTTAATGTAGGTAATGCACTCACAAGGCTCAACATTTAAGTTTCTAAATGGTAAAGAGTACAAGCTCTCCCATCCATCCTTGTTCCCCTTAAGCTAGGTTCCTTCCCACACAGGTAACCAAATTCACTAATCCCTTGTATATAACTTCCAGAGATAATTTGTGCATCCACCTGCTTTTGAATCATGACTGTGGCTTTTTAAAAAAAACCTTAGAAAATCCAAAGAAAAAACATTACTGCCTGGCCTACAGTCATGAAACATCAGAGCTAATATGAAATCCCAAGTGGAAGAAAGACCAAGTTGTGTTACACTCAGTAGTCATCCAGTAATCATTTATGAAACTTAATGTAGTAGTGTGGAAAAGTATAAGAAAAAATTTTAGAATACACAAGAGTAAATAAATACCCTAAAAATGAAAACAAATCCCTCCTTTGAGATGATGAGTTTTCATTTTTCAGCTGCCCAACTAAAAATGTGTATTTATTCTGAGGCATATTATGACGTGTAGTGTACTTGTGTCTATTTTGTAAACAGGACAACTGGACTCAAGTTTTAAAAAGATTAAATATTTACATCCTCTAACACTTTTTAATTATCTAAATATGGAATGTTCATGCAAAAATATAGTCATAGCATGGTTAGTGAAACAAATCTAAAAGTGTAGAGAATTTAATAGTGGTATGTTCACTTAGTGTCATTAACATTGCAAAGATTTAGATGATTTTGAGATTAAAAGAAATGAAAGTTGAGTAGATAGTAAGATCATAAAACCCAACAAGTAGATAAAGCCTCCTATCATTCTTTCATGAGTGTATTTATGTAATGTCTAAAAGAAACAAGACTACATCAACTATGGAAAAGTCTGCACAAGGGTCTGACCAATTATGTAGGTTTAAACCTAGTGCCTTTACTCTATTTTCTCATTTAGTCCTCAGCCTCAGACCAATTTGCTAACTGAGGCCCAATATGAAAACTGGAATGACACAGACTACATACAGGTAGATCCCCAGTACCTAAGAATTCCCTGCCTAGAGCTGTGGTGACATTTGAGGGGAAGAGACCCTATATTGTATAGGGTCTCTATTGTATAGGGTCTCTATTGTATAGGGTCAAAATATTAATGAGGTTGTAAAACAATGGTACTTCATTGATTAAAAAATCAAAAAAGAATTCTTTACCTAGACCTCCTTCACCACCTGGTGCTTAAGGAGTTATATTAAAGATAAAATAGAGTGCCCACTCTTTTTAATAGGTAAAACCTGAAAACAACCCAAATGCCCAAAAATAGATGACTGGATCAAGATGTGGTACAGACACACAATGGAATATTATTTAGCAATCAAAAAAGATAAACTCATACCATTCACAGCAACAAGGATGGAGCTAGAAGGAATTATCTCAGTGAAATAAGTCAGAAGGAAAAAAAAATATCGGATGGTTTCATTTATAGGAGGACTATAGGGGAACCAAGTAAGGCATCAGAGGAAAAAAACAATTCAAAACACAACAAACAAAAACAGACAATTATAAACCAGAGACATCCTGCAGGGGAGGAGTATAGAGAGGGAGAGGGATAGGAGGGAGGGAGCGAGGAGCACAGGGGACTGAGGTGATGGTGCAGAGGTGCACTGGGGAAGGAAACTCTATGGGGACTACACCTGAGAGCGGGGCAGGAAGCAAACATTGTTTAAAAATGAACAATGATGTAAAATACAGTGCCCAGATGTCTGATTAGATTTTCCACTAGTTCTTAGTCAATGGTTCTCAAAACAACTGCACTTATTTCCCTACAGCATTGTGTACACAGAACCATAGACAGTACGTAAAGATTTTGATTTTCAAAAGTTCTGAGCACCAAGCATTTTTACTTTCCTTGTTGTCTTTCCTTGATTATGGTTATTTATGTGCTTAAGAGTCCTGCTTTTCAGCTCATTCTCTATGGGTTCTTTGAGATTTTTTTCTATATACTTTTATGTTTTACATGTTCCTTTCTACTATAGTCTTTTTCTTGTCTAATTGTTCTGACTACAACTTTGTGTATAACACTAAATAGGTGCAGAGACCTTTATCTTAGCCCTGATTTTGAGATGTTTTGCCTGTCAGTTGTATCTTTTTCATAAACCCCTTCATGTTTAGTAAGTCCCCTACTCCCAACTTGTTGGGTATTTTCATCATAAAAGTGTGTCAGAACTATCACACTTGGGGCCTCCCTGGTGGCACAAGCAGTTAAGCACCGCACATTGAAGCAATCAGCAGCTTCTACAGCATGAGTTCGATCCCAGGCTGGCCAGGGAGCTATCCACATGTTGCAGCAGACCTCTCCTGTCTCGCCCGCTGCTCCCCTCAGCAGTGTATTTCAGTCAGTCTGCCTCTTCTGTTCCCCACTCTGTCTCTGGTGAATTCTCTCACCTCCCGCATCTCTGGCCTGTGCCCCAGCTCTTGTATGCATAAATAAATAAATCTTTTTTTTTTTTAAAAAACTATCACACTTATCCCACACTTCTTTTATTTCAATCTACTAGAGTATAGCATTGTTTTGTTAAACCACCCTTGCATTCCTGGAGAAAATCTTACCTTCTGTAGCACACTTTTTTTAAGATCTCCTTTGCATTTAGAACTGTACTCCCCCTAAACAGTAACTTAAGAATAGTACCTACCTTATTTTGGCATCCTTGAAACTTGATGTGCTAAGTACTGAAATACTGCTTAGTGACTGAACAAAGACTGTGAAAGTGGAAAAAAAATTACTGCAGAGTTGGACTAAGTTATATGTATGTTTATGCTCCTGGGAGTCATGCCAAAACTGTTCCTCTCTCAATGGGATTAATTTTCATCTTCGAATATAATCATCTAAAGTACTGCTCAAGAAGCTGTCTAAACGAGTGTCTTCCAAAACGATGTACCAGTTCACACTCTCACTCACCAACAGTATATGAGTATTTATTTCAACAAAATGATCTTGGCCAGTTTGATAATCAAAATGTCTCATTGTCATTCAATTTTGTGACTTTCTTGCTCTGAGCAGCTGTGCATCTCTGCAAATAAGCAGCATTCTTTTTTATTTTATTTTTTTTTAAATAGAGGCATGTTTTTATTTATTTATTTGTTTGTTTGTTTTGTTTATACATGCACTGGGTATAGTCAGAAGCGTGGGAGGGTGAGAGAATTCACCAGAGCCAGAGCGGGGAGCAGAACAGGCAGAAGGACCGAAGTACACTGCTGAGGGGAGCAGCGGGTGGCAGGAGAGGTCTGCGTGCCATGTGGGACTCTCCTCCGGTGGCCGGGAGCAGCCGGGGATCGAACCGGCACTGCAGAGGCTGCAGGCAGCTTCGCAACCCAGCACTCAACCGCTGCGCCACCGGGGAGGCCCACAGCATTCTTTTTTAAAGGAAAGCAGCTAAGATTAGGGCTAATTTTTCCAAGACAACCCTTCCTGACACTATGGTTCAAAGATTTTCCTAAAGTGAACAGACACACCAGGTGTGAAGATAGTCTCTTAAGAGTTTATTATAAACTAGTTTCACAGGCCACAAGGAAATAAAAGGACTATGTACAGCCTTACGGGAAACAGGCAGGGAGCTGAGGAGGGCCAAGATGAGTCTAGGGCCTTGGTGGGCGCATTCCCGGGGGAGGGGGCCCTGTAAGGGAAACCAGACAACCCGGTGAGACTCCGCGAACAACGGCATAACAAACAAACAGGTCTGTGGTAACGTGGCCCTGGGGAATCGGGCCCACGCTTCTGTGGAGCTACTTCCATAACTCTGTGGCCAAGGGTCAAAGAAGGCCTGAAGTAAGAGTAAGAAGTTTAGTCAGTGCCTGATCTGCAACTCAAATCCCCAGCCCTGCCCCAGCCTCCCACACCCTGCAGTTACCAAGCAACCAGAGGGATGTTAGGTGCTAACTCAGGACTTCCCAGGCAATGACTGGGTCTCTACTCTTAGAAAACCCATAGAAGGAAAACCCAAACTAGGGACACGGGGGATCATTAAGTGTGGCCATGGTTATCTTAGAGGCCTCTGCAGTTTGGTGGAAAGAACACTGGTCTGGGAGTCAGGACTGGGAGCTCTCTCTGGGCCTACTTCTCCATCTATAAAATGCAAGAGCTGATCTATGTCAGCATTTCTCAAACTAGAGTTAAACAGCTATACATTATCAATAGTATAGCCAAGCCAAGAGGCCCCTTTAACTACTAGACACTTGTCAAACTAAAGGGCATAAAACAATTCCATGACCACCGTTGGGAACTCTCAAGATGCACTATTCACAGTGCCCTGCTGGACACTGGTAAGTCCCTGAAGGTAGGGCTGGCTCTGTTCTAAAAGGGAGGTGCCTGTTCTCACTTTCCTTTCTGGACAAGAATTTTCTTCCCAAGGCTTAAGGCCTAGGAGTCCAGAAGGTATGCTCAAAATACAATATTCCTTCCCATTCTCACCCCAACATTGCTCTAGGGAAGGAAGCCAAAGCCAATACTTACCTCTCATCCCTGGGGGAGGGGGCCGCATCCCCGGAGGGGGCATGCCCATTGGAGTTCCTCGTCCAGGAGGTATCCCCATTGGGGGACCCATGGGAGGCCTCATACCAGGAGGTGGGCCCATCATGCCTACAGGAGAAAAACCCCAAGAATACAACTCAATTGCCTTGAAAAGGTAACAGGAAACAAAGCTGTCCATCAAGTTCTGAGACAGATGGACCATTTCAGCCTCCCAGTCTCTTCTAGCAAGCTGGGATTTTGAGCCAAAGTAAGGCTCCCAATGGCTCTTGTCCAGCTAGTTCCACGGTCAGTCAGCCAGGCTGGATCTCAGAGTAATCCTGCTTAATTACACAAATTCATCATCAGTTTCAGTCACAGTTATGTCTCATCATGAATCCAGCTCAGGCATCTTTTATCAATTAGCAATTTCCTTGCAGGATCCTCACCTGGAGGGGGTGCCCCTCTGCCCATAGGTGGGGGAGGACCCGCACGGCCAGGTGGATACTGGGTTGGAGCCCCTGCAATACTGGCTGTGGCAGCAGCTGCAGCAGCTGCAACAGTGCCTCTTCCTTGTGGGGTCATCACCTAAGAGGACACATGAAAGGAGTTAGGCAGAAGAGTATAATGCAATGCAGTATCCCACTCCCTCCCCCAACCAGGTAAAGAAATGGCGGGAAGCAAATCCCCTAAAGCCACAACTCATGGCCTGAGAGAGGGCAGGCAGCAAATCCCCTAAGCTACAACTCTGCAAGTTGTAGCCATCTGCAAGAGAACATCCAGTCTGAATGCCCAATTCCCTTCTTCCAGGCCTGAGTGAAGGTTGCCCAATCCAAATTAGAGAAGCCCCCTGCATTTTTTAATAACAAGAGGCTATAAGAGAATGCATCTGAAATGCTGTCATGGAAAGATTTTACTCCAATACAGTTGGCTAATGTGTTTTTTTATGAATCTCTAACAGCATCAACATACAACTTACAATGGCAAGTTTTCTTTTTCACTGAGTCTCGGACCACACACAAAGCACAATGAAACACCAATAGCTTGGCAGTCACAGGCTGGGCAGTCCATATCTTCCTCATACCACGGATGCTCTACCTTCTATTTTAAACCAGAAGTTAGTGCCCTTCCCCAACTCACCTGTTGGGATGGCCCACCAACGCCACGGACTGGTCCAGCAAGCCCTGCAGGAGCCTGGGGCATGGGAACACCAGCTGGGATGCCTCTGCCAGCAGCCCTGCCAATCCCTGGGCCTCCAGCAGCTCCAGCAAGTGGCACTCGAGCAATGCCAGTCTAAACATTAAAAAAAAAAAAAAAAAAGCTAAAATACCTGTAGACTACTTAATCAGAAGCACGCTTTCAAATACCACTGCCAAGAGAGTCCCTCAGATTTATAGGGTGTAGTAAATACAAGGACTTGACCTAGCATCAAAAAGACCAGGTATGCTCTGCTTCTCACCTAGCATCAAGTAATCCCACAATCTGGGACTGTTTCTTCATCTGCAAAGAACAGGGTTATGACAAAACTGTTGTGGTCATGAAGACATACAGTGGGCTACATCAGAGTAGCAAATTCTACTGGAAATAGATGCCAAGAGTTATGACTATGTACATATTCTCCGAACAATAAATATCACATCCCTTGCAGATATTTCTAACTGGAAAAAGCTTCAATATCAGAGTCCCAAATAAGTAACCCTGTACTCACTTGAGAAGATCTTTAAAGTCATTAACATTACTTTTTAAAGTATACAACTGGAAAAACATTTACTGTTATTGGCAGAACAAAACATTACATATGTGTTAAGTACCAAAAAAACCATATGTGGATAAAAATAAGTTAGAAATATTGGGGGCTTGGGGGGCAATGTTTTGAAATGAAAAAGGAAAAATAAACGGTTAGAGTCTCTAAAGCCTCTTCTGTTTCTAGATGTAGACTGGGATTTGGAATCAAATTTGGAATCACAATCGACTCACATCAAAAGTCAGTTTAGTCACTTACTAGCTGTGACATCATGGTAAGCTAACTAAACCAGTTTATAAAATGAGAATTATTTATCTCAAACAATTATCATAAGGTTTAAATAAAATACTGAAGTGCTTGGCACACAACAGATGCTCAATAAATTTAACTATCACTCAACAGCTACATAAAATATACAATATTTTACTGTTTGGAGTTATGACTCTAAAGTCCAGTTAGACAGTCATTACATTAAGAAGTGATCCAGGAGGTTTTAGCTACCTCTTTGCCTAACTCACTATGTAAATCAACTTAGGAAAAAGGTGGGGCTTTTTAAGTTAGAAACCCTCAAATTCTAGTTCACTATCTCTATTCTAACTTACAGGGCAATCTCTTTAATGTTCTGTTTATTTATCTATGAAAGGGGGGACCAAACCAAAGGACGCCTGGGGTGGAATGCAAGAAATCTTAACCCTGAGCCTGATTCATGGTAGGCCTCACTTCTAGAAGGATTCCTGGCCTTGCCCTGGCACTCTGCTCAACTTACATCTTTGGGAGGTGGCCCCTCTACTGTCATTGAGACCAGGTTCTCCCCTCGAAGTAGCACCAGGCCAAGGACTCGCTTCTCCTCTCTTTCTGCTTGTTTTGAGTTCTTTGGCCTAAAGAAAGGTTTAGGAGGAAGAAAAAAAAAGCAAGCATTAAAAATAGGGTAAAGTACATGATCACCTGTCTAGGGGCCTCCAAGATCTGCTTTATACTGAAAAATGATAAACTCTTCCTAACATGGCTCCTCTAGATAGTCTTCACAGGCTGCATTTGTAAACCCTTAAGTGCCTGTCACCAATGCCAAGAGGATGCACAGACAAAGAGATAGGACTAGAGTCAGGAAAGCCTAGCTCTAACTCATGTTATTCCATAAGCACCGTGAACGCCTTCTCTCAATCAAGTTTTTAGCTATAAGAGTTCCCTCCTTGCAGCTGAAGGCCTCATCAGTGTCAGGAGACAACCTAAACAATTCCTCAAGTCAAGTGAATCTCACTCACCCCACTGACAGGTGGTGTCCCTTTGGCACCAATGCAACCCCACAGGCCTGTAATTCCCTCCCTTGCCTCACATCAGAAATAGAAGCTACAGAGGAAATGGTAAGCACTTTAACTACCTAGAAATTACACCTCTGTTCTCAAAGCACAAAACCATATCTCCAAATACCAACAACCACAAAAGGATGAACAAAATATAAACAGAAAATAAACACAATGAAAAACCAAAACAAACATCCTAAAAATAAAGACAAAATACCCTCATTTTCAAAAACAAATGTTTTGTTTCAATGATCTTTTACATTAATGGTGATTTTTCTGTGGGTGAACATTTTTTCTTTTCTGACTTACCAATTATATTATCAACCATAATACAACAATGGCTTGTCAACCATTTAATAAAAACAAACAAGATATCGAAATTTAGATATCTAAATCTAAATTTTTTGCATATACTTTTTCTGTATTTTTAAGGACTATTTCCTATTAAATGTTTTTTAACTATCAGAATAAAGTTAGATTCATTAAGAAAAGCAAGAGAACCATTTGGAATAGCCCAACTCTGATCTGTTGGCCCCTCTAATGTGTACCCGCCATTCCACCTTCCCTATCACATTTTCTTCGCCCTGTACTTCTTGACTTGCACAAAGAAAACAACAGCCCCGAAAGGAATCAATGGGAATTCACAGCCACTGACAACATAATGGACACTACATGTTGCAAAAAGAGAGTCGGATGATTATGGAAGTCATGTAAATTCATTGGGCCTCAAAATACCTTGAATGTAAAATAGGATGAAAAGCTAGACCACATCTTTTAATAGGCCAGAAGCTTAAGATCTGTAAGTCTTTTAAGAGTTATCCAGTAACTTATGGAATTGTAGGAAAGTAGAAAATACCTCTAACTGTTTCTATTTAAGTCAACAAAAATCACTGGCCCCAAACCCACATGGGGAGCTGAGCACTTACCCTGAAGAGGGTCAGAGGCTTCTTAAAGCAGTTTCAGACCAGGCTGCACTGGGAGAGCCCTCTAGGCTACAGCTTTACAATTAGGCAATGAGGCCAGAAAATCAAGTTCTCCCCCCTTACACACCTGTGGGGAGAACATGAGAGCCCTTTACCCCAATACCCAGGGGCACACAAAATCAGAGAAACAAAAAGCCTAGCAGTCTTCCTTAAAACTTATACTAGAACTAGGAAACAAGCCTTGTTGGACTAAGGAAAGAAATTTCTTAGTGTCCAATGTCCCCATTAAATCTCCCCTCAAACAGGAAAGCAAACCGAGGAACCAGCTAGTTACCACCTATTGCTTGACCCACCCACCCAATCCACTTCCCCTCACCCAAATTCCTACGCCCCACCCCCCACAGCCCACTCCTCACTTGATCTTTCTGAACTCGTCACAGTCACAGAGGATCAAATTCATATGCTTGTCGAAAGCCTTGAAGGTGCCAATGAAGATCCGGCCATCTTGCAGGATGCACCTCATCCTGTAGTCGATGTGTTGCAGCATCTTGCTGCTCTTGCCCACAGTCTGCAAGGAGAGAGCAACGAGTTGAGACAGAGCACCGTCGGATCATCACACCCCTTGTCCTTCCTAGAAACTTCCACCATGATCATCTTTTCCATGTTTTTCTGTCTCAACAGATTTCAGTCACAGCCCTTCGTCAGGAGTTCTCCCAAGTCACCCAGTCACCTTTCTCATATAACAACTGCCTTATCTATGCAGTGTGGCTTTCAGGGTGAGAGGGTAGGGCGTCTCCACTTAACCCAATCACCCACACCTGAGACTGAGGCATGTGCCACTGTGCAGACTGCAGGTGTGTGGCTCAGTGCTGTGGAACACCCACGTCCCCATTAAAAAAGCTGAGCAAAGCATAAGCGTTGGAATGGGATTAGCACTACAAATCCAATCAATGAGAATTTTATTATGAGAAATGTGAAAACTGAATTCCCAAATTAAGAATTTGTGTCTCCAAAACCACCTCCAGGAGGAAAGTTTCTGATGGCCACATAATATTTACTTACTTAACCCAACAATCTTTTCTGCTTTACAGCCTGTCATCCAATGTAAGTTTATTAAAATGGAGACAATGCGAACTGTTGGGTGCCCTTCAGAGTTTTATATTTCTCTCTAGAAATAAACAGCACTTGGTTTTTTTACAAGCCTTTCATCAGTCTGACTGGCGTGGGTCAGTCAACTCACTGAAGTGCCCTGTGCACAGCACTCTGCTTGCTGTCTGTTCATCTGTGAGTTTAGGCCAGAACAGATTTCTGAACCTGCAAGCATGTAGGTTTGAGACCCAAGTTACATGGTCCAGTCTGCCTCAGACTTGAATGGCCTTGTTGTCACACAGCTTCCAGCCTTTAAGGCAACACTTATGGGTCCACACCTGGTCTCCAAACAGTTACATTTAGTGCACAGTTTATAAAGTACTGTGATAAGCACCATTTTCCTCATAATCAGGCCCATTGTTATTCCTATTTTACAGATAAGGTCCGAGAGCCTGGGAAAGCTTGCCCAGTCTCATAGATAGGAAGCTGTGTTCGAATCTAGTTGGCCTGAGTTTACTTTTTTAACCAATTCTCCAGGTGTCCTGCTTCCAGATGACGCGAAACTTAGCAGCTACAGAATGGAATGATCTTTCTAAATACAACGAAATTCATGTCATTTTGCCGATTAAAATCCTTCAATGGCAAGCCCATCCCCAGCAGCCTAAGCAGCACACAAGGCCTTCAGTACCCAGGCTCCTGCCAATTCCTTCATCAAAGCTTCCACCTCTTCTTCCCGGTACCCCTCCAGGAGCTTCCAATCATGCTATATCCTTCGTGCTTTGCTCTTGTTCTTCGGGTTTATAACATTTGCTTCTCATTTTCGTTTGCAAAACGCCTGGCAAATCCGCCAGGGCTCTGTTCAGGAACCACCTACTCCAGAAAACACTGACCCGCCCCCACCGTTACTCTGACTTGACGCCGTTACCACACGGAATTGGAGTGTCCGTCGGCCCGTCTACACCGTGAACGCGGTGAAGGCAGGAAACATTTCATTGTGTGGCCCCAGCTGCTGCTCAGTCAGACGTACCCACACCTCTTAGGCTGAAGTGAGCTGAGTTCTTCCTCCGAACACCCTCCCTCGCCCTCCCGCCGTTCCCTCCTCCAGCAACGCTCTCAAGTTTCGGCCAAAAGTTCTGGCGCTTCTTTCCGCAACTCCTCAAACCCCCCCCCCCCCCGCCAAGTCTGAGCCTCTTACCAGACATTCCCCCCTCCTCCTGCGGCTCCAATGCCACCTCCGAAACTCCAAACGTACATTATTCAGTAAAAGTTTCTTACTGCCTGCCGGATCCCAACCACTATGGCTCAAGCGGCCCGAAGAGCCGCAGTTCCTCACTCACCCCATCGAGCGCCCCAAGCCTCTGTCCCTCAAATCCACCCTTCCCCTCCCCCACCACCCCGAACGACCAAGGTCCGGGTAGCCCCTGGCGGGACGCAGGGGCTCGGCCCGGGCCTTCATGGCCAAGAGCCGCTCCAAACCACGGCCCCCTCCCCGATCAGTCACGAACCCCCCTACACAACAAGCTCGGCTTTCGCGCCGCCGGGCTGCAGCTCCTCACCATGGTGGCGGTTTTGATGGCTCCGATTCCCGACGGATTCGCCTCCTCAGAGGCCTAGAAGCCCGCCAGCAGCCGGATTCCCGCCGCCGCCACCGGAAGCCCGACCTCTGGTAAAATGGGTCCGGGTAGAACGCTACTTCCGGCACAACGCAGGGACCTTAAGTTCCGGCCCGGGGCAAGGCTTTGCGCTCAGAGCGGAGCGGGGCGGGGCGGGGTGGGGCGGGGTTGGGCGGAGCTAACATCCAACTTGAACTTCCCACAGTGGTTTAGGCTGCGCTTTCAGTCCTGTCCCACTGAATAGTTTAAGTACGTTAATAAGCTGCTCCCGCTCGCCCTACTTCCCCAGTCCCAGCCCCAGCACCTTAACCTCTAGGTACCGATCTCCAGTCACTACATACACCCTCGCTCCTCTACAGCCACTGTTCTTGCTTTTCCATTGACTTGCTCAAGATGCTCCAGTCTAGTGCCTTTCTATTTGCTGTTGCCTCTACCTGGAGTGCTAGTCCAGGCAGTCCAGGCATAAACGCAGCTCAAGCCCTCACCTCTTTCAAGACTTAAGCTCATTTTCCCACTGAGGACTTTCCTGATCATCCTGTTTAAAACAGCAACATTTATTTTTCTCCATAACATTGATTTCTAACATACTATGTATGTTTATTTCCTTATCCTTCCGTGTTAGAATGGATTTAAAACAAAACAAGGACTCAATAAATTTTAAATGAATCAATCAACCCATCCCATCCAGCCCCATGACTTTTAAACATTGCCTATATGCTCAAATTTCAGATTTATTCCTGCAACACTAGTCTCTTGGTTTATTTCTTGGCATTTTATATCCAGCGGTCTGCTTAACATGGATGTCTTCATAGGAATACTAAATTTAATCCATTGAGGATTTGAGGGGCCGCCCTGATGGGCTAGGGGTTAAGTCTCAGAGCTATCACCACTATAGTCTGAGTTCAATCCCCTCCTGGGAGCTGAACCACATGGCGCAGCAGGCCTATCTTGTCTCCCCTGCTGCTCACCTCAGGATTATATTTCAGTAGATCCACTTGTTCTGCTCCCTATTCTGTCCCTGGTGAATCCTCTCAAACGCCCCCCTCACCTTTGGCCTACACCCCAGTTTTCTATGCAAAATAAAAATTAAACAACAATTGAAGATTGAATTCTTGATTCAACTCATTCTTCTTCCTCAAACCATGTCTTATCAATGTCCCCCATCTCAGAAGTCTCACGAAAAAGCAAAAACAAAATGGCAAACTTGGAAGTGTCTTTGATTCCTCTCTCTCTCCCATCTCAAAATCAACCCATCATCAATTCCTGCGGACCCCACCTTCAAAGTATCTTGAATCTGACCACTGTCACCTGCTCCACTGCTCCACTGTAGTCCTAACCCCCATCATCTCTATCTTGGATCATTGAACAAGCCCCTAACTGTTCTCTTCACTTCCTCTCTTATTCTCACAGCAGCCAGAGGGATCCTTCTATAGTGTCCTAGTATCAAGTCAGATGACATCTGCCATGAAGTCTGAATCCTCGCCCACCCTTGTCTGCATGTGTGGAGTCCTTTTCTCAGTCTTCACAGGGTCTCCAGAGCCCTTTCATGAACCAGGGAGCAGGGGCTCTTGGGTCCTTCCCGCTGAGTCCCAGCAGGTGGAGCAAGGGACAACAGCTGTTTTGTTCCCAGCTTATCTGCCTGAGGTGTTGGAGGGTGGGATCAGACTGAGAGGCCCCAGGCCCCCTCCCAGGTCTGGTGACCTTCTGCCACCTGAGTCTTGAGGGCCATCAGGTTTCAGCTGGTTATGGGGCCTTTGCCTAAAGACAGGAAGCCTCTGCAGAATGGAGTGCTTGTTTCTCATTGGTGATTGGTTAGCCAAGCCTATTAGCCTGGGGGCTCAATAACAGGAAGTTTAGGCAAGAAATGTCTAGATCCAAGGGGCCTGTCTTGTAATGAATGCACTGTGAGTGGTTACACATTGGTTTGAAAGCTTTAGGTTAGCACTTTGTAATGACTTTACTACACTGTTATATAAACATTTCAACCATTACAATAAAAACTACTATGGTTATCAACATTTGCTTTTATATTTTCCCAAAGAATTTGTAAGCAATTTGAGGATAGGGATGATATGTTTATAAACTTATTGATTTGGTTTGCAAAATCTCACACACACCATTCATATGAAAGAATACACCAAATTTATGCTAGAGAAGATTGCAGAGGGAGTGAAGCACTGTATCTAAGTGAATTATACATCCAGTAATATAAACCCCATCCCAAGAGTTGGAAAATATGCTCCCACTTTTTTTAAATGGAGATTTATGTGTCAGAGGAGCAAAGAAGGCAATACAAGATGCAGGAACTTGAGAGAGAAAAGTGAGCTCAAATCCTTATTCTGTATGGATTACGTAAATGTGACCAAGCACAAATCACAAACCCATTTAGGCCAGACTTTCCCTCTGAATAAATAGTAGTGCCTTCCACCACTACCCTCTTTCAGCTGTTAAGAAATTATAGAGGGCCTCCTCTGGTAGCGCAGGTGGTTGAGCACAGCACTATGAAGCTGTCCGCATGCAGCCTCTGCTGCACTGGTTCCATCCTGGCCAGCCAGCGAGGGTCCCACACGGCGCAGCAGACCTCTCCTATCTCTCCCGCTGCTCCCCTCAGCAGTGTATTTCCTCAGTCTGCCTGTTCTGTTCCCTGCTCTGTCTCTGGTGAATCCTCTCAACCTCCCATGCATTTGGCCTGTACTCCGGTTCTTGTATAAATAAATAAATAAATAAATCTAGAAAGAAAGAAAGAAAGGAAAGAAAGAAAGAAAGAAAGAAAGAAAGAAAGAAAGAAAGAAAGAAAGAAAGAAAGAAAGAAAGAAAGAAAGAAAGAAAGAAAGAAAAGAAATTATAGAAAAATGTCATAATGTCTGAGTGACCTGCAAGGAACAGATATGAAACAAGACTGGCCATTAGAAATGACTGTTAAATCTGGTTGATGGTATCTGAGGGCCATTATTACTATTCTCTGTATTTCTAAATATTTTAAAAAATTAAAAGATGTCCAGTGTAAAAGACACTATTAGGTAGTGTAGAATTTAATAACATGTTTAAAATATTTAATAATCTTTTTTCAAAAATATTACTTATGTTTTTACATTTCCTGGACTCAATATTAATCTTGGGTATGGTCTTCAATAAGGAAAGTTAAACACGCAAATGCTGGAACCAGTACAAAGTGCCTAACACTGTCTGACCCAGACATGAACTACCTAAATGTCAGTTGCCAATTCCCTATTCTATTCAAGGAAGAGAATATAAATGTAATCTCTGGAAAATAAGTTAGCGATTCAGGAAGAAAAAAAAATGCAGCCCCAACTCACTAGTCTTTGGGCCTTTCCCTCCTTTTCTTGGAACCAGTCAGTGGAACCTAATGGAAGCTTTGAGAAACATGGCTACCCAGAATGCTCTAAGCAGCTCCTCCAAGTCTGGGATGGGAGAAGTAGCCCTGGACTCAGCTGTGATCACAAAAGCATTCTCAGCTAAACCTGGAGCCAGGCTTTCCCTTTCCCATCTTCAGATCCTGGATAGCTGTCTCCTTTTGCCTTGTGATTTCAAGTCAATTTCGTCCTGGTCTCCGTATCTTCAGAGCCTCCAAAGGCAAAATCTCCACCCAGTTTTGCTCTCCCCAATCAGAGGATTAGGCGATATCATGGTTCCAGAATCAGCCCAGAGTTTGCTTTGAAATTCTGCCAGAGGGCCAGGCAGAAGTTATTTCATCTCAAGATCAATTTTTGCTCCTAAGATTTCTCTGAACCTCGCTTGTGAAAACCCAACTTGTTTCCATGAAGCCAGGATCTGTGAGATGGAGAAGCAGTTTGACATTTGACTGTATTGTGGGCCCTACGCCTATGCCTCTTCAGAAGCCTGTCCTCCCACACCCTCCTTTCTCAACAAACATAATCTCCGTTGACAGCTTCCTTGGATTTTTTTTTTTTTTTTACCTCATTCTTGTTTGGCCTGTAGACCTTCAAATATATATAAGCTTTTGTCATAGGTTTTTCTTTTTTTATCTTTGTTCCCAGTTATTTGTCTCTCTGTAAAATGATTGTACTTCCTTGCCCTGACACCAGGGTCTTGTGACTTGCCTTAAATAATGAAATGTGGATAAAAGGGACAGTGTCACTTGTAAGCATTGTATGATTCATCATCTCTTGTGTTTTAACAGCAGAATGTTCCCAAAAGGGTCTTTGGTTCTACCGTTCAAGGTCAGTACTAAGGCCCACGTATAAAGGAGGAAGAATAAGACTGTAATTAAGGCTAGATTGCTGTGTGAGTCCTTGATATTTGAAAGTCACGTGTTATACTGAAGTATACATCAGTCAAAGCTGATAAACACAGTCCTCTTCCTCCTCCTACTGCTGGTGCAGCAGCTGATGTTTATAAACAAGCACTGTGCTAAGTGCAAGAGTTCCGTGCATCTTCACAACTCACCAAGAGGTAGACACTGCTGTATGTCCCATCCCACAGAGGAGAAGACTAAGGCACTAAAAAGTGAGTTTATCTGTCCTTGATATCACAGTTGCCAAATATAGAACCAAGCCTAGACTCCAAAATTCTCATCCCAAAGCCTTTTTCTTCACCACTATCTAAAATAATGCCCAGCTCAACAATGACTAAATGAAAAAACAAAGAATAAGCTTATGTCCATAGGGTTGAAATTTTAACCTGAAGATAGGGCCCTCAGAATGAAATGAAGAAACATTTCCAAAAGCATCAAGAACATAAGACGCATAGGAATATATTAAAGAGAGATGTGTAAACACTCTACACTGAGAACTACAAATAAACAGAGATACATCAAGTTTGTGAGTTGGAAAAATCAACATTCTTGCATCCTAGTCAGACTGACCTATAGATTCAACACAATCCCAATCAAAATCCTAGAAGACTTTGTTGATCAAAGCTAACTGATTTCAAAAAATAAAAAGTAATTGGAAATGAAAAGAACTTTGAATCATCAAAGCAAGCTTGAGAAAGAAGAATAAAGCTGAAGGCCTTACAATACATGACTTCAAGACTTAGTATAACGCTGCGCTTATCAAGATTATGTGGTGTTAATCAAAGTACAAACAAACACATTAATGGAACAGAAGAGACTGCCCAGAAGCAGACTCACTCTTATATGACTAATACATATTCCAAAAGGCAGCAAAACAATAACATGATAAAAAGAGAGTCATTCTAACAAATGGTGCTACAGCAAGTACTACCTCAAACCTCAAACCATATACAAAAATTAACTTAAGATGGATCATAAATCTAAATGAAAGGCCAAAACTTCTAACTTCTAGAAAAAGAAAAACATCTTTAAACTTCTAGAAAAAATTATGGAAGAATATCGTTATGACTTTGGTGTAGACAACAAATTCTGAAGCAGAACACAAATTCCAGTAACTATAAATGAAAGCGATTTCATTTTAGTTCTCTGAAAGTCTCCATTAAGAAAATGAGAAGGCAAGCCTTAGCTTAGCAGAAAATATTTGCAAAACATATGTTTGACAAAGATTAAGCATGATATGAAAATCCAATTAAAACCAGGCTAAAGATTTGGATAGACACTTTAGAAAAGAAGACATGCAAATAGCCAGCAAGAACATAAAAAGACGATTAACATCAATGATCTTTAGCAAAGTGAAAATTGAAACCACTATGGATCCCATTACACATGCACATTAAAAGAGTCAAAACAATGAGTGACAGCATCAAATCATGACAAGAAGGATTTGACAGGAACTGAGTGTAGAATGGTATAACCCCTTAGAGCAGGCAATTACTTATAAAGTTATTTCCTAAGCGAATTGTACTTACCTTGTGACTCAGCAATCCTACTCCAAGGCATTTACCAAAACAGAATGTATACACCCAAAAAATTGGGCAAGAATGTTCACAGCAATTTTATTCATAACAGTTCCAAACTGAAAACAATTCAAAAGTCTAGCAACAAGAGAAAGGATAAACAATTTCATTAGTTGGAAGACACAAAGTAGTAAAAATAAATAAAATACCAATACAGATAAAATTACATGCATGAATCTCAAAATATTCTATGTTTATGAAACTCTAGAACAGGAAAGAGTATTTTGTAGTGGTAGAAATCAGAATAGTGGTCACTTCAGAGGGTGGAGAAGAGTTCAGGGGCATAAAGAGACTTCTTGGAATGATAGAAAAGTTCTATATATTGTTTGGGGTGGTGGTTATAAAGGAGGACATAAGTCAAAATGAAATAAATGTTTAAGGCGTGTGTGTTTTATTATATGTAAATTATACCTCAGTTGTTTTTGTTTGTTTAAGGGTAAATTAAAAGTCCTTCTAATGTATTTTTTAAAGATTTATTTATTTTAGCATACAAGAGGTGGGGCACAGGCCAGAGATGCAGGGAGGTGAGAGAATTCACCAGAGACAGAGTGGGGAACAGAACAGGCAGACTGACCAAACTACACTGCTGAAGGGAGCAGCAGGCGAGACAGGAGAGGTCTGCTGCGCCATGTGGGTAGCTCCTTGGCCAGCCTGGGATCAAATTGACGCTGCAGAGGCTGCCAATTGCTTCATAGTGTGATGCTTAACCCCTTGTGACACCAGGGAGGACCCTTCTAATGAAGTATTTATGAGTGAAATGACATGATGTCTAGAAATAGTTTAAAGTTCTGGCATAAAGAGGTGGTGGGTGGGCTGGTCTGTAAAACAACCTTGAACTTGAGTTAATTTTTCCTTGCTGCTGGAAGATGTGGCTTCATAGTTTATATTTGAAACTTTATGTGAAATTCCATTATGCAGAATTTACCACCAAAAAAGGGCATAGGCAGGGCCTCCCTGGTGGCACAGGCAGTTGATCGCAGCTCTGTGGGGCTGTCTGGAGCCTCTTCAGTGCCACTTGGATCATGGCCGGCCACGGAGATGCCCACATGGCAGGGCAGACCTCTCCTGTCTCGCCCGCTACTCCCCTCAACAGTGTATTTCAGTCAGTCTGCCTGTTCTGTTCCCCGTTCTGTCTCTGGTGAGTGCTCTCACCCTCCCGCACATCTGGCCTGTGCCCCGGTTCTTGTGAAAATAAATAAATCTTTTTTTTTTTTAAAAAAAGGCATAGGCATTAATTATGTAATTTTGTTTTTATGTTTTTACCTTAAAATGGAAGCCCTCAGGCAGCAATTACATGTTCCAAAGATGTGTTGAATAAACTGACAGTGTAACACCTATCCATCAGAGGTGACAAATAGAGAAACCCTGTCTGCAATAAGTCCCTTTGAGGGACACTAGAACTTTCCTGACCACTACTTGTACTGAAGCTCTGAAACGGCTTCAGAAAGCTGGAGTACACTGTAGCACAAAAATGAAAAGTCAGCTACACTACAACTGACTTTCTATATGAATCATCTTGTTGTGGATGTTATTTCTAGGACACTAGAAACACTGTGGAGCTGTGTGGAATTTCCTAGAACACTCCACACAGCTCCATGCCTATGTTTGCGCCAGACTGCTGGATGCCTCACTTCTGCAAACACTGAACATCTGCTGAGTTGGCCACTGGCTGAGCTCCACTGACACCCGAGGAACATGATAAGCTCCAGGGATGCAACTCATTAGCCCATCCAAGGGGTAGACGACCAGCGGGGCCCTCAGCCGTCAGTAAGTGGAGCTGTCAGTAAGTGGAGCTGAACACGGTGGGCAGGTGCCAAGTTTCCTTTCCTTCTCTTCCTGACCTGCTCCTTCTCTCCTGAGCCATCTCTTTGGCAAAACTAGCCCTTTTATCACCCGTGGTTGATTTCAGGCTCATCACTGACATCACCCCTCCTGACACACCTTGCCAGGCACACCTTGCCGTCTACTTCAGTACACCCTCCCAATTCATCAGCCTGTACCGGCTGGGCAGCAAAGACAACTGGGGGCGGTTTGCCCAGGGTCTTCCCACACCCACCCCCACCTGCCTTCCCCATACCACACAGTTGGTAAATGCTGACAAAACACATGATGTACTTCAGAGCATGTAGGCGTCTGTGCATGTCCCTCTCCTTGAGAGGGCCAAAGACAGGCTGCCCCAATAGATGCCTAAGCGGCATGCTGATTATTTCAAACTGAAAGAAATTAAGAGACAGAAGATCCAAGAATAATGGCTTTGCCTAATTATCTCCCTAAAGTCAGGAAATAAATCTTCTGTGGTGTCCTGGGAGGTGAGGGACACCTTATTGCCCCAGACTAGAGCTTGCAAGATCTGTTTTCAATGCATTTGTAGATAAGCCTTGCAAAATTCCATTTTCTTTAAACTGCAAAATTCTTTGTTCTGTCTTTGCCTCTTAAATTTATTAACCCCCCCCCCTTTCTAGAGACAATATAATCTCACTAGAAAGAGATGATAGATTCCATTGTTATATGTGTGGACCTCTGTATGCACCTAATTAAAGTTTGCCTTTTCTCTTGCTCATCTCTCTTATGTCAATTTAATTATTTTCTATCCTTACAGACCTAGAAGGGTAGAGGAAGATTAACTTCCTCTCCAACAATCTCCTGCTTGGATTCCCCAGGCAGCATGCCCTTGTATAAACCATTTCCATTTTTACCAGAGAACTCTTCCAGGCACTGTCATTCCCATCTGAGTGTTTCTCTGACATCATGCAAGTCATTGTGGGTATTTCAGTCTTCAAGATGATTTTTATGTCCTTCAGACTTTAAGGAAGCTTCGATTAATATTGTCAGCTAGCAAGGTGGTAGACTTCCTCAAGTGGAAATTCTCCAGTCCAAAGTCTAGCTTCTATTCCACTACGTTCTAGCTTCTATTCCACTGTGTGACTCGGGCAATCTCACAAGAGCATGTTCAATTAATATTGCTTACAGAAAAGAAAAAATATTGCTTAAAGGGCAGATTACATGCCTCTGTTTCATAATAGTAGGTAGAGGAAATTTTCCTCAGTCAAATACAATTTCCATTCCCCGAATACCATCAGATAAATACACAAGCACTTCATATAAAGCCTGTGCAAACATTTTGCCTCAAACCCATCAACCTTTACATTCATAACTGTAGTCTCCATCATGACCTCACCAACAGGTGATCTTTATCTCAATTTTGGTACAACTACTGACCCAAGCATTTTCTGATAAGGTTTCTCATTGCAATTTTTGCTTTCCAGCTTTTTTTAGCTTCCTCAAATGGGGGTTGAAAGAGAAAAATTGTTTGGGATCTTTTAATATTTGGGTCTTTTTGGTCCACTTGGTAGTGCTGTATTAAAACTCTGTTTTAGGGCCTCCCTGGCGGCGCAGCGGTTGAGCGCTGGGTTGCGAAGCTGCCCGCAGCCTCTGCAGCGCTGGTTCGATCCCCGGCTGCTCCCCGGCCACCGGAGGAGGGTCCCAGCCACCGGAGGAGGGTCCCACATGGCGCGCAGACCTCTCCTGCTGCCAGCTGTTCCCCTCAGCAGTGTACTTCGGTCCTTCTGCCTGCTCTGCTCCCTGCTCTGGCTCTGGTGAATTCTCTCACCCTCCCGTGCTTCTGACTGTACCCAGTGTTTGTATAAATAAATAAATAAATCTTTGAAAAAAAAAAAGTCATCGGAAGAGAGGGTGATGAGAAAGGAAATTCAATAATGCTTCCCAAACTAAGTTTTGATTTGGCAACAAGTATATAGGGTGCCAGTAGGAAAGGGATCCCCTAAACCACAGCATTTACCACAACCTGGGTTATACGCTTATTCCGCAAGTGAATATCTTCATAAAGTCAGCCTAAATGGCTTGCCTATGGAGCAGATCGGCTACTTCATCTGAGTTATTTCTATTGGTGTTTAAAAGCTAATAGTCTCTTCAGAGTGGAAAGGCAAAATTCAGACAGAAATAGTAAAATGTGGATACTCAGAAATTAGATTTATTATCAGAAATTACCTTTATGTCAAAAAAACTAACTATACACTCAGGCAAACACCTAATTACAAAACATCTGGCCTTTGTCCTGTTGAGTCACCCTCTCCTGGTCCTTTGAGACCCCACCTGACTTGAAGCCCAGCCCCCGTGGCATTCCTGAGCTCAGGATATAGATCCTCACTTCACTTCAGTGGCTTTGGAATCCACATGTCTATATCAATTCGCACACATATGTAATTAAATTTGTTTTTTTTTTCCTCCTAATATCTCTTGTGTTATTTGGATTGCTTGACCAGTCTGAGAAGACCCCAGAGGAGAAGGGAGAAATACCCACTCCTTTCCATCAGGGTGATAAAAACATTCTGGAATTAGATAGAAATGGTGGTCACACAACATTGTGAATGTACCAAATGCCACTGAATGGTACAACTTAAGATGATGAAAAAGAAAGCTCGTTGCTTCTGTTAGAATCAATCAAGATAAACACCATTTTTACATTTTTACAAAGCCGCAGAACACTCATTAACCTCAAATGCACTTTCTTCTTATGAGAGTAAATGAAATGTAACTAAGCAGTTTTTATGAGAAAGAGTTTGAATCAAATGCTGATCTCAAAAGAACCTTCCAAAGGATTCCAAAGTCCATGAAAGTCCTCAAACTTCACAGATGTCAAAATTTCTCTTATTGGAAGTTCAAAGCAATTACAGTGAATCAAAGCAGTGTACGTGAGTCCATAATCACACAGGTATTCAAAAAATAACCTTCTTGCTCCTAGTCAAATCAAAGTAATATGAATCTAGGTAGTATTGAAAAAAATTAAGCAGCCTAATGTAAGGAAAATCAATATCATATGTATTTTTAAAGAAGCCGTGTTTGTAAATACAAGCTCATTCAACTCAATTTTAAATAAGCTAATAAGATATTTCTGATTAGAATAAACTGAGATTTACATAAACTGTATCTAAGCAAACAAAATGAGAAACACACACTCATCACAAGTTCACTTTCATACTGTGTTCCAAAATTTGTTATGACATTTATAAAAATGAATCAAATATTGTTCTTAATTTTCAGAGGTAATCAAAAGCATGCCAAAGATTTCTTATTGAGGTATGGAGGAATTCTAATGAACCAGAGCAGGCTTCGTGTAAACAAATCCATAATCACACACTATTTTAAAAGATCCTTTTTTATTGAGAGTTAAGACAAACTGACACTGAGTACTTGTGAAATCAGCACAGATTCACTTATTCAAACCATTCAAAAGTACTCAAAAATACGAAAGTATTCAAAAGCCCTGAAATTCTTTAGTTCTTTTTTTCTTGTTGAAATTACTACTGCTGGGCCTCCCCAATGGCGCAGCGGTTGAGCACTGGGTTGCGAAGCTGCCCGCAGCGTCTGCAGCGCCGGTTCGATCTCTGGTCACCGGAGGAGGGTCCCACATGGCGCGCAGACCCCTCCTGCCGCCTGCTGCTCCCCTCAGCAGTGTACTTCCTCACTCTGCCTGTTCTACCCTCCGTTCTGGCTCTGGTGAATTCTCTCACCCTCCCGCGCTTCTGACTGTACCGCGCTTCTGAGTGCTTGTATGAATAAATAAATAAATCTTTAAAAAAATTAAAAAAAAATTACTACTGCTAACTGGATAACCAGATAAAATAGTGGTAATTTGAGGCACATGTATATTTTGAAGCTTCTCTTTTACATACTCTGGTTACTCTAATTATGTCTAGTTATCTACTGACGCTGGGTGATCCCATCTCTACTAGTCACTAGTTATCACTAGTTTTATTAAGAAGGGCTAAGCGGTGTTAAGAGGAATGTTGCCTTCAGAGGATCTTTGTTGACCCTGTAACCTTGACTTTCACCCTGGACTTGGACTACACACAAACCCACATACATTTTGATTTTATTTCTCTGAAGATGGATGGCAGATTCTGAACTTGTTTGAACAAACTGCTTGGTTTCATCTAAACACATCCGAACTCCCAATAAGATATTTTGTTTGAATGTTCCTCAACCTGAACCTAGACCTTAGTTGCAAGTGTGATTTCCTGCCTGTTTTCAACTACTCTGCTAAACTTCATATTGATTTTATCTACGTTACCCATGGAGTGGGAGGTACAGACTGCCTATGGGATTCGAAATCCAGACCAGCCTCTGAAAGAGGGAGTGTGGACCCAATCTGGGGAGGCTCTGAGAACTTCTGGGTCAAGAAGCAGAGACTTAGGCTGTGTTGCAGAAAGCGAAATGTAGCCTCTGAGACAAGATCTCTGCAGCCAAAATTGAGACCAAGCCTCTGCAAGCATGGACTAGCCACTGGGCCATGTGTGGGGACTTAACCTCTGCATGGAAAAGTGGGGTCTGAAATGGGAGATGAGAGCTTAGCTTCTGGTGAGCACAGGTTTAATGAGAGTTAAGGAATTGTCCCTGTTGACATAGGTCACCCTGAACACCTAGTTTTTTGCCCATGTATAAAAACCTAGATGAGGTATATATGACACGTTTCCTTGGGAGATAAGGAATGGTTGACAGGGTTGATTACTAGCAGTGGAGGTCAGAAGCAGCCAGCATATTCCTGAAGGCCCCTCCCACACTAACAGCTCTTGATTACTTCACCTTACGGTCCCCTTGAGGACACAGTTTCTTTGGAAATGGCAGTTTCACTGCCTCCTCTTCTTGTCACAAAGGAAATGAATACTTGTCCTGTGCACTCCATCTTGATGGTGTCTTTTATTCAACCCACGTGTCCACCAAGCGAATGGACCCGTTGAGTTTGTTATAGAGCCAAGATCTGGACTTGGCCTCTGGAGAGGGAGACAGTTGATGGTGGTCTCAGTAATAGATAGGGCCTTTGTGCCTGGCCTGAGGCACTCTCCCTGGCCAGTGAGGGAAGCAGGAAATTTTAAGGTGTGTGTTTCTGAGCTTGTTTACACATTTAAAGTTTACAGAGTACTTATAGGCTTATAAGATTTGTTTGAAATGAGTGATTTTGAGCTTGATTTCACATACCAATCACACTCTAAGTTACCCTGATAAGGTCCTTAGGAGAAGAATTGAGTCTGCACTTGATTTAATATCAACTGTTGCATACGAATTATCTCTAAGGAGCAATAAGAAGTTGCAGTTGAAATAATGAGTGATTTTGAGTTTGATTTCATCTAAAACATTTAGCGTTGACTATATTTACTCTAATGTCTTATAACAAGGTAGATTAAGGAATAATGATATACTCCCTAATACTCTATCTAACTTCGTTCTAACTCATTTCTGTTTGGTCTTTCACACATTGAGACATCTCCTTAGAGAAGAATGTCTAATTTTAAGCTTCTTTACATACTGCTTGTTTGTAGAATACTGTTTCCTTATACAGACACAGACACATAACTTAGTGTCTTCATTTTCACTAACTCAGCATAATAAGATACTTCTGATTTACTTTATACATAAATGTATAATGTTGTCAACATTGTTTTTACTTAACCTATTTAATCTGCGCTACACTGCACTAGGATAGCATTTTTGAGGTGACTGTGTTTCTGGGCTAATTTGCACATAAAAATTCATATACCACTTTAATGCTCACATATTTTATGTTAAATGAATGATTTTGAGCTTGATTTCATGTAGATGTAATTTGTTCTAATTTCCCAGAGGACATTAGGTTTAGGAATACTACTTTGCTCAATCTGCAGTAAGATATTTAGTTTGAGATGCGTCTTTCTGAGCTAATGTGCACTGCTCACAATAAGTCGGTATAGCTTAGCTTTAATTTTAACATAAACTGCTTAGTTACACTTAGATTTACTCTAGCTCATAAGCAGAAGTCACTTGTACCACAAAACAAAATACAGTTCTGCCTGTTTGATACAACTTCTTCCTATAAAAGCCTGTCCTGTGTTTTTATTCATAACCACAACCATTACTATTTCAGATTCTTTCTGTTTTCATGAGAATTTTAAGGAAAATATGTCCAAGGAATAAGATTTCTTTGGGAATACCTGGTCCATAAAATTTCAGCCAAAATAAATAACCATCGACTACAGTATCTAATATTAATTTCAATTTCTGCTAATGTCAATTATTCTACTTCTTTGTTGAGAAAATCTAATGTCGAGAATAAAAAATTAAGCTTAAAGTTACTTGAAATCAAAGATCTTAGTCTCTTTTAAATTATAATGCTCAGATGCATCTGAAATTGCTCTAACTCACAACCAATGCTTGTAATGGGAAAAAAATGTGTGATTTTGAGCCAGGCTGCTACATCCTGTGTGCTGTGGAGGACACACCCAGGCAGGTCTCTGGGTCTGTCTGATTTTTTTTCTGGCGAGAATGGTTCCCTGCCCTGGGAGTAATGGTCCTTCAGGTCCCAAATACCTGTGTGTGGTTCCCCCTTCCTAAGAACTGGAAATGGCAGCGACAATGCAAGCAGTGCCTGGTAGAGAAGACTCCTGAGCCCCCTTCAGTGCAGTGCTAAGGAAAAAAGTCAAAGAGCCAACGCGCTGCCGAAAGGAGCCTTAGAAACGTCCTGTTCATAATACGAACCCGAAAGCTTGCTAGGCAATGGCCAAGTCCGGGTCTGCATGGCCCTCTGCTGCCTTCCCCACACGCTAAGCCAGCAGCGAGCCCTTGGTGCAGGCTAGTGGGCAGAGGGCACTGGCCTGGTCACAGCGCCAGCTCACGTTATCCAGCTAGGGTGTTACCGGTCACTGGATCCTCTCCATTGTGCTGGTTTACTACGTTTGGTGAGCGACGCTGGATGTTTTGTAAGCAGATACCCATAGCTAATTATATATATATTTATATATTTTTTTAATCAGAGAGATAAGTTAACAATGTGGTTCAGGAAGCTTCCCCATGAACAAAGGGCTTTATGACATAAGTGCCACTGACTTCAGACATCCTGTGACTTTTGGTTGAAATTGCTCATGCTACATTTGTTGTTGTATTGGATTTTAAGGGTTTATTTTCTCTGACCATCCTGCACCCATGAAGGAGAATAACTAGAAATCTTACCATCCTTAACCCTAGCAATAGAAATGTTCTCCATCCTGATAAATGGTCTCCATCCCACTCCATGGTACTACTCTTCAGAACATTATTTGTGTTGTGTGAAAAGCCCAATAAATGTAGCTCCTGCATTAATTAGCTAAAGCCTTTATGTTGAGGCATTATACAAAGAAAAGATAAAAGACATGTTTTTGTGCCAACTGATTTTGGCACAAAGCAAATTATTTTTCTTAAAATTTGTGTATGGCTGGCACAAAGGAAGAGATTTCACATTACAGACATGGTGACATTACCACAAAGAAAATGCAAATTTTTATGATACAAAGCAGAAAAGGAGTATTCCCAAGCGCTTAAGCGATCTCAGATCCCACCTGACAATTATTTGGCATGTGATTTATTCTCAGGAATAGACTATTGACTATACCAAGCTATATCCCCCCAAAGGCAGATCCTTGTCTCCAAACAGGAATTCTCACAACGGTCTCGAGCACACCACCTCCTCACCCTCTGAAGGAATCCTCCTCCTGCCCCATGGCATGTTGTGTGTCTGGGTCCCTGGAGCAAATGACAACAATGCCCCAAGACCATAAACCAGAATCAGACATTTCTCAAAGTGGACATTTCTCTAAGCCCACATGGGCTTAGAAGCTCCATAGGGAAACAAGATAAAGAATATAGACAGCAGGGCCTCCCCTGGTGGCGCAGCCATCGAGCACTGGGCTGTGAAGCTGCCTGCGGCCTCAGCAGCGCTGGTTTGATCCCCAGCTGCCGGCGAGGGTCCCACATGGCATGACAGACCTCTCCTGCCATGCCTACTGCTTCCATCAGCAGTGTATTCCATCAGTCTGCCTAATCTGCTCCCCACTCTGGCTTTGGTGAGTTCTCTCACCCTCCTGCACTTCTGACTGTACCCAATGCTTGTATGAATAAATAAATAAATAAATCTTAAAAAAAAAAATATAGACAGCATATATATTTTAAGTGACCCTTTTATTTCAGGGTGGTGGGGGGAAGACAAGCATTTACAACTTGAGGTAGATGGGAATTGCTTAAACAACCATATTGATGACTGTGCTGAAGTCCACAGCCATGGTCCAATCTGCTGGCTCCAGGTCAGCCCGCCATCAAAATCCTTGAGTGTTCTGTATCCTGGAAAGATAATTGCAGTCTCCTCCTGTCTGCCCAGCCTAACCATCACCCTTCTCCTGGCCTCCCTCTCACCTACCCGCCAGCAACACCCAAGAACATTTGCTGGGCTTCTTGCTCCATTCATGCCTTCACCTCAGCCCAAAAGGCCCTCCTCTGGCCCCTTCTCATCTTTTAAAACTCAACTCAGTGTACTGCTTCCTGGAAGTCTCCCAAACCCTCCCCACAAACATGACTGGCATTGTGGAGGCTCAGGGCTGGCCTCATACTTGGGAGAACACAGAAGAGGGAGAGAGAGGGATTCACGTTGCCAAGTGTGGTCAAGATAATCAGATATGTGGGGAAGGGGTGGGGCAGGTTTGAGTTCCCTGGATCCACACAACCAGGCCTTGTGTGTGTGGCCAGCCATGGGCAAATGAGAGCTCTGGGCACTTCCCCTGGTGCTTGTCAAACTTTCATAAATAGGCACCAGAATGAATTATCACAAAAGCCAGCATGGATGACCGTGAGAAGAGCAGCTTCAAGAGGGCATGGACTCCCCGTCTGGAACCATTGGGTTCATGCCTGTGAAAGCCTCAGATCCTCCAGTAGGAGGTAGACTAGGAGAAGTCGGCACCCTGTGGAGGGACCTGACATCAGTGTCCCGACCCGCGGGATTCGGAGGCACGAAAAGAGAAGGGCTGAGGATTGAAATGTGGGGCTTGACAACTTGCCGCTAGTGTTTGCTTCTTTATTTTTCCTTTATCCTTTTCTTTTACTTTTCCATGTCTTTCTTTTCCCTGTCTTTCTTACTTCCCTGGCCTTCTCTCTGCTCCTCTCGCAGTACTCTCCTCTCTCATGGTTCTCCTCTTAAATCTCTTTTTCTTCTCCTCTCTCTCCCGCGTTCTCCTCTTATACCCTCGTAGCTCCTCCCCCCGTACCTCCCAGTCTCATGTGCTTTACAGGAAAAACCTGTGGTTCTCCGAAGGCGAAACAGTAAAGCGAACTCATGGCACGCATATGCAACACGGCACATACTCCGGACGGCTCCGGACACATCAGCACAGGAGAAACAGCAGGAGCTGGGAATGCGGTGAGCCTCAAGACGCCCAGGCATGGCGATCCCTGCCTGGCTGGGATTCTCCCCTGACTGGGAAGGATGCCTAAGAAACATCATTTCCAAGTAGAAAAGCCAGCGTGGATGGGTTCACCTGCCCAGTCACAGCTCCTGGAGGAGCTGTTCTTAGACTCAGACTTGGCTTGAGTCCAGGTGGCTCCCCACTGACAGGTGAGCAGAGTTTCTTGGTCTTGGAGGGATCATCCTATCCCCATTTTCCAAATGAGAAAACAGAGACTCAGGAAGAATCAATAATGTGCATCGGGTCATGCAAGACTGGACCTGTCTGACCTCCAAGCCCATGTTCTGAATCGCTTCCATATGCTGGCCTTGCTGGGGACCCAGAGAACTCTGTTAGGAAACATTATTCCAAGACATATTCTAAAATGTTGAATGGCCAGTGTGTGCAAGGTCACGAGTTTTGAAGACTGCATCCTTTAGAGTTGTGCCTCGGGCAGAAAGGACAACAGAAGCAAAGGCAATGGAAAATAATCTTACCAGAAGCCGAGCAAGCTCAATCAGTGGGTTGGAATGGCTGCACTGAAATGGAGATTCACAGGGGTCTAGGAAGGTCAGGACCCGCAGGCAGGAGATAAACTAGTTACAGAACAATTCACCTTGTTCACGGAGCTGAAGTGCCCTGTAACTAGCCAATTTCAGCCAAGTCCACATTTCTCCAGCTAAGCCCACTCCATTTAACAACTTTGTTCTCAATTTGGAGAATCTGATGAGGCCCACAGAACCCCCCCCCCGAACCCCCTTCTCAGAACACTGATCTTAAATCCATAAGATAAAATACCGGGACTGCAAAGAAAACCAATGATCCTGAAATAGGTGTCAAAACAGGTTTATAAATCTTTCCTATAATGACACAGGTGCTTCCTAACAACTAAATAACAATATCCAGCGGCAGGTCTATAAGTACCATTATTTCAAAGTAGTGACAAACATAAATGATATTTTGAGATCTCCCCACCAGCTTAGTGTGCTATGAAAGTATCTGTGGCTTCTGCTAGAGACAAACAACAGACTCTTTGTCTACATTCATAATAGAGGGAAATACTAAAGTGCAGTTAAAGGCTAATGGAGATGTAAGGTCCGTCCTTCTCACAGACCCACAAGATTCTACCCATGACTTAAGAGTGGAGGGGATCCCAGATTAGGGCTCCTCACTCTGAATGCCTGGGTGGCCTCCCAGAGGGTCAACTTGAATCTCCAGGTAAGGTTTGCAAAGCGGTGAAACCTGCTTTTTGAAGCAGGGTGTGAACAGGGACCAGAGCAGGGGCAGTTCATCCAAGCTGGCTCAGGACATGGTATGCAGCATCCCAGGGCCCTGCTCAGTCCTACTGACTCAAATGCCCAGCGTTAGTCCTGAGAATCTGCATTTTAAGCAGAGTCCACGTGACAACTCTCATAAACATCCTAGAACTCTCCTGGTACCTGTCGCAGGCAGGGACTCGAAAGAAGGTGAAGGGCCTGGGATGCCCACACACCTCCCTTGGATCACTACCAGGAGATGAGCCGCACTCCCGGCCCCTCCAGGGCCTCTCCGAGTAAGTGATGCCTGAAACGTGAGGCCACGCCGCCTCTTCACCAGGAAACCGGAGCAGAGGAGTGTGAGGCAGGATTGAAGGACTGGGGACTCGCCACCTTGCCTCCTTCCCTACCTCTCTCCCGAACTTTACCACCTCTACCTCGAACCTCAAACGATCCAAGGAGCTTTGGCTGCCTCTGGGGCCCTGGAGGGAAGCCAGGCACCATGATGGCCGCAGAGCACCGCAGGCTGAAGGTGTACGTGGGCCAGCAAGCGTCCTGAGCCTGGGTGGGGCCCAGGGGAGCCCAGCTGACTATGAGCCACCAACCAAAGGGTCTGAGGGAAGAAGGTAAGTCCATCCCGGTCTCCGTGGGGACCACCCACAGGGGTTCCCTGGCAGCAGCAAGACACAGGGCCTGGCTTTGCATCCACAGCTCACCACTGGCTCACTGAGCAACCTCAATCTGTTTATCCAACCTCTCCCTGCCTCATCCACGAGACCAAGGCAGCCATCACCGACTCTCTGTGCCATTGGAGGGATCATCGACTGACCACACAGCAAAATACAAGCCTGGGGGGACTTTAAGCAACAGGGAGTGTCAGCATCCAGCAGAGCCCAGCAGGGTCTTTCAGCTTCTTGCTGTCTTAGAATCACCTTTCCTTAGCAATACCCTTGATTAAGAGGGGAAGTCTGTCTGTCTGTCTGTCTGTGTCTGTCTGTCTAGGGCAGAGGGCTGTGGGGATTTTCTGACCTCATGACTGTTCTAGGTAAGAGGGAAGTGTCAGGACCTGGGCCTCTGGCACCCCAGCATGATCCAGTCTGACCCAGCTATAAACCCGCTGAGGGGGTCCCACATTGAAATGGGGGTGGTGTAGGGAGGACTTTGCAAATGGCCACTGTTCATTCTATTCCATCTCTTTCAGCAGGAGGTGGAGTGAGAGGGCGCATGCGGAGTGGCTCTCCAGGCACAGGTGAGAGGGGTGTGTGTTGGGGGGAGCCTGCCATGCCACTCAGTCCCACTGTCCAGCCACCACCAGGTGTTCTCTTTCATCCTTCTCCTGCCCTCCCTAGCACTCACCAAGAGGCAAGCAGCCTCCCCAGGCTGGCAGTTCAAATGGGTTGAGAAGGCCCACGCCAGCCCTGGGCATCAGGAGAGACCCCAGAATTAGTGACCCTTGGAGTCGAGCCTGGGGAAGCAGCGGACGTTCACTAGTGGGGGCATGGGGGGCAGGAGGAGACTGCATTCCAGATGGCTGGAAAGGAACCAGGACTCACACCGAGGGCACCTGACTCCAGGCAGCACCATAAAGCAGCAGTGGTTATGGTTAGGGGCTCTGGGAATGTGGCCACAGCTCTTTTGTGAGCCCCTGGGAACTTCACCAAGATGGGGGGCCACCTGCAGCAGGAGACAGAGCAAGTGGCAGGCAGGAGAGAAGACCGTCTGCTGCTGTACTGAGGTGGACGCACACCCGAGACTGGTGCCCTACACTGCAGGCTCTGGGACGCACTGTGAGTGGGATGTGCTGTCTCCTCTTGAATCCCGTGCAGGGCCCTGCTTGTAGGTGAGAAGCAGAATCTCAAAGGATGTTGTACTTCTGGGCTTCTCAGGAAATCCCCTCTCACCCAATTCAGGATAAGGAGAGAACTTATCCTGGCTCATCCACCTGGCAAGTGGCATATGGAAGGGCTGGTCCCAGGATCCACCTCATCACCTCCTTTCTCAAGCCCTTCTCTCCTTCCCTCTGGGTATTCACTGCTCCCCACTGCTGGGGGCCAGGGTTCTTGGTGAGGCAGTTCCGTGGCAAGGGGAGGGGAGGGATTCAAGCCCCACAGTTCTGGGCAGGAGGAAGGAGCTGTGGAACCACCACTGTTGTCTTGACATCCAGATACCCCCAGAGCTTCCCCTTGACCACTGTCCCTCCTTCCTACCCTACCCATGTCCCCATCGAGTCCTTACCTCCCTCCAGAAACAGGGGAGCCATGTTGAGAAAGTGTGGGTGCCCCAGGTTAGCCGGCCGAGAAACCCCTTCCTCAGGGAGAGTCAACAGCACTCTCTGGTAACAGCTGTCTGTAGGATACTGGGGTGTCCACAGTCTGCTGCCCCGCTGTCTTCCAGTTGCCATCCCTGCTGCTCCCAGTCTGGCTCCCCTCCACCCCTGTGAGCGTCCCTGCAGGCAAAGAGCCCTCTGAGCAGGACTAAATGGAAGTCATTTTGTCTAAAACACAAACCTTTTCTTACTAAAATATGCCACACACACCCTGCCCACCCCTTGCATTTTCCCTTCCCCCTAGAAAAGAAGAAATGGGTCACAATTTTCACTGTAAGCATCCAAATGCTCATGAGAAGCAGCGAAGTATTGGGAATCCATGAAATGAACCGAAACCCAATTACATAACGATTTCCATTTTAAATGGCCTCTGGAGTCGCCTGGGAGAACTGCTCTCCTATGCCGGCCCCGTGCCACAGAGGGGCAGTTCTTTCTACACAGTAATTACAATTTGCTATTCCACTCATTGGGAAGGACTGTCAGGACCCCCCCACTCCCGCCCCCGCCCCCCACTGCTCCTGGGTCACTTGGTAACTGCACTCAGTGTTAAGAGGGCCAGGTTGGTGAGCAAGCCAGCCTCAGGCCTCCAGCTTCCCCAGCCTGTCTGCCACTCGGGTTCCCTGACCAGCCAGGTGTGTAGACGTGAGGAGACCTGTCACATGTGAGCGAGCACTCCCTGGGTTTGGAGTTCTTCCTAGTACAACAGCTGCTTTCTAACTCCTAAATTATGCATGTGTGGAGTCCACTGAAGACTGTCCATGAAAGAGAAACTGAAAAAGCAGCTTGTTTTCTGCACAGAATTCTGGCTTGTCTTCGACCTTCTACGTTGATTTTATTCAGTTAGAAAATGAGCTTACAACAGGAATTACCTTTGGGGGAATTCTAAATCCCCCAGTTTATATCTATAACGTTTGATACAATTCATTCCCCCCCCAAAAAAACCCTGTATTAGCTGATTGAGGACACTCAGAGTTCAGAAGAAGATGCAAACACATTGACGTTCCTGTCCAGTCCCTTCAAGCAATATGGAGCTTGTGTATGGAGACCCTCTCCTTACTCCTTTGCGCCCTCCCTCTGCTCCTTGACCCTCTCTCTCCAGCTCTAGCTCAGTTGAGGGCTCTCCTAGGGACACAGCTTGCGTCCATGTGCTTTCTCACAGTCCTTCCCTTGGGCATAGGGTTGTGGATTTGCCAGTTGGTGGAGGGTGAGTGAAGCATGTGCAGATATGGAGGGGTGGATTATACTCCCAAAATGATAGTTAGGTAACCCAGTGCAAATCAACAAAACTTGAAACAATATTATTGATCTTTTCAAAGACCCAATTTTGTTTTCACATTTTCTCATTGTTTTCCTGTTTTCAATTCCTCCATTTCTGCTCTGGTCATTATTATTTCTTTTCTTCTGCTTCCTCTGGACTTAATTTGATCTTCCTTTCTAGTTTTCTAAGGTAGAACACTATTTTACCACGTCCTACAAATTTTACATTCTATTTTCACTCCAAGTATTTTTTAATTTCTCTTAAGATTTCTTTGCCCTATTATAGAAAAATAAATTCTTTCATCTCCAAATATTTTGCTATTTTACACCTATCTTTCTGTTATAGATTGCCAGTTTAATTTCATGGTCATTGGGGCTTCTCTGATGACCTAGGAGTTAAGTCTCAGCACTATCACTGCTAGGGCCTGAGTTGGACCCCTGGCCAGGGAGCTGACCCACATATGGTGCAGACCTCTCCTGTCTTGCCCGCTGCTCCCCTCAGCAGTGTATTTTAGTAAATCTGCCTGTTCTGCTACCCACTCTGTCTCTGATGAATCTTCTTACCTCCCAGACCTCTGGCCTACAGCCCAGTTTCTTCTATGCAAAAAAATAATAATAATGTATTTCATGATGATCTAAGAGCATATTTTGTTTGATTTCTATTCTTTTAAATTTATTAACATTTTATGGGTCAGAATGTGGTATATCTTGGTGAATGTTCCATGTGAGCTCAAAAAAAATGTAGAGTCTATACTAGTGGATGAAGTGTTCTATAAATATCATTCAGATCCAGTTGGTTGATGGTGAGATTCAGTCCCACTGTCCTTACAGATGATCTGCTTGCTGGATTTGTCAATTACTGATACTAAAGTATTAGAGTCTCCATCTGCAATATCTCTTTCTCCTTGCAGTTCCATCAGTTTTTCCCTCACTTTTTTTGGCGCTCTGTTGTTAGACACACACAATAAGGATCACTGTATTTTCTTGAGGAATTGACCTCCTAACATTACCAAATACCCTATTTTATCCCTGACAAGTTTATTTGCTCTCAAACCTGCTTTGTCTGAAATTAATATTTAATCTAGGGCCTCCCTGGTGGCACAAGGGGTTGAGCGCAGGGCTGTGAAGCTGTCTGCAACCTCTGCAGCATGTGTTCGATCCCTGGCTGGGAAGCTACCCACATGGCCCTGCAGACCTCTCCTGTCTTGCCCACTGCTCCCCTCATCAGTGTACTTCGGTGTATCTTTCTGTTCTGTTCCCTGCTCTGTCTCTGGTGAATCCTCTCACCTCCCACATCTCTGGCCTGTACTACAGTTCTTGTAATCATAAATATATAAACCTTTAAAAAATAATAATAATAATCAATCTAGCTTTCTCTTGGTTAATGTTAGCATGGTATGTGTTTCTCCATTTCTTTACATTTAATAGATACCTATTTATAGTTAAAGTCTATTTCTTGTAAATAATATATAGTTGAGTCTTGTCTTTGTATCCACTTTGACAATCTTCACCTTAAATTAATGCATTCAGATTACTTGCTTTTAAGATGATTATTCGTGTAATTGGATTAGCATTTATCATATTTGTTATTTTTATGTTCTTCTGCCTTGTGTGGTTTTGGTTGAGATTTTATGGGATTCCAGTTTCCTTTCTTAACATATCAAGTATATTTCTTTTTCTACTTTTTTTTTAGTTATTGCACTAGAGTTTGCTATATTCATTTACAACTAATCCAAGTCTACTTTCAAATAACACCATTCCACTTCATGGGCACTGCAGGTGTTTTATAACAGAGTTTCCCAAGTTCTCCTTCCCATCCCATTAGCATCCCCCCTTCATTCGCCTTTATTCATAAGCTCTCATCATCCAATGTGACTAGGTCTCTACCTGTGTTTGGAAGAGGGGAGGAGAGGGCATCTTAATTCTCATCCCAGACAGAGGCTCCAAATGAGGTAACCAGCCAACAAGCTCCAGGAAGCATCCTGGACTTCTAATTTCTCGGTGGTGGAGCTGGAGGTGGAGGAGGTGAGGCCAGAACTGCCTTTTCACGTCTCCACAGGTGACAGGTCGGGAAGGAAACCCTCTAAGAAGCAGGCACCCAAGGCCCATGGTGCGCGGGGCAGACAGAGGGCCCAGCATGACCAGAAGGAGCAAGCCAGGGGCAGCCCACGGCCAGGGTCTCCCAGGAGGAAGCAGACAGAGCGCAGCAACAGGAGAGGACAAGAGGAGCCAGGGAAACAGGGGCGGAGCCCCCTCGAGGGGAGGAAGAAGAGGGATGAGAGGGCTTCCTTCAAAGAGCAGCGAGCACCTCCAAGCAAGGAAAAGGCGGTGCTGAGGAAGGAGGAGATGTGGAAGCAGCCGAAGAAACACAGGTGTGTTGTGAGCTGGGCTCAGGAGTTTTTTTTCTTTTTTTTAAATTTTATTTTATTTTGTATATTTTTTACATCATTTTTCATTTTTGCACAATGTATGCATTTTCATCTTGGTTATATTCCTGTTGTTTTCAATCTATGTTCTTCCTCTTTCCAGCCCTCTCCCTCCCCCTGATGAGGGGCCATGTCTCCCTCCCTTGTGCAGGCCGCCCCCACTCTCTCCTCCTGCTTCTGTTTGCTTTGCCACTGCCCAACTCTCGGGCCTGTGGGGCAGGACCGGGAAGAGGCCCATGACCATCACAGGAGGAGCAGCCACTGGTTCCTCTCAACTCCCACGCCTCATGTCTCATGGGTGCAGCTGGAAGTGCCGAGGGAGGTGGTGACTTGGCGGCTAGTGGAAAAGATTCCAAGTCTCCTGAATTTCCACTGATGATTCACCATGGCTCTTGCAGAGAAGCTGAGAGACATGAACAAAATTGGATTTGGGACTCCTAGGAAGACTGAAGTCTGCCATTTTTCAAATCTGGTCCTGTGTCCTTCTCTTTGAAATGGGGCATTGATCTAGGAAAACATCAGAGACTCTACCAACTCTGAAACTCTAGGATTTGGGGGTTTGATTGTTTTCTTTGATCCATTAGCTCTTGCACACGTGGGGCAGTGGACAGAGTTAGCTTATGGAACTAGCAAGTCGGGATTTTAATTCCAATTTTTGTTACTAATTTGGATGAGACATCATCTTCTCTTTGCTTCTCTTTTCTGCTTTACTCCCTTCTTAGGGTGTTCGAAGGGTCCCCTTCCATAATGGGTAGGGGCGCTTTGGAAGCAGCTGGAGGTATCAAGATTATGGCAGAGTTGTGGTATTTCCCACTAGGTTTAACAAGCCTTCTTTGCTCACATCCTCTTTTGAGTGTTTCACCAAATCTCTCTACCTTTACAGAGAGGAAACTAAAGCCCTCAAAATGGGCCACTGATTTATTCTATGACCCATGCCGGCCATATCCTTAGGACTTGGTTGACTCTCTGGTTGTCCCTGGACATGAGCTAACAGAACAAAGGATGCATAGTGCACTTATGATACATTTAAGAACTTAAATGTATGATTTATGAGTCCTGGAGTGGCCCGAACTTTACAGGAGGCTGCACCACCCTAAATGGACCATGGATAGTAGATGCAAAGTAAAGGGTTGAGACAAGGATTTACTCACACCATTGAGTAAATGGCATGCTGAGTGCAGTGGCAGGCACAGACAGATGAAAAAGCATCTGTCCCCCAGATGCTGACAGTCCACCTTGGGAGAAAGGACAGGGATATCAGTTATAAGGCAAGGCAGAAAGCAATATGTATATGACAAAGGATTTGAGGAAGCTCCTTATTGGTGGGATGCTGGGGCATCAGAGTTCCTCCACTGAAAAGGTCAGCAGTTCAATAAGGTTTTGAAGAACAGGAAGAATTTGAACAATGACTGACTGCCCCCTAGATTCAGAAACACTCTATGTAAAGACTCAAAAGCAGATATCATGGTGTGTGTGTGTGTGTGTGTGTGTGTGTGTGTGTGTGTGTGTGTATTATGGCAAAAAAATTCCTGTGCTCTAGGCTTTCCCAGCCAGGGCCTCTGCCTCTTCACCTCCATCCTAACTTCTCCTTTGCTCTCTACAAGCTAAAACTTATGGAGGCTGCTGCAGATTGGTCTGTAAAGCCTGGAGTAACTCAAGCCTACACCCTGATATTTTCATCTATGAAATTTGCTAAGAAAGCAGCACAGCCTGAACCCTCTCCAACTCAGGTTCCCCGCCCCCACCACCAGCCCCTCACTTTGTGGCTCCTAGAAAATTTTAAATTACAATACATACCTCACTTTACATTTCTGTTAGGCAGCAATTGAATCGAGTGTGGTTGGGGGAAGACTCAGAGAAATGGAGTTTGGAGAGCGGCAGTCTGGGCTACTGGACAAAACTGTGGCCTGCTCTGAGGTGATGGCAGTCGGTGAGGGATTGCTAGAGGAGCAGGCCTATGGGGGCAGTCAGGACTACACGCATCAGGGGAGCACAGCCACTTGTCTTGCTGATGGGCATCTCTGCATTTCACAGAGAACCTGAGGACACTCTCTTCCTTTTCACTCTCCATTTCTTCTGTCTCTACCTCCAGATCGTCCTCCTTGGCCTCCAGTGCCTCTGCTGGGGAGTCTCTGTCGGAAGAAGAGCTAGCCCAGATCCTGGAGCAGGTAGAAGACAAGAAGAAGCTCATTGCTACCATGCGGAATAAGCCGTGGCCCATGACCAAGAAGCTTAGGGAACTCAGGTGAGAGGTGGTGGTCAGCCAAGGCTCAGCTTCTTCTGGTGGGCACCTGAATCTTTTCCTCCTCTCTGCCCCCTTGGGATTTGACAGAAAAGGGGATTCAGCCTCTGCTTTGGTCCTTCTTTGTCCCCAGAACAACCACAGCATTGAGGGGATGTGAGAGCCAATAGGCATGAGAGGTTGAGCTGTGACAGCTGACCAAGGGCCTGCTACCAACCAGCACCAAGCAGGGCCAGGGGGACAGAGGTCTGAGGCTCCACTCAGACCTACACCTTCCGTGATCTGGCTGCATCCTACCTTCTGTCCTGCATCCCCTTCTGTCCTGCATCCTACCTCATCTGGCCCTTCTGTACTCCCTCACACCCTACACAAGTATGCTCCCACACCCTACACAAGTATGCTCCCAACCCCGCACACACACCTCAACAATTTCAGAACTCTTGGGTTCTTTAAGCACCAGAATCTAGCTCCATGTAGCACACTCACACTTGCAGTGCAGAGGGCTGAGAAAGGGTCTGCCTTAGCTACCCTGATGTCCCCACTGCCTAAGCTTGCAATGATGCTCTGTGAATACTGTTCTGTGAATAAGGAGGCCCACACCGAAGCCACTGGTTCCCATTGTCAGCTTGATCCCTTCTCTTGTTTTCCTACCGAAGGCTGGCATGCCAAGCATTTTATGATATTTGAATGAACTGCTGTTTTGAAAAAAGGGCAGGTGGCACATTGCTTAACTTCTGCTTTTCTGCTGAACAATTCCCATGCAACATTACCACCGCCCCACCCCAAGTCCCTCACCCATAGGGCTAGACTTGTTGACCTCAAACAAGCAAGCAATCAGCCAGTTATTTCACCGGTGAGATACATTTATTCAGAAACAACAATAAAAGCAATTCTGAACCCGGGGTCTCAACATGAACACCCCCCCCACCTCCCAAAACAAAAGAAAGAAGCATTCCTATATAGATTTCAGAGGCGTTTTATAATCCAAGAGTCTATTGGAGGGAACTGGGAGCGGGAAGTGTGGTGGCTTTTCATTGGCTGGGTTACGGCGCGTTCTCATTGGCTGAGCTGTTGCTGGGCAGGGAGGGGGCGGAGCCTCTCCTTCCTCCCGCGGGGGCTGCACTTCCAGCGGGAGATGCATGGCCTGGCTCTCCAGGGTAGACTCTGCACTGTGCGTGGAGCACGTGTGTGTGTGTGTGTGTGTGTGTGTGTGTGTGTGTGTGTGTGTGTGTGTGTGTGTGTGTGTGAGTGACACACAACTCTTCTTTTAGGCTCCCGGCCTCATGTAAATGGCATTAATGTTCACAGCAGTGTCACTTCCTTTCACCTTCCCTCTATAAAGCCATTTTTTTCCTGACTCCTGTCTCACCTGAATTTCCTCCTTGCTCAGGTCAAACGCAGCACCCCTCATTGTGTAGGACAACTTGGCAGCCTTTTTTTGCCACAGATGCTGGCAGCACACACACTGCGGACCCTCCCCCGGGGTTCTGGTAAATAAAACTCACTCTGCTGCCCCCTGCTTCGCTCCCTGGAGCAGGTCCTCTGGGCACGCAATGGTCTCTCCCCTCCAGTCCAACTCTTTCCTCTTGGCTCTCCCAAGACGCCTCATCCCAGAATCAACTCTGTGGCTCTCCAGCCGCTAGGTCTTCTCTCTAGCCCGTGCTTCTGCCTGGATGTTCATTGCTACCTGCTGGCCCACCTGCCTAATTCCTACACACCCTATAAGGCTCATGCCCGAGTGTCCACTCCACAGGAAAGTTCCCAGTGCTCTCTCCCCTGCCTCCAGGCTGAGATATTTACTGCCCCTTCAAACTCCAAGGCACTGCCCTCTCCCTTGACTGGATGCTCTTGTTTGCTGAGATGGGTCTATTAGATATTCTGATTCAGAGCATTTGTTGATGTCATGTTCTAGATACTTCCATCATGACCAATTTCAAGCTGCCAAAGTTTACCAGCTGGTTGGCTACTTTCTTAGGAGCCAGTCCCCACCGGCTCCAGCACCTTCCTGGACAATATCTACTAGACAAACTGATCCTTGTGGTTCTCATCCAGCCTTCCCTGGATGAACAATCATTCACTCAACATCCATTCACCACACATACATGCCGCAAATCTCTACTGAATGCTGAATTCACTCTCTATTACTGCTGTAACAAGTGACCATGTTCTTAAAAGTCAAAGCAACCTTCATTTCCTAGTTCACACTTCTGGGGGTCGCAAGTCCTGTGTGGTGTGGCTGGATTCTCTTCTCAGGGTCTTACCAGGTATCCGCAGAGCCATGGTGCCTCCTGGGGCTACAGGTCCTCTTCCAATTTGAGCAGAATTTGTTTCCTTCTCTTGCTTTCTATGTGGCAGCCTCCAAAGGGGCCCCAGCAACAGAGGGTTGAGAAATCTCGGGCTTCAAATTTCTCTGATTTGTGTCAGTCTATCACATCGCTCTCTTCTGTCTTCCTCTTTTGTTTTTAAAGGTTTGTGTGGTTGCACTGGACCCTTCAAATAATCCAGGATAATCTCCCTATTGTAAAGTCAGGGATTTTAATTACATTTGCAAAATCCCTTTGCCATTCAGGGATTTACCTCCAGGGGCAGAGGTCATGGGGAGCAAAATTCTGCCTGCAGATATCTACTATGTATTAAGCAATATTCTCTGTATTTAGCAAACTTCAATAAGAGGCAGAAGGCCCTGCTTCGTGGACTTTACATTCTAACTAAGGTTATAAAACACTGAAGGCTTTTGGCCACATATACACCCCACAGTTCAGATTTCTTTTGTTTAGGGGTTAATTGAATTCCTGCCCTTTTTTTTTCCTAACCAGGGAGGCCCAAGTATTTGTGGAGAAGTATGAAGGCGCTTTGGGGAAGGGGAAAGGCAAGAGGCTCTATGCCTACAGGATGCTGATGGCTAAGGTGCGTGTCAGAGGCTGCGAATCTGGGGAGGGATGGCTGGGCTGTTGGATCTGGGAAGGGATGGCTGGGCTGTTGGATCTGCATGACCTCTGCAGGCACTTGCCTGGCCTCACCATTGGTGCCCACTACCCCAGAATTCTGAGCCTGAGCTCTGACTGACCATTCCCATTCATGCAGGAATGGAAGCCAACTGTATCCTGCCTGCTTCACTCACTTACTGTGAGGTCTTCAATGTACTTAACATTTGTTTCCTCATCAGTAAAGAACTAAAATCACAGAATTGATGATGTTAAAACCACTGGGATTTTTTTTTTCCAAACCTAAATCAGGACACATTGTTTGATTTGTTAGAAACCCTAAAGTGCTATGATGTGATCATGGTCACACAGGGAATAACCAGCAGTCACCTCGGGGAGGGGCAGCTCTGCTCTCCTGAACTACATCATCACCTGGGCTTTGGATTCAGGCTCTGGGCATGTTCTAAGACTGATTCGTTGTGGAACTTACTGAAGTCTCTGTCCTTTATCTACTGCTTGAAAAACTATTCTTTTCATTCTCTTAATTCTTATATTGGGCCTGTTTGGGAACTTTTATTTGAATTCACCATCTCATGTCTGTAGCGCTGACTTCCTCTTTTTTACCACTGTTTTTCAAAAATGTTTTGGCTTGGTCTGTGTTTTCCTGTGCATTTTTAAAATCACTTGCCACGTTCCAGTATAGCCCACATGGATTTTGTTTGGGATTGCTTTTGACCTTGATTTAACTTGGGAAAATTTATCGATACACTATTCAGTCTTTGCATCTAGTGATACTATCCATTTCTCACGCCTCATTTTACATCCTTGAGCAAAATTTGTCATTTTCTTCATATAGATCTTTTCTGTGTCTTAAGTTTATGTCTACAGTGTTTTTGTTTTCATTACTTTTGTGAATGGGGTCATTTTCCCATTTATTTAGTAACTAGTTATTGTTGGTATGTAGGAAAGCTGCAGATTTGTGTAGTCATTTTTTATCTGCTTCCTTTATTCTCTTATTTATTCTAGTCATTTCATTTGGCTATATATATATAAAGAAATTTTGTTGGGCTCTTCTAAATGTGATCTCTCATCTTATTCTCAAGTGTGGGTTAACAATACTAGAACAATTTCAGTTGAGTGGTGATCACGTGTCTCTTTCTGAGAATAACTCTAGTGTTTCACATTAAGTTAATGGGAGTTGTTGACTTGAAATAGATTTTCTTTCTCAAAATAAGAAAATGTCCTTCAGCAATCTTCCATTTTATTGGAAATAGATATTTGATTTTTATTAAACATGTTTCCCTTTCTATTATTAAGCTTCCTTTTATTTCTGGGATAACCTCAGTCATGATGCATTATTTCTAGCCCCACATTTGATTTTCCAAAATTTCATTTATGGCTTTTAAGATTCCTTTGGATTTGCATGTGTGCACACGTGTACCTGTGCTATTCTGGCAGATTTTAATACTAGGGTTGCATTTGCTTTCGATTGTTAAAAGGATAGGATTGGCTCCTCTTTATGCTATAAATCAGTTTATAAAGAATAACTATTATTATTTGGGAAATTTGAAAGAGGACACCCTTAAAACTTTATAGGTCAGGCACCATTTTTGTAGACTGCCTTGATAATTTTTTAATGTTTTTCCTATTTAGCATATATCATGTTTTGACTATTTGTTGGGGCCATTTTGGCATTTCACATTCTTCCCACAACTTGATTGTTTCAACTAGATTTTCAAATGGAGTTCCAGAAAGCTGCATGTGGTGGTCCCATTTTTGTAATTACTTTCTATATGTATTGGATTTGAATCTTTTATTCCTAATGTTTTTTCACCTTTTTTGGGGGGGTTGTAATGCTCAACACCTACCTATGGGTCATTTTGTTAATTTTATCTAGAAACTATTTACCACCTAACAAATGTACACTCAGGGCTTTTTTCCCAACTGAAGAATGTGCTCTTCAAATACATATTGATAAATGATTCTGTTCACTAATGTTTTAGTCAGACAGTTCTAGCTTCTTCTTTAGGAAAAATGTGGCTGGTTGCCTATTCTCTGTCTTCTGTATTTACTTTCCCTCATTGTTTTTAATGCTTTGCTTTCTTTCTCTTTGCATCTCAGAAATTCTCAGGTTTATTCTCAATATCCTGAATCAATTTCTTCTGTTTCAGTTATAGTCTTTATTATGTATAATGTTTATTTTCATCCTATTACTGAACTTTTAGCCATCTTACCATCCTGTATTTCTCCTATATTCTTTTTTAAATGTTACCTTATTATTCTTTACAATAGAAACCTTATATTTCATATCCTATTAAGAATACTGCTAAACTTGGGGCTTCCCTGGTGGCACAGGGGTTAAAGTCTCAGCAATATCAAGCTATCACCAGTCTCTGTGGCATGAGTTCCATCCCCAGCCAAGGATCTAACTCACATGGCACAGCAGACCTCTCCTGTCTTGCCCACTGCTCCCCTCAGCAGTGTATTTCAGTCAGTCTGCCTGTTCTGCTCCCCACTCTGTAGCTGGTGAAACATCTCACTCTCCTCCCCTCCCCACCTCTGGCCTACACTCCAGTTCTTTATGCATAAATAAATAAAAATAAATCTTTTTAAAAAAAAAAAAAAAGAAACTTCTTTAAAAAAAAAAAATGCTAAACCAGTACCCAGAATTTCTATGTCCCAGGCGAAATGCTTTCCAAAACTTTCTAAGAATGGTGTCCTCTTTCCCTCGTTCAGTGGCACTGTTTCTAAGGCGTCACAGTTTGCTTTTAGTCACTCAGATGCAGATCTTATCCACAGACAGAATGTGTAGATTGCCTATGTTTCATTAGACTACTGGTTGAAATATTTTTTTCTATATATAACTGGAGAGAAAGACAGAACTGATAACCCAGTCCCAGATCAATAGCTACATGTCACACAGCTCCAAGGAAGGGATAGAGGTCTTCTGGCCACACACACCCCAGCCCAGCATTCTGATTCTGTGAATCAAGCGATAAGAACTTCAATGCAGAGCTTCTCCCAGGCCTCTCTCTGCTCCTGCCCCCACCTCCAGAGCATCATTGTCCAGGTGCCCACAGCCTTGAAGAGCTGTTGAGTGGTTACTAAGCAACCATTTGGCAGGCTATGTCTCCAAGGGCCTCACTTAGCAACACTCATTACCCCTGCTGGCCCTTAGTCATGCAAGCCTATATTTTGTACCGATTTTATCAGCATCCCATCAGGAGGTTCATCCCTCGGGGGAGGACTCACATTAATAAACCTTATGAAACTGACATATAAAACCAAATGCTAGATTATTAATTTACAAGGAGAAGTAACTTATGCAAAAAGAGGAAAGTTTGAAGTCCACATCTGTAGTCCTTTTGTTTTTGACAGTAAATTACTTACAATGGGAAGCTAAACCATAAACCCAATTCCAATCCATTTATTTGAAATGAAAACTCACTGCCACTAAAACCAAAATAATCACAGTCCAGGGGACAGGTAACTGCTTTCCTTATAGACAGTCCTACATCTTAGGCCAAATTAGTCAAAGGTGACTTTTGAGTCCAGAATCAGAACTCAGGAAAGGCAGATGAGGCCATGGGACTAGAATGTCTAGTGTCCAGCATCTGTCATTCCCCACACCCTTCCCTTTCTGTCCTAGGGACATCTGCCATTATTGTCAACTAGCATTTTGCTTATGGTTCCCTCTTCCCCACATCTGTGATAAGCTCCCTCTTCTACCAGGTTTCCTTCCTTAAATAGTAATTTCCTGATCCAGATATAATCAGTGCTCAGGTCTGGAGGCCTATTTCATTCTTTCATGTAACATAGAACAGGCAGACTGACAGAAATACACTGCTGAGGGGAGCAGCGGGTGAGATAAGAGCGGTCTTCTGCGCCATGTGGGTATCTACCTGGCTGGCCGGGAATCGAACCGGCGCTACAGAGGCTGTGGAAAGCTTCACAATGCTGCGCTCAAACCTCTGTACCACCGGGGAGGCCCCTTCATGAGCAAGTTCTTAGAAGACCTTTGTGATACTAAAAGCTGATCTTAAAATGTCTCTATACTGCCTCTTGGCCTTTTTTTTTTCCCCTGTGTTTTCAATACCAAATGAATGTAGGGTGGAGCCTCTGGCAACCAGTCCCTTGAAGAGCTGACAAATTTCCACCCGTCAGACAGACCACCACTCAGGTTTCTGATTGGTACAAACTCTGAGTGTTGGAGTGGGGATCCTTGTGTGGGAAAAGGCAAAACACCTTCCTAACGCCTTTCAGAAAAAACAGGAGCAGACTGGGAAGCAAAGGACTGAGGCCTGTCAGTCAGTTCTACCAGCATCAGAGTTTAGCACCAATTCAAATCCAATTCCGGCACTTAGCTGTCTACTAAATGTGACCATGAAAATTGTGAGATTTCCTTTTCCCTTGAATTTTGGTTTAAGATAAAGTAAATTGTATCAGAAGTTGCTGATCCAATTCGATCCTCCAAGCCCTAATTATACACCAAATTTCTAAATTATTATATAAATTGCCCTCATCTGAAATTCCAACAACACGGTAGCCAAATGCAAGGTACTATGTTACCTTGGCTTTTCTTTCACTTCACACCTGTCTTTGGAAAATGAAGACTTGGAAGTCCGCGTCTAGCAGTCTAGGTTCAAGGACCCCCAGATGGCAGCCACACCCACATGTCGACCTCCTGTTGATGCATCAACATCCATGTGCCCTCAACATGCCCCTCCAGGCCCCAAAGCAGCAATTAATGAACTGAAGGTATTACTTGTTTAATTTCAGAAATGGGTCAAATTTAAGAGAGATTTTGATAATTTCAAGACCCAGTGTATTCCCTGGGAAATGAAGATCAAGGACATTGAAAGTAAGTATTTTTTGTCATTATTTTTATTGGGTTTACTGAAAAGTTTTCCAAGAGCTTGCGGAGTATTCTTGAACAATTGACCAGATTATTTCGTAGGTTCTGTTGCATGAGAAAGAAAATACAGACTTTGGGCTGGTCAGGCCAAGGTTAATATTGTGCTGCTTCAGTTTCTGATTGTGGGAGCCTCAGCAGGTCAGGTAATGCTATGGAACTTCAGGTTATTTATCTGGAAAAAGAAAATGGGCATCAGGGTGTCTGTTCCACCAACTGATGTGAAAATTGAATCCGTCACACGCATAAGGTGCTTCCTCCTGCAACGCTTAAATCCGCCATCTCCTCTCTCCAGGTCACTTTGGTTCTTCAGTGGCGTCATATTTCATCTTTCTCCGGTGGATGTATGGAGTTAACCTTGTCCTTTTTGGCTTAATATTTGGTCTGGTCATAATCCCAGAGGTAAGAAAAGAAACTCCGATATTTTTGGATAGTGTTGAGGCTTATCATGACCCCCGTCTTAATTTATCTCTGTCAAATACATCGAATCAGTCACTCATTTAAAATTCTATACTTACATCAATGGCCCAGGTAGTTCAGTATAAAGAATGGAGCCAAAATCCTTGCATTTCTGAATCAAGAAATGAACCCCACATTTTTCTACCATTCATTTTCTTTAAGATCAGTGGAGAAATAATTATCTCAGTGCCTTTTTTGTTCTTTTACCCTTGTGGGGGAGGGAAAAAAGAAAGAGACAGAAAGTATTATATCATAATTATTACCTGAAAAAAAACACTTACACTTGAATATCACTCCTCATTATTGTCCCAGATATAATCTTATTATGGGTATGGATATAATCTTCACTATAGGTGAGTAGATTGAGAGATAAAAAGGAATAAGTAATGAGTGCAGGGCCTCCCTGGTGGCGCAGCAGTTGAGCGCTGGATTGCGAAGCTGCCTGCGGCCTCTGCGGCGCCGGTTCGATCCCCAACTGCTCCCCGGCCACCGGAGGAGGGTCCCACATGGCGCGCAGACCTCTCCTGCCACCCGCTGCTCCCCTCAGCAGTGTACTTCGGTCCTTCTGCCTGCTCTGCTCCCCACTCTGGCTCTGGTGAATTCTCTCACCCTCCCGCGCTTCTGACTGTACCCAGTGCTTGTATAAACAAACAAACAAACAAACAAATAAATAAATAACATGCCTCTTAAAAAAAAAAAAAAGTAATGAGTGCAAAGTTACCCAGTAAATTTATAGCAGCTGAGATCCAGGTCTGCAGAGTGTTGACCTGGGATTTTCAAAGGCACCTGTGGCTCACTAGGCTCTGAGCACAGTAATTGCCACAGCCCTGCCCTGCGCTGTTTGGTGCAGGTGCTCAGTGCCCAAAGGATTTACTTCAGCAGCTTCTAAGGGAATGATGCCCCTGCATTTCCTCCATTCAGTTTTATTACTTGGTTCTGTAATAGCTTGCTGATTCCACTTTACTATAAATGGACCTGTGAGCATATTGGAATCCACCTATAGTGACATCCTTGAGAAACTTTCTGCATATCCACCTTTCAGGAAATTGAGACTTCCAAAGAATGTGAATTAAATCAGATTAGTTGAAGAGATTGATGGTATATTATAATAGCACTTGTAGCAAAGGAGTGTTGTGTTGTTATTAAACCATTGAATTCTTTTCTGCATTACCTAAGAAGAGTACTTATAAATATGGCATTAACTAGACTTTGTACTCCTTTATATACATGCCTGGAAATCAAGACGTATGATTCCATTTAGTCTGATAGAAATTCTTAAGCCGTTATTACTCTGGGACACAGATATAAGAATTTTAAAACTTCTGGCAAGTATGCACAAACATTCTTGCACCAGGTCTGTTCTCCTCAAGGGGGAAATATTATCAGAAGCTAACTGCAAGTTTCATTCTTCCCTCCATGGTTAAGGAAGTATGCATTTTCCCCAGTAGCCACTGGGAAATTTACCTTCACAGAGCTCTTTTCTTTCTTCCTGAGAGTTTTGATTCCAAATGGATTTATTTCCATGAAAAGAAGACATATTTAAAGGCTGAAAGCCTGTGGGACACTGCTAAAATTTTGCTATACAGTGGTCCAGAATGGCAGTCATTTGGGGAAGTTGAATAATTTTAAGGACTGACTTTTTTCCTTAAGGGAAGCATTAAATTGTATATATTTATAAATTGATATGATTTATAGACATTTTTATATCAGGGAATATGGAAACATGGAAGACTTAGTGATTGGAGCAGCGTGGGGAGATCTGAGAGGGCAGGGGTTGCTGGCTGGAAGGAGGGACAGCTGGGCGGAGAAGGGAAGAAGCAAAGATCAATTAGGAGCCTGTTGCAGTAGCTCGGGGTATTAGCAATGGAAATGTATAAAAAGAGAGGAGATAGAAGTGAAGAGAGAGAGAGAAGAGACAATACTTGGTGACAGTTTGGATGACAGCAGTGGAGGATGTGGAGTATACCTAGATGCCTTCTTAAATAGGATAATGGGAAATTGACCACATAGGAATGAGACACATCCAAATTCATTGCAAATAAAGTGGAGGAGATTCCCTGTTGGTCAATTCCAGGACAAAATTAAGACTGAATAAATGGAAGGACACATTCTCAGAAAGGAAAACTTAACATAAAAAAGCCAATCCTTCTGAAATCAATATGTAAATTTAATACAATTCCTATTTTTGTGAGAAAAAATGTGAATAAAGGCATATAAAGAATAACAAAATTATGTCATGTGAAGAAATAGAAATAATGTTCAACCATAGGGGGGATTTGTTAAGCAAGTTTATTGTACACATATGTGATTAGATATTTTGAAGTCATTTCATTTTGAAAAATAGCATATGACATAGGGAATTGGTAATAAAATATTAAGCAAAATAACCGGGTTAAATATACACATATTTATAAAACTCAGAAACAACAGAAAGAAAAGATATGAATACCTAACAGCCCTATCACTGGATACGGAGATGGAAATTTTTTTTTTAATGTTCTTCTGTACTAGTTCACATTTTTGCAATGAATGTGATACTTTCAAAATCAGGAAAGAGGCCTTCCTGGTGGTACAAGGGGTTAAGCGTCAGCACTATGGAGCAATCCGCAGCTACAGCAGCATGAATTCGATCCCTGGCCAAGGAGCTGACCCACATGGCTCAGCAGACCTCTCCTGTCTGGCCCGCTGCTCCCCTCAGCAGTGTATTTCAGTCAATCTGCCTTTTCTGTTCCCCACTCTGTCTCTGGTGAATCCTCTCACTCTCCACACCTCTGGCCTGCACTCCAGTGCTTGTATAAATAAATAAATAACTATTTTAAAATAAAAAATAAAATCAGAAAAGTGATTGATGTTATTTAAAGAAGAAATGAGTGTGTCTTCCTCTGGGGAGAAAAGTGTTTAATCCAGAACATCTGGTGCATTTGTACTTTCTCATGTGAAATTGTGCGGCTCTGCCCTCGCCAGGTCCTGATGGGTGTGCCCTATGGAAGTATCCCCAGAAAGACAGTGCCTCGGGCTGAGGAAGAAAAAGCCATGGATTTTTCTGTCCTGTGGGATTTTGAGGTACCACTCCAGCATGCCAGCCGCTTCCATGTCGTGATTATGAGACCTAAAGATTGCACAGATAGGTGTGAGATGTCTCATTTAATGATGAAAAAGCATCTGTAGGATGGAAGCACTCTGCAGAGTGAGTTAGCCAACCTGTCTCCTGGTAGTCGTCCTCAGTTCCCTTCTGGGTGTGATCTCTCTCCAGCCACAGGCTCTGAAGGACACGAGTCCCCCATAAGGCCACGGCTCCCCCCATTCTGCCAGCTCTGACAAGGTGATCTCGCCAGGTGGTTTTCTCTCCCCACATCTACCATAAGCCCCCAGGACTATCGCCACTCTAACCTTTCCCCAATTTTTCATCTTCAATGAAATGTTCTACCTGGCCCTCAGATTCAGCATCTATCCTGCCAAGCCCACATCTCCTTTTCCCACCTTCTGCCCTGGAGCCACTGTTATCCAGGTCTGAAACCTGGAAGTCATCCTCTTGCTCAATCCTATCACTCCACATCCAAAAGAATTAGGAGCTATAGGTGCGTGTACCTGCAGGCGCCCACACACCTCGCATCCCACATTTTATCCTGAGTGTTCACAACACGCTCCTCTCTGTCCTGTATCTCGATGCACTCTGCATAATGGAAAACTCGAAAATGTAGAAAGAAAGAGAGGGAGACATGGAGATATGGAGGACACAAACAGAAGAAGGAGGATATCCAGGACTCTTCCTTCCCCGCTCAGACTGCCATTAAAGCCCCGAGAAGGAAATCCTGGTAACATGAAAGTGTCTGAAGTTTGTGCTGAACTTACAAACCCAGAGCATTTGCCTTTGCTGTCCCACAGGGCTACATCAAGTATTCTGCTCTCTTCTACGGCTACTACAACAACCAGAGGGCCATCGGGTGGCTGAGGTACAGGTTGCCCATGGCCTACTTTATGGTGGGGGTCAGTGTGTTCGGCTACAGCCTGATGATTGTCATTAGATCGTAAGTATTACTATCTGACTTACAGGCTTTTTCCTTTTCTTCCCAGGGCTACTGTGTGCCTGCTAATCTTCCTGGGAGATAGAAGAGAGAGATGGGGGTGGGGAGGAGGGATTTAGAGAGAAAGGAAGGAAACAAAGCAAATGTGGATTGTATTATGTGGCTTAAGGTATGTAAACAGGCTAATATGGTAAATTCAGGGAAGTGGAATAGAAACTCCTTTTGCTGAGGCTGAGGACTGCCAGCCATACTAAAAGTCTTGGGCATAGTATTTTAGACCAAGAAAAGCATGTACAAGGGCCCTGGGGCATAGATGCCCTAGTGAGTATTTGCTATCAGAAGGTCAGTATGACTTACGGTGGGGCAAGGCACTTCGTAATGCCGGGCTGGAGAAGTTTGTGAGGCCTGCTTCTGCCTTCCCCAGAGCTCATCTTCCTCACGAAAACTCTTGTGCTCCTGTATAACCTCAGCTTGTGTGGAAGAACTGAGTCTGGCACTTAGCAAGATACAAACAATAAGCCTAAATAAATGAAGGCGGCTGTGATTAGCTGTGGGAGGGGGATGGCGCTCTGATTGTCAACCGACTCAAGTCTGTCTTGGCTCACCTCCCTGCTGGCTCATGCCCCTCACTGGATGTCTGAGATCTATGCCCGAGACCAGCTCAGACCAAGATTCCCTGGGGCTGCCACAGCAGAAGCTGGGCACACAGAATAGCCTTATGTGCCCTGCAGGATGGCCAGCAACACCCAGGGCACCACAAGCGAAGGGGAGAGTGATAACTTCACGTTCAGCTTCAAGATGTTCACCAGCTGGGACTACCTGATCGGGAATTCGGAGACGGCAGACAACAAATATGCCTCTATCACCACCAGCTTCAAGGTAGTCACCCCAGGGCAGTTCCCGTCAAAGTGAGGTCACTAGTCATTCTCCCAGCTGGGGCATGGGATATAAGATCCCCATATAATTTGTAGCAAGAGCTTTACCAGAAACGGGAACCTGGCTCTCAAGCCTCTGGGAAGAAATGCTCATGGGCTGCCCCCGCCATCTGTTTCTTAAGGTGCAGACACCCAGGAATGCCGGGCCAGGCCCTGCCTGCATCCCTGTAGAGTTGTTTTCTGCAGAAGGAAGTGGAAGGACTCATTTGCAACAGCAGTTCTCAGCTGTCTATGTATGCTTGAATCACCTAAGGAACTTTCAAAATCTTCCAGACCCCCCACCCCCAGAGATTCTGGCATAATTGGTCTGCATAGGGTCTTGGCATTGGTTTGGTTTGGTTTGGTTTGAAGTGTCCTAAGTAATTAGATTACCCAGAAAAAGTTGAGGACCCCCCGCCCCAGTTTGGGGGAATAGAGGACTCAATTAAGTAAACACTTACTTATGCATTAGATCACAAAAGAGGTGACCTACAGAATATAAAATAACTGGAGGGAAAGTAGATGAATGGAGATGGAGCCTGCAACAGAGAAGCATTACCAATCTGATTTTTTTCCTCCATGACTGTAAAAACTCTCCAAAGTTCTTGATAGTTCAGTATTTCTCCTGTCTGATAAGCCAGACTTTGTTTCCCCTAGGATCTAGCAGATCAGATTAGCAGCCTAGCTGTGCTTGCTGTCTTGTCTTCTATCCCCTCCCCTCCCCCAGTCCTTCCTGGAGAAGTGGGCTGCTGCCCGCTGACCACGGCCTGCAGGGGGAGGCACGCCCACCAGGAACAGGGCGTGGACTCAGCAGCTCTCCCTGGGCTGCATGAACCCACTGTCGCGGAGAGGGTGGAACAGGAAGCTGACTCCATCCTCTTCCTGCTTCCTTCTTACAGCAGGGGGACTCTGGCTCAGCATCCAAGGACAGAGTGGGAGCATCAGTGGAGACTTTGGTTCTTCCTCCTGACCCAGAGAGAGACAAAGAAAGTCAATGACTAGAAAGCACTTTGAACATCTGGGAAGGAGAAACAGCTCCTATAAGTCTGTTTAAAACAGAGAATCCCCTTACAGAGCAGGCACATGTCGGGAGAACTGGGTGCATTCGTCATTGTTAACTGCCAGCCGCGTTAGCTAAACCGGAACCTGAAGGTGGTCACTATATTCAGTCTCCTTCCAGGTGCTATGTTGTCTGGGAGACCTCACTTTCCATCCTGGCTCCGCCATATGCTATTTAGTCTTCACAGAGATTACTGATGCAGAAGACAGGAATTATGAATAAAAATCTGTTGCATTATAAGTTTGTAGCAAGTTAGAAAATAATTTTTAATTCCATTCATAATAAAGCTACATAAATTACTTGACATTCCTAGAAGTAAATTTAAGCTCCCCCTGCAAAAAAAAGTACAAGACAGTTACACCAAAAAATACACAACAGTGTTGAAAGAAACTGAGAAACCCAGAATAAATGGAGCGCTATTCCATGTTCATGGATTAGAACTATAGTCCACAGTCCAAATTTGGCCTGCTGCCTACGTTTATAAATCAGATTACATTGGAAGAAAGCCACGCGCACTTATTTACATATTGTCTGTGGTTGCTTCCTTGCAACAATGGCACAAAGACAAGAGACCGTTGTGTGTGACCCCTACAAAGGCAAAAATATTTACTATCTGATATTTTTATAGAAAAAGTTTGCCAGCCCTTGGATGAGAAGACTCACTACTGTTAAGATTCAATTTTAATCTGTTTGATTTATAGATTCAAAACCATCCTAGTCAGTTACTGAAATCTCTCTGGGCCTTAGCATCTGTGATGTAGGAAATAATAGTAGTTACCTGACTGGCTTGTTATGGGGTAAGAGAGGCAGCCCATGGCCAGTGCTTAGCACCACATCTGGCACATAGTGAGTATTTGATTAAGTCTCAGCTGTTGTTGTTCCATGTGCTGAAATAACAATAACAAAAAATATACTTTCTTAAAGAAAAGAACGAATCTCTGTAGGGCAGCAGTGCGCTCTTCACTTCCTCCGCATTATTTCATCTGTGGAAACATAGAAAGTGGTCACCTTGGGATCCAGCAGCCGTGGCTCCTGTGGGTGCTTGGCCTGTCATTATTCACATCTCATTTTCACACACCAAGGAATCCATAGTGGATGAGCAAGAGAGTAACAAAGAAGAAAACATCCATCTGACAAGATTTCTCCGTGTTCTGGCCAACTTTCTCATCATTTGCTGTTTGTGTGGAAGTGGGTACCTCATTTACTTTGTTGTGAAGCGATCCCAGGAGTTCTCCAAAATGCAGAACGTCAGCTGGTATGAAAGGAATGAGGTAAGCACAGCATCCTCTGCTGAAGTGAATATTTCGGGCAAATACTGCCATCACACTGGTCCCTGCATCATTTAGCTGAATTATTGAAAGTCTGGATTAGAAGTCTGGTTTTTTTTTTTTTTTAAGATTTATTTATTTATTCATACAAGCACTGGGTACAGTCAGAAGCACGGGAGGGTGAGAGAATTCACCAGAGCCAGAGCGGGGAGCAGAGCAGGCAGAAGGACCGAAGCACACTGCTGAGGGGAGCAGTGGGCGGCAGGAGAGGTCTGCGCGCCATGTGGGACCTTCCTCCGGTGGCCGGGGAGCAGCCAGGGATCGAACCGGCACTGCAGAGGCTGCGGGCAGCTTCACAACCTAGTGCTCAACCGCTGCGCCACCAGGGAGGCCAGAAGTCTGGTTTTAGAAAGTCAAGTTCCATCCCTTTCCAGTTAAGTGGCATGAGCATCTTGAGCAAAGAGTCACCTGTTAATGGGCTTTCATAGCTTGATAAAGTTGGGCCTAATTAGCATATAAGTCAACTGAATAACCAGTTATCCTAACATCCCTTATTAACATGGTGATTTTTTTCCTTATAGTTGTACAGTGCCATACATTGTAAATCCAGGGTCCGTTAATGCATGGATGTGATTCTGGACTCTCTTCTGTTCCATTGGTCTATTTGTCTACTCCTGCACTAACAACACACTGATGTATACTATGTCATCATAGTATGTCTTGATAGCTGTTATTTCTCTCATTGTGATGCACAATAAAACTCATTAAGGTTTTATTGTAATTGTATTGGATCCATAAATCTCTTCTGGGAAGTTGACATCTGTGGTTGTTTACAAAAATGGCTACAAATTCTTCCCATCCTTGTATGCACATTTCTTTGCATATAGGAGGTAGAATCTGCTTCCCATCCCTTGAATCCAGCTGGGTTTGAACATATGACTTGCTTTAGCCAGTGGGATAACTGTGCTACAAGGAAACTTGAAAGTTGCTTGTATATAGGAATTTGTTCTTGGGAACCCTGAGACCTCCACCATGAGAACAATCCCAGTCTAGCCTGCTGAATGATGAGAGACTCATGGCCCAGTTAGCTCATCATTTCTAGGTGACAGCCAATAAGCTTGTGAATGAAGCCATCAACCATCTGCTGACCATAGATAAATGAATGAATTCAGGTAAGACTACAAAAGAACCACCAAGATAATCCCAGATAAAAATACTGAACCATAGGGCCTTCCTGGTGGTGTGCTATCAAGCTATTGCCAGCCACTACAACATTAGTTTGATCCCTGGCCAGGAAGCTAACCCATATGGCACAGCAGACCTCTCCTGTCTAGCCTGCTACTCCCCTCAGCAGTGTATTTCAGTACATCTGCCTGTTCTGCTCCCCACTCTGTCTCTGATGAATCCTCCCACCCCCCACACCTCTGGCCTATATCACAGTTCTTGTATGCATAAATAAATGAATCTTTAAAAAATATATATTGAACCACAGAATCATGAGCCAAATCATAAGAAAGAATCTGTCTCCTCCCACAAAGCAAGAAATGATAGAAAAAGAAATATGGAACTGGTAGGACCAATATAAAACACAAAAGGAGTTAGATTTAAATCTAAATATATCACTGATTATAATAAATATAAATAGATTAAAACTATAGTTTTAAGGCAATAATAATAATGAATTTTTTTGATGCATGCAATTTGCAATGAATTCACCTATAACAACAGGTCAGTAAATTATAAGCAGGATACAAAAGATGCCCAAGATGGATTCTGCCCTTAGGCAAATTGCAGTTTCCTTGGAAGCAGACTTGCCAAGAATAAAACAAAGCACAAACAACAATTGGCAGGAATAACATGCTCAGATGAAATGCTTTGGGTTATAGATGTGTTGCAGGTGCAACTGTCACGTGAGTTAGAGAGGCAAGGATTTTGTGGCAAAGGCAGGAATTAGTCTGCGTATTAGACAATCATGTAAAGAAGGGCAGTGGTAGAGTTTGGTGTAGTGATGGTGGAAGAACTATGTGAGCAGGTATGGAGGTATGAAGGTAATGAGAAGCCAGACTGATGGGCAGAGTGAGAGGCTGTGGGAGTCAGGACCAGCCCAGAAGTGTTGACTGTCTTGCAATTTGGTCAGTAGTTCAAGAATTTACTCTCCACTGGGTGGGTCATTTTAGTTGCAGAGAGAATGTCTACTGAGGTCAGGTTTAGTTAGGATTCTCCCAAAATTGGAGACAGAATTAAATGCTTACAGCCAGTCTCTGGACTAGTGAATTGATGTCCATTATCTCTTTTGACTCTCACAACACTGTTTTACATGTGAAGAAACAAGAAGCTTAGAGAAGTTGTAAGTTACAAAGCCTTCGAGTGATGGAGCTGAAACTCCAACTCAGAGAGCCCATTCCAGATGCCACACTCGTCACTGTGTCCCTCTCCTGTTTCTTCCCATCTGTGATCTGAGTTGCCCATGCTCCAGGCTCCTGAGATAGGAATTATCATGGGGACTCTTACCTAGCTCCCAAATACACAGAACAAGAAGCTCTGCCCCAGGTGTTAACTCACTCACTTCTCAAAGAAAGTTTGCGGTTTCTTATCCACACTAATAGTATCACTACCATGACAGCAACCAGGTGCAGAGCAGTTACAATGGCTGGGACATGCTGCCTGTTCAGGGTGTGTTAGTGTCTTACCCAGGGTCACACAGCAAGTGGCAGAGGAGGGGACAACAAGGGGCTGTGTGGACCTAGGGATGCAGACGTGGGGCCAAGCAAGTGATAGTGATCACACAAGTAACCTGGGCTTTCCTGATTTCTCAGGTAGAAATTGTGATGTCCCTGCTTGGAATGTTTTGTCCCCCTTTGTTTGAAACCATTGCTGCCCTGGAGAATTATCACCCACGCATTGGACTCAAGTGGCAGCTGGGACGCATCTTTGCACTCTTTCTGGGAAACCTCTACACATTTCTCTTGGCCCTGATGGATGATGTCCACCTCAAGGTAAAGACCACAAGGCCACCCCAGCCCCTGGTGTTCCCCATATATCGTTTTCTAAATATAGCAATTTCCTTAGGCGTAATTCTTCTTAATTAAATACATTTTAGAAAGTTCAGAAAGATAAAATGAAGGAAAAAAATCCCTAGAATCCTATACCCCAGAGACAGCCATTGTTAACATTTTGCTGCAATTCTTGATTATCTTTTTTTTAAGTTGTCTTTTCTCACATCATGTACATGTTACTGGGTATCCATATTTTATCTGCATCCTTTCCTGTCTGGTTTCATAGCTGCCATAAATATGTACCAGCTGAGGAAGTGTCCACTGAGACAATGCATCGTGGTTGACTTAATATTTTGCCACCATTTAAGGTGGTTGTGGAGCTCCCACAATGTGTGGCCCTGGGGTGTAGCAGAGAGCAAGACACAGTCCTGTTCCCAGGGTATATGCACTGTGGGCAGGGAGAGCACTCGTGCTACAATGGGGGCAGCATGGAGGTGCATAGGGGGCTCCAGAGCCCCCTGCAAAATCTTAGCAGACCCTGGAGAAAGCGAGGGAACCGCTGCTGCAAGAAGGGAGCTGGGTGGCTGACCACTACAGCGCAGGGAAAGAAGTGGAAATGAAACCAGGAAGAACCTCAGCAGGATGCCCCTCTTCCCCGGCCCCAGCCCCCCCCCCCCACCCAAGTGAGCTGCATGAACTGTTTCCTGAGGTTAACAGGAGGCCATCAGAAGGTTCTAAGCATGGCGGTGACTGGAGCTGGCTCTTGCCTACCTCCCCACCTCCCCCTCTGGCTTCCCTCTGACTCCAGTCACTGTTCCAGCCTCCTGGGCCTCACATTTTCCCCAAGGGGCAAAATGCTCCCTTGCCTCCCTCTCACCCTTCTCCTCAGGTTTAACCAGTTGACTCAACCTCCCTGAGGCCTTGGCTTCTATGGCGCTGCCTCCAGGAATGCTTTGTGGCCCCCATCGTCTGAGGCGGCTGTTCTCAGGTTCCCGGAGAAAACTCCCTACAGCTCTGATCATTCTGGTCTGTAATTCTGTCTGTTCATTTTTGTCACTTGCTAGACTATGAACTTTCTGAGGGAAGCCCCGTCTCTTTTTCAGTATGACCCTCACTTTATATGCCCAGAATAGATCCTGAATAAATATTCTCAAGAGAAGAATGCTCCCCCCCCCCCCCCCCCCGCATAGGATAAAGAGTGAGGAAGACATTTCTGGACAGACTGTGTTGCAGGGCAGGGCAGAGGCTAGGGGGTAAGGATGTGGCTTATGCTGACTAACTGTTTCTGTGCAAATAGCTGAACTGTCCCGGCTCCTTCCAATCCCACATGCCCGTCTTCCATTCTAGCTGTCAAACGAAGAGACCATAAGAAACATCACTCACTGGACTCTGTTTAACTATTACAACTCCTCGGGTTGGAACGAGAGTGTCCCCCGGCCACCCCTGCACCCGGCAGATGTGCCCCGGGGTTCTTGCTGGGAGACAGCCGTGGGCATTGTGAGTAGTTTCCGTCTCCTGCAAAGGTGATCCCTGTTCTCAGCTCTTTATCATTCCTTCCTAGATGTTTTCATTTTTAAACCACCAAAATATCATGCTAAAATTTCTTTTAAAACTTCCACCTTTTATTTTTTTCAGTGTCCCACATATTTCTCTCTATGCCCTGTATATCAACCTAATACCACCAGGTGTAGAGTTTTACTGCAGATGTCACTGGAAATCATGAGTGAACATTCCAGAAAATGGGATGCAGAATTTTGTAGATATATGCATGTAGGAGGCAGGAATGACACAGTGCAGGTTTTCTGATCCCATGCAGACGGGGTAAAGGAGGAATCAGAGTCCTCAGTGGTTTTTTGCAGGTTTTTATTGGATTACCAGGTACACAGCAGGCAGGGGTGCTGGGGGGCCGGGAGGCTGGCCGTCCTCCCAGCCCCCAGCAAATCCTCCCTCTCTCTGGGCTTTCTGGCGTTCTCTGCTTCTGCTTCTTTGCTTCTCTCTTGGCTTCTCTTCGGCTTCTGCTGGCGTCCCCGTGACGCCGCCCTTAAAAGCCCAGTCTTAGCCCAGGTGAATCCCACCTACCTATGCCCACACCCTACTCCAGGTGCCCGCCTGCATGTATTCAGGACCTCAAGGATCCATCATCTATCCTGATGGTGGGAGGGCAGAAAAACCTGACATTTTCTTTACCCTACAATGCATCTGTGTATTTTTTAATAAAGATAATGATTGGTTTTCATTAGAATCTCAAAAAGAAAACTACCACCTCCCCTTACCCACTCTCACCACCATTTCTGCAGCTTCTACAGTGTGGCTCGGTGCCCAGGGCCCTTTGCTGCCCTAGACAGACACGGGCAATATTCACGGACAGCACAAGGGTCAGCTTCCCTCTTTTGCCCCACTGCATCTCTTTGCATAGGGTTTAGATTCACCTGCAGCTCCGCTGATGTGCTGTGCTTATTAGCTCTCCCTGGGTTCCCTGAAGAATCCACTCAGCTGGAACGTTAGACAATGGTGTTTTTAGTTGAGGAAGATGAGTACCACAGAGGAAGGGCCCCACTTCCTTCATGAAGGGCTCAGACTGCCCCAAACCTGCTTCTTCCATGCTCTCCAAATCTTCCTTGATTTGACGTGCGGGGCAACTGGGCTTTCCCAGCTCCTGGGGAACTCGTCACAGTGAGTAACAGAGTCTTTAAGTCACTAAATGCCCCCCCTTTAGCAGGTGGAAGAGAGTCTGTGAGCTCTAGGATTCTCTTGGTGTATTCTGCTATGGGCTTTCTCATTGCCCACTAGAATCCTTGGCAGACATTTCTCTTGCCCTCCTCCCTGAGTGCCCATCACTGTTCCTATCACTGGTGAAAGCTTGTTTCTTTCTGGGCTTGAAAATAATGAGGGGTTTGAGGTGTTATGTCCTGCTCACTCATCACCCCCTTGAGCTCCACCCGCAGTCCCAGAGAATCACTTTGCAGAGTGGAGAGCTGTCGGTTTGTCCACTGCTTAGGAGCATTGACATGAATTCTTATTGAGGAATAACTATGAAAACTCACCAGCTGTTCATCCAGCAAACATTTATTAATCATCTTGGAGGACAGAAAAATGAACAACGCAATCTCTCTGAACTTTGGAAGCTCCAAGTCTATGAGGTGTCTTAAAGATTGTGATGTCTGACAGGTCTTCTCACATTTTCAAGAAAAATAAAGAAATGAGGTATACTCTAAAAAGCAAAGAAAGCTTTCCTTTGGGCTCTTGTGCTGTGTACCTCAATGGAAATGCTGCTTTATTTTCTCTATATACCAAGGAAAAAGTTCAAGTAGCAGAAGATAACTGCTGTCCCCAGTGATGATGGTCATAGCTAGGAAGCTGGCACTTTGAGAAGTTGCAGGAAGGAAAGGTGAGCCCAGATCCGGGATCTGAGCAATAGACCCGATAACCCAGCACTGGGCATTCCGATGTGCTGGACAATTTGCATACATGAGCATTAAGCTTCCCAATTACCCTGCAGAGTTAACATCATTATCAGTTTCGACAAGTTCAGAGATGATTCCAAAGCCCTACAATTAGTGATGTGTAGAGTTGAGATCTAATGAAGCATTTTCCAAAGCCCAGGGCTCTTTCTCTGCACAACCATCCTGCCACCAAGAATCAGGGGGTCACAGAGAAGAATTGTAGTGGGGAGGGATATTTGCGTGACTGCAGGCAGTCGGGAGATGTGGACAGAGTCAGAGCCTGACCCCTCTCTTTTCCTGTGTTCCTCCTGGCAGGAATTCATGAGGCTGACTGTGTCTGACATGCTGGTTACGTATATCACCATCCTGCTGGGGGACTTCCTGCGGGCATGTTTTGTCCGGTTCATGAACTACTGCTGGTGCTGGGACCTGGAGGCTGGATTTGTAGGTCACCGCTTGGTGGGCATTGCACGGAAAGGCATTTCAACCATCCTTTTTGATATAGTCAGATGCCTTCCTGTGCATTTCTTTATTTTTTAAAAGATTTATTTATTTATGCATACAAGAGCTGGGGTACAGGCCAGAAGTGGGGGGTGGGGTGTTAGTGAGAGGATTCACCAGAGACAAAGTGGGGAACAGAATGGGCAGATTGACTGAAACACACTGCTGAGGGGAGCAGCAGGCGAGTCAGAAGTCTGCTGCACCATGTGGGTTGCTCCCCAGCTGGCCAAGAATCAAACTCATGCTGCAGTGGATGCGGATGGCTTCATAGGTTGCATCTTAAACCCTGTGCCACCAGGGAGGCCCCTGTGCATTTCTTTAGATGCTTAATGCCCGTCTCTGCCCTGTGAAGTAGTAACCCATCAGTGTTTCCTTTAACTGTCCTATTTGCCTTCTAGAGAAAATTCTGCCTTTTTCCAATGTAACTAACAAGGCAACCTTCTTTTCTGGTAAATGGAAGTGTTTGGTCTTGGGAATCGTGGACCACACAATTCAGTGTGTAGATGGTGGGTAGAACAATGCCACAGCAACATCAGCTCTCATTAGGGAAAGCAAAGACTACGAGTCTTTGAGGTCCATGCTGTGCAAGCCACAGGAGCCACGTAAAAATGGACAAAGAAACATGGTAGTTCTTAATTTTTTAGACATTAATGAATCCTGGGTGGGGGAGAGCAGATGTGGATGTGAAAGTTTCAGTAAGTGCTGGAGCACACCAGCAGCACAAAACCACAGTCCTGTCTTCTGGATTCTGCTTTGAGAAACTTCTTCACTCCTATTTCCTCCACCTAGGATACGCCTCTTCCTCACCTCCCTGCTAAAATGCTTGTCCTGAATGGTGTCATTTCCTCTCCATGGTGACCTTCTATCACTTGGCAGAAACGTTGGCCTCATCTGTCCCATGTGTATTTCTACCATACATGATGCAACCACCCAATATTCATTGGTGTTTGGGGAGGGTCTCCCCCTTTACTATAAGTCTTGTTCCCCTGTGTGGTCCTTACCCTGGCCAGCTGCAGGCGATGTGGCCCAGGCAGAACCCCAGTACATATTGCTGTCCTTTTATTTTTCTTTTAGTCACTACACAGTTTTACACAAGCCTCCTCAACTCATCTTAGCAGCAAGGGAAACTTCAGCCTTGAAAGGTTGAAACCACACTTTTTTTTTTTAATTTAAAAAAGTTGCAAATTTAAGAACTTCAAACCTTTTTATTAAAAGCTGAAAACATGCTAAAGAAACAGAATCTAAATCTAAAGCTCCTCTCTGGCCCCTGGAGCAGGCTTCTTAGAACAGGGTGGGCCTGGCTTGGTCAGTGAGAGGAGGGCTCTGCTGTCACACCACCTAACACATGTCTCCTCCTCCCTCCCTCTCGCTCTTTCTCCTCCCCCTACCTCCCCCCACCCCGCCCGCCCATCCCCAGCCCTCATACGCAGAGTTTGATATTAGTGGAAATGTCCTTGGCTTGATCTTCAACCAAGGAATGATCTGGTGAGTTATCTATTTTGTCTGGAATCCCAGGCTTTGCCTGTCAAGTGTCTGGGGGAAAGCTGGACAATCATCTGACCTCTCTGAGCTCCTTCTATCCCATGAAAAATAGAAGGCAGGGCGAGATAAGAGGTGGGGCAGAGCCTGCCATGAACTCAGAGGAAGAGAGGACCAAAAGGAGGGAGGAAGAAAGAAGAGCGGGAAACAATGGAGGAGAAAGAAAGGGCCAGGGAAGGAAGGGGGGCCGGAAAGGAAAGAGAAAGAAGGAGGCGTGGAGGATGCTAAGTGAAAGAAGACAGGAGTTAGAGGAGGCTGCATCGCCGCAGGCAAAGGCTTTCAAGATGCCGAGCAGGACGCCATGGAAGCCATTGTCCGATTCTCTTAATTCAAGGACTTCAAATACTTTTCTGAGCAGCATTACTGTCTTCTGGAGAACACTGAGAAACAGGCAGGAGGCCACGTAATTTGCTTAGAAGCCTGATGGTGAGGCAGTGGTAAAAGCCTGGCCAGAATCTAAGGCACTATTGCTCAGAGAGGATGATTATGGCTGGGTGATAAACATCCGGGTTCGCTGGAGGCCCCTTTCCTTGGGGTCCGCATAGAAGGCAGCTGGACCTCAAGCCCCTAACCCATCAGCCCCCTTTCCTTCTGTCATACTGTCTCTGGCTTCTCCTGCCTTGGGCCAGCCACACATGTGGTTTCTGTCCTCCCAGGATGGGCTCGTTCTACGCCCCAGGACTCGTGGGCATCAACGTGCTGCGCCTGCTGACCTCCATGTACTTCCAGTGCTGGGCAGTGATGAGCAGCAACGTCCCCCATGAGCGTGTGTTCAAAGCCTCCCGCTCCAACAACTTCTACATGGGCCTCCTGCTGCTGGTCCTCTTCCTCAGCCTGCTGCCGGTGGCCTACACTATCATGTCCCTCCCACCCTCCTTTGACTGCGGGCCATTCAGGTGCACAGTCTTGGTCTTGTGGAGAAGGTTTTTTTGTGGGGCTGTCTGCTCAGAGAGCACAGGTTTGGGATGTTTGGGATTGGGGTCTGATGTCATTTGATCTACAAAAGGCTGTAGAGCTTTGGGCAAATCATTAGCACTGTTCAGTGGAGTTTCCTGTGAGGACAGAAATGTCCTGTGCTGTGCTATCCAATATGGTAGCCACCAGCCATGTGGTTGTTAAGCATCCAATATGGTAGCTACCAGATCAAGAGTCTGTTGAGTACGTGAAATAAGAACTGTGAAACTGGTCCTCCCTGGTGGTGCAGGCGGTTGAGCGCAGCACTGTGAAGCTGTTCAGAGCCTCTGTAGTGTGGGTTCGATCCCAGCCAGCCGGCAAGAATCCCACATGGTGCAGCAGGCCTCTCCTGTCTCACCTGCTGCTCCCCTCAGCAGTGTGTTTCGTCAGTCTGCCTGTTCTGTTCCCCATTCTGTCTCTGGTGAATCTTCTCACCCTTCTGTGCATCTGGCCTGTACCCCAGCTCTTGTATAAATAAAATAAATCTAAAAAAGAAAGAGAAAAAGAATTGTGAAAGCAAATATTGTAAAAAGAAAGCAAATATTGTAAAAAAAAATTTAAAAAGAATTATGAAATTGCATTTCTAATTTTATTTATTTTAATTAATTTTAATTTTAATAACCACAAGTGGTTAATGGCTACCATATTGGACAGCACACCTTTTACATATGAATAGTCTACAGCCCTGTGTAGGTGAGTAATGGGGGGGAGGTAATCTGAAGATGAAATGACCGTAGGTGATTATCCAGTGCCATTTGGATATAAAACAGCTACTGAGACTCTTGACTACAGCCCCATACTCTACAGGGCATTTGCCAGCACTGGGGTTCAGGGTATAAGCAGAACAGTTCAGGAGACTGGACATTGCAGAGAGATAAGTAGTTATGTCAGGGGGTACACTAAGGAACTCTGCATCTACTACTCTTTCCAAATGCAAGACCCTCTGAAAACAAAGCCCTCCACTTACTCTGTAAAAAGAGGTTCTGTGATTAAGGCAGTTTGGAACCTGCTGCCCCTCGTATCTGCCCTTCTCACTTTAAAATGCTTGATGCACACTCCTTTATGAACGGCTTGGAAGAACTGTGTAATAAGAGGTCATAAGTGAGCACGTATTCCCTGCCTTAGTGACCACACACCTTCTCAGTGTGTAACATCCATCCAGACCAGGGATTGGGTGAGGCGATTAAGCACTTGCCCGACCCTGAGAGCAAGCACTTCCTTCAACAGTGCACTCCGGGGAAAGCACTCACCTTGCTCCAGGGTAGCCCTGCCGACCAGTGCAGTCGGTCCACTCTGGGAAATGTGCATCTGGTACTTCACCATTTACAGGAGACTTAGGAAGTGAAAGCCCTGAGGTTTAATCAGGGCAAATGCCTTGGGAGCTAGGGGAGACGCTAGCAAGAATGCACAGGGCAGAGTGTTACCTGGTGAACAGGGTTCTGACAGAGGGAAAAGAGTGGAGGCTAGATTCAGCATGGAAGATGCAGGACCCCAGGCTGAAGGGAAAACCACATGGTAGAAGTGGTGGAAGCCCCTTTGGGCTTCTTCCTTAGTGAGGATTGAGGCTAGGCTCTCGTGCCAATGCCTGTGCCCCTCTGTTCTGGCTGCTCACCTGTCCTCAGGCAGGTCAATGAGTCACCCAGGCCCGGCCTGGCCCACCCTTGCTCCATCCACCCCTGAGAGGCCCTGGCAGCCGACCCCCAGATGGCAGGGGAGGTGGTCTTGACTCAACATTTACCTTCCCGTGAGGTCTTCCCTGGAAACCCTAACTAAAACGTCGCACACTCAGACACACACATGTACACGCAGTATTATTGTTTCTGCTTGTTCTACCTGTCACCACCCAGCACACCATTCCTTTGGCTTACTTATCTTGTTTGTTGTCTGTCTCCTCCACCAAGACACAAGCTTGCTGATACGGTTTTTGCTTCCTTTTTTCCTGCTTTATACCCAGAGTCTAGAAGAGAACACCTGGTTTACGGTGGGTGCTCAGATCAGATCTTTCATCTCACAGAAACTGACATGTACAGGGAGGGAACTCAGGGTTTGGCCCAGATCAGGTGCCTGCAGGGGCCAGGCAGGCAGCACAATTGAGGGGGACAGCACAGCACAGCAGACAGCATCCCCTCCCAGGACTGCGGTTTTGCTTTCCACAGTTTTAGTTCCCCGTGGTCAGCCACGGTTTCAAAATATTACATATAATTGGTCACATTCCCATAAAATATTACATATAATTGGTCACATTCCCATAAAATATTACATATAATTGGTCACATTCCCATAACTTTTATCACAGTATATTGTAGATTGCAAGCAAGATAATTGTTCATCTCTTATTGTGCCTAATTGTTAAATTAAACTTTATCATAGATATGTATGCATAGGAAAATCATAGTGTATGTGGGGCTCAATACTATCCCCAGCTTCAGGCATCCACGGGGGGTCTCGGAACATATGTCTGGGGGTGGTGGGGGGGAGGGTTGGACCATACAGTTAAAAGTTGGGGTCGGTAAATTATGCCCATGGACCAAATCCAGACCACCACCTTTTTTTGTAATTAAAGTTTTATTGGAAGACGGTCATGCCCATTTACTTACATATAATCTATGGCTGCTTTCTAGCCACAGTAGCAGAATTGCGTAGTACCCAACAGAGACCATCTGGCCCACAAAGTCTAAAATATTTATTATCTGTCCCTTTTCAGATAAAATTGGCCAGCCCCCTGATTTAGAGCACTGACTCTAGAGACAGCTGTCGTTTGCCAGCTGGGTCACCCTGGGCAAATTACTTCATTTCCTGTGTACAGTGTAGGTTGTTGCCTACATGGGATGGAAATAGCATAGAGCCCCAAGATGGATCGTACCAGAGTCTCGTCTGTATCTGATTTAGATGGTGAGATTTGGGACTTTCAGTTGATGCTGCAGTGGGTTGAGAATCTCGGGAGTGGGGATGAAGGTATTTTACAGGTGAGATGAATGTGAATCCTTGGGAACCGGAGAGCAGGCTGTGGTATGCTGAATAATGGCTCCCCAGGCTACCCGGATCCTGACTCCTGGAACCTATGGATGTTAATTACATAGCAGAAAGGTCTCCACCAATGTGATTCAGTTCAGATCTTGAGATGGGGAGATTATCCTGTGATTAGGGCTCTAAATCCCAAGTGAATTTGTAAGAGGGAGCCAGAGGGAGATCTGACTATAAAAGAACAGAAAGTGATGTAACCATGGAAGCGGGGAGAGATTTGAAGATTCTATGCTGCTGGTTTTGAGGAGGGAGGGAGGAGCTGTGAGCCCAACAATACAAGGAAAGTAGTTCTAAAAATTCAAGAAAATGCAGGGGAAGAGATTCTCTGCTAGATTCTCTCCCTCTGAAGGGAGCGCGGCCCTGCTAACATCTTGGGTTCAACCCAGTGAAACCATTTCAGACTTTTTGCCTCCAATGAGGTGAAAGTAAATTTGTACAGTTTTAAGCCACCAATGTGGTCATTTGTTACAGCAGGCACTGGAAACTGAAACGTCATCTAATACTTCAGTCACAAAATGCTCCACACACCGCTGTGACTTAAAAGCATAACAAAGTTCACCTTTCTTTACTTGTTTTTACGTGATGGGACCACACAGATCATTTTTAAAATAAATTAAATGCCACAATACATTATATGCATGGCAGCTGGAATGCTGTTGTGCTGTGACTGTCATTGCCACATGCCGCATGGCTGCACTGAGCTTGCCATGACCACAGTGGTCTCTGACACAACTGCTCATCTCTGCCTGAAAGTATGGAATCAACCATGGACAGTGCAGAAGTAAATGAGCGTGGTCATGTTCCTGTAAAGCTTCATGGACACGAGTTGGAATTTCATACTTCAATGTGTATGTGCCACAAAGTATTGCTTTTCTTTTGATATTTTCCACCCATTTAAAAATGTAAAAGTCGGACTTCCCCGGTGGCACAGCGGATTGAGTAGCTCTGTGAAGCTATCCGCAGCCTCTGCAGCGCAGGTTCGGTTCCTGGAGGGACAGGGAGATACCCGCATGGTGCAGCAGATCTCTCCTGTCTCGCCTGCTGCTCCACTCAGCAGTGTTTTCGGTCTGTCTGCCTGTTCTGCTCCCTGCTCTGTCTCTGGTGAATTCTCTAACCCTCCTGTACCTCTGGCCTATACCCCAGTTTTTGTATAAATAAATAATTTTAAAAAAAAAAGATAAATTAAAAAAATAAAAAATAAAATGTAAAAGTCATTCTTAGCTCACAAACCATGTGAAAACAAGTAGCAAGTCAAATCTGGCCTCGGGCCATGCAGCTCCCAGCTGCAACATTTTGGGAAGCGCTTATCATTTGATAGCCCCCATGCAATGTTTTACATGAACTCACGTCTGTGTCTCAAAACATCTTCTAAAGCAAATGTTAGTATTATTCCTATAATACTATATTGCTCTATATTATTATTATACTATATTTTACAGGTGTGGGGAATCGGGCAGAGAAATTTTTAGTATCTGGCACAGAGGTATCAAAACTCTGCAGCCCAATTGAACTTTCCATATGACTTTAAAAAACTCTGTATTTGCCCTTCAAGTACAGTAACTACTCATCCCATGACTAGTGAGCACTTGAAATATGTGGCAAAGAAATTGAATTTTTAATTTTATTTAATTTTTATTTTATTTCTTTTTTTTAAAGATTTATTTATTTTTATACAAGAGCTGGGGTACAGGCCAGAGGCGTGGGAGGGTGAGAGGATTCACCAGAGACAGAGTGGGGAACAGAACAGGCAGATGACAGAAATACACTGCTGAGGGGAGCAGCAGGCGCGACAGGAGAGGACTGCCTCACCATGTGGGATTCTCGCCGGCCGGCCGGCCGGGATCAAACCCGCACTGCAGAGGCTGCAGACAGCTTCACAGCACAGAGCTCAACCTGCTGTGCCACCGGGGAGGCCCATAATTTTTATTTTATTTCTAACGCTACATTGTGCAATGCAGTGCTGGTAGGGAGAGGGATGGGATGAATACAGGTAGAAAAAGAACAGGTAAATTGTTCATGGTGTCCCACAGCTAATAAATGGAGAAGCAAGTGTTTGAAGCAGGAATTTCAAACCCCAGAGGCCACGTCTGGGCACCAAAACTGTTAAGCAAAAGGTAGCAACAGCCAGTAGTTTGTGGGCTTCTGTGGAAGTCAGCCTGTATGATGGTATCCAAAGAAAATCAAAGTCACTCTTGTGAACTGTCCGGGAGCCTGTCGTAGGCCATCCAGTTTCCTGGAATTAGAATCTGAAGACTAAGTGGAGTATTTTGAGGGGCACCCTGAGGTTGTCCATCCCATCAACTCTTTCTCTGGCGGGGACAAGCCCCATGTTGTTCTTATAGCCACACCCAACAGTTTCCTTCCAAGACCCTATAGGAGAAAGCCCAGTTCCCTCTTGCTAAGGAAGATGCCAGGCACAAGAGACCAGTGTAGTGAAGGCCATGAAACTGGCCAGCCAGGCTGCTGACCCACCTATCAGGCCTGGCCAAAGTGGCAGCCCCTCGCGGGGCAGATTTTACTGGCACTCGATTTGGAACAGAGCTTGGGGCTTCCAGGAAAGCAGTGTCAGGTGACAGCTTTAGAGCATTGTGTGTGCCACATGAGCTTCAGTCTGTGGTAACCTGTCCCCTCCTCTTTCCAGTGGGAAAAACAGAATGTATGACGTCATCTATGAGACCATTGAAAATGATTTCCCGACCTTCCTGGGCAAGATCTTTGCTTTCCTCGCCAACCCAGGCCTGATCATTCCAGCCATCCTGCTGATGTTGTGAGTTAGCTGGGGACGGCACTAGCTTCTCTTGGCACTTGGAGACTATGGAGCTTTGGCTTCCAGTGTGGTCTCCAAGGAGTGCTGACAGATCGGGTGACCTTGGGGAAATCACTTAACCTATCTGAAGTCCAGGATACCGATCTGTAAGGCAGGTGCCCAGGAAGCAGCAGCTGCTTCTGTAGCCTGGAGGCCCTGCCACGCCCCCTCCCTCTGATTTCCCATAGAGGCTGGTTCTGTTAGACAAGCTTTGCTAAGCACTCAGAGCTAGAAATGAGTCCATCATTTCCAAGTCCAGTATAATACAGAGAGAACAGGGATATCCAGGGCCTTCTCCCATGAAGTAGGGACCCCTTCCCACCCCACCTGCCCACAGGCAAACCCTCGATGCCTCTCCAAGCAGCCTCCCTTGATGCCTGGGGAAACCCTTCAGCCCTTGTCATTTTCCGAAGTCCTGGTCCATAGGGTCCCCTTTTCTCTTGCAGCCTGGCCATCTACTACCTGAACTCAGTTTCCAAAAGCCTCTCCCGAGCTAATGCACAGCTGAGAAAGAAAATCCAAGCGGTGAGTCAGTTTGTCAAGAGTTTCACTCTAGAGGGTAAAAGGATGTCCTGGTTTTTTTGTTAGCTAATCTGCTCTGTGAACACCATTGTACTCTTTAATGGCTTTGTCTTCTAAACCAAATCCAAAAAGACCTGTATTACAGGAAGCAGCCTTGCATTTATATTCTCAGGGTATTTGCAGGTACCTAACAATAATGGCTTAAATGTTGAGGGATTTGCCAAAGAACAGGAGACATTCAAAGGATTCTCCCATGTTCAGACATAATAAAGCCAGCACCCACAATAAGCCCTATAGATTAAAACTAATACTAAAATACTAAAAGAAAATAGTGTTGTCAAAACAACATATTGCTAGTGCTCCATGGCCGAAGAAGTTTTCTAAGTCCCCCTCGCACACAGCAGCCTCTCTCAACATCAGCTGGTCCCCTGATTTCTGACTGCTCTCTCCCACCCCCACCTCACTTGAGATACGGGGCAGACCCTATCCCTCTCCAAGCCCTGTCTTTCTTGCATCCTCACCCCTTCTTCGGGAACTAATCTCATCTGCCTCACTGACAGATCCCACTGGCATGTCCTCTGTTACTCTCCCTGAGCTCCTCCCCAGATCACAAAAAGCATTAGAACAGAGGAGTATACGGTTTCTATCTCCACTGGCCAGAGGAACTTTAAAATGCTGTGCAAAGCTGAGACTTGGATTGCCCACTCTGATCAGTCAGGAGGACAAAAACAGGGTATTTAAGGTAATTGCCAAGAACCTGACCATTCCTGGCTGTGAGACTCACCCGTTTCCCTCACCCAGGCCAACAGTTCATTTTTTACTACAGCTCCATGAAGATGAGAAGAACCACAAATCTGTCAAAGGCAGAGCCACAGGCAGAGATTCCAAGGACACAAGTAAAGGCAGCTCAAAAAATGTCACCCAGCTCCAACTCACCAAAGAAGGTAAATCCAATTCCGTGGTTACTTTTTACAAGGTGATACAGAGAAGCATAAACAGGGCATGTCATGAAATCACATGGCTCTTCAGAGGCAGAATGGGAGTCAGAATGCTGACCTTTCTCAGCTATGGGAAGTGGGACATGTTAAAAAAAGAATAAATCAGGCACCAACCCATGGTGCTGATCTGCTGATCAAAGGCCGAGCCAAGGTGCCCCTAGATGTGCACAAGTGACCTGACCTCGTCACATCACCAAATGAGACTGGAGCAAAATCCTCCGTTCTCATTCTTATCTTGGTTCCTTTTCCAGGGGCCACACCTCACTCTGCCAACCAAAGCCAGACCCTGGACAAGAAAGCACCGAGCCCTGGGACCTCGAGTTCTGTTGGCGGCATGGCACTGCGGGTCTCCCAGCACTTCCCTGTATCTCGGGCCCCTGGTGTCAGTCCAGATTCTGGTCAAGCCCAGCCTCAGTCTCAACCCTGGAGGTCAGGCTCTGGAAAAAATGCTCAGAGAACTCCCCACTGACAGCTGGACTCACAGGAGCCCCATCCTGGGGCTGATAGCATCACAGATTGACACCCTCAAATTGTGGTTTTCCTTTCCTCATTCTCTCTCTCTCTCTCTCTCTCTCTCTCTCTCACACACACACACACACACACACACACACACACGTTCTCTCTGCTCTCATTTTTTGTGGAAACTGACTACGTGGTCTCAGGCCCTTGCTGGCTACCGAAAAGGGAGGACAGTGGCTTCATTTGCCCTTTAGGAGAGCTGGGTTCCCTCCCACTCGCCACCCTTCCCAGTCTCTTGGATCAGGCAGCTCTGGACCTTGAACTCAGAGTGGTTTCCCTTGACTCCATATTTTGGGGGCAGGGGAAGGCAGGGCCATGCCTTTTCACAGTGCCCATGTTGGGACCCAGGTTTTTGGCAGCTCCACCAACTGGGAGGCGGATGCAAGGGGCCCATGCCTCTGACCAGCACTTTACCCAAAGGAGGTGAGGCAGTTTAAATAAAAGATACAAGAAGCCTGTGAAAGTCAAGGTAAATGAACCAATGTCCAGCCACGGTGAGTGGGAGATGGCAACAGTCCAGAAGTCAGGCCGAGGGGAGCGGATACCTTTAGGCACCAAAAAAGTATTGGGGTCATCTAGCAGTAGGGGAGCTGACCCTCCCTGAGACCTTAATGCAGCTGCCCAGGCAATCTAACCAACCATCAGGACTGGAAGGCCCAAAGACGGCCACCAAGCTGCCACCTGGTCTTCAAAGTCATCCTGCCTGGGGACATGCCACCCCTGGGGAAGGGCCGGAGTCACCACTACCCCCTGCCCCCAGTACTGTCAGGTTTCTCAGGATCACCAATAAATGTAAACACCCACCACAAACACTACCTGTCCTCTTCTGTTGAAACATAATAATATATGAAGCAACAAATTATCCCCAAAACTGAACAACTTGAAACAATACATCTACTACATCGTACAGTGTCTTTGAGTCAGGAATCTGGGAGTGGCTTAGCTGGGCAGTTCTTGTTCTGGGCATTGTAGTCAAGATCTGAGGTGGGGCAGCTTGGGAGGCGCTTGGGTGGGGCTGTCATCTTGAATTGGGGAGAGGGCAGCGGCTCCTTGCTGAATATTTCCAGGAGAATTTGATTACTCCCAATGTGGACCTCTCCCTGGGGCTGCTGGGTGTCCTCCCAACACAGCCCGAAGGCAAGGAGGAAGCCACATACGTTTTAAGACCTAGTCTCAGGAGTTATACCATCCATCCATTCTATCACTTTCTTTTTTTTTTAAAACATTTTTGAGTGTGTTTTATTTTGTTTTTTTAAGATTGATTTTTTTTTAAAGATTTATTTATTTATTTATTTATTTATTTATTTATTTATTTATTTATACAAGCACTGGGTACAGTCAGAAGCGCGGGAGGGTGAGCGAATTCACCAGAGCCAGAGCGGTGAACAGAACAGGCAGACTGACGAAGAAATACACTGCTGAGGGGAGCAGCGGGCGGCAGGAGAGGTCTGTCATGCCATGTGGGACCCTCGCCGGCAGCCGGGGATTGAACCGGCGCTACAGAGGCTGCGGGCAGCTTCGCAGCCCAGTGCTCAACCACTGCGCCACCAGGGGAGGCCCTAAAGATTGATTGATTTATTTCTACAAGCACTGGGTACAGTCAGAAGCACGGGAGCATGAGAGAATTCACCAGAGCCAGAGCGGGGAGCAGAGCAGGCAGAAGGACCGAAGTACACTGCTGAGGGGAGCAGCGGGCGGCAGGAGAGGTCTGCGCGCCATGTGGGACCCTTCTCCCGTGGCTGGGGAACAGCCAGGGATCAAACCGGTGCTGCAGAGGCTGCGGGCAGCTTCGCAACCCAGAGCTCAATCGCTGCGCCACCAGGGGAGGTCCTATTCTATCACTTTCTATTCATTAGAACTGAGTCACTACATCAGAGTCACTATGTGGAGGGCAGGAAATTAGGCTTCATCTTTTGAAAGGAGGGGTATCAAAGAACTATTTGGACATAGTTTAATGGGAAATTTCCTAATTCAAATAGTTATAAGACTCGACCAAGAAAACTCTTAAAACTTTTTTGAGAATCTGGCAAAAGATTAGTTATTGGTGGCTCCCAGATCCTGTGCAGAGAATTTATTCTTCGATGCACCATTAGTTTGCAAAACGTGAAGACAGGCCCAAGTTCATAATTGGGGCAGATAAGGTGTGCAGAGCATATGGAAATCTCTATCATCTTACCCTGTCTAAACCCAACCTCCAAATTCTGTTGTGAAGATGCAGGTAAGACTAAGTGCCAAGCATTGTACTGAGTGCTCAATAAAATTGTGTGTGTGTGTGTGTGTACTAGCACAGGGATGGATACAATCAAACATTCTGGGGCTCAGGTTATGAACATAAATAGCAAAGGCATCGACTGAACAAAACTTGTATGCCATAATCCTAATGAACTTCGAGCTTCAGAAGCAACACCCAAAAGATAAGGGCAGTCTTTCTCAGATGCATTTCGGTCTTCAGTGTCTATGTAAAGAAGTGTTGCGTGCACATGTAGCTCACTGCCAAAGGCTGTCACAGGGCTTCTTTCCACATTTGAGAAGAGGGTTGAGTCTCCACTTCTACACGAGGTCTTCATTCATTACAGGACTGTGCAGTGCCGCCATCTTGTGGTGGTTTCTTGAAATCTCCTGTCCTGGAGCTCTCTCTAGTCCCCCAAATTTAAAGAGCACATTCAATTTCCACAGGTTCATTAACGTTGCCCTGAGTAAAACCTACTGGCTTAATTTACACCAAAATGACACAGTGCACCATGGGCAGAGCTAAATAAAAAAGGAATAGATGCTACAGTGTGTGATCCTTGCCACAGGCAAACAGTGTGAATCTGCTGAGAGAAAAGGCCCCACTGCAATTGGCTTTAAAGCCCGAGGCTGAAGCTCCTCCTCAGAACTGCTGCCCAGGGCGTCTTCTAATTTGGAACTCTTTGGGGAACCTGTCCTGCACATCACCTCCAAACTAATCTCCAATCAAACACTGCTTCATTGACAGAGTCTCATCAGATCCAAGCCACTCATCCATTTGCTTCCACTGAAGGCTTCTTATATTCTAGCTAGATCCTTCTGTCTTTTCTCCAGTTACTGACCAAGATGGACCTTACACCTCCAGCACGTCTTCTATTCTGGAAGTTGCTTCCACTCTTTCCACCCTCCATCTCTAAATGACCTACACATCCTTCTATGAATATCCAAAATCCCTCTACCAATGAAGCTGGTCCACATGGTCCTCAGGTCAGCCTCCCACACTAGGGCATTTCTGCATAGCATTATGTTCAGTCTCCCAGGAGTGTAACGTCTCTGAAGTCAGAGACCATGAGTTAGTATTGCCATTGTTTATTAGTCTCCCCGCTCTCTGCACAGCCTACTCCCCTCAGGGACATCCCTGCTCAAATATCACCTCTTCCTTGAGAGCCTCTATAAAACAGTGCAATATTCCTTAACAATCATCAACAGCTAAGGCACTATATATTTACCTGATTTTCTATCTGTCCCTAGGATGTAAACTCCATCATGGCAAATACCTGGTTTACTTAATATGGTATCCCCAGCACTTAGATACCTAGCATACAAGAGGCACACAAAAGCTTTTTTTTTAAGACTTATTTATTTATGCATACAAGAGCTGGGGCACAGGCCAAGGTGCGGGGGGTGAGAGGATTCACCAGAGACAGAGTGCGAAACAGAAAAGGCAGACTGGCTGAAATACACTATTGAGGGGAGCAGCAGGGGAGACAGGAGAGGTCTGCTGCGCCATGTGGGTAGCTTCTTGGCTAGGTTGGGGATAAAACTTGGGCTGCAGCAGCTACTGATTGCTTCATAATGCTGTGTTTAACCCCTTGCACCACCAGGGAGGCCCCAAGCTTTTTTTTTTTTTAGTGAATGGAATTGATTGATTTTATAGCTTCCTGAACAGCAAGCATTGACAACTGAATCCTCAACTGTAAAAGAAAATGTTGGATCATACAGTCTCTAAGTTGCCTTCCACTCAAAACTTAACCTCTGTTCTCAGTGACTCAAGAAAGAACAGTTGAACTGATATGCTTAATTTAGGTTCTGACATGAATATCTGTAGCTATGGTATCCTTTGTCTGCTCACTCCTCCAGTTACCCACTGATGCTCCAATCTTCATGTCTGTTAAGTATCTACAAATTAAAATTAGCCCCCTACACCTAATGCACATGCATGGTGCCAGCTGCCAAGGCCACACCAGCACTTACAGAATTGAGCTGAAGTTGGTAGAAGCTGTGAAGACACATCAGAACAATAAATCTGGGGTTAGTAGGCTCGACAGCTTGAGTCAGCCCAAAATTGTTTTGATCAATAGCATTTTGCCTCTTCCAAAACATAAATAATGTGCTTCCTAGTGCAAAATCAGATGTTACCAGGCAATGATGGGTGGCCGTGGGTTTTCAAAGAGAAAGAGAAAGAAATAATGCTTTAAAAGCAGCAATTGGAAGCAAGGAGGCAATTCATCAACTTTTATCATCGATGTAAACAAGGTGTGAGTCATAGAAGCAATCATAATAGAAACTAGAATAAATTTGGGATTGAATTATATTGCACATGAAAATTTGTAGCATATGGCTAAAGCAGTATTTACAGGAAATGCATGCTTAAGGAAAAAAAGTTTAATGAGCCAAAGAGCAATATTAAGAAGTAAAACAGAGAAAAGCAAAATAAGGTCAAATGAGTAAAAGGAAGGACATAATAAATACTCTCTTCAGTTGTACCTCATTTACTATTGAGTCATTGCATTTCTTTTAAATCTCAAAGTTTTTCACTCTACAAGTAGCACATCCGTTCATTTCTGCCCTGCTCCCCTGGCCATGGCACAGGTGACGCTGTGAGTCTAAAGATAAGGGCAGTGATCTTTTTCTATAGAGGGTCAGATAGTAAATATTTTGGACTTGTGGGCCATGTACAGCCTCTGTTGCATATTAATTTATTTACAACTCTTGAAAAATATGTGAAAAATCAGTCTTAGCTCTTGACCCCTGGGTCATTTTGCTGAACCCTGCACCAGAAGCCCCACACATGATCCAAAGCAAGTCAATACAGCACAAGAAAGCTGACACAAGCACTCATAAGGGAGATGTTAGAATAAAAGTCTCTCTAGTAATGATCCTGGATACCCCACCCCCACCCCCGTCTAAACATGGCAAGCAGATAATCCCAAAGACCATGCATGCTTCACTGGAGGGAATACAAGGGTGCCACATGGCATTACCCGGGGGGAGGGACAACCAGAGCTCAGAGGTTTTGAGCATCTGGCTGGCATTAGCACATCTCTGAGGTCAGAGTGCACAGGCCCAACGTGGTCACGTTACATCAGGGATTAATATGGTCCCAGCACACAGCACTGGAACCTGAGCCCAGGACCCAAGGACCTCCCCTGCAACTAGGCCCCTGAACCCCACTGCCATTTTGAACAAAGCTGAAGAAGAAAGGGAATCTGAAGACTGTTTACACCCAAAATTACCAAGATACTGTAATTGTATGGGGAATATAAAAATAACATTTAAATAAAAAATAAATAAATAATAAAAATAAAATAAAATAAAATAAAAAATTACCAAGATACCAATAATCTCAAGTTCATACACTGAACATCTTTGGCAGTTTCCAATAACATTTAATCAAGCTGACAATAAGCTGTTCACCTGCTGCCAATGGAAGTTAGAAAGTGGATGTAGAACGGTTTCACCAGGAAAAATGTAACTGTTTTCAGATCATCTGCCTACATGTATAAGTTAATGACTGAAGAGATAGTAATCAATCAGGTGAAGAGAGTATATATATAAATGGGTAGAGAGTATATATATAAATGGGTAGAGAGTATATATATAAATGGGTAGAGAGTATATATATAAATGGGTAGTATATATATAAATTTGGTAGAGTCTATGTAAAGTGACAGGAGAATTGGACTTAACTGAGAGCAGGTAATATGAACTGCTATTGTGCTGTCTATCAACAAAGGAGACAACAAGATGAAAGACCACTAGCATTGGTTGAATCCTTACTTTGTGCCAGGTACCACATAAGTGTCACCCCTGGCCTATTGTCCAGATGTCCAATAGATGTTTGTTGAAGGGATGAATGAATCTTCATTTTGCAGAAGCAATGAAAGTTCATGAAGGAAGGTTCGATGATTTGGACTTAAGGACACTCTATAAGTAGCAGAGCTGCAGTCCGAATCCAGGATCGCTAACTAATACATATTTATTGCTGCTTAACAAATCATCCCCAAATTAACTGAAAACCACAATATGTTCTTTCTCATGACTCTTTGGGTTTATGGGGCTCAACTAGGTGGTTCTTCCACTCATCTCATTTGAGGTGTTTCATGTAGTTACATCAAATGGTGTCAGGAGGTGACACCATAATAGGGTTGAAAACTAATCCTCCCCTCCTTGCCTAGCAGACAGGTTTGGGAGGCTTGAATAGCTAAGGGAATTGATAAGGTTACCTTGGGGCCAAGACTGAAAAACTGACCACCATGACCAGAAAAACCAGCCCAGCTCCAGGAATGCAGAAGCAGAGGACATGTTTCTGTATCAAAGGCCGGTGCAAGAGACCAGAAATCCCAGCAGATAATTGGTGCAAACTGGTGCCCCAAGTTAGAAAGTCTACGAAAGCCAAGTATAAAAGACAGCCTCAAATACTCCTTCAGGGCCTCCCTGGTGGCGCAGCGGTTGAGCGCTGGGTTGCGAAGCGGCAGCCTCTGCAGCGCTGGTTCGATCCCCGGCTACTCCCCGGCCACCAGAGGAGGGTCCCACATGGCACGCAGACCTCTCCTGCCGCCCACCGCTCCCCTTAGTAGTGTACTTCGGTCCTTCTGCCTGCTCTGCTCCCCCTCTGGCTCTAGTGAGTTCGCTCACCCTCCCACGCTTCTGACTGTACCCAGTGCTTGTATAAATAAATAAATAATTAATTAATTAAAAAAAATACTCCTTCAGGCGCAGACTTTTGTCTCACCTACTACTTCTCTTAGCAGGGTATTTCAATAAATCTGCCTTTTCTGTTCTCTACTATCTCTGGTAAAATCTTTCACCCATGCCCCTCTGGCCTCATCCCAATATTACATCCCAATATTACAGGGTGGAACACACAAAATGGCTTCATTGACTTGTTAACTTGTATGGAGGGACAGCTAGAAGGTTCGACTCAGTTGGGCTGCTGGGAAGGCAGGACCTACTCCTCTTCGTGAAGCCTCAGGGCCTCTCCCTTTTCATATGGACTCTCCATCAGAGTAGCAGAACTTAGAAGGCTACTCAAGGACCCCAAGAATGCAAAAGGCTGTGGGCCGGAACTGGCACAGAATCACTTCTGCAGCATTCCATTAGCTAAAATGAGTCTCAAGCCCAGTTCATGGTGGGTGGGGACTAAAGACTTACTATCAGGAAGCATGGACCATTGGTCACCTTTACAGACTAGCTACTGCAGGTGATCCTGAGACACCAAACCCTTACAATCTTCCCATTACTTCACATCATAATGAGCAACCAGATACATGACTGAATATTCTGCCTTAGGTGGGTAATCCTGGCAGTGGAGAAGTCAGTTTGGAAAAATGGAAAATCAAAATTTTTGGGAAAGATCACTTTGTTGGTGAAGATTTGAAGCTAGGCAGGAGCAATGAACCCAGAAAATAGCCCAGGAGGAAGGAAAGGACAGTCTCTAACACTGCAGAGATGCCCATTTCAGTCAGAATTATGAAGTATCAGGGGAGGTTATTTTAGTAAAAAGATGGAGGTACCGAAGCCAAGGGAATATTTTTAATGTTTAAACTATATCCCCATCTAATCATAAGTTTTTATCTCACCAGTTGAACATGTTCTTCAGCTGCTTCTATAAAGTAGCAAACTGCTTCTGCAGAGCTCCTTTATACCCAGAGGACTCAAGTGTATCCAAAGTATGACTCATCTGGAATCATCCATTTTAGCATTTTTAATGTTTATAATGTTTAAGAGAATTTCACATGCTGAATAGATGAATTTTGCAGTTCCATTTTAAAATGTGGAGTAACTGATTCAGACTCAGGAGAAGTGGGTTTTTGTCTTTGTTTTTTAAGATTTATTTATTTATGTGCAGAACTGGAGTGCAGGCCAGAGATGCAGGGGGTGAGAGTGACAGGGGCCAGAGAGGGGGTGAGACACTAAGCTAGTATAGCAGGAAATCTGCACACACATATTATTTACGGCCTGTCTGCTCTACATCAATTTTCCAGCCCATCTGGAGGAGTGTGGAGAGCCAGTGCGATCTGAAGACCAGCCTCAGCACACTGGGAGGAGCCTGAGGCCAGGTGTCCAGAAGGGCAAAAAGGAGCACCAGGGCCTGGACATCACAGTCTCCTGGCAGCAGTGAAGGCCTGCTCACTGCTGAACTAGACAGTTCAGCACCAGTGAGTTGGGTCCCCTGCCGGCCTGGGAGCTGACCCAGGTGGTGCAGCAGACCCCTCCTGTCTTACTGGCTGTTCCCCTCAGCAGTTTATTTCAGTCAATCCACCTGTTCTGTTCCCCACTATCTCTGGTGAATCCTCTCCCACACACCCCCACCTTTGGCCTGTACCCCAGTTATTGTATACATAAATAAATAAATCTTTTGGGTTTTTTTCCCCAAAAAAGGCAGCTGGAAATGAAATGTTAAGGCGGTTTCTTTAGGATGTTAACAGCCCGCCCCCTTCCAGATTGCCAGCTATTTGATTAAAGCGCACTTTAAAGATTCAACTCCTGTCTCTACTTTATTGTCATTTAGTGGTGACAGGTGGCCTGAACTCCCATCTTCTAGTTACAAGACGATTCACCAGAGACAGAGTGGGAAGCAGAACAGACAGATCTGCTGAAATATGCGGCTGAGGGGAGCGGCAGGGAAGACAGGAGAGGTCTGCTGCGCCATGTGGGTCAGCTCCCTAGCCTGGGTTGGAACCCAGGTGACAGGTGACCCAGCACTGAGACATAATTCCTAGGCCACCAGGGAGGCCAAGTTCACATAGCAGAATTCGACCACTTTAGTACGCAATATTGAGATTATGAGATTTTAAGGTTAAGTGTCACATACCAAGCTTTAAGAGCGAGCTCAGTACTTGATTTTGTCCAGTGACTAAGAATAAATATATGTGCTTATCTGGATTTTAGTTATAAAAATCTCCTTTAAATGAGTTTTTAAATTTTAGCAGGATAAGTACTACTTAAAAATACTCGTTTGGGGCTTAAAATTCTATGATGAATTTTAAGTTTCGAAAAGCTATTTCAAAACAGTCGCCAGGGCGCCCAAATGCCGCCCTCCCGCGCGGGGAGCGGCTCAGCGCCCCGGGAGCTAAGCGGGTGCCAGAACTTGGGGCCACTCACCAGGGCGCGCAACACGTGGCCCCGCAGGCGCGCGGCTGGGGCGGGCGGGCAGCAGCGGCCATGGGGGGTGGGCTCGCACTGCTTTTCCACTTGAGTGCCTGCCCCCCTCATTTTTAAAAAATAATACACAACTTAAAGGCTCGAGCCAGACCCGGGGGGTCCCGTTTCCGGGAGGGCCGGCCCCGCGCGCCCAGGCCCCGCTCGGGTCCGGGTGAGGGACGGGCGCGCCCCCGGGGCTCCCGGGAGGGCGGTGGCCGCGGGCGGCGGGGGCGGCGGAGGCCCCGGGGCGAAGGGCGGGGTGCGGGCCTGAGGCTGCGGAAAGCGGACGCGGCAGCAGTTTGAGATGGAGGCCGCGGCCCGCGCGGAACCCCCGGACGTCACCGGGCGCTGCCGCCCGGAACAGACATAAAGGAGGCAGGCGGCTCTGACTACCGTCCCGAAGGCGCCTTTCCAGACGACCCTCGGCCCGCAGGCCCCGCCGCGTCCCCGGCAGCCGCGCCCGCCCACGCCGCCGCAGGAGCCGGAAAAGGCCGGCGCGCGGCGCTCGCGCCACCCGCGCGCTCTCCGGGCGACACCACCCCGGTCGACCCCTCTCGAGGCCCGGAATGGTACCGTCCTCGGCCCCTGATTGGCTGGCGGCGCGGGGGCGTGGCCTCCGGAGCCCGGTTCCGCGCGCCAGAGCCCGCTCTCCGCAGTGCGAGTCGGGCTGGGAGCGGACGCCATGGTGAGTGCAGGTTGCGGGATGCGGAGCAGGCCAAGGCCGCGGTGGAGGCCGAGGCCGCGGTGGAGGCCCCGGCTGGGCCCTGCGCCCGGTCCGGGGCCCGCCCTGGGAGCGGGGTCAAGGGAACGCAGGGATCTCAATTACGCTCACGCCCCGGCTCCCGTTCCAGGTGCTGCTGCACGTGCTGTTCGAGCACGCGGTCGGCTACGCGCTGCTGGCGCTGAAGGAGGTGGAGGAGATCAGTCTGCTGCTGCCGCAGGTGGGTGGGATCGGTGGGCTCCCCCGGCCGCGCAGCAGCCCCTCGGACCGCGCGGGCCCCAGCATGCACCGCGCGCTCCCACGTGGCCGACCGCGCGTTGGGGGGGGGGTGCCCTGAACCCGAAAGCTCCAGAGCCCGGGGTCCTTCATCCGATTCGTAATTAGAATCGCCATCGGAGAGTTTGGAAATAAGCCTCCAGGATCTGCCCGTATTGATGAGTCTAGGACTCATCGTTGGTTCGTTTTTCAGTGGTTCGGTTGGTCAGGTGCGGCCAGGGCCGAGAACCACTGCTTTACTCCACCCTAGAGGCAAGAGGCAGGGAAGGAAACCGCTCATCCTCTTACTGTCCCCCAGGTGGAGGAGTGCGTGCTCAGCTTGGGCAAGTTCCACAACATCGTTCGTCTCGTGGCCTTTTGTCCTTTTGCCTCATCCCAGGTTGCCTTAGAAAATGCCAATGCTGTGTCTGAAGGTGAGCCTGCTACCCGCACATGTTTTAGGGGAGAGGAGAGATTTAGTTCCTGCTAGGAAGCTTGTGGGTAGCATTTGCCTTTATTCAGCTACTCTGTTTAAAGTCTGATATGTGTTGGGAGATACTTGATACATACAGAATAGAATGTAAAATAGTTTTCACAGAGTTCATGGTTGTGGGAGGCTAAATGTTACAAATGTACAATCCAGAGAGTAGGCTTTATTTCCTTGTAGTCAATGTAGTGATGTGATTCATAAGTGAAGGGGTGGGGGTTTATGCTAAACCAAATCAAATGTGTGTCTCTGCTACTCTGTTCCGTTGATTAGAAAGGGAAGTTTTGATACAGGCAAGCCAAGAGAAAGGTTTGCACCTAAAAAACAACTTACTGGCCGGAGACCTATTCCTCCCATGGTTGATGCAGGCTTTGCAGTGATGACTTGATTCTGTCAATCCCCTGAGTGCAGTCTCTGATGTCACCATGTCTCTGAGCAAAGCCTGGAGGGAGGGGTCTGGGCAGGCCATCCCATCATGCTGTGCAGGGCCATTTTTTACTTGTCACTTAGTAAGCAGTTGAGGGAACAGGGTATTTTTTAGGATTTAAGCATCCTTCAGCATGTTAATGGGACCTCTGTTCTTTGTCCTGAGGTGTTGTTCATGAGGACCTCCGTCTACTTCTGGAGACTCACCTGCCATCCAAAAAGAAAAAAGTACTCTTGGGGGTTGGGGACCCCAAGATTGGTGCTGCTATACAGGAGGAGTTAGGGTATAACTGCCAGACTGGTGGTGTCATAGCTGAGATCCTGCGAGGTGAGATCATCTGTTAACGTTCTTGACATCTTCCAGGGGTTTCTGGGAACTTTAGGTAGGGTGCTTCTGGGAAGCCATCTGGCTTGATTGGTGCCCTTGGGTGCAGGAGCTAGCTCAGCCTTCCCTGCTCACAGTCCTCCCTTTCTTCAGGAGTCCGACTGCACTTCCACAACCTGGTAAAGGGCCTGACTGATCTCTCTGCTTGTAAAGCTCAACTGGGCCTGGGACACAGCTATTCTCGTGCCAAAGTGAAGTTTAATGTGAACCGAGTAGATAATATGATCATCCAATCTATTAGCCTTCTGGACCAGCTAGACAAGGACATCAATACCTTCTCTATGCGTGTCAGGTAAGGTTCAGGGATGAGTCCTCAGGGCAGGCTCTTTGACCTGTGGTTTAGCAAATTTTGAATCCTGAGCTCAGGAGTGGCTCCTTTGGGTAGAGCCATGTGGGGCGGGACTAGGCCTCCTGGTGCTTACCACAGGCTGTGTTTTTTACACTGACTGTATAGATAGAGGAGGTAAAGTAATCCCACCCCATATACACCCCAGTTCAGGCCCCTTGCCTGGTCTGTATTGTGAATGGGGGAACATGTAGTTGTGGGGAGGTTGAAAATCTACTTGTTCCCATTTTCTATGGGCAACGTGTGGAGGTGTTGAGCACTGCGGCTGTAGTTGCATTTGAACCAAGACAGTTGTACCAGGAGGTGATCATGGTTCTTTACAGGGAGTGGTATGGATACCACTTTCCTGAGCTCGTGAAGATCATCAACGACAATGCTACATATTGCCGCCTTGCTCAATTCATTGGAAACCGAAGAGAACTGAATGAAGAAAAGTTGGAGAAGCTGGAGGAGCTGACAATGGATGGGGCCAAGGCTAAGGCTATTCTGGATGCCTCACGGTCCTCCATGGGTGAGTACAGAACTTAGCGGCCAAAATAAGTCATGCAGCTCTGGATACCTGGCTCTCCTTTGTTCACATTTCGTATTTTCTAGGCATGGACATATCCGCCATCGACTTGATAAACATCGAGAGCTTCTCCAGTAGAGTGGTATCTTTGTCAGAATATCGCCAGAGCCTGCATACTTACCTACGATCCAAGATGAGCCAAGTAGCCCCCAGTCTGTCGGCCCTAATTGGGGAAGCGGTGCGTCATGGGGACTAAGGAGTGTTCCCTTTCTGTACTGTTATTTCCTCGCCCAGCATGTCTCCTCTTTGGGTTTGGTGGGGAAGAGATGAAGCAGGGTCCTGTGAGTTGGTAGTGTCCACTTCTCTGATTTGTTCCTTGAATCCCTCTCCAGGTAGGTGCGCGTCTCATTGCTCATGCTGGCAGTCTCACCAACCTCGCCAAGTATCCAGCATCCACAGTGCAGATCCTTGGGGCTGAAAAGGCCCTGTTCAGGTACCAGGGAGGGCACCTGCCCATTCAGGTGCCACTTCTGGTGCCCACTGCTTGTTTGGGGATCACAGTGATGGCTGACCAGGGCTCCCTGACCTATACAGGCCTCTGCTATGGGGTGATGGCCAGTCCTGGTGTCTGAGTGGTTCCCAGGGCCCAGCAAAGGGACCAAGTTTCCAGGTCAGCGACATTGGATGCCTTCCCTCTGCCTCTGGGTGCTGTGGGTTGGCATGAGGTGGGGTAGACACCCTGCCTGGCCTGATAACTGACTTGAGACTGGGAGGGAAAGGAGCTGCCTAGGCTATTGGGTCGAAATTTCTAATCTCAAACTCTGCACTGAATATTCTTCTCCCAGAGCTCTGAAGACAAGGGGTAACACCCCAAAATACGGACTCATTTTCCACTCTACTTTCATTGGTCGAGCAGCTGCTAAGAACAAAGGGCGCATCTCCCGATATCTGGCAAACAAATGCAGTATTGCCTCCCGAATCGATTGCTTCTCTGGTATGGGTGGGCGTGTTGGCACTTGAGAAGGGGCTGTGAGAGTGGGGAGGTGGAGTACCTTGGCTTCTACAATGATGTCAGTATTTTTCGTCAACAGCAGTTCACCTAGTGAGTGTTGATATGTTGGGTCTGAGTGAAGCTGAGGGTAGAGGGATTCTGGTTGTGGGGAGTGGTTAGTTTGTCCTTTAGGGCCTGCTGACAGGCTTTGTCTATCCCTACACACACATCCAGAGGTACCCACGAGTGTATTTGGGGAGAAGCTTCGAGAGCAAGTTGAGGAGCGACTATCCTTCTATGAGACTGGAGAGATTCCACGCAAGAATCTAGATGTCATGAAGGAGGCAATGGTTCAGGTCAGTTTGGGCTTTGCTGGATGGGAGGGCAAAGCAGGTAGCTGCTTGTTGGACATGATGAACTATCTTAGCCTGACTTTGTGGCGTGGAGGCAAAAAAACTGATTTAATGAGCCTGATCCAATAAAGCCAGAAAGGAAGTCTGGAGAGCCAGATGTCTTCAGAGCCTTTTCAGTACTTTTCTTTGGCCAGGCAGAGGAAGCGGCTGCTGAGATTACTAGGAAGCTGGAGAAACAAGAGAAGAAACGCTTGAAGAAGGAAAAGAAACGGCTGGCTGCGATGGCCCTCGCATCCCCAGAAAACAGCAGTAGCACACCAGAGGAGTGGGAGGTCAGTAGGCAGGTTGGCCCTGGGTGAAGGGCCTAGGCTGTGGGATTCTCAGCAGGACAAAAGGATGTGCTGCATCCAGCCGTCATGTCCTATCCAGGCTTCTGGAGTGAATTGAGGATGTGCAACATCTTAAACCACCTCTTGATTCTGTAGGAAGGAGGTAGGAGCTGAGAGAACTTGCTCAAGAGCCCAGAGAGCTGGTTGTAGCACAACCCTTTTTCCCCGGGCAAGTGTGTTCTGTCCTCGGCTGCTTCCCAAGAGTCCTCAACTGGGGGTAGTATAAATCCCCACTCTACTTGTTCATGTGTCCAGATGTGGTAGCTCTTCACAGTGGGGATGGGGCGATGTGCTAGGCCAGAATCCTCTTCCCTGTACTTTTCACAGTGTTTGACTTGTCATATAGTGGATTTGGCATGGTGACCAGCCACACCAAATTGTGGCCGGCCTGGTGGGCTTCTTGGGTTAATGAGCTTAGATGAACTTACATGTTCTACCCATTAGGTGGGAGTCACGTGTGGGATGGATTTCCAGAGTTACAGCCATAAGCATCACAGATTTTTCCCAACTACTGGGTCATTTTAGACAGCATTTCCGCCAGCCTTTCTGCCCTGGCAACTTAAGTTGCTAGAGTCTGAGGGAGGAGGGGAGGACTCATACAGTGGGTGATGCTGCTCTTGTGCCCTTTCTCCCTCTAGGAGACAAATGAAAGACCCAAAAAGAAGAAAAAGCAAAAACTCCAGGAGACTCCTCAGGAGAATGGAATGGAAGACACATCTGTCTCCTCCAAACCCAAGAAAAAGAAAAATTTTTCCAAGGAGGAGCTAGTTAGTAGTGATGTTGAAGAGACAGCTGGCAGTGCAAATCTTCCCAAGAGGAAGAAATCTTGCTCCAAAGAGGAACCTGTTAGTGACCAGGAAGAGGCAGAAAACAGGGTTGTCTCCAAGAAGAAGAGGAAATTCTCTTCCAAGGAGGAGCCACTCAGCAGTGGACCTGAAGAGGCCACTAGCAGCAAGAGCAATAGCTCCAAGAAAAAGAAAAAGTTGTCAAAAGTATCCCAGGAAGATTAACTGGGACATTCTCCCCTTATGGGGTGTAGCCCATGGTGACGTTTCCCACCCTATCCCCCCTATACCCCAATAAAAACCAAAAACTTGACCAAAAGAGCTGATAGACATGTTTTATTTGCCACCTTAACACAGGTGTGGGTGGGACCTAAGGGAGGGCCACAGACTGAATGACGGCCTCAGTGAAGTCGTTGCAGGTGGCATAGCCACCCATGTCAGAAGTTCGAACCTGTAGGGGAGAATTGTCATCATCCCTGTGGCCTAGGCCCCTTCCCTAATGCCCACCCCAGCCACCAACAGTCCCCTAAGGAAGCCAGCCCCAGGACAACCTAGGCTCTGCCCAGGTGAGATTGTGGTTTAGGTTTAAGGGCTCTTCTCTGGATGGTCCACTGTACTGAAGGGATGTGTAGGTAGTATGGTCCTTGTGAGGTTGGAAGGGGTAAAGGGCTCTAGCCCCCATGGGGGTGCAGATGGCCGATGACGGACTTGATGAAGTCGGTTGTGGTGCTGTAGCCGCCCATGTCTCGAGTCCGAACCTACAGCGGCCACCGGCAACAGTGGTGGGGAAGAAAAGAGAGCCCATGAAGGGAGGCAGGACAGCAATAATGGAGGCAATGGAATCCAGGACAGCTGGTGAGACCAGAAAGAAGAGACAGCAGAGATGCAAGGAGGTGGCCAGGTTGGGAAGACAGACATCCACTCCTGTTACTGAGCCACAGCCACTGTCCAAGCTACGCTGCAGCCTGGGCAGGATGGCAGACAGCACGAAGTGATCTGAGACAGGATGAAGAGGACTTTGAGGAAGTAAGAGCCAGATGGGATGAAGTAGATGGGGGAGAGGAGTACATATGGGAATGGCTTCCAGGTGGGGAAAAGGTGATACCAATGCCTCAGCCTGCTATCTCCCTCTGCTCCACTCCCCAGTACTGCTCCCTATCCCCCCACACAGAGAATTGCAATTTCTTCAATAAGACCACCCAAAAAAGGGCCAAAGAATGGAGCAGGAAAGGGAAGAGCAGATGGGAAGTAAAATGCAAAGGCGATGAAGGGGAGGAACAGCCAAGAGGAAGATGAACAGCCCAGAAAGCCAAGGGACAATCAACGAGCAGATGGGTGAGGACCTGGATGGAAGGAGGCCCCAACTCAGGTTCTCAGAGAGTTCCAAGGCCCTGAATCCAGAGCCTTTCCAAACTCACCTTGCCAACTTTGATCACCTTCTTCACAGCATCTGCAATCATGTTGGAGTGATACTCGAGACTGTGAACGTGAACAGAAGAAACTAAGATTCCCCCACACCTTCTCACTCCTCCATCTTGTGCTTTCCCCTCTAGTGTCTGACCTCCTCCCCAGCCATGACCTACTTGAGATGCCGCAGCATGTTGGAAGCTGACAGCAGCATGGCTGTGGGGTTGGCAATATTCCTGCCCACCGCCTGGGCAAATGGGTGTCGGGCGCCCTGTGAAAAGAAGAGGCAAGCCAGAGTCACTGAGAGCAGACATTATGCAGGACAGAGCATTATGGGAGGGAAGGCAGGTCAGAGTCACTGAGAAAAGGTGGGGAAACAGAAACAGGCCAAGGTCACAAAGGAAGATTTGGGGGAACTCTCAGGGGAGCGCTGAGGTCAGAAGGGCACACAGAGAAGGCTGAGGGAGGTGATGGCGTCACTCACCGTCTCAAAGACTGCATACTCTGCGCTGTAGCTCTCACCAGGGACCACACCAGCTCCCCCAACCAGGCCAGCAGCAAGATTGTCAATAATATTCCCATACAAATTGGGCATCACAAGAACATCAAACTGGTAAGGATTCTGCACCAGCTAGGGGCAAGAAGCAGACATGAGACATGAACTCGACTCCCCACCCTCCCTGTGCACCATGAGAGTGCAGACATGAGGGCCTCACCTGCATGCAGCAGTTGTCTATGATCATTGTCTCAAACTTAATTTTGGGGTACAGTTCAGCAACTTCCTCACAGCACTGCAGGAACAGCCCATCCCCAAGTTTCCTGTCCAAGGACCAAAGGGAACAGATTCAGTAAACAGTAGAAACAGGCTACCTTCCCAGGAGCCTACCACATGAAAAGCCAAGTCCCTCACATGATGTTGGCCTTGTGGACAGCTGTGACTTTGCCCCGCCCCTTCTTAGTGGCATAGTCAAAAGCAAACTTTGCAATCCGCTGAGATTTGGTTCGAGTGACGATCTTCAAGCACTCAATCACGCCCCTTGCACTCTGGGAAGAATAAAGCAGCAGCCCGGTAACATTGGAAAAGAAGGGAAGAAACTAAGCCTCGTACCTACATCCACCCCTGCCGTTCCCAGTTTCTGGGGCCTTACCTCGTGTTCCAGAGAGCTATATTCGCCTTCCGTCTGCTCCCGAATGATCACCAGATCCAGATTGTTGTGTCGAGTCATGTACCCAGGAAGCGACTTCACATGGACCACATTAGCAAACAAGTCCAACTTACGCCTGGGGGTGGGGTAAGAGCCATCAGCATTGTGCCTGGTGCCCCAACACCCCTCTCACCCATAACCCCCACCACCTACCTCAGTCTCATATCATAGGAGGCTAGTTCCCCCTTATACTCCATCGGGGTGTGAATCTTTCCTGCAGAAACAAAGTGGGGGTGGGGGAAGTGAGATGACAGGTTCCCATTGCATCATGGACATAATGCAACCCAGACTCCCAGCTCCCACTCCCAAATCAGTGACCTCTAAATGCCTGGAGAGAGGGGCAGGCCAGAAATACTGAGAAAAGACAGTCTGCAGCAGTTGAGATCAGGAGCAAAGAAGAATAATGTCAAAACCAGAAATATTTGCCTATTGCTTTATTTCTAGTCACTATATTTATACTAAAACTTTAAATAACCTAAAAAGACAAAGATTATGTCATATTATCAAAAAGCCTGGGTTTAAAAGGTTGATTAATGGTGCCAGAGAATCTATAACCTTTCTTGATGTTTCGGTTTTGCATTTTTTCCAACCTACACTTACTGAATATCAACCAAAAAATAAAACCCCACCCTCAAGAGACAAACAATGCATTGGAGAAGACAAACAATAAGAAAGACAAGATACATACCATGAGAATGATATTAATGATGTGCACAGGAACAGAGACAAGAAATTCCCTCTGCCACTATCAGAAAGTGTTACAGAATAACTGGTACTTCAGCCAGATCTTAGATTAAGTAAGTGTAGTAAATTGAGTAGTAACCCCCAAAATATGCTCATGCCCTAGTCTCCTTAATATGTAAATATTAGGAAAATAATGATTGCAGATATAATTTAAAGATCTTGAGGGCCTTCCTGGTGGCGCAAGGGGTTAAGACGCAACCTATGAAGCTGACCGCAGCCACTGCAGCAAGAGTTCGATCCCAGCCAGCCAGGGAGAAACCCACATGGCGCAACAGACCTCTACTGGCTTGCCCACTGCTCCCCTCAGCAATGTATTTCAGGAGATCTGCCTGTCCTGTTTCCCACTCTGTCTTTGGTGAATTGTCTCACTCCCCAAACCTCTGACCTGTACCCCAGTTCTTGTATGCATAAATAAATAAATCTTTAAAAAATAATAAAATAAAGATCTTGAAAGGAAACATCCTGGATTAGGGTGAGATCTAAATCCAATGATAATTCTGTGGAAAAGGAAACTAAGAAAAGCATAATTAAGGTAATATATTTGGGGACTAAGAGTGTCATGTGACCACAAGTGTTGTGGAAACAAAGGCAGAAAAACTGAGGGTATGCTTATAATGGGTTTACTTTTCTGTGCTAAGCCTGAGAGTGACAAAATAATACTGGTCCTTCCAAGACAGGACGTGTGACAGATGGCCTGCAGGGGCAGGGTCCCTTGTGGCGCAAGGAGTTAAAGATACAGCCACTGCAGCACAAGTTTGATCCGGCCAGGGAGCTATCCACATGGCGCAGCATGTGGACTCGCTGCGCTGCTCCCCTCAGCAGTATATTTCAATCAATCTGCCTGTTCTGTTCCCTACTGTCTCTGGTGAATCCTTTCACCCCCTACACCTCTCACCTGTATTCCAGTTCTTGTATGTATAAATAAATCTTTAAAAAAAAAGGAGAAAAAGTAGAAGAGATGACCAAAGAGACAGCTAGAAGAGGCATTCTAGAAACACAAGACTTGATGACCTACAATGAGCCCCATGACTCAACTCCTGGGTCCCCAAAGAGGCAGAGGAAAAAAATGGCCACTCTAGGGAGTTAATATATCAGTATGTAGACAGGGAATCTTAAACATTTGCTCATTTGATTCCAAATGACACATGGATGGGTGGTAACAGACTAAACATACCAATGATGGCCACCTTGTTCTCCTTCATAGAATTCAACACCTGCTCCAGCTTCTCCTCAGATGCCATATTCTGCACCTCGCTCAGGTGATATTCCTGAAACTCCACTGGGACAGAAGCAGCCTTCGGGGACCGGGTCCAAAAGTCAGAGGGTCAGGACCAAGTAAGATACTTCTAACTCACCCCATGGTCCCTGCTGGCTTATTTCCCCCAGCCCACTCACTTTGAACACTTCCTTGACAGCGTGCATCAGTTCAGGTCCCACGCCGTCTCCTGGCAGCATGGTCACAGGAAAGGCGCCCTCCACCTTCATGTCCTCTGCCTGCGAGAGGGCCCCGTAGAGCTACCGCTGAAGCGGGAGCTGGGGTGGGAGGGGAGGGGGGCGGGAAGGAGATGCTAGGGGAGCTAAGGACAGAGACTTGGCCCAGAACGAATTTGCACTTACCTGGGTCCGCGAGGTGGCGTGCGCCACGGTGGAGGTGCACAGACTCCTCCATGGCCCCGGGTTCGGGGCGGCGAACAGGGCCTGCAACAGTGAGACACAAGCCTGTGAGGTCGGGCCTGAGACCTCCCAAACCCTGAATACTACAGTGAACCTGGTTCAAACCCGCCGCTCCCGCGCCCGCGCCCTCCCCCGCCCGGCCTGCCCCCGGCCTCACTCGGGTCAGCCAGCGGACACCGCAGAGGGCAGCCATCTTCTCACCAAGAAGTCGCGGCGGAAGTGACGTCAAGCGGGCGCGGCCAGGCACCTTGACTTCCTGTAGGTCTCTGGGGACTCTGCCGCGTTCTTTTCTATTTCCAACCTATATACCGACTGCTCCTTACTTCGTGTATGCTCTTCTGTCCTCTCACTCCTTCCCCTGGGCGTTAACGTAACACTATTGCTTTATTTCTGTTACTTTGTAGCACTCACCATATTTACGTTGAAACTTCATAATAACACGGGCAATATGAGATTTCGTGTTTATCAGACGAAGACCCGAGCTTAATAACCCGAGTTTAATGTACACATGATAAATTGAGAAGCACTTCTGGCAGATCTGTCTTTTCATGTTTTCGTATCTACGTGTTTGTTATTCTTTTAACTATTTATGCACAAATCTGAGCCTACCCTGACACTCAAAAACACATCTGCGGATACGACGCAGTGTGACTGTCTGCAGGGCGAAAGAGACTAACGAAGGATATCAGTTGACTCGAATGAGTAACTGAGACCATCATTGTGTGAAGCTGTTGTGCTCTCTCCAGAAGCCTGGCAAGTTCTACTGGCCTTCGTGACCTTGTGGAAGGTATCTCTCATTGATACTGTCTGGAAGTGGGCAAGTCAGTCCGGGCACTTGAAATCTTAACCAGTTTCTTGAGCAGAGGAGGGAGGTTATAATGTTAGGGATCATATGTGAGGTTTCAGTGTGATTCTGGGTGAATTAAACGGCAGTTTCCTGGACTTTAAAATCCTCCATTACAGAGATCCTTCCCTGGGGGTTCACACAGCACCTTAAGTGTCCATGAATAGAAATTAGTGCTAGGAACTTGGATGAGAAAAATTCAAAAATCACACCTGTAGTCTCCTCTTACTCTTTTTACTCAGCACTATGCCTTAGAGATGAAAGGTACCATGTCTTAGAGGATAAGCAGACTCTTTAGTTTGCTGCAGAGTGATACATGAACTAAACTTATTGAGTTTTTTGAGTTGATGAATTTTTAAGTTGATCAATTTTTAATTGATGGGCCATTACCATCAATATTGTAATGTGTATCCCCATACAGTGTATTTTGTACACATGATAAATGTCACAAAGTGTCCCAAAAGCACCCAAACCCATGTGTATGTTTCAGTTTTAAATGTGTTTTTGCTGCAGTTAACAAAAAACTCATTACAAGTAAGAGTTGTTGGTTTGGTTTCCCCCCTGCACACACACACACCCCCACACACACATACACACTTCTGAAGGTAAAGAATCACTGGGATTGGTTTAGCTGCTTAGTGATACCGCCTGGATCCAGGCATTCTAAAACTTTACACTCTGCCAATCTTAGTGTTTTGCCTGATATTCTCAGCCTTGGTGCCTCATCCTCGCAATATAGCTACCACAGCTCCGGACATCACTTCTGCCTTCAGACTGGAAAGTCATATCTGCTTATTTTTATCAGAAATTTTAAAGCTTTCTCAGAGACACCCTAAGCAGATTTCCATGTAAGTGTCATGACCAGTCCTGCTGCAAAGGAAGCTGGGAAAGAAGGGAGATTTGTCCTGATTGGCCTAAACTAATTCTTTACACCTTGCTATACATTAGAATCATCTGGAGACCTTTTTGAAAATACCCATGTCTAGGGCCTCCCCAGTGGCGCAGCAGTTAGGCGCTGGGCTGCGAGGCTGCTCGCAGCCTCTGTAGCACTGGTTCGATCCCCGGCCGCCAGGCGAGAGTCCTGCATGGCGCACAGACCTCTCCTGCCACCCGCTGCTCCCCTCAGCGGTCTCTTTCATCGGTCTGCCTGTTCTGCTCTCCGCTCTGGCTCTGGTGAATCCTCTCACCCTCCCACGCTTCTGACTGTGCCCAGTGCTTGTATAAACAAATAAATCTTAAAAAAAAAAAAAAAAAAGAAAGAAAGAAAGAAAGAAAATACCCATGTCTAGACCCCAGAGATTTTTATGTAATTGATCTGGATTGGAGCCCAAACACTGGCTTTTTTTCAAAGCTCCTTAGATGGCTTTAAAAGTTCACCACATTAAGAATGCTGTGGTTTACACAGTCATGATCCTTTATCCTGGCTGGGCATGTATATCACAATTAGGTTCAGCTGTGAGTGGCAACACATACTCCATCTGCCTATCCAAGAGACAGTTCTATTTTTTTTTAAGATTTATTTATGCATACAAGAACTGGGGTGTAGGCCAGAGTTGTGGGGGGTAAGAGGATTCACCAGAGACAGAGTGGGAAGCAGAACAGGCAGATCTACTGAAATACACTGCTAAGGGGAGCAGCGGGCAAGACAGGAGAGGTCTGTCTTGCCATGTGGGTCAGGTCCCTGGCCGTGGATTGAAATAGTGCTGCAGTGGCTGGCCATAGCTTGATAGCACTGTGTCTTAACCCCTGTGCCACCAGGGGGGCTCCAACAAGAGACACGTTTAATTCCTGCTCACATTAAGGGACAAAGACAGTTGGTTCAGGCCTGAATTGGCCTTCCATAGTGCCAGAGGTTTGGACTCCATTATCTTGTTGACCCACCTTGCAAGGCCTTCATTCTCAAGGTCACTCAGAATTCAAAGTTATTCCAGTGCATTCCAGTCAGCAAGAAGAAGGACAGGGAAGGTGCCCAGCCCTTGAATGACACTTTCTGAAAGTTGCACACACCATTTCTGTTTATATCCCATGTGCTACAGAAATGTGTCTTTTTCTTCAAAGCAATTTTCTTTTTAGAAGGCCTTATAAGATGGTAAGTATATTCTCCAGTATTTTTTTAAAGATTTATTTATTTATTTATTTATTTATTTATACAAGAACCGGGGTACAGGCCAGATGTGCAGGAGGGTGAGAGGATTCACCAGAGATAGAGCGGGGAACAGAATAGACTGACTGACAAAATACACTGCTGAGGGGAGCAGCTGGGCAAGACAGGAGAGGTCTGCTGCGTCATGTGGGACCCTCGCTGGCGGGCCAGGATCAAACCAGTGCTGCAGAGGCTGCGGACAGCTTCACGGAGCTGCGCTCAACTGCCTGTGCCACCTGGGGAGGCCCATTTTCCAGTATTTTTTTCTAATATTATGGTTTTGTGTGTTTCTATGGTTTAGGTCATTAATTTATCAGAATTATAGTTTGGAATGAGCTAAAAGATAAATACCTAACTTTATTCCAGAGTCTTTTCCTCCATATAATTAATCCTTCCTTTAGCAAGTACTAAATGCCCACATATATATTAGGCCACACAAGTTTCCTTCCAAGGAGAAAAGAAATACGCAAGGGCTGCCAGATTACTGGAAGGGCATGCTCCTGCACAACAGTGCCACCTGCTGGACACATCCACCAAGTACATCCTTTTTTAAGAAGAATTTACTGATTTCTTACTTATCCATAGAGGCCCTTGAGCCTCCAATCTGAGATCTCCACTTAGGGATGGGGCAACTTAATTGGGTGCTAGCAAGAGAAGGCTTAACTAATCAAAGGGAAATGCAATATCAAGAGCACAGCTGGGCTAGCCCTAACATTAATCTGGACTTTACATGAAAGAGTAGCAGCAAAATCTTCGCAGGGGAACTTCACTCCTCATTTCTTCATCTGAAACAACACTGCTAGCTCAATGGAGCCCTCAGTTCACAGCGGATCCCCTACTGCCTGCCCGGTTCACTGATGTACAGTGGTGTCTACCTTCCATCTCAACACCAGCTCTGCAGAATCAAAAGCAGGAGTGGGCATTGTACTCCGTGGGCAGAACTCAGTGCAGTCCTGGTCTATACTCCCCAACAGAACTTTCTAGATTGTTACTACCTTTTGTGCCGCTGCCAATGGCTTCACTGTCTTGTTTGCAAAACTGGAAGATTAAAGACATTCTCATTTGGAGCTGCAAACTGTAGAAAAAAATTCAACTGCCAATCAAACAACATGGGTCACTCATGGAGATGCCCATGGTAAGGGATCTTCTCTAATAAGACGAACTGGAATCAAGCTTCGGAGCCAGCCTGCACTGCCTGTACAAGCAGCCCCTCTGTCTGGGTCCATCACACCAGACATGGCACCACATCCATATCACGGGCTGGACGCAAAGCAAAGAACTGTACGTTTCTTGTACAGAAGCCACCACCACAGACCAGACTTGTGCTGCCTCCGCAAAGTTGCACTGGTTGTCTTTCTGTAAAGAAGCCACAGGGCAGGGGGTATGGCTCTCACCTGCTCCTAGATCATTACTAGATCAGAACTTTCACCCCTTCCCTGGGTTATCATTGGTGCCCCACTGCTGTGGGGCACTTTCAGGTTGTAGTGTTGCTATTCTAGTCTAATCAGGAGACTGGTCACACTACTGTGACCCCTGAAACCAATCAATGTCAAGTTTTTGATTTTTCAGGCCATCTACAGTCTGACAAAGATGCACCTTTTATTGCAAAAGTCACCTAACAATGGGCCAATAGTCCAGGCACCTGATGGCCATGCTGTGCCCCACCATCTGCACACATGCAGTGTGACTGCCACTGCAGTGGTCTCAAAAATTAACAAGCTCTGACCACCTCGCTCGTCTCCTTTGAGCCTGCACATCTCCGCGAGGCAGTGTAATCACCAGATGCAGCCGTCCGCAGACAAGGAGCATCTCCTCTTCGTTTCCTAGGGCGTGGTCAGGACCACAGGGGTGGAAGGTTATATGAATCTATGTTGAAATTTGGGGATTGTATTCCTGGGTGTGGTGCTGCTTTTCCCCCTCCTAACAACCCTCAACTACCCCACTGGCATACCTCCTGGTGTCAGCCTGGCAGAAGCGGGCCGGATTCGCCACCTGAATTCTGATGGATTAACAGCACCTTAGGTCGTGACCAGCTGCTGAGTACACTACTTGCCGTGTCCCTCTACACTGACTACACAGGTCAAGGTAGTCGATATAATGGGCCTCTGTAAACTTTGTCCAGCTCACAGCCTGCCCCTGCTGACACAAGCTCAAGGTATGAGTAAGGAAAGACAGGAGCTGAGGTGAAGTTATAGCCACAGAAATCATCACACTGTTTTCGTGGCAATGCAGACCCAGGGAGAAGACACCTTGGACGCCAGCAGGCACAAGGAAGGGGGATGATTAAGGTTCTCCTTGTCCCTTAGATCCAGCCCTGCAGCCTAACAAAACCACCCCCCAGTTCATCCGAGTCACACAGTAGCTGCAGCTGGAACCTGGTCCCTCTAGATTTGTCCTCCTAGAGGACACAAGCTGTGGAAACCGAGGGGCTCGTGTGGATGTGCCTCACCTCACACTACTTGGTTGCGCCCTTTGCCATAAATGGCAGCTCCTGAGTGTGGTACGTTCCCCTCCCCCACGCATGTCCAAACATCAGTCTGGTTCCAGTCTGACTAGCACAAATGCAGGTGCTTGTCCTGTCATCTGGGTGGCCTTGGATCGTGTATGGCAAGCAAAGCTGCAACTGTTTGGTGACAATCCCTATGGCTCAACCAGACCAGCATAATGGTGGGTGATCCAAATCGGCTAACAACAGACCTTAAACTGGACTAATATGATCCTCAAGGTTATGTGTATCCAAGCCATGGAACATCTCCATCAGGGATGGGAGTTGTTTGGCTCATATCCTACTGCCCCCTCTGGTTATTGACAATGACATCCAAGATTATCAGGCTAGTCTAAAAATCGCCTGTGGGGACTGCCTGGCTTTAGACTATACCTGGCTCTGAAATGAGACCTACTGATCCCCACGGGACCTACACAGATGACCAAGTCTGGGCCCTGGGCCGAATGGTTGAAACTAACACCTCAGCTTGACCTCATCTTGCTGCTTGAAGTTCTACTGATAGTAGCCTTAATTAATTATGAAGTTCTACTGATAGTAGCCTTAATTCTATATGAAACAGTCTGAACAGATTGGCCTCCAGTCGCCATCGATCAGATTAATCAGAGTGGCGGATGGAATGGCTTGCTCATGTGAATATTCAAGTTCGGCCAAGAATGCAGAGAGCTGATTGCTGGGGGAGGCAAGTTGCCAGAGACACTGAGCATCCCTCACGTTTTCAATGGGCATCAGCTTGGGCTGTTTCTCAGGCCTGTGTGTGCAGTAAGCAAGAAATAAAGTCATCTCTCTCTCCATGACAACTCACTTATCATCTTCTATAAAAGGGGTGGTTTCCCAGCCTCCTGTTCTGCAGATACTTCACAGACCCCTGTATGCACAGCACCCACGGGGCTCCTCCATACTGCCCCGTGGGACTCAGTGGCTGGGGGAACTGATGCAACAGTGATGCTATTAGCAAACTTGCTGTGCTGTGAGGCAGTTTTTCATCTCTGATGCAGGAATCTCGTGTCTTCTGTCAGCATCCATGAAACAGTAACAGTTTAATTTATTAGCTTGAAAGTGGGACAAAATCAAGTTGCCAATATTTGCATGTATATTTGTGGAAGGGCCCCCAGCCTCATTTAACTTTTATTGTCTCCTCAGCCCTATCTCCAAATACAGTTACATGGGAGGAGAGGGTTTTGGAGTATATTTTTCAGGGGGATACATGCATTCAGTCATAACAGGTGTCATCAGGTCTTGGTTATGGCTTGAGATGAAAAGAACCTTTGAAAGAAATGCTGAGAAGACGAGGTAGTTAGCTAACCATGGAGAAGGGATTCTGAAGGGTGAGACAGATGTTTGAGGCGGTGGAGAAGGGTGGAGGATGCATCAGGGCCAAGGAGACACCAAGCATTACGTGCCTGAGTATGTGGCCAGGAGGGCCACCCTGTGGGAGCCACAGTTTCACAGGTGAGTGACAAAAATAGGCATGAGAAACATTAAAAAAAATTTTAAGTTAAAGTGAAAAATAAGCACTACAAATACTAAATGGAAATAAAAATAATAAATGAACTGATAAATAATCTCACACACAACGTAGGTAAATGTCACAGATATAATGGTGACTAAAAGCCAGATACAAAAAATGACCTTAGTGCATGAAGCCATGAACTCCAGGAAGCTATGAACTCCAGAAACGGAAGATACTATTTTTTGGTGCCAGAAGTCAGTATCAGAGTTACCCTGAGCACATGTAATGATGGGGAGGAGGGAACAGAGATGCTGCTGGAATTCTGGAAATGGCTTTTCTTTTCATCTGGACGGGGTTACATGGATGTATATGTGTGAGCCAGATTCTTGAGATCCACATGTGGTACTCATGTACTTTACTGTGTTGTGCCATAATTTAAAAAAGCAAAAAAAAATTTTAATTGAAAATCAGAGCTAGGCATTGGGTCAAACTGATCATCCACATACATTTCACTCATAACTGACCTTGCCAGCAAAAAGAAGTGACCACTCAAAACCTGGCACAGAAGAGGCCCCTTCATCTCACACTCTTGGTCAAATAAGGGGAGACTTGTGTCATTGGGCCTCATCAGGTCTGCTTGCCCGGGCTCTGAAGGCCCAGTTGTGCTCACCTCTTTCCAACCTGTCTGTAACGTCACATGGGTGGTTTGGAGTCCACCAGAGTGAGGGCATGTTCGTTAGCAAACACTGCCAAGTCAGGTTATTTTTTGAGAGGTAGTTGTTAAACACTCTCACGCTGCTGGAGCGGCAGCACCCCAGGCTGAAGCAACTGCAGCTGAGAATAGTTAAGTGACTTGCTTACTCAAGCTCAGGACCCCAAATCCTTTTGGCTGTGTGGTGCATTCCAAGGGCCTCACCTGGCCAAGTGGTCATTGAAGGTTAAGAGAGAGAACGGCCTCGACACTCTCTATCCCAGGATGGGCCCGTGACAGGGCAGAGCAGGGCTCATGACTGTTGGGGATACAGAAAAGACAAACCCCATCTGCAAGAGTAGGGAGACAGTGGGAGACAGGTCACCTCTGCCTTCTGTTCCCCTCTCCCCTCTTCAACTGCCTGAATTGGGTCTTTGTTATCTCTAACAGGAACTGTTCCCCTCAACTCAGGTCCTTCAAAAAATTTAAGTTTGAGGGAGCCTGGAAGTTATACAATGGGGGCAGGATGACTCTAAAAGGAAAAATACAAAATTAGGAGTACACTGTGATGTTTGTATAGATGTTTGGGGACACATTGCAAAGAGCTCTCAAAGGCCTACATAGATGAGGGTCCCTGAGGCTCAAGCCTCCTGGACATCGGTCCCTGCTGGACAAAGTGAAACACAGCCGCTCCCACCTACAGTCCATTCACCCACAACCCACTGTGTTCCACTACAGGGGTCGTGACTTTTTTCCCATTAACCCCACAGCAATCTAAAAAAGGAATTTAATCTTACTCCATTTGGCAGCAGTCCCTCTGCCCACCTATGCCTATGAAGGTGCTTCTTTTCACCAACTCTCCCCCTCTGCAGGGCAGCAGCCTCCTGCCCGCCTGTGACCTGTACCATGCCAGGATTTCTCTTCACTGACCTCCCTCAGTGGAGACAGCTCTCCTCAAGGCCACCTGCCTGCAACCACACAGGCCTCTCTCAGCAAACCTGCCCCTTTCGGGGCAGCTCTTTCTGCCTGCTTTTGTTTACGCAAGTGTCTTTACTCTTCTATCCCTTTCCCTAATAAATGTGCTCTTTTTTCAGAAGATCCACCTGTTCTGCTCCCCACTCTGTCTCTGGTGAATCCTCTCCCACTTGCACCTCTGGCCTGTACCCAGTTCCTGTATGCATAAATAAATCTTTTTAAAAAAATAATCTTACTCCATTTATAATAGCGAAAGAAAAAATATATTCATTATATTTACTGACCTTTTTTATATAATATGTACATGCACTTTCAGATTTTCTGCCAGTGCCTATGGGCAGCTAAGGGGCAGTTCCCCAGGGTGGCATGGGACACTGTTCAGCCCTAGGTTGACACCTACAGGTCCTGGTCGCTCTCTGGCCTCACCTGGAGGGTGAACAAAGCAGCTGGACTAGAGCAGATTTTGCTGCACTGGGGAAAATGGCTCCCTTCCTGTTCCCCAAAGGACATTAAGGCTGGTTGTCTCCATCCTGGTTCATGAACACTAGGGCAATATTGAGGGGAGATGCAGCCTTTGCTCCAGCCCAGAGCGTGGGGGTGGGAGTTCAACCTTTTTGCCAAAGACCCACCATTATGCCTCCCATGTGTTATTATTCAATATTGAATGACTCAGCCTGGATGCAGGGAGTGAGATGGGTCCTAAGGCAAGAGCTGAAACACTTTCAGATGTCTTATGAGTCAATAGGGAGGAAGGCTAACTGGGGCATACCTTCCAGGAAATCTTCTAGGGTAGCCCTCATCTTTTCTGTTTCGTGGAAGGGAAGGCATATTTAGGGGTGCATTTTATCTTTTTATACGGCCTATATGATAATCCCCATAAGGAAACAACATGAAGCTGATCCAAGTGCCCGGCTGAACATTCAGGGACCTCCAGGGGGCGCTATGGCCCAACACACAGCCTGGTCAAGGGGTCCTGTGCCTACCGTACCACTTTAGATCTGTTTTCTTTGGTGTTGTACCCCCCTTTAGAGAAAAAACCAGAGGGAGATGAAGAGGGAGAGGGAGAGAGAGAGAGAAGTTCTGTTGATTTCTAAATACTGTTTGAAGGTCTAGGTCTACAGGTAAAGTTCCAGGCATGGCCTCCCAGACACCTGCATGACGCTCCAGGTGCTAAAACCTTCCACTCTGAAGCAAGAGCAGCAAACCCACCCATTAAGCTCTGCTGGTCATCACAGTGGCTGATCCTTGGCCCAGGCCCACCTTGTCCCCTGTCAAGCTCAGGCCGTTCTGTGCTGGTGCCGGTACTCACCCCAACCCAGGTCACTCTGGAGTGACAGCAAATATTTACCAGTCTCCACGAGGGCCTGCGTTTTACTGCTAGCTCGTTCTCCAGCACTGGGCACCTGAGCATAAACGTCCATGAGGGACAGGGATGGGTTCAGAGGCCCTGGGGTGGTGGTCTGGGGTGAGCCTGGGCCAGATGGACTGGCATTCTCTGCCTACTCAGACCCAGCATTCTCCTCTGTCACCAGCACCCCTCCAGCTCTCTGGCCAGAGCCACAGGAAGCCCCCCAAACCCTTTTTCATGGAGAAGCTACATCAGTTTAAGGTGGAAATTTTCCAAAAGAACTATGATAAATAATGCAAAATTAACATACACCTAGAATTCCAAGAAACAGCCTTGTGACTGGATTTGAAGCAGATACTTCTGGCCCCAAGGACTGACCCGGCATTTGCTCCTTGACCTTTTACCTGCTGTGCCCAAGAGTTACCCTTGTCACCCAAGGGTCCTGCCCCTTGGTCCAGTGGTCTAATCCAGGAGGCCTTCTCGGGCCACAGACTCTGGGCAGCCTCGGACACCTTTCTAGTTGGTTTCCTTCTAGTTCAGATGGGTAGAGGAGTAGAAACTCGCACAAATCAGGTGCCCATCCAAACTGGCCTTAGCCCAGAGCCACTTTCCTGGGTTGACTGTCCCAGGTTCATTCTGAGCATCTATCTTCCAACACTACTCTGCGAAGGGTCTTCTAGAGCCCCGAGGAGCTGCAACACCGAAGACTGCTGCTCATCACGAAAAGGAATAGGGATCCCATTGCCTCCCAGTAAAAAAAAAATCACAGTGGGAGGGGATGCCAGAGAAAAGGCACAGAGCTAGGGGCAGGGGTGTGCTTTGGAAAGAGTAAGATCTTCTATCAGGCCAGCAGGTGAGCGGGTGAATAGGTGAGCAGGCGTGCAGGTGAGAGGGTAAGCAAGTGTGCAGGTGAGCGGGTGAGCAGGTGAGTGGGTGAGCAGATGTGCAGGTGAGTGGGTGAGCAGGTGTGCAAGTGGGCAGGTGTGCAGATGAGCAGGTGTGCAGGTGAACAGGTGAGCGCGTATGTAGGTAAGCAGGTGACCTGGGCATATGGAGACAGGCTGCCCCAGCCCAGGGGCACAGCTATTATGATAGGGACCCCTATTCTCTCAAAAGTGCCCCCCTCCCCAAGGGTAAAGCACAGCTCTGTCCTCACCAGTTGCCATTCACAACTGAGGAAATAGGCTGGAGGCCCACAGCAGATCATTTCCTCAGAGATGGCATCTGAGCTTGTAGAAGAGTATGGGCTTGCGTAGAACTCAATTCTCTTGCAGAAGAGGAGAGTGGGGAGAGAAAGGGAGAAGATAAAAAGGCACAGTGGCCTGGGGGAGCTCAGAAGGGGCAAAAGGAGAGACCTGTCTTTAGCAGGGTGGGAGGTAGGGAAGAGCCCAATGTTGCAAGGGTGTCAGAGGTCCTGAAGCAAAAGAAGAGCTGGAGGGAGTCAGATCACTAGGGGCCAGCAAGGCATCCTCAGGAGTCTTCTGTGGACTTTCTCCCAAACAAGAGGGGCGCCCACTGAAGGAGGAGGCAGGGACGGGGAGGGGTCTTAGAAGAATGGGGATGTCTGAACAGAGGAAACAAGGAGCCTGGAGACAGAACGGGTCACATCAGGAGGTGCTGAAGATGGGGCCGGCACAGAGGCCCCTGAGTTAGCATACTTTTCCAGGTGCAAGGAGAGAAGAGACTGGGCGAAGAGACTAAGGGCAAAAGAAAAAGTGAGGGGGTGGGAGGTGGCAGGGGGGGTGTCTTGGTATCCTCTCCATTAAGTAAGAAGGAGGGGTCCGTCGGAAATTTAGTACCAGAAGCACCTTTGAAGGTCAGAGAGAGGGATGGGGCATATATAGAACTACTTGGGGGGGGAGATCTCTAGATCAGTGTTTCACAAATGTAATGTCACCGGGGATCTCGCTAAAATGCAGGTTCTGATAAAACAGGTCTGGGCGGGTCCTAAGATTCTGCTTTTCTATCAAGCTCCCAGGTGATGGGAGTAGTCCCAGCCCCAGCTCCCGGCCCAGGGACCATGCTGTGAGGACCAAGGCTTTAGAGTCTGAAAAGGAAACGGAGAAAGACTGACAGGGAACTCACCTTTAGAAGAGACTGACTGACCTTTGGTCATCTCACCTGGGGTAAAAACTGAGACCTTGAGAAGTGGGGACAGCGCAATGCCAGCAGGTGAGGAGGGGAAATGGAGAGGGAGGGATGGTAAAAAGGAAAGCGGTCAGGGGAGGAACCCCTGGGATGGTAGGAAGCCTAGCAGTCCCCTGGGACCATCATCTGGGCCCATGTGGGCTGGCCATTAGGTCCACTTTGGAGACACCCCAAAGAGAATGGGAGTCAACCGGTGCCGGAAAGTGATGTGCCAGGAGTGCTTGGGAGTCAGAGCAGAGGCAGGGCAGGTGGCCCCCATAAGTTCTCCAGCTCCTGGCCCCACTCACTCTGGGCTTGATCGCCAGACCAGAGGGCGGGGGAAGGGAGCAGAAATGATCACACACCCCTCAAACGGCCCCCCACCCCCGTTCAAGGGCGGGGTGGTTCCTATGCCAGGAAGAATAAGAGAGGACCCAATCTGAGAGGCAAGGTGCTGGGGAGCAAGAGGGGGCGAGGTGGTCTCTGAGTCCTAAGCATCCCATCCTGTGACCAGAAATCTCGAGGCTTCTGCAAGGCGCGGGTTGGAAACGAAATGCTTCAGGTTTAGACGGGGCTAGGAACGGGGGTGGGGGGTGGGGGCAGAAGTGGGGTGCAGGGACACCGCTCAGTTTGCCTCCGACAGAAAGGTCTGCGTGCCCAGGCTGAGAAGAAACCGACGTCCGCTTCGCGGGGGCCCGGGCAGGCCGGCGGCGGGGCAAGACCACCCGAGGACAAGCCAGGAGGCGCCAGGACGCGCCGCAGGAGCCGGCCGGGGAGGCGGTCGGCGCGCGCGGGGGACCGGCGCGAGGGCCCGAGGCCGGGCGGGCGCGGGCTCCGTCCCGAGGCGCCCCGAGGCGGCGGCTTCCGAGCGCAGCGCGGCCCCGCCCCCGGCCGCCCGGCCCGCTCGCCCCTCGCGCGTCCCCCGCGCCCGCGCCAGGCCGCGCCCCCGAGCCCGCGACCGCCGAGCCGGGTCCGCCCCGCCGCGGCGCCCGGGCCCGCGCTCCTCCCCGATGATGTCACGTCCCCCCGGCCCGCGGCCGGCCGCGCCGCCCCGCCCCGCCTCCCCCGGCCCGCGTCCCCTGGGCCCGCCCGCGCCCGCGCCCCTCCTCCCGCCCGCGCGCCCGCCCTCGGCCTCGGCTCCCCCGGGAGCGGCGGCGGCGGCGGGATGGCCCGGGCCCGCGGCCAGGCCCCGGGGGGCGGCGGGCGGCGGCGGCCGCGGCGGGGCGGCGCGGGGGCCGGGCCCCGGGGGGAGTCGGCCGGGCTGCTGCTGCTGCTGCTCCAGGTGCTGCCGCCCGGGGCCGCGGCGGGGCCGGGGCGCCGGGGCGCGCGGGGCGCCGGCGGCGGCGGCGTCTGCTGGCCCGGCGCGGCCCCTGCCTTTCCCCGGGACGCGCGGCTGCTGCTGCTCCTGGCGCCGCCGCGCGCGAGCCCCGCGCCCGCCGCCTCCGCCTCCCGGATGGTAATCAGCGCCCCGCGCCGGCGCCGCGGGCGGGCGGGAGGTGGGGGCGGCGAGGGGGAAAGGGCGGGCGGCCCCGCGCCCCCGCCTCGCCGGAGGCAGCTCCCAGGGCGCGCGGGCCCCCCTCCGACGACCGCGGCCCTGGGCCGCCGCCAGAGCGCGCCTCAGGGGCGCCTCCGCGCGGGCCGGGCGCCGGCTGCGCTCCCGCCCTCCCCGCGCCGCGCGCAGTCCGCCCGCCGGCGCTCGGGCCGCGGGGAATCCCTCCGTCTCCCCGCCCCGCGCCCCGGGAGGGGAGGGGACGGCGCCGGCGCTCGCGGCCCCGCGCTCTCCGAGGGAGCGCCCCAGAGGCTAGCGCGCTCCGAGCCTCCGGGACGCCGCGCCGCGCTGCGCTCCTGCCGGCGCCCGGTGCCGTCGGGTCGGGCGGAGCGGAGCCGCCCGCAGCCTCAGCGGGACCGGACCCCGGCGGCGGCAGCGCCCCCCGACCGCGCGCCCCTATGTTCCCCGCGCAGGACGCTCTGCCCCGCGGCGGGCTGAACCTGAAGGAGGAGCCGCTGCTGCCCGCCGGCCTGGGCTCCGTGCGCTCCTGGATGCAGGGCGCCGGCATCCTGGACGCCAGCACCGCCGCGCAGAGGTAAGAGCGCGGGCGCGACCGGTGCGCGCGGGCCGGACCCTCCGCGCCGCGTGCGCTCGGCGTGCTCCGCTGCCGGGGCGAGCGTGGAGGGAGACCCAACTCCGGGCCGTCCCGCCGAGCTGTCCCGCCCGTCCGCCCAGTCCCGAGCGCGGTGCTGCTCCCTGAGGTCGTGGGCCGGGCCGGGGCGGGGCTTCTGCCTCCACCGCGGGCTGTCGGGCCTCTGGTTTCCGCCGGCGGTTCGCGGACCCCGCCAGCCTGGGCTCGGCGGAGGATTCCCGCTGCCCGCGCCCCTGAGCCCGGACCCGCAGCCAGCCCCGCGCGGGGAATAGCCAACCCCTCCTTCCTGGGCAGTCCCAAAGTCTCTCCTTGTCCAATTCCGCCGCTCTCTGCCTGGAAAGGCACGAAACCCAGCCCCCTTTCTGCTTTCCCACGCCCCTCGGAGTTGGAGGATGGGGGTGCAGAGCTCGAGAAGGGACTGGGGCCTGAGGAGCGGGGGAGCGGTGCACCGGCCGTCGGTTGGGCTGGAATGATTGGGTTTGGAATGGCCAAGGTCACTCAGGTCCTACCTCTTCTCAAGGTGTTTTTCTGGTGTTTTCCTGTGAAAGGCACGGGCGGGGGGTGGGGGGCGGTGTGCCTGGGAACCCAGCGTCTACACCCATCTCTCCCTCTGCAGGAGTCTGGGCCGGACTCCGGGTGGGGGGATGGATGCCCGATGTGCCAAGGAAGTTTTGAAAGTTGTGGACATGCACCTCCACACCTGGGCCCTGGGTTTTTGTACCCACAAAAGTCGGAGGGGGGCTGGTTAGAAGAATTTACAGAAACTTTACCTCATGAGTATTCCAGAAAAATTGGAACATGGAAAGCAAAACCCCACCTCTCCACTACAACTGCTGTCAACATCTTAGTGGTTTCCTTCCCATCTTTCTTTCCATCAACAAGCGTTTTCCTGGGCTGTGCTTGCAGATCTGTGTCCTGCCTGTTTTTCTGTTGGTTCTGGTTTTCTATTTCACTTGATGTGATCCGCTAAATAGTGGGTTTCTTACTGTTTCTTAAGGGGGCTTCACCTTTTGCTCCACTGGCTGTACAGTGAGAACTCCTGTAGGAGTGGAGAGGCGTTCCAGTGGGGCCTCCGGGCTGAGCCCCAGCCCTGAGGGCCGGCCCTCTCTGCTCCTGCCCCAGCCAGCAGGTCTAATGAGTGGGGAGCGTGTGCAAAGGAGGTAGCAGTGTTGTCTGCACCTGGGGGTGTGGGGAGCCAGGGAGGGGTGTATCTTGAATGGGATCAGCATATCTAGGCTGAGTCCCATGACGAGGACTCAGAGGCATCCCAAGTCGGAAGGGGGGCTTTTTTTCAGGCTAGGGCTGCTGATCTCCCAGTTTGATGATTTCTCAGTTCCAGAATGCAGATTGGGAGCGGGCACTTACCTGGTGATGCTGAGTGAGGTCCTTCCGGAAGGGCTCAGGCTAATCCTTTCTCCTCCCCCCTCCCAGGTTCCCTCACTATTGCTTGTATTTGATCCCCAGTTGGTCCTCCACTCCCGTCTTTTTATCCCAAAGCAGCAGCAACGAAAATTTCTTCCCCTGTCCCACCACCCTCTTCAACCCGTCTGCTTTCTCTCCCTCTTATCTCTGGGGACCGGCACAGGAGCTCTCCCCCAGGGTGTCGCACGGTGTGACAGCTGTCTTTCCTGCCTTCCCTCCACAGCCACCCGGTGGACAGGCTTGTGGACACTGCGCTGTGTCCCACTCCCAATGTCAGTGCCCACAGCCAACATTTTACAATCAATCCGCCAATCCTCCACCCGCTTCCTCCCTGTCTTGAAGATTGACCGGCGCCATGACCACCTCAGCCTCCTAGTCCGCTGCCCCAGCCCTTCACTCCCCCACCCCAAACCATCCAGCATGTACCGGAGACCAAAGCAATATTTCCAAAGAACTTTGATGATGCCCCTCCCCTATTAAAAATTTCAGTGACCCCTCCTCACCCCCTCTCGGATAGTCAGCACCTAAGGCTCATCACAGTGTGAGCCCAGGCTTCCCCCCGGCCCTCTATGCCTCCCATCCAACAGTGATGTTGCAGACTTCTCTTGAATTGGTTCCTCTGGGACCCTCCCCACCCCAGCACTCTGTTTACACCCTTCCACCTGGCCCAGGGGAGTGGGTCTGCCTGCTGCCTACAGGTGCTTGCCTAGGGCCAGGGTAAGCTGCGCCCTGCCTGTCCCAGGCTTCCTTGTCCTGCCAACCTGTGCCTTCCTCTAGGGCAAGGATGGTGACTGGATCATCCTATGTCCACAGAGGAGGACAAATTTAAGCAGCCAGTCTTGGGCAATGAGTATCTGCTGGAGAAAGCCGGAATGCATGTGAGAAGGTTCCCACATCCCTTTCTGTGGGTCTCCCCTCTCCATGTTGGTGATTTCCAGGATCTGCCTGACCCTAGGGACCAGGTACTGGAACAAGAGCTGCTCCCCATTTTTATACCAAAGTTTTACAGGACGAGGCAAAGGCCCAGAGCCTGCTAAGATCAATGAAGGAGACTCTGCCAAGAGGAAGGAAAGTTCTGAGCAGAAGAGAGGTAGGAAGCAGAGAGACTGTGTGTCCTTATCCCGGAGGCAACAGGGAAAAGGAGGGAAGGTAGGAGCTGAGTCCTGCCAGGGTTTCCCTCTGCATGAGGACCGCTGGCCATTGCTGTGACCATCCCTGCCCTGGGCCAGCAGAACTTTACCTCTGAGATCCACATGCCCAGCCCTAGCCCACCCTCCCCAGCCCTCCTGCAGGTGACCCACATCCTTTTGCTGGGTGCTCAGTGCAGAGGCGACTCTCCTCTCCTTCTGTTGTGTTTCCCAGCATGGGGAGACCCCTGGAAGACCCACGTCAGCCCTCCCCCTCGAGTTGGTCCAACTCGCTAGCAGGGCCCTGAGAGGGAAGCCAGCTGGGGCTGCCTTTCCTGTAAGCAGCTGCAGGCTGGCCTCCCTGCTAGGAAATGCTTTTGTTTGCTTTAATAATTAATAGCCTCTCCTAGCCTGGGACCTGGCAGACAGGCCTGTGGGTGGGTGCAGGGGAGTGGGCAGAGAGAAGCAGGGTGGGCAGTCTCTAGGTGGAAATGAAACTAGCAAAAGAGTAGAAAGCTGGCCGGTGTGATCTTTCCCTTCCCCTACCTTGTTCAGGCACATGGCAGTGGATATCTAAAGCCCCTGGGACCTCCTCTCCAGCAGGCCCCTCTGCACACAGGTTCTGGGCAGCTGCCTCTAGCCACCAGGTCCTCCCTCTGCCCACATGGTGACAGTGGGTGTGCCACAGTGAGCTGCTGCTCTTATCTCCCTGGCGCTGGGCATGTCAGACTGGGCAGGGCTGGACAATAGATCTTGGCTGGAGCCAGGATTGCCAGGCCTAGTATGATTATCAGCAGCCCCAGGGACCCAGGGGATGTCTACAGGGTAGAATAGGGCCAGTGGGACCCTTGGAGGAAGAGAGGCTGCAAAAGAAAGGAAGAGGAGGGGCCTCCCTGGTGGTGCAGGAGTTAAGTCTCAGCACTATCAAGCTATTGCTAGCCACTTCGGCATGAGTTCAATCCCTGGCCAGGGAGCTGACGTGCATGGCGCAGCAGACCTCTCCTGTCTCGCCCGCTGCTCCCCTCAGCAGTATATTTCAGTCAGTCTGCCTGTTCTGCTCCCCACTCTGTCTCTGGTGAATCCTCTCATGCCCCACACCTTTGGCCTATACCCCATTTCTTGTATGCATAAATAAATAAAATGAATCTATTTAAAAAGAAGAAGAAGGAAGGAAGAGGGGCCTAAGTAGCCATGCCAGGATTGGGGGAAATGAGCTGGACTTAGCACAGATGTTAGGGAAATCTGAGGTGAGGACTGAGGTGCTGGAGACATACATTTGTTCCTTCAAGGTCCAGGGGAGATGTTGAAGTCAACAGGGAACCACCCCCACCCCCCTACTTCGTTGATGACCTCAGGCCTTTTTCCTCTTTCCCCAGCATCCCAGACTCCAAGGCATTGCTCAACCTGGGGCTGTCAGGCACGCAAGAGTTAGGGTTTGGAGGGGAGAAGGGGTGGGCAGAAGGCCTGGGGTGCCTCTTGGGGGAGACAAGCCTCCAGCCTCTGACCCCTTGCACTCTCTGGGGTTTGGGATGGTTGTTTTAATTGTTCGTGTTCATAACAAGCACATGGCCTAGGCTGTAGGCAGACACAAGCGACCTTTGCATTGAGGCCAGAGGCAGAGATGTCGGCTCTGCCAGACACCTATGGCGGGAGGAGACCCTTGGGCGTTCTGCTCAGCCTTAACATCTCCAGGGACCCACTGGGTGGCCCTGACACTAGCAGCCAGACAGCCTGCAGCCCTTTGTCCCCACATACTCCCTGTATGCTGAGCACAAGTGCTTTGAATGGCGCCAGCCATGAAGGTCAGGTAGTCCTTGGTGTTGACCTTCACCCAGGTTTCCAGCTGAGCACTCGGGAAGCCCATGCATGCCCCACTTGCTGCAGAGCAGGTGTCCTACCAAAAAGTAGCTGCACAAACCAGCGCTTTTCTGTCATTAATAATCTTGTTTAACTTTTGGTCTATTTCAGAATAGAAGATGGGAAGGGAGTGAGGGGGCTGTGGTGGAAAGATGAATATGAACACTTTCTCCTCCCAAATCTGGGTTCTTTAGACCAGCAAATGCCCTGCCACATCTGCACACTTTGGAGTTGATAGGAAAGCATTTTGGAAATTGTTTAATACAGTCTTTCTACGAAAGTGAAGAGATGTGTCATTCATTGTGGACTCTTGCAAGAGCCGGTAACGTGGCTGTTTCTTGCACTCATGGGGCAAGGTGCTGATGTAGCGCGCTTTGCGTGTTAATGCTGCCGAGCGCATGGGGTGTTTCTGAAGTGTGGGCTCCAGCCGTGCGTGCACCAGATGAGGCAGCTTGTAGGTCCACCTGCCAAGCTGCAACCAGGTCCTCAGGCTGCAGCTTTGCTGGCTTCCACCACCCCACACTCTGAGCCACTGCATGGCTGGCAATTGGTCCCCATCCTTGTCCCCTCAGCTAAAGGATCATTCGCTTCCTGAGGATTTTCTGGGGCTGCCGGTGTCTGCTCTGCCCACTTGCACACCAGGTCTGGGTGATGACACTCCCAAGCTCCTGGCCTAGCCCGTGACTAACTGAAGTTGGTGGATAAATATCCCAACCCCACCCCCAGCCCACTAGTGGGATAGCTGAAGCGCATGTTCTAGACTGTTTCCAGAGCCCCCCTGAGGGCTGAGCCTGCTGCCCACAGTGGAAACCTGTAGATCATGGGCCTTTTTATGGGCTGCCTTCCCTTTGTTGTCTCACTCCCCACACCCACCAGTGTTTCCTGGAAACTCTTCCCAAATAAAGTGTTTGCATTTGAATCCTTGTCTCAGGGTCTGCTTCCCCAAAACCCAAATAAAACGCTTGTCTCTCCAGACCAGGGTGTCTATCTCCTGCTGCCCTGCTGTCTGTTTGAAAGGTCCATATCAGTAGACATCCTCCAAGTTTCTCCCTCGTCCCCAGTGGCTGTCTGGGTGAGCCCACTTTGGAGGCCACAGAGCCAGGACCTGGGTCCATCCACCTGTCTCTGAGCCCCCACCTGTATCCCATGATGTGCACCCAGAGTTCACCCAGCCCCAGCCTCTATCTCCTGAGCAGGCTGGGCATAGCTCTAAGTTTCTTTCTTACTATTCTTCAATGTTGGTTTGTTTTCTCATTACAAGAGCCTCAGCTATTCTCAAGGGAAGAAGAGCAAAAGCTCCCCGCGCCCTCCCACTCCTCTCCCTTCGGGGCTTGCAGTGCCGTTCCTTTCTCAGGGACGCTGACTGGGGGCAGGTGCCTGGCAGAACCTGGAGAAAGAAAGCAGAGCCCAGACCTTCCCTGGGGCTCTCCCTTCTCCTTGTGCTGGGTAGACCCTTGTGATTGTCTCTGTCCCTCTTCACAGAAAACACTGCAGTCTTTAAAACAAAACTTTTTTTTTTTTAAATATTAAATTTTATTTTTATATTCCCCATACAATTGCAAACGCCCCATTCTGACCCCAATCCTTCCCCTCCCGCCCCCCCACCCCCCAAAAAGTGTCTCTGGTTCATAGTTTTTTGTTGATTTTGATTTTCACTTTCTTATATTCATTTTCCTGGTCGCTTATTTAAGTTTTCTAGATTCCTGCTATGAGTGAGACCATCCGGTATTTTTCTTTTTCTTTTTGGCTTATTTCGCTGAGCATGATCCCTTCCAGTGCCATCCATGTTGCTGCAAATTGCATGTGTTTATCTTTTTTGAATGCTGAGTAATATTCCATGGTATATATGTACCACATCTTCTTGATCCAGTCATCTATTTTTGGGCATTTGGGTTGTAAAACAAAACTTTTTCTGCTTCCCCTGATCTTCTCCCAAGTCCAGGAGGAGTGTGAATGAAGACCTCACAGGCCAGGGCGGCTCTGGTGTGCCGGCCTGCACACCTCTCCTCCTTTTCTGTCCTTTTTCGATGTAGTGATCCTGTCCCAGAGCAGTAAACCAGCCCCCTCTGTCCCACCCTCTGGAACATGGAGGGTGTGAGCCCAGGAGAGTGGGTGCACCTCAGACCCCCTGATCTAGATGGAGAAAAGAGGATGACAGTCAAGCTGCCTCGGGGGAACTGAGTCCACCCAGCTGTAGGCTAGAATATGGCCTGTGAGCTGTGCCCTGTCTCCAGCTGGTGGCACTGGATACTGCTCCCCAGAGCTGGGTCCCCTGACCTCTCTCCCTGAGAAGCCCCCCGCCCCCTACTGTGAGGAGGATGGACCTAGGAAGGGAGGTAGCCCTGGGACTTAGGCCAGACTGCCCAAGCCTAGGCCGTATAGCCAGGCCAGAGCCAGTGGGCAGCCAGATCCAGACTGAGGGATATTTGCTAAGGGCGGTGGAGAGGAGGGAGCTCCAGCCTGCATCCCTGATTTACTCAGCACTAGTTTGGAAACTGGCTTGAGAAGTGCAGGGTGTCTGTGTGGAAAGCATAGGTTGATTGTTCCGGTGTTTCTGTCACTGCTGAGCATCCATCCCTCCTCTGTAAGGTCTCTTGTGCTCTCCCTGCTGAGAGCTTTCCAGCATCTTTTCTGATCTGGATGGCTCCACAGCCCTCCCCCTTCTGGCCTTTTCTACAGGAGGTAGTCCTGGATCTTCTTCCCCCTTCCCCAATCTGGTCCAGGGGCCAGGAGGGAGGAGTTGCAGTTGACTCTTATTAGCATATTCATCCAGCAGTAATCAGGGACCTGCTGCGATCAAAGCCCTCTTCTGGCTTCCCTGCCTCCAGGCAAATGAGCCCTGGTCAAGGCCTGGACTGAAAAGGACTGCAGCCTGCCTGGGAAGGGAGGGGAAGGTGGAGGGAGGAGGGTGGTCCTGGGGAAAGGCGCATCTGCAGAAAGACTCTTTGGGGCAGGGGCGTCCACCTCCTCTTCCTCTTGATCTGAGAACAAGAAGAAAGACCCATCACTCCTGCCTTTTGAAATTCGCATTTTGCGTGGGCCACCAAGACTCCACAGCAGACCTTCAGGAGGGAAAACGATTTGCACTTTATGATCGTTGTGTTTATTATAATTTTTGTAAGTAAAAACTTAACCAGCTTTTTAGTCCATGACATCCAGGATAGCATGGCTTTACATGAAGCCGAAAAAGAGTGAGTTTATCAAGTTATGTGAAGAAAAGCAGTAAGTGGTGAGGAATACAGCAGACACCGTCACAGACCATGGTCCATGGTGACGCTCTGGTCTAAATGACTCACTTTCCCCACCATATTGCACCCTACTTGCCTGCAGCATCTGAAGCCCTGCCTAGCCCCAGAACTTTCTGGAGGCCTTTTGTCATGTTTCCCAAACCACATCCTTCAAAAGTAGTCTGGAATCAACTTGCGTGGTGTGTTATGCCCTGTAAAAAAAAGTCCCCAAACTCAGCAGCTTAAGACGTTGACTATCGCACACCGTTTCTGAGAGTCGAGATCCAGGGAGCAGCTATGCTGTCATCAGAGTGAAGGCTTGGCCAATGTTGTGACAAGGATCTCCTTCCAGGTGGTTCTGTTCACTCCCACGACGGGCAAGTCAGTGCTGGCTGTTGTCAGGAGGGCTGGGATTTCTCTATGTGGACATGCCATAGGGCTGCTTGAGTGTCCTTATAACATGGAGGCCCCTGCCTGACTGATCCAAGAGCGGGAACAAAGCAAAAGCCAAATGACGATTTGTCATCTAACCTTAGAAGGCATATGCCATCCCTTGTGCCACTCTACTGGCCACAGAGTCCTGATAAAGTGTGAAAAGGGACTAAATAAGGGTCTGAATATCAGGAGGAGGGGGTGACTGGGGCCTATCTTGAAGGCTGCGCCTGCCCAAGCCAGGTCAGGAAAGGTCACTTCCAAGGGTCACTTCCACTTCCTACACCCACAGATGCTATGAAGCTGCATTTCCCTGAGGTTGTGGCCACAGTACCCTTTTGGAGAGGGAGGATCATTGCTATGAGCGATCTAAGGAACACGCTTTGATATGATTAGCCATTTCTTATATGGTTTGTTGTTCCCTTTTGCCTTCTGTACCCAGTGAGCTCCTATGCATTCCTCAAGGACCAGGGGAAAAGCCACCATCTCCATGAAGTCTTCCCTCATCTCTCACAAAAACAATTCGTATTTTCTTTCTTTGCTTTATTGTTCGTGTGTATGTCTTTTAGGGGGCATAAGCCACTTTGCCTGCATTATAGCTCTCTGTATCTGTCTCCCCTCACCTGCCAGACATTTCATTCTAGCCCCACTTGGTACCATTGGGTTTCAGAAAATATTTGGTAGGGCCTTGGATTTCTGACGAGCCAGGAAAGACCCCTAGGCCAGGCCAGACCAGAAGTTCCTTCTGCCCAAGGTAGCCAGTGACCCTGGGCCAGTACCCTCTGGGAGGGCATCCCCCACCTTCAGTAATAGCCCAGGGTCCAAAAGGGCAGACTAGTGGTCATGAGCCAGTGTGATGTCCAAGTCTGGCCATCAGACAAACAGTGGGACAAATGGCATCACCATTACCCAGGCAATGCCAGCCATGGGCTAGGGGAGAGTAGGTGTCTGTTCTGGACCATCCCAGCTGCTCCATGATGTCTTAAAGGGCAGTCACAGGAGTCTCTGGTCAATAAGATAGGTCGTTGCAGATCAGCCTTTCAAAATGTGGGTGAAGTCTTGCAGAGATGCTTCTATTGTAGCCACCTGCCCTGCTGCCTTTTCCCCAGGGAGCAAGCTGGGTGACCTCAGAATGGAAGGCCTCTGCCTGAGTGAGCGATGGCCCTGGCAAGGGTGGACAGGGCCCCTTCCAATTTGATTTCCTGCCCAAACTCTTGACACCTTGGAGCCCAGCCCTGACCAGCCTGCCTACCTGGCCTGAGGCCATGAGGCCTTTCTGTCCTTGGAGGACACTTCCTGTGGTTTCTCCAGCAACTTTGTTCCCCGCAGTGGTGTGGGCCTGGCACGAGCACATTTTGAGAAGCAGCCACCCTCCAACCTCAGGAAGTCCAATTTCTTCCACTTCGTGCTGGCCATGTACGACCGGCAGGGGCAGCCGGTGGAGGTGGAGCGCACGGCCTTCATCGACTTCGTGGAAAAGGACCGAGTGAGAAAACAGGGGTGCTGTGGGGATGGACCTTGGGGTGAAGCAGGAAGGCTTCAGGGACCCCCTCCCCTGGGACAGATGCATGGACAGGTGGTGGAGGAGTGAAGCAGTGGGGGTGAATGGGTGGAAGGGAGGGAAAGAGGCTGGCTGGAGGAAGCTGGAGGACCCCTGGGAGCACTGAGCATCCTCACCATCTTGTCCCCGCAGGAGCCTGGGGCCGAAAAGACGAACAACGGGATCCATTACCGCCTCCGGCTAGTATATAACAATGGTGAGTGGAGCCTGCTGCCCACTGGGCACCACAGCACCATGCCACACATGATGCCCATTCATCGGGTCTGAGGGGCTCCAGGAGGGGTGGGCATGGAGCATGGCCCCTTTGCCAGCAGCCACAGCAAGCCCTCTGCACCTCTCCCTGCCCCCCCTTAGGACTTCGGACAGAGCAGGACCTTTACGTGCGCCTCATAGATTCCATGTCCAAGCAGGTGAGCCAGCCCGGGGGATGCCCTTGTGGTCTGAGTGAGCATCCTCTTCCCTGTGCCTATTCCCCCTGCGTCCTCCCCACCATCTTAGTTTCAGCCCCAACTGTCGGCAGAGATCTGTGGCTTTTGCCTTCTAGACTACAAAAAAGATAGTATTTGTACAGTGATGGTGTCTTCAGTGTGTCTTCTAGAAGCCCAGCCTAGATAGGAGGTTCAGGTGTCTGAGGTTTACAGGGAGCAAGGAAGGGGAAGGACAGGCAGGGGATATTTAGCAAGGGTGGAATCCCAGCAAGCCCAGCCTCAGCCTGACCAGTAGTGAGCCCTGGAGAAGGCACCAGAGCCGTTCCCCCCTGAAGCCAGGTAAGGATGCTATATCCTGCCTGCACTTGTCAGTCACTGGTTGGGGATCACTCCTAAGGAGAGATTGTAACCTCCCAGACATTTTCAGGTGAGGCAGCTTCTAGGCACTGAGAACAATTCTCAAGAGAAAGCCCTTAGCAGCAGTGCTGGCCGCAGCTGGGGCATGGGCACGCTGGTACAATGAAGGGGACTGGGTGGGGCACAGAACTTCCACTGCAGGTCCTCAGTCCCTGGTTAAAGTGGAAGGATGCTCTGGGCCAGCGTCTGGAGCTTGGAGAAACCTGATTAAGCCCTGATGGATTCTGCCAGAGCAGCACCCCAAGTGTCAGGGCTTTTCGGAGGAGTCCCACATGCTGGTGGGAAGCAGCTGCGTCTCAAGTGGGCCAGCTCAATGGGCCCCATGCCAGGTGGAGACTTGGCTTCTCTCCATGGCCAGGGTCTTCCTGCAACCTCTGCCAGTCCCAGGGCAGAGGAAGAAATGGTTTATTTCTAGAAAGCCTGTGGTCGCCGTGGTCAGGGAAGCAGACCAAGCAGTGGCAAAGCAGATTGTGTGGGGTGCAAGCATGGAAGGGCTTCAGAGAAGTACAGCGAGAAAGGGACACCACAAATAGGGGGTGGGCAACCCAACAGTTATAGACTGGGAAACCGGATTTGCAGTTTAGGAAGCTCCCTCGCTAGGGGCAGAGTGGAACCTGGGGGGGGCTGGGAAGGCGCTGATACACCAATCCAAGAGGGAGACTCTGGCCTGAGCTAGGAAAGTGACAGGAATGGGGACTGGCTAATGGCTAATTAGCTGTGGGGATGGCCTAGAGGGAAAGTGCAGGCAGAGGTCCCCTGGGGGTGTGGGGATGGGGTACCAGAGTGTGCCTGCCCCACCAGCAGCTGGACTTTTGTCCTTGTGGTCCGGGGACCTTCTTGGCCCCAAGCAGAGCTGTCTGTGGAGAAACAGAATCTGCAGACCCTTTCTACTCTTGCCTGCCCTGGAGGTAGTCCCTGTTTGGGGGGGCTAAGCTCTCAGGTCTTGCTTTGCCTTCTTGGGTTCGGATTAGGGGACATGGGGAAGGGACATGCTCTTTCTTGGGGGCAGGGCACCCCCTCAGCCTGGGCTTCCGAGATGCCCATCTCTCCCCCAACACCAGGACTTGAGAGGAGCCTCCTTCCCCTCCCTCAGGCCATCATCTATGAGGGGCAGGACAAGAACCCCGAAATGTGCCGCGTGCTGCTCACCCATGAGATCATGTGCAGGTGAGATGTGGTGGGCGGCTCACCCCTGGCCCAGATGTTGCCAGGGACTGCCACCAAGTCCTGCCCCTAACTGCTGTCACTACCTCTCTCCCCTCTGCTCCCTGGAGAAGCTGGTGGGGGAGGCTTTGAGGGAAGAGAGAGGCCCCTGGGCATAGAGCTGGCTGAGGAGAGGGTCCTTGAGGCCCCATTAGCCTGGCCTGTTTATGTGGCTTCTCCAAGTGTTTTTGCAAAAGAGGCCTCCTGCCGCTCCTGGGAAGCTTAACTAATAAAGCTCTGGGGAAGACTCACTGGGGAGGTGGGGGCAGGGCCTGGCCTCCAGGATTAACTCAGAGGCAGGAGGAAGGAAACTTTGCTACCTCCCAGGAGAACCTCAGGGCAGCTTCCTGCGGTGAGCGGGTTGGGGTGAACACAGTTCTTGACTCTCCTACCGTTACCCCAGAGCCTCGAATTTCTAGACAAGGTCTCCCTAGGATATCTGGAGGCGGGGAGGGGGGTTGTGTGCAGTTTCTTGTGCATGGAAAAAAATCATCTTTAAAAATCTGCCTCCCCCCAAAAAAAAAAAATCTGCCTCCCTGGTGGAGCAGGCGGTTAACCTCAGCGCTGTGAAGCTGTCCGCAGCCTCTGCAGTGCCGGTTCGATCCCTGCTGGCCTTGGAGCAACCCACATGGCGAGCAGACCTCTCCTGTCTCGCCCACTACTCCCCTCAGCAGTATATTTTGTCAGTCTACCTGTTCTGTTCCCGGTTCTGTCTCTGATGAATCCTCTCACCCTCCCGCGCATCTGGCCTGTACCCTGTTCTTGTATAAATAAAAAAAAAATCTGATTGGAACGTGGTCTACCTTCAGGAAGGGTAGTGTCAAGGAGGGAACGTGAGGGGATTTCTGGGGCGCTGGTTACATGGATGGGTTCACCTTGTAATAGGTCATGAGCTGCATGCTTACAGCTTGAGTTCTTTTCTGGGTATATGAAAAGTGTAGAGAGAGACTCTGCAGGGACCAGCTGCCTGCCTGCCCTTTCCTGGGGTTTCCTGGCCACCTTGTCTCTCCAGGTGGGATCTCCAGGTCGCTGTAGAGGACCTTGGGAGTGAGTCTCTCTCTCTCTCTGTCTCTCTGTCTGTCTGTCTGTCTGTCTGTCTCTCTCTCTCTCTCTCTCTCACACACACACACACACACACACACACACCCCTGTAATCTCTCTCTCCTTCCCTTCCTTCCTCTTTCCCTCCCTCCTCATCTTTCTTTCAGTCGGTGCTGTGACCGGAAGAGCTGTGGCAACCGGAATGAGACGCCCTCAGACCCCGTCATTATTGACAGGTACTGGCTGGGGAGGTCTGAGAGCTGCAAGGCAGGGCAAGCTGAGCCGCCCAGCATGTGGCCCCCCCACCAACCCTGGTTTCTTTTGGCGACTTTCAGACACCAGGGAGCCACAGCCCTGGTGCCCAGAGGGGAGCCCCTGGTGGCACTTTTCCTGGGGAAGGGTTAGGGGCTGTGTTCCCCTACCCAAGGAGCGGGAGAAGGCAGGGGAGGGAGGGAGGAGCTGGAGAGCCAGCGCCAGGGAGGCTGCTGGGGCTGGAGGGGCTGTCGTGGGTGTGTCGGGACTGCTGGGTCCTGTCCCTGAATGCCCCGCCTCTGTGCTGCCCACTGGACTCCTGGAAGGGTCATTTCCTTCATTTAAAAAATGAGGGAAATATTTGACAGGTTGCTGTCACAGGATTGTTGAGGCGATGTCTGTGACCATGCACTCTCCCACCCGGATGTTTTAAATCTTTGTGTTTCTTTTTGAATAGGAAATGCATCTGTAAGATACAAAGTCCAAAGGCACAAAAGAGTAAATAATAGAAAGTAAATCTGCCCGTCCTTATGTAGAACCTACTTTACAGAGTGTACTTCTGTGCCTTAGCAATTTTTTATAACACTGTATCTTAGAGATCATGCCATTTTAGAGCATAAACGCTTATTCTCCTTTTAATAGATAAAAGGTTCAGAAATTAAGAGATTTAAAAGGCTTGATAGCAAAACCTCCCACCGCTGCCTCTCACCTGTCCACTGCCCTCCACACCAGCAACTGCTGTTCTTGAGTCTCCTTGCAGAGTTTGTGCATATACAAGAAAATACAGTATGCATTCTTTTTACACCTTTCTTCTTTTCTTTTTTTTTTAAAGATTTATTTTATCTATGCATGCAAGAACTGGGGTACAAGCCAGAGGTGTAGGGGCTGAGAGGATTCACCAGAGACAGAGTGGGGAACAGAGCAGGCAGATCGACTGAAATACACTGCTGAGGGGAGCAGTGGGTGAGACAGGAGAGGTCTGCTGCACCATGTGGGTAGCTCCCTGGCTGGGGATTGAACTCATGCTGCAGTGGCTGCGGTCAGCTTCATAGGTTGCGTCTTAACCCCTTGTGCCACCAGGGAGGCCCTCTTTCTCCTTTTCTAATAAAAAAGGACTTATATGAACCATACTTTTCAGCACCTTTCTTTTTCTTCAAAAAAATTCATCTTATGTCAGAAGCGTATATTAGGGTACAAGTCTCTTTACCCTTTTTTTGCTACTGTAAAATATTCCATGGTGTGGATGGACTGTAATTTCTTTAAATAGTTTGCTATTGCTAGACATTTTGGCTCTTTTCATTCTTTTTCAGGCATAAAATATGCTGCAATGAATTACTTTGTCCATGTGCCATTTTGCACATGTGTGATTTATATAAAGGACTTTACTAGAAGTAGAATCACTGGGACAAAGGAAATGGGCATTTGTAATTCTGAGTTATTGCCATTCTGCCCTCTGTTGAGATTATACCATTGACATTCATACCAACAATTTTGAGAATACCATTATGTTGCGTATTCATTCAGAAATCACTTTTTTTTTTAAAGATTTATTTATGCATACAGGAACTGGGGTATAGGCTAGAGGTGGGGGGGAGAGGATTCACTAGAGGCAGAGTGGGGAGCAGAATAGGCAGACTGACTGAAATACACTGCTGAGGGGAGCAGCCGGCGAGGCAGGAGAGGTCTGCTGTGCCATGTGTGTAGCTCCCAAGCCAGCTGGGGATTGAACTCATGCTGCAGTGACTGCAGTTAACTTCATAGTGCTGCGACTTAACCCCTTGCACCACCAAAAATCATTTTTTGATAGGATGGGGTTTGTAGGAAGACATGATGATGGAGAACTCTTGGGTGGGGCAGGAGAAAGGCAAGCCATGGTAGGCTGCGAGGAAACCGTGCTTGTTAGTGTTATGAGGACTTCAGTTTTTATTCTGAATGACATGGAAACTTTTGGGAGGGTTTGAGAAGAATCCTACACTCTGATTTATATTTTAGCAAGGTCACCCTAGCTCCTGCATTGATGATGACCTGTAGGAGGCCAGGGTAGGAGCAGAGAGATGAGTTAGGAAGCCATTACATTTTTCTAAGTGAGATAATGGAGGCTGAGACTAGGGCTGTGACAGAAAAGCTTGTAAGAAGCAGTTGGATTCTGAGTAGATTTTTTGTGGCAGAGCTGACAGGATTTGTTTTGGAAGGAGAGACAAAGTGACAAAGAAGCCAGTGACGTCTCCAAGGTTCCTGACCCCAGTATCTTAGAAAGAACTTGTATTTACTGAGAAAGAGAAGATTTTAGGAGGATCAGGTTTGGGAAGAGGAAGATGAGGAGTTTGGTTTTGGTCATTTTAAGTTTAAAATGCTTGCTAACTATCCAGGAGGGAATGTTACAAAAGCAGCTGAAAGTAGGAGTAGGGATCTCGAAGGTCAGTTTGCAGATATAAATTTGAATATATGAAGTCATCGAGGGACTGATTGTCAGTAGAAAATAGAAGAGGTCCCAGAACTGGGTGTATGGACACTTAAGTGTCCAGTGTTTACGCAGTTTTGGAGAGATGGACACAGCAGGGGAGAAGGAGAAGGCTCAGCCAGTGAAGAGGAAATCAGGGGATTGGCGTGTCCAAGGATATGATAAAAAGATTAAGAATTAGATTTAGGGGGACAACCATGGGAAACAATGGCGACCTCAACAAGAGCTATTTCGGTGGCTTGTTGGCCAAGGAGTAGAGCAAAAAGAGACTGGGAGGAGAGATTAGAGACAAGGAACAGGAACTCTTGAGTTTTGCTCTAAAGGAAACGGTGGTGGCAGGAACGCAGCGTTCATGTATTGATGGGAAAAACCCAGCAGGAAAGGGGGAAATGTTGGTGCTAGAGGTGGAGGGCAGGATTGCTAAAGCAACGGTTGTTAGTGGGGAGAGGTGGAGTGGGACAAGCGTGGGATCTCGCACGCAGGCAGGGGCTGGTTTTCGCTGGTGCACACGCAGAACCTGAGCGCAGAAGTGGGTAAATGGGGGTATCCAGCATGAGAGCTTGTTGATGTTCTTTTGATTGCCTTTTTTCTCCATGAAATTGAAAGCAAGTTCAACAGTTGAGGGCGGGGAGGGAGACACAGGGCGTGCAGTGATGGTCTGGAAGAGTGAATGAACCATGGCGATGTCATGTGAATGCCTGACAGCACTAAGCACCCACCTGACGTTTGTGTAAATTTGGAGCTTCCCTCTAGCTCTAGGCTGAGACACACCAGTGCAGTTGCAGAGCAGGTGAATGGCGGCTTACAGTGAGTTCTATGAAACAGTGGCTTATCAGGTGAGTTCTATGAAACAGGAGAGGGCAAGAGGGCTTCCCTGGTGGCGCAAGGGGTTAAGCACAGCACTATGGAGCTATCTGCAGCCTCTGCATCACGAGTTCGATCCCCGGCTGGCCAGGGAGCAACCCACATGGCACAGCAGACCTCTCCTGCCATTAGAAAGTAGAAAACACCAGGGCCTCCCAGGTGGCACAGGGGCTAAAGTCTCAGTGCTATCAAGCTATCATTAGCCACTGTAGCATGAGTTCAATCACCCAGCCATGGAGCTGACCCACATGGTGCAGCAGACCTCTCCTGTCTCACCTGCTGCTCCCCTCAGCAGTGTATTTCAGTCGGTCTGCCTGTTCTGTTCCCTACTCTCTCTGGTTCCCCCGCACCTCTGGCCTATACCCCAGTTCTTGTATGCATAAATAAATAAATCTTTAAAAAAATGAAAGAAAAGTATCTATCTGCAAAGAGTGTTTACAAGAAACTGAAGCTGGGTGAGGAGAGGCGTGCCGGAGAACGAAGAGAAGGCAGGATGAATGGGGTCCGATGGTGCCAAGGAATGATTAAAGTCTGGGTCCTTGAAGGGAGTTGAGCAGGTTAGAGGAGGTCAGACAGCAGGTTGTCTGTAGGTAGGGTTATTTGAGGATTGCCCTTACCCGTCAAGTGTGACCAAGGGAAGCTGGACACAAGGTGACTGGAGGAGACATGCTTAAGTAGTGGAGGGGAGATAGTCTTGGGAACATCATGTATCTGTGTTGACATTGAAACCACTAAGAATTATGACAAGACCAGAGTTCAAAAGCATGCACAGTGATCCACAGTAAAATCTTGAGGGAATGTGGGGGCCTCCCTGGTGGCGCAAGAGTTAAGATGCAACCTATGGAGCTATCCGCAGCCTCTGCAGCACTAGTTTGATCCCCAGCCAGCCAGGGAGCAATCCACATGGTGCAGCGGACCTCTTCTGATTCGCTGGTTGCTCCCCTCAGCAATGTGCTTCAGTCAGTCTGCCTGTTCTTTTCCCCACTCTGGTGAATCCTCTCACTACCCCCCCCACACCACTGGCCTGTACCCCAGCTCTTGTGTGCATAAATAAATAATCTAAAAAAAAAATCTTGGAGGAATGAAGGCAGGCCATCTCAGGGTTGAGAAATGACACAGTAAGTGGTCTTTTCCGTCACTTTTTTTTTCATCTTTCTCTATATCGTTCTGTGATAGCCCAGAAGATTCCATTTCTCTTACTCTGAGGTTGAACAGACTGTCAGTATTTAAAGTTGTAGGTATTTATTTTTTTGGTATTTCCTTATCTATGAACTGTCTGTTCATATCCTTGGCTTATTTTTCTGAAGAGGATTAACTCTTATTTTTGATTTGTAGGAGTACATATTAAGGAAATGAGCCCCTTGTCAAGAGTTTCATTTACTTTTTTCCTAGCTGGTTGTTGTCTTTTTACTTTTTTGATGGTGAAATTTACCAAATTCCTTAATCCTCGAAGTACTCTGGATTTTTTTGTCATATTTAGAAAGGTCTTTGTCAGGCCAAGGTTTTTTTTTTTTTTTTAAGATCTATTTTTATTTATTTATGCATACAAGAGCTGGGGTGTAGGTCAGAGGTGCGGGAGGTGAGAGAATTCACCGGAGACAAAGTGGGGAGCAGAACAGGTGGATCTACTGAAATACACTGCTGAGGGGAGCAGCGGGCGAGACAGGAGATGTCTGCTGCACCATGTGGGTCAACTCCCTGGCCGGGGATCAAACTCATGCTGTAGTGGCTGGTGATTGCTTGATAACACGGAGGCTTGAATCCCTGCACCACCAGGGAGGCACCACAAAGTTATTTTTAAAAATATATCCTTGGTTTCTTCTAATACTTTTAAGATTGCATTATTTGTATTTAAATATTTGATCTACTTGGGAAAAAATGTCAATTTTATATCCTATATAACATATGCAAAGGAAAGTTATAATGAAATAGAAATTATGGAGCATAGTGATCAAGAGGCACCTGTGAACCTGCCACAAACTTAAAATTAGAGCTTTGAAAATACCACTGAAGCCACCTCTGTCTTCCTCTCCTGTCTCACACCACTGCCCACCCCTCTCCTAAAGGTAACCTTGTGTTTATTATAACCTTGCTCTTTAAAAAATAATTTACCTCAGATTGTATAATCTTGAACAATATGTTGTTCAGTTGCACTTGTGTTTAACTTGATAAAAACACTGTAGTCTTCTGCAATGTTCTTTTAAAATTCAGCATTCTATTTCAAAGCTTTTTCTGCGTTGCTGTTTTCAGTTTGTTGTATTTAATTGTTGCCATATAAGCAGAGCTGCTATGGACATTCATGATTGTGTCTCCTAATAGAATAGGTACAAGAGTTTGTTTAATATAAAGCTAGGGCTGGGATTGCCAGGTCATGGGGTATGCTCGTGACCAGCTTTCAAGTTGGTGTCAAACTGTTTCCCAAGGCAGTTGTACAGTGAGCAAGTGCCTATTCCTCCACCTCATCACCAACATTTGTACTGTCCTGATTACTAAGGAAGTTCAACATCATTTTTGCATTACTTCTTCTAAGTATTTTAAGGTGTTTGCCCATTTTCTTTTTGAATGTTGTGTGTTTTTTCATATTGCTTTTAATGATTCTTTACAAACTAGACACCCAGTTCTTTGTCAGAGAAGTATATTTCAAGTATCTCAATATAGTTGATTTTAGCAATATTTTCCTCAAAGTTTTTACTCTTTTATTTAAGAAATCTTTCCTGTGCTGAGTCATAAAGATATTCTGTATTTTCTTCTAAAGGTTTCACAGTTTTTCCTTTTACATCTAAGTTTGTAATCTATGTGGAACTAATTTGTAGGTATGGTGTGAACTAAGGAGTCATTGTAATTATTTTTACTTATGAATCGTTAATTATTCCAGTATTATTTACTTAGTGACTCATACTTTCCACTGAGCCCTTAGTACCATCTATGTCTTAAATCAAGTTTCCTTCTATTTATGAATCTGTTTCTATACTCTCCATTTTATTCCTTTGATAATCCCTGTGCTAGTATCACATTATTTAATCACTAACTTTATAATAATGACACAGACAAGGTGTATAGGGCAAGTTTCCCACTTCCTCATGTTCTTCAGGGAAGTATTGGCTATTTTGATCTTTTGAGTTTCTATATAAATTTTAGAATCCACTTACAAAATTTTGCCCAACACACACACACCCACACACCCACACACAGAGACATATCTTTGGGGAGTTAGACTAATATTACAAGGAACTATTAATTACATCAGTTTAGAGGAAAATTCACATCTTTATGCTACTGGATCTTCCTATCAATAAACATGGTTTCTCTCTCCATTTATTTATTTATTTATTTATTATTTTTTAAAAATTCTTTTTTTTTTTTTAAAAGATTTGTTTATTTATTTATTTATACAAGCACTGGGTACAGTCAGAAGCGTGGGAGGGTGAGAGAATTCACCAGAGCCAGAGCAGGGAGCAGAGTGGGCAGACTTAAGTACACTGCTGAGGGGAGCAGCGGGCAGCAGGAGAGGTCTGCGCGCCATGCGGGACCCTCCACCAGTGGCCGGGGAGCAGCCGGGGATCGAACCGGCGCTGCAGAGGCTGCCGGCAGCTTCGCAACCCAGCGCTCAACCGCTGCGCCACCGGGGAGGCCCTCTCCATTTATTTAGATTTTTAATATTTTTCAATAAAGTTTTCAGCTGTTCTTAATAAAAGCTACATACACTTATTGTTTTCACTCATTCAGTAAATATCTATGGAGCATCTTCTATGTACCAGGCATTTTTCTATGCTCTAGGAATACCAGAATTGACAAAGTTATGACATTTTCTTAAGCAGGCAAAAACATCTCTCCTCATGGAGAGAGGGGAGATGGGCAATAAATGGTAATTATTTTAGAAGGTGATGAGTGGAAAAATAGAGAAAAATAAAAATAATCAGGAATTTAGGGGACAGAAGAGGTACTTTTTTTTTTTTTTAAAGAAATTTATTTATTTATTTATTTATTTATTTATTTATTTATTTATTTATTTATACAAGGACTGGGTACAGTCAGAAGCGCGGGAGGGTGAGAGAATTCACCAGAGCCAGAGCGGGGAGCAGAGCAGGCAGAAGGACCGAAGTACACTGCTGAGGGGAGCAGCGGGCGGCAGGAGAGGTCTGCGCGCCATGCGGGACCCTCCTCCGGTGGCCCGGGAGCAGCCGGGGATCAAACCGGCGCTGCAGAGGTTTGCAACCCAGCGCTCAACCGCTGCGCCACCGGGGTGGCCCAGAGGTACTATTTTAAATGGTGTGGTCACAGTAGGTCAAATTAAGAAGCTTGCATTTGAGGAAAGATAAAGGTGAGGATGTGAGCCATTCAGATGTCTAGGTAGCTTATTTCACTTGTATTTTGTTGCTATTCTAAATGATTCCTCATGTTTTCTAACTTTATTGATAGTACAGAAGAATGCAATTGATTTTCGCTTACGGATCCTTGTCATTCGTTTTGTATTTTTGTCTTATTTTCTATTTAGACAGCATCTTATGCAGACAATGGCTTTTGTTTTTCTTATCCAATTCTTATTATTTTATTTATTTTCTTACTTTATTGTACTGATTAGACCCTCAAGCTGTGCTATAACCAGTGGTAGAAGGTATATCTGCCTTCTTTGGATTTTACAGAAAATGCCTCTAATCACCATTGCAAATGTTAACTGTAGCTGTTTTGTAGTTATACTTCACTGGGTTAAGAAAGCGTGATAAGATTTTGTTTTGTTTTGTTTTTATCATGAATGGGTGCTGAATTTCATGTGTTGCTTTTCTCTACATGTATTAGGTTGATCATATAGCTTCCTCTTTTAAATTGTTAATTTCATTAATGAATATTCTAATATAAAATTATTTCTGGTATAAACCTGACTTACTGAAGACTTACTGTTTTCTTTATATGCTACAGCACTTGCTTTGTTTATAATATTTTATATATTATTTTTTACTATTTGCTGAATGAGTTTGTATGAATTTAGAATGGTTGTCTCTTGATAGTTTGTTATAATTTGCCTTGAGTTTATGGGAATGACAAGGAGATAATTTTTAAACCATTGATTTAATTTTTGAAAATATAAAGAGTCATAGGAAGAATTCATCATTGAAACCATCTTGGCTTGGTGGTGTTTTTTTTTTAAAGATTTATTTATGCATACAAGAACTGGGGTACAAGCCAGAGGTGTGTGGGGGTGGGGGTGGAGGATTTACCAGAGACAGAGTGGGGAAGAGAACAGGCAGACTGACTGAAATATACTGCTGAGGGGAGTAGCAGGCGAGACAGGAGAGGTCTGCTGCAGCATGTGGGTATCCCCCTGGCCGGGGATCGAACTCATGCTTCAGTGACTGCTGATGGCTTCATAGGTTGCGACTTAACCCCATGCACCACCAGGGAGGTCCTGGGCTTGGTGTTTTATTTGTGGGAATATTTTGACTATAACTTCAATGACTTTAATAGGCTACCTTAAGTGAACTTGATAATTTGTATCTTTCAAGGAATTTGCCCAGTCCTTATATAGTTGTTGAATTTGTTGGCATAAAATTGTTCATAATATTCCCTATCCATTTAATATCTCTAGTGATAACTAAAGTGATGTCACTGCTCTCATTTCTAATACTGGCATATTGTGACTTTTCTCTTTTTTCCTGATCAGTATGTCTACAGGTTTATTTATCTTACTGACTTTCTAGAAGAACCAGCTTTTGGTTTCATTGATTTTTTCCATTGTTCTTCTGTTTTCTATTTTGATACTTATTAATTCCCTTCTGCTTACTTTGGGTTTCCTCTTTTTCCTGGTTTCCTAGGGTGAAAGCTGAGGCCATTGATATAAGACCTTTCTTTTTACCTAAAATAGGCTTTTTGTGCTATACATGCCTTACTGTATATGACTTCAGCAGCATATCACAAATTCTGTTGTGTTTTCATTTCCATGCAGTTAAAAAATACTAACTTCCTTTTGAGTTTGTTTTTACCCCTGCATTAGTTTCCAAAAATTTGGGGGTTCTCCTAGAAACTTTCTGTTACTGACTTTTTTTCCCCAAGATTTATTTATGCATACAAGAACTGGGGTACAAGCCAGAGGTGTGAGGGGTGAGAGGATTCACCAGAGACAGAGTAGGGAACAGAACAGGCAGATTGACTGAAATACACTGCTGAGGGGAGCAGCAGGCTAGTCAGGAGAGGTCTGCTGCGCCATGTGGGTAGCTCCCTAGACGGGGATTGAACTCATGCTGCAGCGGCTGTGGATGGCTTCGTAGGTTGCGTCTTAACCCCTTGCGCTACCAGGGAGGCCCTGACTTCTAATTTGGTTCTATTATTGTTTAAGAACATATGCTTTATACAACTTGAATTTTTTTATATTTATCAAGACGTGTTTTATGGCCCAGAATCTGGCCTACCTTGGTAAATGTTTGGTATACGCTTGGGAAGAATTTGTATTCTGTTGTTGGGTGGAGGGCTCTGTAAATATCAAACAAGGTAAGTTTGTTGATGGTGTCGTTTGAGTCTGGTATATCCTGGCTGATTTTCTCCCTGTTCATTCTGTTATTGAGAGAAGGATATTAAAATTACTATTATTATGGATTTCTCTATTTCTCCTGGAGATTCTATTAGTTTAGCATCATATAGTTTGAAAAACTGTTGTTAGACACATAAATGTTTGGGATTATATGTCTTCTCGTTTAATTGACCCCTTTAACATGGATCCATAAAGTGGAATAATAATATTGCCACCTCAAGTTTCTTTTAACTAGTACTAGTGTCATAAATCTTTTCCCATCTTTTTACTTTTAATCTATTTGTGTCTTTATATTTAAAGTGCACTTCTTATGGATAGCTTATCGTTATGTCTATAGATTATACTATATGCAATCTTTTTTTAAAAAAAGTATACCAAAGCAGACATTATATATATATAATATTATGCATATATTATGCATTCAAGAGCTGGGGTGTAGGCCAGAGGTGTGGGGGGGTGAGAGGATTTACCAGAGACAAAGTGGGGGCAGAACAGGCAAATCTACTGAAATACACTGCTGAGGGGAGCAGCAGGGGAGACAGGAGAGGTCTGCTGCACCATGTGGGTTAGCTCCCTGCCTGGGACTCAAATTCATGCTGTTGCAGATAGCTCCATAGTGCTGATACTTAACCCCTTTGCCACCCTGCCTCGGTATAGTTTTATGTTTCTTGTGCTTGGAGTACATTGATGTTTTTGGATCTATGAACTTACAGTTTTCATTACATTTGGAAGGTTGTTATTTTTATCAGCAAACACTTCTAAATAAATTTGGTATCTGACTACTTCCTACCAGCTCCAATGCTGGAATTCTGGTTGCAAGTCAACATGATACCTTGCTTAAATTACTCTCCTGGTCTTCAGACCATTCTCCCTACTCTCATCCTTGACCAGATAATTTCTAGATTATCTTTCTATGCACTTTCCTATGTGAGATTTTGTCCATTAAGTCTTGGTTTTCCTGGGTTCTCAGTTTCATCTCCTCAACTCTGGGGGTTTGCTGGACTCTGCGTTAATTTCCCCTCCTTGTAATGCTGCCTGGAAACTCTCAAAGCAATATGTTGGGACATTTGTGAGTTTCACCTATTTATTTCCCATTTCTTAGAGATCACTGCCCTCTATTTTCTTTTTTTTTTTTTTTTTTTTTTTTTTGTTTGTTTATTTATTTACTTATTTATTTGTACATGCACTGGGTACAGTCAGAAGCGCGGGAGGGTGAGAGAATTCACCAGAGCCAGAGTGGGGAGCAGAGCAGGCAGAAGGACCGAAGTACACTGCTGAGGGGAGCAGCGGGCGGCAGGAGAGGTCTGCGCGCCATGTGGGACCCTCCTCCGGTGGCCGGGGAGCAGCCGGGGATCGAACCGGCGCCGCAGAGGCTGCGGGCAGCTTCGCAACCCAGCGCTCAACCGCTGCGCCACCGGGGAGGCCCCTGCCCTCTATTTTCTGATGTCTACTGTCTTGAACAATATTTTGTGTATTTTGTCTGGCTTGTTTTATTTTCTTTTGCTTTGTTTTCAGACCACGTGTAAAGTGGCCTCTGTTACTGTTTTGACTCAAAACAGAAGTGTGTTCCTTAATTTTTCAGACATGTGGTATTTTTCTAGCTATCTTTTGTCAATAATTTCTGACCTAGAAATTGTGTGTTGTGTGTCAAATTGGATCTACTGTCTTGTATGTGCCCATTACATCAAAATTGTTAATTGTGTTGTTCTGTCTTTACCTCTGCTTAACCTATCAAAAATTGAGAGATGAGGTTATAATCTTACACATGAACTTTCAACTTGTCTTTGTGAGCCCCAGCAATTATATATCTATCCCCTCTATCTATCTGACTATTTTATAAGTGTGGATGAGTTTTAAAATTGTATGACTATTTTTTAATTGAAACTTTTATCAGCATTTATTGATCTTTCTTTTCTAATCATATATATATATTTTAAAGATTCATTTTATTTATTTATGCATATGAGATCTGGGGTATAGGCCAGAGATGGGGGATAAGAGGATTCACCAGAGACAGAGTTGGGAGCAGAACAGGCAGACTGACTGAAATATACTGCTAAGGGGAGCAGCAGGTGAGACAGGAGAGGTCTGCTGTGCCATATGTGGGTTGGCTCCTTGGCCAGGGATCGAACTCAGGCTACAGCAGTGATAGAGGTGAAACTTAACACCTAGGCCACTAGGGAGGCCCTGTCTGTTTTTTAATTGCATGGTTTGTCTTTATATTATTCAGTTGTAAGAATCCTTTTTGCATTATGGATACCAGACTCTTATCAAATGTATAACTTGCAAATATCTTCTTATATTCTGTGGGTTGTCTTTTCATTTTCTTGTTAGTGTTATTTAATGCACAAAAGTTAATTTTGATGAAATCCAATGTGTTTCTTTTTCCTTTGGTTGCTTGTACTTTTAGTGTTGTTTAATCCAAGGTCAGGGTGATTTACCCTATGTTTTCTTCTAAGATTCTTGTAATTCTAGCTCTTAGGTTTATCTAAGTTCTAATTTGAGGGTTTTTTTAATTAATTAATTAATTAATTTATACAAGCACTGGGTACAGTCAGAAGCGCGGGAGGGTGAGAGAATTCACCAGAGCCAGAGCGGGGAGCAGAGCAGGCAGAAGGACCGAAGTACATTGCTGAGGGGAGCAGCGGGCAAGGCAGGAGAGGTCTGCGTGTCATGTGGGACCCTCGCCAGTGGCTGTGGATCGAACCAGCACTGCAGAGGCTGTAGGCAGCTTTGCAATTCAGTGTTCAATCGCTGCGCCACCAGGGGAGGCCCTGAGTTAATTTTTTTATATGATGGAAGACAAGGTCTTCACTTGTAGTTTTTTGAAGCATTTGTAAAGAATTGATATTCTTTAAGCATTTGGCAGAATTCATCAGTAAAGCTATCAGAGCCCAAGATTTTCTTTGTGGAAAGTTTTTACATTATTAATTCAGTATCTTTACTTGCCATAGGTTTTTTCTGATTTCTGTTTCTTCTGAGTCACTTTCAGTAGTTTGTGTTTTTCTAGGGCTTTGTTCATTTCATCTAAGTTATCTAACATAGTTTACATGTTCATAATATGCCCTTATGATCCTTTTATTTCTGGAAGGTCAATTGTGATGTCCCCTCTTTCATTTCTGATGTTAGTCATTTGAGTCTTTTCATGTCATTGTCAGTCTAGCTAATCTAAAAGCTTTGTCAATTTTATCTTTTTTATTAAAAAATAACCTTTTGTTTATTTCCTCTACTGTTTTACTTTTCTCTATTTCATGTCTTTCTATTCTATTCTTAATTATTTCCTTTCTACTGTTCGTTTCGGGTTTAGCTATCATTTCTTTTTCAAGTTTTTAAAGAAAGTTTAGGTTATAGGATTTGAGATCTTTCTTCTTTTTTACTATACAACTATAAATTTTCACTTACATATTTCTTTAACTTTATCCCATAAAATTTTAGCATGTGGTAGTTTTCATTTTCATTTATCTCAAATAATTTTCAAATTTTGCCATGATTTCTTCTTTGACATATTGACTATTTAGGAGTGAGCGGTTTAATTTCCATATATTTATGAATTTGCCCAATTTCCTTCTGTTACTGGCTTCTAAATTTAATCAACCATGTCATAGAATAGACTTTGTATGATTTCAATCCTTCTAAGCTTATTTATTTTTGAATTTTACTTATTTATGCATACAAGAGCTAGGGGAGTAGGTATGGGAGGGTAAAAGAATTTACCTGAGACAGAGTGGGGAGCAGAACAGGCAGATCTACTGAAATACATTGCTGAGGGGAGAAGCAGGAGAGACAGGAGAGGTCTGCTACACCATGTGGGTCACTTCCCTGGCTGGGGATTAAACTCTTGCTGCTGTGGCTGAGGATTGCTTCATAGTGCTGACACTTAGGGCCTCTCCTGGTGGTGCGGCGGTTGAGTGCTGGGCTGCAAGGCTGCCCGCAGCCTCTGCAGCGCTGGTTCATTCCCCGGCCACCAGCGAGGGTCCCACAAAAAAAAAAAAAAAAAAAAAAAAAAAAAAAATAGTGCTGACACTTAACAACTTGTGCCACCAGGGAGGCCCCCCTTCTCACCTTATTGAGGCTTTTTTATGACCTGTCCTCGAAGATGTGTACTTAAGGAGCCTGTGTGTCTCTTTGTTGTTGGGTGAAACAATCTACAGTTGTCTGTTCTGTCTAGTGATTTGTAGTATTGTCAAGTTGTGTATCTCCTTGTTGTCTTCTGCCTAGTAGTTCCATTATTGAAAGTAGGCTATTGAAATCTCCAACTGTTATTGATGAATTATCTATTTCTTCCTTCAGCTCTTAAATATTTTGCTTCACATATCTTGAAACTTATTAGGGGATATGTTTATCGTTATTTTTTTTTTCTGATAGATTGACACTTTTGTCATTATAACACATCTTTCTTGGTCTCCCGTAACATATTTTTGACTTAAAGTCTGTTTTTTATATCAATAAAACTGCTTCTGCTTTCTTGTGGTATATCTTTTCAACCCTTTTATTTTCAAGCTATTTCTATCTCTAAATCTAAAGTATGTCTCACACACACAAAAAAAAGTATGTCTCATGTAGATAGCATGTAAATTATGTTTTTTAATCTATTCTGCCAGGCTCTGCCTTTTAATTGTTGTATTTTATCCACTTATATTTAGTGTAATTACTGATAAAGTGGGATTTATGTCTGCCATTTTGCTATGTGTTTTCTATTTGCCTCACATGTTTTATTAATTTCCTTAGTGCTTGCCCTGGAAATTGCAATTAATATCTTAATTTAAGATAATCCAATTTACTTGAATATCAGCTTAATCTCAATTGTATATAAAAATGATGCTCCAAAAGGAATATAGTTCCATTCCCATTCTTCTCCTTTGTTTTATCCTTGTCAATCACATTACATCTTTACACATTAAAAACCATCAATACAGTTTTGTAATTATTGCTTTATTCTGTTTCCTTTAAATAGATTTTGTTTTTTAGAGCACTCTTAGGTTTACAACAAAAGTGATTGGAAATTACAGAGCATTCTCATATGCCCCCTACCCCTCCACACTTTCAGTTTTCTTGCAAATTAGGTTGGAAAACAAAATAGAACAAGTGAACATACATTTATAATGTCTTTTATGTTTACCTGTGTAGTTATTTTTATCAATACTCTTTTTAGTTCCTTCACTTCCTGCTTGTGCAGGGTTTCAGGGTCAGCCAGAGATGAGAGACTAGGGTCTTCTTAGATCCTTCCTGGGTATGTGCACTTCCCTACATATGTACATGAACTTCTAGATCTCCAGGAATATGTAAGAGCTTTTCAGATCTCCCTACGAAGATCTCATTCCCACGTTTTCCTTTAAATTTTTTCTTGCTAGACTTTTGTTTGCCCTGACTAGGACCACTGCCCTCAAGCAACAGCAGTATTAAACAATTACCACTGGTTGTTTTCAGCAAACACCCTAAGGATAGGGTTTTTCCCACTAAGCAAGCTCTGAGTCAGATCAAATAACAACATCTTCTGCAAGTGGGACCGTCAGGGAACTGCTGGAGATCAAATAGTGACAATTCTCTGAGCATACAGCCTGTTGAGAAGCTCCAAATTCAGTTTGACCCTTCCAGTGACTGCTAGATTGCTGGTTTTCACAGCTACCATGGTTGCAAGGTTGCTGGTTCTCAAGACTACCACCGAGCTAGGGAGAGGGGGATTGTGGTAGAGACAATTAAAATACTAAAAATCTCTCTCTGTTCTTCCTCAGATTCAGCCATTTTCCTGAATAAATATTTCTTGCATTATTCAAAACTTGTTAATTTTCAGAGTTCTGAAAAATTGATTTTGACCATTTTTGCCTGTGTTTCTCTTATATTACAGAAGAATGGATTTTCAGGGGTATTTGCTCTGCATTTCTCAAAATTCTATCCCTGCAATTGATATTTTTATCTGAGCACAGGGTTTTACATTATTCCCTGTTAAAAGTAATTTGGGTTTTTTGTCCAGAATTCACAGTAATTTTGTCACAGTAATTTTGACTCTTGAATTCCATGTTCCTACTGTGAGGCAGACACTGTGATGGATTCTCAGAAAGAAGAGAGAGAAGTTTAAACAATGATTCCTGCCCTCTAAGAGTTTATAGAGTAGCTTAGAAGACAAAACATGATTATGTAAACCTTTATATAATGATAAGAAGAAATAGAGAACAATGTAAGGCTTTCAGATAATACTACACAATAGTAGAACTTTCTGCAATAAGTGAAATGTTCTTTATTGATTCATAAGGTAACCGTTGGCTACATGAACTTAGTAGGCATCTGAAATGTAGCCACTGTGGCTGAGGTATTAAATTTTTTAATTGTATTTAATTATTGGTTATCATAGCTCTAAGATTAAATATTTCCTTGATTTTCCAGGATGACTCTGGAAAAGTAGGTAGGGAAGATTTGTGTCTGCCTCTGCCTCTGAGAACTGGAAGCCCACTGCTCTCTTCCTCTGGTTCTTGGGGGAAGAAGGAGGTATGAGCTATGGATACTTTTTGTTATATAGTTGTGCCTGATGCACAGTGAGTGTTGTTCAGTGACACTGTTGAAATAGGTTGTGTGTGAGCTACCTGGCAGAAGTAAGCTCTGGTCTACCCATGGAGGCAAACTTAGACACACACCACCTCCCCTCTCCAACCACCCCTCTCCCAGTTCCTAGCATAGGCACAACCTAACAAGTGCAGTTTGGTAAGAAGCAATTGTAGGGTCTGTGAGAGAATCAGACTCCCTTCCTAATCCAGTGGTCGTTGCAACATTCCCTGTTTTCCTCTGCAGCCACAAAACAAGCCCTTCCACCTTTTCCAGGAGGGTCTCTGCTTCCACGCTGATGCTGCAAGCATAGGCTTCTCTTGGGCTCATTCTGGCAATTCCCCCTGAGTTTCAGAGGCTCCCCATTGGTCACTGGTCAGTGCTGAAGTGGAATTGAGGTTTCCCTTCTTGCCTGCAGAATGACCTGCACTTCTTCCCCACCCCACCCCTTTCACAGTTAGGAGAATTTGGGGGAGGGAGAAACAGGGATTCATGAGAGATACCCTATATACCCTGGGTGCTTTTGGGTTTGGATGCCAATCACAAGGACCTGAGTCCTTCAGCCACCCCTAGTTTAGGACAAGGACCTAAGGGGAAGACCTTTAGACAGCAGAAGCCAAGCTCAGGATCAGAGTGGCCCCCTGGTGAGACGGGTAGAGCTCTAGAGGAGACTGGAAGAGAGAAGTGCAGGCATGAAGAAGCTCAGAGACCATGATTGGTGGAGTTGGAGGTGGCTAGTGAATGAAACGTCTGCACTTTTTTTTTTTTAAGAAAGATTTTTTTTTTAAGATATATTTTTATTTATTTAAACAAGCACTGGGTACAGTCAGAAGCACAGGAGGGTGAGAGAATTCACCAGAGCCAGAGCAGGGAGCAGAGCAGACAGAAGGACCCAAGTACACTGCTGAGGGGAGCAGCGGGCGGCAGGAGAGGTCTGCGCGCCATGTGGGACCCTCCTCAGGTGGCCGGGGAGCAGCCCGGGATCGAACCGGCGCTGCAGAGGCTGCGGGCTGTGCCACCGGGGAGGCCCGAAATGTCTGCACTTTGAATGAGAAATGGTCTCCATAAAATGAAGGACTATTCAGGGTGGGAGGTCCAAGCAAACATGCAATGTCTGGCCAAAGAAGAAGGTCTCACCTTCTCAGCTTCAGTTTCTTCATTTCTAAAATGGAGTTGATTTGTGGAACGGTAGGGAGATGACAGAAGTTCATAAGCAGTATTTACGCAGTGCCCAGCACAGTGCCTGCCACACTATTGTTTCTTACCCTGCCCTCCCCTCACCCCACTGACCATCTTAGCGGAGCAGGGCAGCTGAACCTAGGCATCAAGAAAGTTCAGGCAGGGCCTCCCCGGTGGCGCAGCGGTTGAGCGCTGGGTTGCGAAGCTGCCCACAGCCTCTGCAGCGCTGGTTCGATCCCCGGCTGCTCCCCGGCCACTGGAGGAGGGTCCCACATGGTGTGCAGACCTCTCCTGCCGCCCGCTGCTCCCCTCAGCAGTGTACTTCGGTCCTTCTGCCTGCTCTGCTCCCCGCTCTGGCTCTGGTGAATTCTCTCACCCTCCCGCGCTTCTGACTGTACCCAGTGCTTGTATAAATAAATAAATAAATCTTAAAAAAAAAAAAGAAAGTTCAGGCAGAGCCAAGGAAGTGTTTCCTGACTCTATAGTCGGAGATGAGCAAGAAGGAACTATGGGCCTCTGCCCAAGGCCTTGGGGTGTCCCGTACTGGGAACAGGTTTGTCTCTGAATAGGAAGCAGGGCACACGCAGCCTTCTGTCTGTTCTGTCTGCTCTGGGTCACTTGGCATATCATGGAAGGGGCCAGGCCTTCTCAGCCCCTCCTCTGCTTCTCAATGATTCATAAAGAGGAGGTGTCAAGGTCTCTGACCTTGCATCTTACTCACCACCCAAGCCCAGAGGAGCACATAACTTCTCTCCTTCAGACCCTTCCTCCTTTGAACCCCAAATCACTCACAAGCACACCTTTCTACTCTATGACTGCCATCTGCCTGTCCCCCCCTCCAACTTTTCTGTTCTCCCAGTGGAGTCATGTCCCGCATTCAGAGAAGATTCCCTGGGCTGGGAGGGACATGCAGGGGATACATATGTGTCTGTGTCCACGCGGGCACAGATGACTTCATGCTCAAGTGACCCACTGTGTGGACCTCTAGCCTCTCCCCGCCATGCCATGTGGGATGCCCCAAGCCCTCCCATTAGCCGCCTCTTCATCCCTTCTCCCTTCCCCTCAGGCCCGTTTGAGGAAAGTGGAGTCACCACTGTTCTTCATGGGCAGCTGGGGGGCCCTTAGAGTCTCTCCATCTCCTCTCCCCCTCTTCTCAGGCCCCATGCCCAGCCCTGAGGTTTGGAGAGCCTAGTAAGTGCCCTATCAACATGTTAATCAAATTACTTAGGAGCTAAAATTGACGCTGTTCATTAATTATACAAGATTATGCTAATTGTGCATGCAAATGCATGCAGGGGAACAGAAGGTGTTCAGGCGCATGGTGGGCCATTAGCATAGAGGATGGGGTGCGGGTGCATTGGCATGCTAATGTATGCGCCCTTGCTATTTATAGACCCCCCAGCCCATCTGTACTGCAGCCACCTCTGCCCTGGGTAGGGATCAAGGTGGGGAGGCCAAGTCCAGGCTTGGCAGGTAGCTATGGCCCTGGGGACTGTTGCCCCAGGCCGCCCACACCTGCACGTGAACCATCACACCAACCTCCTCTGTCATCGACCTGCTCTAGCCTAGGCCCTTAGGTGGCTCTTTCATCCCGGAGGCAAAATGATTCTTCTGAATGACCTGGTTGGTGAGGTACTCCCTGCTGATTCCACACAGGGTCCAAATCCCTCGTGATTTGGTGCCAACTCTCCCAGGTCCTGTTCCACTACTGCCCTCCTCAGTTTTGTCAGGCACCGCTGGGAAAGCATGATGTGCATGCCCCTGCCCCCTGGCCAGACCATCAGGTTCCTCTGCATGAGTAGACCCTGCTTTCCACTTCTCTTCCAGGAAAAATGTCCCTGATCCCCAAGACCCAAATGCCCAAGGCCACACGTGACCCCTGGGAGCCCTTCTGTGGCTGCTGCAGATGCTCCTGCTGTGCCCCCCACTCACTGGATGTATTTGGGGCTTCTCTCTTGCCTGCTGGAATACCATTTCCTTAAGGTCTTTCATGCTAGACCCCACCTCCTGACACACAGAAGGTGGGTGATGCATCCTGCAGTGGGTGCATTGAATGAATGAGGGCATGAGTGGTCCAGCCATCGTGTCATCCTCTGTCCTCGAGCTGGGAGCAGACGCAGCCTGCCCCAGAAAATGTTCTGCTTCTTCTGAGGCTCATGACCTCAAAGGCAAGTCCTTTGGGGTGAAAATTAGCAGAACACCTCCCCCCCATACACACTTCTTCCCCACACACACACACACACACACACACTTCCCACACACACACACACATACTTCTCCCATCCCAAACTGAAACACCAACTTTGAACTTAGAAATAAATACCTACTTTGACTCTACCCTTTGCTCCAAATCTGCTTTGTTTCTGAAGGCTTCGAGGGCTGCTCTGTGGCTTCTCCCCAACCCAAGCACCTGTTAGTATCACGGCCTCTTTCTAGAGCTCCTGTCTTAGGTGGTAGCCATGAGCCACATGCGACCTTTTAAACTAATTTATTACTCTAATTAAGCTGAAATTTAAATTTTTATTTCTCAGTCACACCAGCCACATTTCAAACGTTCAGTAGCCCCATGTGGCTGATGGCTGTCATCTTGGGAAAGTTCTATTGGACAGTGTTTGTAATCTAGACATTTGCTTTTCTTGTTCCCGCTGGTCCTGTAGCTGAAGGCGCCCTTGGACTCAGTCCAGCTCTTTCCGTTACTCACAGCTTTCTCCTTGGAAGTGGGAACGTTACTTGAACTCTCAAGTATCTCAAGGGGATGTAAGGAGGGAAAAGCTGGTGAAAAGCTCTGTGACATGGTTTCTTAGGATGAGATTCCTAGAAACAGAGCCGGAGATGGGGAGTCTCCTGAAAGTGATTCAGGGGAGGAAACTTCTCAAGAGAACCAGTGAGAGAAGCAGGAGGGTGGGAGAAGGAGCTGAGCAGGGAGATGGCCTCTGCTGGACACACCATCGCCCGCCGTTGGGAGCTCGGGAGATGACCAGCTCCTCCCCCTTGTGAGGGCGTCTGTCTGGGGCTGTGGGCTGCAGATGCAGTGCGCACATTCTCATTAAGGATAGTTCTCCAGCAGTGAGGGCAGCTCTGAGGCCTATAACTGCCAACACTCACAGCAGCTGGGGTGACAGGGGAGTCCTGGTGGGCACCCCCTATTATGGAATACCTAGACACTGCCTTCCAAAGATGCTCCACTCCCACTCTGCTCCCAACCCGCTGAGACCCTGGAGTTTGACAATGGACTTGCATCAGTCCCTTCCACGTTGCCCTTCTGTAGTGTCTCTTTTGCATCAAGTTCTACACTAGGGAGCTTTTCTTCTGCACTGGTGTCTCCCCTAGCAAGTTATGTGTGATGCAAATATTTGCACTTGAGTTATATTCCATCCTGCATTTGCTTTCTTGGTAGGAAATACTCCATTGACAAGGAAGGCTCATGTTAATTTCACCTTCAGTATTATTTACAGGGAGGAATAACAAGCACTTATAAAGAAATGGCTAGGAAGCCTGGGCTAGCTAAGTTCAGGATGTGTATGTTGGTGTGAGAATGACTTTACCTTTCATCTAAATCATGTGCTTCAGAGTCAGGATGCATAGTACCCTACTTTAGGTGCTTTGTTAACTGGATGACCTCTGGTCACAGCTCTTCACCTGGTCTCTTCTTAAACTTTTTTATTGTAAAGAGCACATAGAATAGAATAATGAACCACATGTACCTTCACTGAGTTTCACCAATGACCAATTCTTGATTCATCCTGTGTATCTTGTCTTTCATCCTGAAAATCTCAGACTGAGAGTCACAGTTACAATAGCCAAGGTCCAAAACTTGAAGCAAGAGGACCTGAGTGTCACCTCTGCAAGCCTGATGATTTTGCAACCTTAAGGAAATCCCCCTGTAATTGCTCACACGGTCCTTGCACAGACTGCCTCTTGGGGCTGCTTCTGCATTTGAAGGAGGGCTGGCTGCACGTAGCTGGGGCAGAATCAAACTCTGAGAACCCCAATTAGAGGGACTTTTCCAGGACTCTTGTCAATATTACCAGTTCATAAGACCCGAAGTTCACATCCTGACTTTCTCATTTACTTGGGCTTTGTAGCTTACTCTTGCTTATCCTTGGTTTTCTTATCTGTAAAGTGAGAATGGTGCCAGAACTACACCATCTCAGGACTGGGAGAGGATTCAACAAGAGTGCCAGTGATGAGCTCAACAGAGCCCTAGGCACTTGCTAAGTATTTGATAAATTAGGCACCAATCATTTTTTAAAATTTTATAGTTTTGCATTTTATTTGTAACTCATGCTTGTATTTATGGTGTTTTCTACATTCTTTTTTTTAAAAAAGATTTGTTTTTATTTATTTATGGATACAAGAACAGGGGTATAGGCCAGAGGTATGGGGGTGAGAGGATTCACCAGAGACAGGGTGGGAGCAGAACAGGAGGATCTACCAAAATACACTGCTGAGGGGAGCAGCGGGTGAGACAGGAGAGGTTTGCTACGCCATGTGGGTCAGTTCCCTGCCTGGGTGATTGAACTCATGCCTTAGTGGTTGGCGATAGCTTGATAGTGCTGAGACTTTAGCCCCTGCACCACCTGGGAGGCCCTGGTGTTTTCTACATTCTAATGGCAGTTCGTACCACTCTTTTTGTGAGGCCCAGATGAGGAGACCATGCCCCCAGAGATTCTCACAACCACAATAGGTGTGGCACTGGGCACAGGTGCTGCTCCCCCCCAGGGGACATCTTAAAATGCTCACCCATCATGGCCCATGGGGGTACTCTGGTGAGCCAGGTCTGGGGAGTTAGCCTTGTCTGATTTCCTCACCCACCCAAATTGTAGCCAGACAGGGAAAAGGAGTGGGGAACAGCCAGTGGGGAACTTGGAGGGAGGCTAAGAAACACCCCCACCCTCCTCTCTCACCCCTCACTCTCCCCTCTGGGTTCATCCAGGCCCAGGGACAGGTGCTTTCCTGGTGACAAGCAGGGCTTCCTAGCTCCTTGACAAAGTGATATCCTTTCCTGCCTCAGGTCCCTGTGGGAGGCCCCAGGCCCAGATCTTTGTCCCTTGTCCTCATTTAGCCAGACCTTGCCAGTGAGTACACACACACACACACACACACACACACACAGAGATACACACAGAGACACACACTCAGAAACACACACAGACATAGACACACATACACACACCCGTGTATGAAAAGATGTGGAGGGAGTGGGAGGAGGGAGGAGGAAGGGACATGTGACAAAGAGCAGAGTATAATTTCCTAGTTAGATACAAAGCTAATGTCCATAAGAAAATAAAATTGCAAACGTTTAATTTCTCTACCTAACAGAAACTGTTTACTTCTCCCAACAAAATCATTTGCATCTTACCAGTTTTCTACAAATTAGCATCTACCTTTGCAGAATCTGGGCCCGATCAGTAAATATGAGTCAGTTACTTTCCCCTAGAGAATCGGCTCACCCGTAGGTGGTCGTGTTAGCACCAAACTCTCGAGCAGCGTCTAGTACAAAGATAATGCAAACCACAGGTGGAAGTTTTTTAAATTTTACTTTTTTAATTTTCTAGTAGCTTCCTATTAAAGAACAAAAAGAAACTGGTGAAATTAATTGTGACAGTGTATTTTATTTAACCTAAGATCTCTGAACTATCGTCTCAGCATGTACGCAATACAGAATTTTACTGAGCTATTTTTACTATTTTTACTGAGCTATTTTCTTTTTCAAACTAAGTCTGAAATACGATGAGTGTTTAACACTTACAGCACCTTTCAAATCAGACCAGCCCCGCTCAGCAGGGCTGCCCTGCCGCTGTGAGAGAGCAGCTGCAAAGCCAAAGCCGCGTTCCTCAAACCAGAGGTGCCTCGAGGTGCCTCTGTCACCTGCAGGGCTCGTGAGGCACAGATGCTGCACCCCCCCCCCCAAGAGATTCTGACTGCAGGTCTGGACACGGCCTGAGATTCTGCATTTCCAGCAAGCTCACAGGTGCTGCTGAAGCCGCTCATCTGGAAGCCTCTTTGGAAACCACTGTCTTAGGATGACTTCCATGAGACCCACGTCACCTTTTTGCCATGCTCCTAAATTGTGGGTCATTTTTCTTACAGCCTGAGGCTGACCCCGGAGGAGGGGCAGCAGGAACAACAGGCTCTGCATGTCTGCACTTGCTCTGCCTCCTGGTGAGGGTGCAGCACCAGCTAGGAGCAGCCTGGCAGTGGACTCTCACCAGGTGGCAGTGGGTGAGAGTTCAGCAGCACTCCTGTGGTTGGCATGGACCCTGTGCAGCTAAGCCAGAGGCTCAGGGAGAAGGGGAAGGGGGCTGACCCTCAACACCTGCCAGAGGGCCCAGGCCTCCGCGGCTGCGCTTACTCTAGGCCACTCGGCAGGTAACAGCAATCAGGTAACTGAGCTTCCCAGGGTGGGTCTGCATAGATGGAGGGTTCAGCCAGGCCCTTTGCTCTCAGGAAGGGGGGCTCCCCAAAGCCTAGAGTGGCCAGAAAAGACTGGCTGGACTGGGAGTGGAAGTTGGCATGAGCCCAAAGGACAAAGGCCACCTGCACTGGAAAGAAAAAGTGGGGAGAGTCACCGCACGAGGGCTGTAGGAGGAACAGGAGCTTCCCCAGGAAAGCTAGGACCGCGCAAGTGATGGCAGCCCCAAAGTCTTGGGCGATCAGAAATAAAGTCCCCAGACAGGACTGGAAGGTGCCCCAGCAGCCATCAGTCTCTACTCTCCTGGTTCATGGGGGGACCGTTCTCCTGCATCCAGGGGTGCAAAGAATTTGCCCCTTCCTCTTCATCCTGTAGGTTTGGGGGAGGAACAGGCATGTGCAGGAGGTGAAGGAAGTGTGTCCCCTGGGGGCACGACTATGCTTGTAATATCCAAGGGTTAATCCCCGTCAGGGGGACTGAGTCCTGGTCCATGTTTCCCTCCTGCAGGCACCGTGTACATGGCTGAGCACATGAATGTGGAATTGAAGTGACCTGTTGTGGGCCATGTGTAACTAGGGTGGGACATGTATGATGTGACTGCTGTGCACATAGGGGTGTCCACACCAAGGGGCGTCTTACAGGGGTGCAGGAAGTCATTGTTGTGGCATATAATGTGAGATAAATGGAGTATCTATACCATTTGAATATGCTATTTAGGAGCATTTGAGGTGTCTGCACCTTGGGGTGACCTGTAGGGTACACAGGGCATCTACATTGTGGTGACTGCTATTTGGGGGCACATAAGTTGTCAGCACTGTGGGGTATCCTGTGGGCGTGTACAGCGTGTCTGCATAGAGGTGTGTACTCACAGGGGGTGCAGATACATGGAGGTGTACAGATCTATGCTATATGAAAGTATTTTGGGGGGTGTCTACCATAGGTAAAAATTCATACTCTCTCTATGGAAAAGGAGCTAAAGGGGTGTCCCAGAGGGGTACCCACTGGGTGGAGGAATTTGACAGGAGCTGAGGGGTCAGAGGCAGGGCTGGGGGGAGGACCATCTCTAGGAAAGCATCACTGCCAGCTCCCAAGCACCAGACACCTCTGATCCATGGGCTTGTCCGTCCCTCCCAGCACTGTGTGAGGATGAGGCTTTCAGGATCTATAATAAGTCTTCCTCTGAATGTGAACTTCATGCTTGGAGGCCACTCGGATGAGTGACATAGATGTCCAAATGGAGGGTTCCAACGGGGGGGATAGTGACCCGAGAAGCTCCTAGGGTGGCCCAGGAGGCTCTCCTCATGCCGTGACCCCCACAGGCTCTAGCCCCACACACAGCAACTTGTAAAGGGTATTGCCCCACATGCTCACAGAGTCTTGCTAAGACTGATAGTGATATTCTTCTGTTTGCTGAGAGTACAACAGTCAGGTTGCCTCACTGGCACACAGTAGGGACTAAGCCCCACCACCCCAGTCTGGAAGGACTGGAGGGCCAAGTGCTCATGTGTTTGTCTAAAGCATAGCCTCATCACTGCACATACTGTGCTTTTTTCCATTACGATGTGTGAGAAGGAAGGCATTCGCTGTGCACCCGCTTGGCATGTCTGCGGTGCACATGATGGGGACAGGCGCTGCGGGATTAGTCTTTTGCTGTGTTGAATGAATATACAGTATGTCTGAGGGAGGCCTGTTGGAGGGAATGTGCTGGGGCAGAGAGGCTGCCATGTTGAGCGGGATCTGCTGTGATGGAAGGGAGTTTGTTGTAGGGAAGATTCTGCTGTGGAGGAAGGGAGGACCTGCTATGCGGGTGACTGTGCAGGATTAGCAATGAGTGGATTTGGGGTAATCATACACAACATAAAGTGTATCCGTGTGCCAACTCTCTGTGTTCCGTGTTCTTTCTGTGCATACACTATGTAGAATGAGCATACATTGCACAGGATGGTAGAGTGTGATTAGTATACCACATGTGAGGAATGCAGCTTGCATGTGGAGTGTATCATCTGTGAAGATTATACAGCATGTGTGGTGACTATATTTTGTGAGTAAAAGGTATAAGGAATATACAGTTTGTATAAAGGATATCCTGTTTGTATTGAGTATACGTTGTATGGATGCACTCTGTGATGGGTGTGTACTATATGTAGGGGTGTAGACAAATATATGGAATATTTACAGATAAGTGTGAGTCCATGCTCCATTTAGAGTATACCTAGTGTCTGTGATGAGTATAATTTATGAGTAACTGCAAATAGGATGTATCTAATGGATATACTCTAAGACGAATATCCTTTGTTATGGGTATGAGGAGTATAGACTTTGTGGGACAGGTAAGTATGGGGTGATCTGCACAGGTGGGGGGATTCCGTGTAGTGACCAGTTGGTGAGGTCTACTTGATTCTTATCGGGCACCTTGAGTGTAGGCAGCTTGTGGTGGGAATACAGGGTCTGTGCCTGTGTGTGAGCCAGCGGAGGTGGGCGTCACCCTGCAGAGGAGGCGTGGCAGGAAGCAGCTGGATCTTCATCTGTTTCCAGAACCCCCAGCCTCTTGAGCCCACTGCCCATGCTGTGCTGTTTCAGGTTCTTCCTCAAGTTCTTCCTCAAATGCAACCAGAATTGCCTAAAGAATGCTGGGAATCCCCGAGACATGCGCCGCTTCCAGGTGGGTCTGGGAAGAGGGTTTCCCCCTTGTAAACCAGCCCTTGCCTGATAGTGGGTGACAGGGGAGGCTGTGGCACCGCTACCCTGGGAGAGGCCCCCCAGGGCAAATCTCTGCCCAGCCTTGCTCCAGGGCCTGGTGCCAGCTGGGGGTGGGGCAGCTTGGGTCTTAACTTATGCTGGCTGCCAAGGGAGGCTTCATTAGAGTCCCACTTAAGGAGATGCTAATTGTGACATTTTTACATGATTAACGACCCAGCTAATTTGCATAGCCTGAAGCAGAGAGCAGCTGCCCTTAGCACATCCCCAACCTGCACACCTCTCCCAGTCAAGGGGGCTCCCCCTGATGGGTTCTCAGGCTGACGCTGCCCCCCTCCCGTCAACACTGTCACTCCCACTTGCTAAGAGCCACAGAGCTACAGCCTGGGGTGTGTGTTCGCAGAAACTGTAGCCACTCTTTGCCCAAGTAACCAGAGTTTTGGGGGGACTTTTTATTTTTTTTTAGCTCCTAGAGGTCAATTCCTAGAGATTGTGCCTCTAGGGGGTATCACAGAACCCAGCTGCCCTCCTTCCACTAGCTCAGTCCCTGCGGGGCTGAAGCCCTTCCCGTGGCCGTGCCTCTGACCCTGAATTTCAGCAAGCAGCCAGGACCTCAAGTTTCAGGTTCCCCATACCATTCCCCTTCCGGGAGCCCCTGGGTCTCAGGCAGGCTGTCGTGGCTCTCCCTGCAGGTGGTGGTGTCCACAACGGTGAGCGTGGACGGACACGTGCTGGCCGTGTCCGACAACATGTTTGTGCACAACAACTCCAAGCATGGCCGCAGGGCGCGCCGCCTGGACCCCTCAGAAGGTCAGGACCACCAGCCCAGCCCCAGCTGCCTGGGCCCAGCCAGTCACTCCCCACACCCCCACCTTGGCGGGGTCCTGACATGGTTCCTCTCCGGCCTCCCTTCCCAGCTGCCACCCCCTGCATCAAGGCCATCAGTCCCGGGGAGGGCTGGACCACGGGCGGCGCCACCGTCATTGTCATCGGAGACAACTTCTTCGACGGGTTGCAGGTCGTGTTCGGGAACGTACTCGTGTGGAGCGAGGTGGGCCACCCCCGCCAGTCTCCCTCTGGGCCTAGTGGCAGGCCCTCGGATCCCCGGGTCGAACCCGCAGGCCTCCCCTCTCCCCTCGCAGCTCATCACGCCCCATGCCATCCGGGTGCAGACGCCCCCGAGGCACATCCCTGGGGTGGTGGAGGTGACCCTCTCCTACAAGTCCAAGCAATTTTGCAAAGGAGCCCCCGGCCGCTTTGTCTACACAGGTAAGGAGGCGGGTGGGGGAGGGGAGGCCTCAGGTTGACAGAGGGAGCCCCGCCCTGTGCAGGGCTACTACCTAGTCTCAGGGTTAGCAGATATTTACCCTGCAGGCCAGGCTGCCCAAGCGGCTGCTCCCCTCATCCCACCTACACCCCAGGACCTTCCTCTTCAGTACCTATTTCCTTGCGCTTCTCTGTTCTATTCCCTGGCCTCTGGCTCTTTAGTCCCCTGCCATGACTGGATCCTCACCAGCCTGGACATTCTCTTGGCCTCCAGCCTTATCCAAGTCTTCTCTTTCCCCATCCCCAACCCCTCACACACTCCCCTGGATCTAGAAACTCTCCATGGGGATGGTTATTTCAAAGGTGTCCCCCAAACAGGCTCTTTGCTTCCCAAATTCTCCCTAGATCTCTTGGTTCCCCCAGGTCACCCCAGGCCTCACTATGCATGCACACAAAAAACACCCCATGCAGGAAGCCAAGGCATGGAGCTAACATAAGAGGTGAATGAAAGTCACTCATTGAGTATGATGCATAGGAACCCCACCACCACCACCACCACACACACACACACACACACACACACACACTGTATTTGACTGCTGGCCAGGATCCTCTCCACCAGCATCCCCTGGCCCTGCCTCAGCCCTAGTCACCCACATCTCCCTCTTCCCCTCAGCCGTCCTGTCAGGTATTTCTCCAAACCCTTGGAGGGGGAAAGAGGATGGAGAGGGGGAGCAGTGAATGCTGTATGTGTGGGGTTGGGGGCCAATGGAGCCTCACTGTGGCTGCCCAGGAAAACTTCCTGGAAGGAATGTGGATTAGACTGGGCTACGCTGGGAAGGCAGGGGTTAACAGGGAGAAGTAGTTCAGAGAGAAGGCAAGGCAATTGCAAAGACCCATAATGGGTGGTTTTTGCTTTGGGGAACACTAAAGAAAATTCACTAAACCTGAAGTTGGAGGTGGAGAGGTCAGGTAGGGATTTGAAGCTGGTGATTACATCCAGGCCAGGCTGCCAGAGGGAGTGGAAGAAGAAAGAGAGAAGGATGTCTTGAAACCTGGTCGGGAGGCTGCTGCATCCTCCCGAGAGCCTGGGGTGCCTGCCAGTTCCTTCCTGGGGACACGCAGACCTCTCAGGGTCAGGTGCCGCTGAGTCCACCTGGCTGTGATAAGCGGAGTGATGGGTTTCTCTTTTGTAATGCATATGTTCCTAGTAAGACCAAATGCAGAAACTTCCTCCACTCCTGCCCCTGGGAATCTAGAAGCGAATATGGACATACAGTTTCCTTTTCAAAATCCCAGAAATGATTTCTAGTGCTTGTGTGTCAATGGCAAGGGCCTGGCTCAGAAATATTTCTTGAATGAATGGGCTAAAGGGAATTGAAATTTCCCAGACCCTTGCTGTCCCGGAGAGATTTGGGCTGGACTGATGAAGGGGCTCCGGGAGAGGCTCCAGGACGGGTGGCTGGCCGGCTAGGTCCTGCACCTGGCTGGGAGGGGGCGCCCTCCAAACGACACCCCTCTTCCCAGCCCTGAATGAGCCCACTATTGACTACGGATTCCAGAGACTACAGAAAGTCATTCCCAGACACCCCGGAGATCCCGAGAGGCTACCCAAGGTACTCAGAGGGGCGCAGCGGGGCGGGGGCGAGGGTTCCCTATGGCCTCGGGGCCTGAGGAGGGGGCTCCGGGTCCCTGCGCCGCCCCCAGGGGCTGCCCTCGGGTCCGCGCTGTCTCCTCCCCCGCCCGCAGGAGGTGCTGTTGAAGCGGGCGGCCGACTTGGCGGAGGCTCTGTACGGAGTGCCCAGCAGTAACCAGGTAGGGCGCGTCCGCCCCCGGCTCGTGCGCCCCGCCCGGGGCTGCCCCCTTGCCGGCGCGCGCGGCTGCCCCGGCGGTGCCCCCTCTTGTCCCCGCAGGAGCTGCTCCTGAAGCGGGCTGCGGACGTGGCCGAGGCTCTGTACAGCGCCCCCCGCGCGCCCGCGCCGCTCGGCTCCCTGGCCCCGAGCCACCCGCACCCCGCCGTGGTGGGCATCAACGCCTTCAGCAGCCCGCTGGCCATCGCCGTCGGGGACGCCACGCCGGGCCCGGAGCCGGGTGCGTTGCCCCCGCCCCTCGCGCTCCCGCAGGTCCCCGCGGCGCAACGGCCCCTGGAGGTCCCCGCGGCGCTGCGCCCCTGACCGCCGCTTTCCCTTAGGCTACGCGCGCAGCTGCAGCAGCGCGTCGCCCCGCGGGTTCGCGCCCAGCCCCGGGTCGCAGCAGAGCAGCTACGGCAGCGGCCTCGGCGCCGGCCTCGGCGGTTACGGGGCGCCAGGCGTGGCCGGCCTCGGCGTGCCCGGGTCTCCGAGCTTCCTCAATGGCTCCACGGCCACCTCGCCCTTCGCCAGTGAGTGTCCCCTGCCCGCGGTGGGAGAGCTGGGGCCCGGGGGAGCAGAATGGGGCTCCGCCCGCCCCCCCCCCAGCCCCTAGGGGAGGAGCCTCCGGCGGCCGGCCCGGGAGCACGAGCCCCTCCGCGCTGCGTGCCCGCCCCCCAGCCCCGGGCCGAGCAGCTCTTGCACCTTTAGCTCTTTGCAGACCCCAGTTGCGCACGTCACGTCTAGCCCTCCCCTCTTTCCGAAACCTCTTGAATTAGGGGGCCGCCGGCTGAAACCTGGCGGCACCTCCTTTCCAGCCCATGCCAGGTTTTCGGGCGGTGCTTGGCGCCCCCTGCCGGAAGCCTGAGGAATCTCGGGGCTCGAGAAAAGTGGGCTTCCCCCTGGCCCGACGGGCGGCCGAGCCAGAGGCGGCAGGTGGTGGCTCCCTGATATCTGGGGCCAGAGCCAGAGAATTCCGTGTCGTTAAACAGCTGGATTCGGAGCTTGAGTGTCCCCATCAAGAGCTGTCTCACGTTCAGCAAGTTACTTTAGGTGTCAGAGTTTCAGTTTTGCCTGTAAAATGGGATCCGTGCCACCCTCTTGCCTGGAATTGTCCTCAGATCTGAATGTGGTGCTGTGCTTAGGGGACCAGGCAAGTCAGAAGAGTGTGTGATTTCACAGCCCCAGCTCTGGACACTGACTGTCCTCTGGCTTCCTGGAGGGGGGCAGCTGAGTGCTGCGTGGATGGGCCCCAGGCAGTTGTACTTTGGACGGTCTGCACTGCCTTAAAGTTCCTCCTTTCAACACCAAGTTTCAGAATAGCCTGTTTACAAGTCCTTTTAGCGTAGCTATTCAGCAGACATTTATAAAGCACCAACGTTGTGCAAAACACTACACAGCAGGCTTGGAGGATAACTCATCTCCAGGCCTGCCAGTTGTAAAACATTGCACCTCAGGTCTTGCCGAGGCTGCTGATGGGAGAAAGCTGCCCGAGAAGCTCCTGGTGGCTTTTCCTGCCACTCTGGTGCCTGTCCTTTGTCTTGTTTTCATTTTTGCTGAGGACTGAAATATGCTGTCCCCTGCCTGGCCTTCCTTGGCTGACCTGCACCCTGGGTATTGCTCTTTCTGGCTGTGGGTTGAGCCTGGCTCTCTCCTTCTGGCCTGGGCCCAACTTCTGGGACCCAAAGACCTATCTGCCAGTGTCCACAGGGGCCATGACCCTCTGTGGTGGGCCCAGCCCTTTGCTCGGGTCAGGTCCCACTGTTCCAGCTTCCCTTCAGCTCTGGAACAGCATGCTGACAGCCTCTCTCTGGATGCCCCCAGATTTGACACTGGTGGGGTCTTGGAATGCCAACTTCCCCCACCCCAACATACACACAGTACAGTCAGTAGGGGAGGAACACCCCACCCCCAACCACAAAAGTTCCTCTATCTGGGGTCCTCCATTCTACCAGAGGAGCAAGAACTCTCTTGCTGCTTAAACCCCACTCCCAGCATCAGCTTGGGACACCCTGGACCCACCTAGAGATCAGACTCGTGTCATGATATTTCTTGACCAGGCTCACAGGGTCCCCATCCACTCCTCACGCAGAGGACACTTGTGGCACAGCTCCAGGGGGTGTCATTCTCATTGCATTTGCCAGGACATGCCTGAAGTGATATCCAGAACTACCCCTACCCAGGGGGTCTGGGGTTGCCTATTTGGGCCTTGCCTCAGTCTTCCCCTTCAGCCACCAACAGCCCGGCCTGACCCACTATGCCCAGTGCTGTTCAAGTTACAAAATGTGGACCCTGGGTCTTGAGGTCAAGAGAGTACGTTCTCTGGCATTTGTCTCAGGCAGTGAGCATGTCCAAGGAGATGGCCATCCGTGGGACTGAGGACATCTGGAACAGGGGCAGCTGGTGAGGGCGTTCTTGCATCAAAGTGAGGAGGTGAGCAGGGGGAGGGGATAGCTCTGATGCCAAAGGAGCCTTCTCTGGCTATTGCTATCCCCCCACCCCTGCTCCAGTGCCAGCTGCTTAGACAACACCCAAAACATAGCCTATTGGTATTTAGAAGAGAGGCAGGGACTTGTGTTCAGATGAAGATGTTGAAAGATGCCGTCAGCAGGAAGGAGGGGCAGGCCAAGCCTGTATGTAAGGGGTCCCTGGCTATTCCCAGGACAGCAAGTCACAGCCTTGGGTGGCGAAGAGGCTGGAGAACAGGGAGATCTGAGGATGTGGATCCCTAAACCTCTCTTTGAAATCGACCAGCTAGAAGAGGGAACCTATTGTGGAGAATGTTAGGGTGCTGTGTGAGCTACAATCCTGGACAGAGAGGCCTTATGTCAGGAGTCTGTGTGCATCCCTGACCCTTGTCCCAGGCCTGCTATAAACCCTCATCTTTGATACTAATCTTGATGTCCTTGGGCCCACCAAACTTTCTTTGCCTCTCAGAACCCCAGCGTTTTCAACAGGAATCCCAGCCTGTTCCCTCTCTTGTCATCCCTAAACTGTAGAAGCATCTCCTAGTGTTTGATTTTGTTGGATAATCTGGTTCTACTTTCATTTTTACCTACGCTGGCCCTGTCAGCTCCAGCCCTGATAAAGAGTGTCTAGAACACCCTCTCCCAAAAAAGATGAGTGCCGGCCCAGGACCCTAGAGGCCTCCAGCCTGCCTGCAGACCTTGCTCTTTGTTAGTCTCCAAGACCCTCACAGCCCCGAGTGAGGTCTGAGCCTGGTGCCCAGGTCAGCAGCCCATGCATGGCCCCAACCAAGTTGCTCACTCTGGTGCTGTCTTCCTGTTGTGTCTCCCACCACCTCCCCTGCTACACCTGCCCCTCCCTGCCCCGCCCCGGAGTCATGCCCTCTAGCCCCCCGCTGGCCGCTGCCTCCTCCATGTCCCTCCCGGCCGCTGCCCCCACCACCAGCGTCTTCTCCTTCTCGCCTGTCAACATGATCTCCGCTGTCAAACAGAGGAGCGCCTTCGCCCCCGTGCTGCGCCCACCCAGCTCCCCACCCCAGGCCTGCCCCAGAGCCCACGGAGAGGGGCTTCCAGGTGAGTGACCGGTCCTGCCCCTCTGTGGCCTGGTGGAGAGTGGGGCTGGAGGGACCCACCTTCACCAGAGTTGGTTGACGGCTTCTCCCTGGAGGATGCAGAGCAGGATGCTCTGCTGGGATCTGAAGAGAGCCACCTGGGCCCACTTCCCTGCACATACAGCCTGGAGTGGTCGCCAGTCCGGATACTCTCATATGCCCTTTGGGGGAGGTCTGAAAACCACTGCACAGCCCCTCCCCACTCAGCTGAGCCCAGAGGAAAGACCCAACCCTGCAGGAACCCGGCAGGGCTGCGCTCCCCCCTATGTCCACCAGGGGGCAGCACACCCCGCTCTCACGGACCCGGTCCTCCCTGGGTGGAGGGGAACTCATGGCGGAGATGCTTTGCCCAGCCTCCCCCGGGACCCCCAGCCCACCCCATTTCACCGAGAACCGGAGACCACCTTCATTTTCTTCATGCCATTAGTGGACTGGCTGTGACTTGTCATTTATCACTGTCCTCCAAGTGGACATCCAGCTGGGCTCTAGCCAGCAATGTGTAGCGAGTCAAAAAATCAGATGCTGCTGCGAAGGCTTGTTAAGTGACGCTCTGGGGTGATGTGAAGGGACACAGTTATTTTGGGGTAATTTTAACCTAAGTGTGTCCAGAACTTAAAATGTGAGGCATGGGGAAGGTCGGGCCACCAGCAGAGAGGACCACGCGGGGAGGGCGGGGGTGGTGATGTGCGATGGAAGCAGGGAGTTCCTGGGAGACAGGAGAGGGTAACCGCCACTGTGGGGCCTCAGGGGTGTCAGGCCTCTTTTTCCTTTCTGCCTGGCACTTGGCCACCTCCCTCCAGGCCCTGAGAGGGCCCCTCTGAAGGTAGCAGGGCTGGGAAGAAGAGCCCAGCATCACCTCTCCCCACTGAGGGAGCTAGGGGAGCAAAGCCTTGTGGGTTCACTTCCTAAGAGGCCTGAGAGGCTTCTCCCCTAAGTATCAGCCATGCTGGCCTCAGGCAGGGCAAGGGCTGGTGACCACCTCAAGGCTCTCCACTGCTCGGCCCTCATAAGGTGCCGTAAGCATGCATGCTGTCCCCTGCCCATGGAGGGACCGGCAGGTGAGGTCCCCTGACAACACAGAGCTCCTGGCTCCTCTCCTTGCTTCACACAGACCAGCCTTTTGAGGATTCTGACAAGTTCCACTCTCCAGCCCGGGGGCTTCAGGGTCTGGCGTACTCCTAATGCCGGTAGGTTCCTGCTTGAATCCTGCCTCCTCCCCTGGCCCTTGATGGGCCCCAATGGCCTTTGCAGGGCTGGGTGGGCTCCAGGCTCCCTCTCCAGGGCCTTTGGGCCACATAGCCCACCCCAGTAGCCCAAGCTGAACAGTGGCAAGAAGTGGCTGCCTGCCCCCTGCAGCCAGCCGTGCTCCAGGACCTCTTCTCTTGTTCTCCCTACTAGGTCGGCAGGTGTGGCCCCCACTGAGCCAGGACTGGAGGTTCCTCTGGGATTCACATCCTTGCCTGGGATGGAGGCACAGACAGACGCAGGGCCAGGGCTGCAGGCAGACCTCAACCCATGGGCCTGAACAGGAGAGCCCCAGTTCAGGGACCGTCCCCATCCAGACCCCAGGCCCACGGGCTTCACACCTCCCTTTCTCGGGACTGGTCAGAAGCCCCAGCACTGTGCCGATGCTCTTGGCAGGATAGCGTCCAGGGAGGTGCTCGATGCCCGGCCTCACTCACTAGGTCAGTTCTTCTGGACGAGATGGATCTTGTGTAGTCCTAGGGCATCGGGGGACAGGCGTGTGGGATGAGGACTGGGGAAAAGGACAGCTCAGGGAGCGGTGGCCTGGGAAGGTCCTGTTTGCATCTGACCCATCTCAGCTGGCCCAGCGCCCACTTCTCCCCAGGGCAAGGGTGCTGCCTGCGGCCTCAGGAGGCCTGCCTAGGCTCCCGTGGAGCTCCCAGCAACCCCCCCCCACCCCCGGCCCTTTGAGGCCTGAGCACTCTCGCTTGCCACATCATCAATCCCAGTGAAGCTCTGAGCATGGAGGGTGCAGAAGAGGGGGTGCCAGGTCCGCTGAATTGTGGGTTTGCCCCCAGCGGATGTCTCTGGATGCTGCCTGCCATGCACTGACTCTGGCTGGCCGTGTAAAACCATGGACGGGGCTCGGCTGCCCCTGGCCTCACGGTCTGCTCTGCTGAGTTTGGAGAGAACAGAACAATAAACACAGCTGCAGGTGGCCGCCAGGCCTTTCTTGCCTGCTTCCTTGGCGTGGGTCTGCTTTTCTCAGCGTTTCTGCTGCTCCCCTGGGTACCCCCCACACCATGCCCCCAGACAGCCTCCCAGCAGCTTGGGCTTTTCATATGCCCCACAGTTCAACAAGCAAGTGTTCCCTGCCCCTTGTCTGTTCTCTGGCATAGTGGGGGTGCAAGCTACCAGGCCCAAGGACCCAAGACCAGACTCAACCCCCAGACTGGGCTGGGTGCACAGTCTGACCACTGGGGACTCAATCCCCCAACTGTCTGCCCAGAACCGAGGCGGGGGTTGTCAGAAGGACATTACTGGCAACTGGAATTGAGCTAACAATACCCTCCAGATGTGCAGAGTTTCAAAAGTGAGATTCTTCCTGACCGGGGCCTGCAGGCCTCACTTGGGCTGGGTGGGGCAGCTTTGGCACGAAGGGCTGACTACAGAGCCACATCTCATCTCAGCGCCCCTTCTTCCTCCCAGGCCTAGGCACCTTCCATCTCAGAGTTTGGGAGCAGGAATGGCAAAGCAAGGTTCCCAGGCTTATTAACCCTCCCCGCAAGAATGAAGCGCAATTTCCCCTGAAATGTGTCCCTTAGACCCCAAAGGTCTAAGTTTGACCTGGAAGTCACTGTTATACCCATTGTCCCGGGAGCCGGTGTCCAAGCCCACACCTCATGCAGTGCTTCCTCCAGCTTCTGGGAGCCCTGTCCTTCCCGTTCCCTGTGCCCTTGCCCTGCAGCCCCCTGCCCGATAGACTAACTGTGGCAGATGGGCTGGGGCCTGGGTTCTTGGCTCGTACCTGAGATTCCGCGCCCTCCCCACAACTGACATAGCGGTTCCCGCTGTGAGCTCCCCACCCCCGGCCAGGCGAGCACCTGCAGGCCTCCAATCCAGACTGGACAAGGGGCTGGCTGGGCTCACCCTGGTTCCCGGGATGGTCAGGTGTTCCTGCCGGACAGAGACGAGCCATCTGTCCTCGGCCTCCACAACAGTGCGCTCGCGCCGCCATGTGTGTCCACACCACCCACAGCGGGCAGAGCCAGCCGCTTATGAGGTACGCTGTGGACAGAGTGGGGTCCTCCCCAAATCCAGACACTGAACCCGAACCCCACCTCCCACATGGCTGTCTTTGAAGATAGGGCCTTTCAGGAGGTGCTTCAGGTCAAGTAAGGCCATAAGAGTGGGGTCCTAATCTGACAGAACCGGGTCCCTGTACAGAGAGGAGCAGGCTCCAGAGGGGGTCCCCTAGCAGGATGGTGGCCCCCTACAAGCTGGGGAGAGGGTTCTCACCAGGAACCAGGGCAGCTGGCGCCTTGATCGGGGACCTCTTGCTTTTACAGAACCATGAGAAATAAATTTCTGTTGTTTAAAGCCCCCCCCACCCAAGTCTGCAGTGTTTTTTTATGGCAGCCCAGGCTGACTCACACTGTTCTTTCCCATATGTCTTAGTGTTGGTTCCCCCAGAAACTGCACCTGAGACAAGTTTCCTGCTGGAGGACTCTGGCAGACAGAGTAGAACACACCTCAGGGTTTCCCACACAAGGGGCAGAGGACCTGCCGCCCTCAGGCCCTTAAGGCTGCTCCCAGGAGGCTCGCCCTCTGGCCCTCTCCCCAAGCCCTCCAGCTGCAGGGCAAGGCCACCAGTAAGGCCTTTATTGTTAGGCTTTTGTTGTCACATTGTATAAACAAAGCCCTGCAGGGGATCTGGGCAAGGCACCAACAGCTTCCCTGTCACAGAACCACCAGGATCACAGAAACATTCTCAACAGAACCCCTGATCGGGGCTGCACTCAGATGAGAATTGTCGACGAAAGCTGGCATCACATCAGCCTTTTTGTAGCCAATAAATCAGTGAGAATGAGTCAAACTGGACTGTGAGTCATGGGTCAGCAAAAGACAAGCCTGCAGGCAATCCTGGGTCTGGGTCTGGTTGCCAACTAAGCAACTAGGGAATTTTCTGGCCTTCACAGACTGGATTCCTCCCTGGACTTCCCACATTTTTAAATCACAGTTACTCCATTCTCAATAGTTCAGCCATCCTGAGTGTGAGCGTGATGTTAGTGGGGAGGCAGAAGCAATCTTGATCTCACCCAAATCTGTGTATGGAAACCCCACTGCCAATAAATGCTGTCCCGTAACTGCGTCTTATCTTCGCGACTGCCCTGAGGCCTCGGGCACGAGACAGACTTGGTCGATTCATTGGAACTGACCCCTCCAGCTGGGCATCCCGCACCAGTGATGGAAATCCTAATCTTGTCCCATGCCTTGTTCAGGGTGGCATTATTCACCTAGAATGGAGGTTGTCTTAGAATCGACTCTCCTGGGAGTAGAACCTGAGACAAGGATCTGGGTTCGGATGGTTTATCTGGGAGGAAAGCTCAGAAAACACGGGCGAGGGAGGAAGGAAGAGAGTCAGGGAAGGGAAGAAAGTCTGACGCTGTGTTAATGAACAAGTTACCATGTGGGTTTTCTAGAGCTTAATCCCACCAGGAAACTCCGGAGAACCAGGTGAAAAACACGTGAGTTTCCACCTGTGCGGGAGGGAGGCTGAGTACAGATACCCCAGCCTCCTCAGTGGGAGGGCGTGGAATTCTGAGCATGGGAGGAAAGCTCTGCTTCCTGGTGCTCCAGTCAGCCCCAAGTTTGGCACACCAAGGAGCTAGAGAAGGCTCTCAGGTGAAGAGATGTAGGTGCTGGCAGATGGACTATGAGAGGTGAGCCCTGAAGAGGTCAAGATGGAGGGTCTAGGTGGGCACAGCAGTGTCTGCCCTGGAGATAGTCCCTGCCTGTCACGCTGGGAAGAGGAAGTTGGCTTTTCCTAATTGAATTAAGTTTAGAGTGAGCATGAATTTCCCTTTACCTGCAGGGCCCACCTCTTCTGGGACCAGGTGACAGATCTATCCAGGCCGTTTCTACTAGGGGTGCCAAGATGCAAGAGGACCAGGGGACCCTTATCAGCATCAGCCCATCCTCCAGGCTTTCCACAGGGTGAACAAGCCAGGCGTGGGGGCAGGAGGGAAGTCAGAGATTTAGCCACTTGCCCTGCAGGGAGCGCATCTCCGGGAAGTCCTCTGGTCTCTCCTCACAAGTTCCCAGCAGAGGCGGACGGCTGTGTTGTGCATCCTGCCCGGTGGCTGGCAGACTCTGGGGCTGCATTTGGCTCAGACAGAGCAGCCGCACAGATGGTCCTACTGCTGACTCGTCTCCAAAACATCCCCTTTTCCCCAGCCCCACCCATATTGGTGGAGCCCTTGGCTTCTTTGGAAAAGAAAAATTCCCCAGAATGGACCCTGCCATGCAGTGGGGAAAGCACAGTCTTTTCCATCCGTGCCGTCGGGCCCATTGGACATCCATGCACGAAATTCAGCGTGGTCGCTCCCTCACACCACACATAAAAGTCAGTTCCAGGTAGACAGTGAAAGCTGAACAAAGCTGCATGGTCTTGAAGAGAAACTGCAAACCTTTTGCCAGAGTAACTGCCAGTATCTCTTTCCCTACTGCTTTATCAACCTTAAAATGAGGCAAACTTTGAACATGTTCGAGGTATTTCAGAAACCCCCGAATTTCTTTTCCTTAAGACAAATTTTCTAGCTAACAAAGAGTTCACAGACCCCAGTGACTCTCTCCCCTAGAAGGGACATGCTTTTTAGTTAGCCATTCTCTGAAACCCCTACTTTTCAATTACGGGGCCCCCCTCTCCCTCACCTCCTCACCTCTGTACTTACACCCTGGTGCTTCCTTCCTCTGCTGCTACCTCCCTGGCAGTAGCAATACCCATTGGGTGATGGAGGGAGTGAGCCACCTCTTTGAAGTCATCAGCTTTGAAGACCGGTGTTCATAGGAAGACCCCCCAACCTGAGGGGCCTGAGGGGCCACCTAAGGGTGGGGACATTGGCCATTCCTGTGCACTCAGATCTTCCTACCGCTCTCCCCTTCACTCATTATGAGATATTTAATGACTATAACTTTTTTTTTAAGATTTATTTTTTATTACGCATACAAGAACTGGGGTACAGGCCAGAGATGTAGGGGGGGCGCAAAAGGATTCACCGGAGACAGAGTAGGGAACAGAACAGGCAGGTTTTGACAGAAATACACTACTGAAGAGAGCAGCGGGTGAGTCAGGAGAGGTCTGCTGTGCCATGTGGGTAGCTCCCTGGCTGGGGATCGAACTTGTGCTGCAGAGGCTGCGGACAGCTTCACAGGTTGCGTCTTAACCCCTTGCGCCACCAGGGAGGCCCCATGTTAAGTGTACACAGAGTTATCAGCCTTTTCTTTGTGGCCAGTGCTTCTTGTAGCCTGTAAAGAAATCTTTAGCTACCCCACAATTAGGTAGATAATTTGATTTTTGTGTATGGAATAAACTAAGGGTCAAGCTTAATTTTTTTTTTCTTTCTGGTGTGGACAGCCAATTGACTTATCACCACTTATTAAAATGACCACTTTTTCTTCCACTATGTTGCAGGGACACCTGTACCCTAAATCAAGTGTCCGTATAATATGAGTCTGTTCTCAGTTCCATGCTCTGATCCATTGGTCTTCTTGGTTATCTTTGTCCCAATACTGCACTATCATTACTTTAGATTTGTAGTAAGTGCTTCTTTTTTTTGCCTTAAAATAACATTGATTTAATTTAAGATAGTTTCTGTAGGTTAGAAGTCCAGGCACAGTGTAACAGGTTCTTTGCTCTGAATTGCAAAGGTTGGATCAAAGTGTCACATTTTCTTCTGGAACTTGGTTTCCTCTCCCAGGTGCATTCATGTGTTGCCAGAATTTAGTTCCTTCAGGTTATAGGACTGCGATCCCCGTTTTCTTCTAGGCTGCGGCAGGGAGGGGGGTAGCCTTCTGAGTTTAAAGTCACAGGGACAGCCAAAGAGAGGGCCTCTCAGTGCACAGACACCCCCACAGGAAACAGAACAGAGGAGACCTCACCACTCTGAAGATCTAGAAACTTCCTAGCTGGGCACTAACATGAAAAAGACTGTTCTTTTACACACTCCTTTGGCTATTTTATTCCTTGAGAGAAATAAATCGAGTGTATCAAAGGGGAAGGAAAATGCCATCAAGTAGCAGCTCTGTTATTCCTTGGGGCCAACAACCTGGCATCTTGTTCCCTAAAGCCACTCCTTCCCCATCCCCTGTCACCCTGGAAGGAGAGCTGCGCCTGCACCCCTTTTGGCTGTGCCCTGGGCCCCAAGGCTAGGCTGCCAAGGCTCCAGGGCTGAGTTGGGGGAAGAGGCTGCTGCCAGGGGAGAGGAGGTGTGGCTGCCTCCCCCGGGAGGGCTGTCAAGGGTTGTCTATGCAAACTGCAGCCAAGGACCACCTCATGGCCAGGCAGCCAGCCCGTGAGTGAGTGTGAGCGCAGTTCCTAGAGGCCTGTCTCGGGGTGGAGGGATGGAGTGCAGAAAAGCCGTCTGGCCTGGGTTCCTGCTCCTGCTGCCTTTCTTGGGGTTCCTCACACCTGGGAGCCTGGCTCCCTTTACACATCCACCCACTATCCCAGGGCTTGAGTTCTTCAGGTCCATGGGGGGAGGGACCAGCCACCTTTGGGTTGGCACTGACTCAAGCGCAGCCAGCTCTGGCTTCTGTGGTGCAAGCTGGTTTGTTTGGGCGGCTTCCCAGGCCCTTCCTGGATATAGGCCAACAGGGCCACCTTGCCAAGACAAATTATGGCTGAGGGTGGAATGTGGTGGAGAAGCTGCTGAGCAGGCCTGAATCTGGCAGTCCTGTCAGGGGTGCCCCTGCCAGTTCCTCAGAGGGAGCCCTGCTGGGGTCAGGCCAGGCCAGGCCAGGAACAGCTACTGACGGACAGCCAGGCATCCCTCTGCCCCTGGCTGAGGGGACATCCCCTTTCTTGGTCTCACCTGAAAACCAAAAACTTATAATCAAGCCTCAAATTTCATTCCTCCAGCCCACTTCCTGGGGGGAGCGAGCAGCTGAGGAGCAAAGGGCAGAAGGGGGGGTGGGCAGGGAGGAGTGTGTGCCCACGTGTGGCAGAGAGGGGGCAGAGCAGGAGAAAGTTCCAGCAGGGCCTCTTCCCTCAACACAGTCCAGCGTGAAGGGTTCCATTGCCGTTAGATCCCCTCAGGGCTCATGTCCGCTCACTCCCTTAGATGGGGCTCCTTGGAGGTAGACGCCAAAATGGGGGTTTGGGGGTACAGGAAAATGTTCACTGGAGGAAAAGGAGGGACATGAGACCAGGCAGAGAAGGGGCAAAGCAAGGGAGTGGCGCCAGCAGGGAGCTATCAGGACCCCCAGTGAGTTCTGGAGGGTGAAGGCCACCACGACCCAACCCTCTTCATGGCAAGGGCATGGCTGTTGTGTGCCTGTGCTGGTCAGTCACTGGCCAGAGTGGGACGGAGCACCCAACCTCTGGGTCATGCTCCCAGGTGGCCAAGAGCAGTACTTGGGAGAAGGGTGGCAGCAGGGAGTTGCTAGCAGCAGCACTCCCCACAGTTTGGGAATGGGGGTGCTGGCTGCTGAGGATCTAGGGGAGACACTAAGGGCCTCCACTATACCCAGGACCTAAACAAAGCTGGGAGCGAGGCTTCCTTTCTGGCACCATGACAGTTCACGTGGCGAGGACTCCCCTTCTGTTTCAAAGGGGGTTAAAGGAGTGTCCTGGGCTGTCAACAAGCAAAGGGCAGGCCCACCCAGGGAGCTCTGCAGCAGAGGCCGCAGGCCAGTGGGACGGCTGCCTCCATGGTGAGCACTCACCATGGGCAGTGAGGCAGTAGGGCAGTAGAGCAGTCTCCTGAGCGGCCCAGGTGTTGCCACAGACGGCTCTCGTGCCTGTCCTCCACCCGCACCCCTGCGACTCAGGCCAGGCCCCACTTCTCCTGCAGGGGAGGCGTGGCAGCCTTGCGTCCCTCCATTCTCTTTCCAAGACATTTTGGCATGGCTCCGGCTTCCCTCGGCCTTCCCTTTTGCTACTCGAGAGCCACTTTCCAAAACAAAAGAAAAGTCACTGAACCTGCTCTGTTCCCCTCTGAGCTGCCAGTCAGCCATCTTCACCCTCCTTTGGGCGGAGTGGACACTCCTGGGGACTAGGAGGAGGATCACAGACGTGAGAAGAGGAGGAGAGGGCCATTCAAGGGCATGCAGTGCAGTGCCCGGGGGGTGAGATAGCAGAGGGCTCTGGGAGGGGCTCCGGGAATCGGGCACACAACTGGGATCTCATGGGAAGGAGCATTAGGAAAAAAAAAAAGGACACATGGAAGGTCCTTCATGCACCAGCTAAGACAAACAAAAGAGAGACTCCCGCTGCCGAGAAGACAGAGCGGGTGTACTTTTCCCTATTCCTTTTGCTAAACACAGCTTAGAACCCTGGTCTTACAGGGCCTCGCCTGGTGGCGCAGCGCGCTGGGCTGTGAAGCTGCCCTGCAGCCTCTGCAGCAGCAGCCTCTGCAGCACCGGTTCGTTCCCCGGCCGCCCGCGAGAGTCCCACCAAAAAAAAAAAAAAAAAAGAACCCTGGTCTTACACTAGTCACGCAGCGCTTAACGATGGGGCGTCTTTCTGAAAATGGTGATTTTTGTTGCTGTGCAAACATCAGCGAGTGTAATTACACAAACCTAGATGGTCTGGCCTGCGGCCTCTTTGTGTAGCCCCCTGGACCACCGTCGTGCAGGCATGTCACTGACCTAAGCACCAGTGCGTGCACGTGACTGTCTACAAAACAAGGACACAGGGACCCCGAAAGGGGAAGAAGAGGAGGCAGGTGATCTGCGGATCTCAGCATCTGAGGCAAGACAGGGCAGTGAGTTTTCTGGGTTTTCTTTTAGTCTCCTACGTCCCAGATATGGAATTGAAGAAGCCAGCAACCCAGAAATGCCAACCTGCTCACTGGCCAAGGAACCAGGGGAGGGGAAACTTGATGAGGGCAGAGTAATCAAGTTTGTTTCTCCTGGGGATGCTCTCCCAGGGATATCTGGGTTGCCTTGGGAGCCTCTGTATCTTGGACTATCCAAAAGTGGGCGAGATATAGATCTTTCCTTTCTTTTTTTGTGGTTGTGAATGCCTTTCAGCAATGCTTTCTTGGCCTCCAAAGTTCTGGCTCTGGTTCTGCTCTGGCTCTGACTCTGGTTCTGGCTCTGGTCCTGGCTCTGGCTCCGGTTCTGGCTCTGGCTCCGGTTCTGGCTCTGGTCCTGGCTCTGGCTCCGGTTCTGGCTCTGGCTCCGGTTCTGGCCCTGATTCTGGTTCTGGCCCTGATTCTGGTTCCAGCGCTGGCTCCTGGTCTGGTTCTTGCTCCGGCTCTGGCTTTGGCTTTGGGCAGGGCAGAAGCCTTTGCTCTTGGCACTATCTTCATGAAAAGCTCTTTTCATTTAAATTTAGATTTAATCCATTTTGAGTTAATTTTTGATGATAGTATAAGGTATGGGTCCAATGTCATTCTTCTGCACACCCAATTTTAAGATGTGTCATAAAACTACAGCAGTCAAAACAGTGGGTTTTGGTGAAAGGATAGCTGCGTACCAATGTAGCAGACTTAAACTTGTGGAAAAGAGCCACAAATATGGTCAACGGATTGCTAACAAATGTATAAAAGCATGTCATTGCAGAAAGAAGTCTTTTCAACAAAAGATGCTGGGAGAACTGGACCTGCATATGCAAAAAAAAATAAGCTTCTGCTTACATTTCACACATGTAAAAATTAACTCCAAGGGGATTATAAATCTAACTGTAATATAGAAAACCATAAAACATAGGAGAAAATCTTCATGATTTTTGTTTAGTCCAAGAGTTCTTAGTCAAAGATAGGACACAAAAAAATACCACCTATAAAAGAACTTTATCAAACTTTAAAACTTCTGCTTTGCAAGGAACACTATTAAGAGAATAAAAAGCCAAGCCATGTTGGGAGACATATCAGATATAGGACTTGCGTGCATGCTCAAAACTCAGAAAATAAGAAAACTTTTTTTTAAAAGATGTATTTATTTATGCATACAACATCTGGGGTTTAGGCCAGAGGTGTGGGGGTGAGAGGATGCACCAGAGAGAGTGGGGAGCAGAACAGGTGGATCTACTGAAATACACTGCTGAGGGGAGCAGCGGGAGAGACAGGAGAGGTCTGCTGCGCCGTGTGTGTTAGCTCCCTGGCTGGTGATCACTCATGTCACAGTGGCTGGTGATGGCTTGATAGTGCTGTGTCTTTAACCCCTGTACCACCAGGGAGGCCCAAAGAAACATTTTTTAAGTGGACTAAAAAACTCAGCAGTTAAAATACAATTACAAACAACATGAACAGATATCTCACCAACAAGGAGATGATAGCTAATAAGCACAGGAAAAGGTGTCCATCATAGTTAGCCGTCAGAGGAATTAAACCCACGTGGGCTGTCGCTACAACCCATTCAAATAGCAAACACGCTGAATAGTGATAATCCCAAATGGTGGCAAGTATGTGGAAAAGTCGGCTCACTCGTACATAGCTGGTAGGAATGTAAAATGGTGCAGAAACCCTGGAAATGGTTTGGCAGTTTCTCACAAAACTAAACAGGCACTTATTGTGTTACCCAGAAATCACTCTTTTGGGAATTTACTCCAGAGAAATGAAAGCTTGTGTTCACATGAAAACCTCCGTGTGTGTGTTTATATTAGCTTTAAATGCTAATACTCCAGCAGCAGGGTGGGGGCCCCCCACCACATCCTGCTCCCTGATTGTTGCTCTGTTACTCCCCACAGAATCAATCATGATCCTGAATTTTATCATAACCACGTCTTTGCTTCTCTTTATTATTTTATCCTTCATGCGCCCATAAGCAATATAATTCAATTTCCCTCTTGTGTTTTCCTGGCTTCACTCAACATTGTTTTTGTGTCATGTATGCTGTATTTAGTGTTTATTTTCATTCCTGTATGTAATTCCATGGCATAAATGTACCATATTTTATTCCTCATTGTGCTCTTGATGGGCATTTACACTGATTCCAATTTGAGTCTATTACAAATAAAGCATTCATATACATTTTTGCACATGTGTAAGAATCTCTGAATATATGTTGTACATACACCTAGGAATAGGGGCATCTCTGCCTTCAGTTTTACTAGGTTGTGCTGACAAATCCTTCATCCTGTCCTATATGTCAAGTGCAACACAAAGGCACACCCCAATAATGTCACCTGGTGCAGACACAAAAAAGAGTTTCCTGGGGGGAATGTTCAGGCACAGAGTTGGGAGAATATATGTAATGTCCCTGTAGGGTAAGTGAAAAATTATCAGGCTTTTCCGCCCTCCCACCATTAGCATTAATGATGGATCCCTGCGGTCCTACATGCATACCTGATGGCGGACACCTGGAGTAGGGTGGGCTTTGCATAGGTGGGCGCACCTGGGCTGAGGCTGGGCTTATAAGGGCGGTGTCACGGGGGCGCTGGCAGAACAGGAGAAAAGAGAAAGGAGACAGAACAAGAGAATGAGAAAGAGCAACAGCAGAACAGAAGCAGTAGAGAAGCAAAACAACGGGGACACCATGAGAGAAGACCAGAGAGCCCAGAAAGAGTGAAGACTCGTGGGGGTTGGGGGGCCGGGGCAGGGTGGGGACCAACACCCCTGCCTGACGTGTGCCTGCTGTATATCTGGCAAAAGCACAGTAAAAGCCTGAAAAACCACCGAGGGCTCCAGGACTCTCCTTTATCCATCTGCTTGGGTCACAGAGATCCTGCACTGTGCCTTGCTGCTGGCACTACAGTCCCAAAGTCTCTTTCTCTGAAAGATGACTTGCTAGGCTGTAGGGTAAGGTAAAAAGTATCAGGCTTTTCTGCCCTCCCGCCATTAGGATAGATGACAGAACCCTGTGGTCCTGAATGCATGCCTGATGACGGGCTCCTGGAGTAGGGTGTGGGCATATGTAGATGGGATTCACCTGGGCTGAGACTGGGCTTTTAGGGGCAGCATCGCAGGGACGCCAGCAGAAGCTGAGAGAACGCCGGAGAGCCCAGATAGAGTGAAGACTTGCTGGAGGCTGGAGGCCTGCCAGCCTCCTGGCCCCCCAGACCCCTGCCTGCCGTGTACCTGGTAATCCCAATGAAAGCCTGCAAAAGCCACTGAGGGCTCCAGGACTCCTCCTTGACCTGGTCTGCTGGATCAGAAAATCTGCACCCTGTCTTCCTGCCACTACACAGGCCAAGCAGGGTCAATTTCACTGGTAAAAGAGCTCAAATAAGAAACTTTTAAAAATAAAGTAAAAAGCTTCAGGAGAGCGTCCTCATTCTAAGGTCAATTTCCATATTTTGGGAAGATGCTGGGAGGGACCTGGGAACTCCTTGACAACTCTGCAGCCAAGGGCACTTCCTGTTCCCTTCCTGGCTGGCTGTGCTTGGCCATCACCTCCAGGATTTCACAGGCCATTTCAGTTGTGCTGAACTAGCTGCTTCAAGATTACCCAAGGGAGAAAGTCACTGGAACCTTCCAGCAGACAAACCTGGGTGTGTTCAGTTATATCATTTAATGTGCCTTTCTGTTCTCTGATAATTTACTCTGTCCTTAACTTTACCAGATATTCAGATAGTCACTTCTGCTATCCTTGGATTCGCATTTGCCTGATATCTCTTTTTTCCTGCTTTTACTTTCAAGGTACTTTTATATATTTGAAGTGAATTCCTTGCAGCATATAGTTGGACCCTGTAGCGGCAGGATGGCCACAGGACAGGTTCTCTGACCCAAGCAGACGGGTAAAGAAGGCTTTTACTCAGATTTTACCAGGTACACGGCAGGCAGGGGTGGGGGGCGGACCGGGAGGCTGACAGGCCTCCCAGCCCCCGGCGAATCTTCACTCTTTCTGGGCTCTCCAGCCTTCTCTTCTTGTTCTCTCGCTGGTTCTCCTCGTGGTTCTGCTGCTCTTATTCTCCATGATCCCACCCTTATAAGCCCCATCTCAGCCCAGGTGAACCCACCTACGTATGCCCACACCCCACTCCAGGTGCCCGCCATCAGGTGCATTCAGGACAGCAGGGATCCATCATCAATCCTAATGGCAGGAAGGTAGAAAAGCTTGACAATTATTTACCCTACAGACTCAGTCTTTCAACCCACTCTGCCAATAAACTGCACACTTACATGCACTTTTCAGTTTGCATTTCAAACTTCAATGAATAAATTTTTTTTTTTAAAAGTGATGATGCACAAGAAGAGTTGGAGATCAGAAGATGCAGGGTAACGTGGCACTAGGCCCCTCTTGATGATCTAAGATTGAAAATGTAAGAGGCAGAGACAGAGACACCCCAGAAACACAGAGACAGCACAAGAGCCCAGCAGTGGGCGGAGATGACCTAACAGGTATGTGGATCTTGGGCCTGGGTTAGTAGCTCCCCCAGTCCCGTGTTTGCGAGCTTCTCCAAAGGGCAAGGGAGCTGCTACATATTATATGGCTTCCTCGCCAGCGAGCTACAGTTAGATTTTCCAGTGGATTTCCTAGGCTGGAGATTAGAACGTGGGGAGGAGAAGTTACTCTGTGTCTAGCTCTAGCCATGGCAGGTGACCAAAGGCGAATGATGAGGCTGGCTGCAGCGGGCTCATGTGATGGTAGTGACACCTGCTTCAGCACCAGCCTCAGCAAAGACAGCACCAGACCAAATCAGCCCGCGGCTTTCCGCCGTCTAGATAAAACTCCTTTCTTTTCTGCATCTAGCGCTATCCAATACCTCGATAATAAACTCCCAGCATGAAATTCTCCCATGCTTGAGATACCTAGAAAGAACTGTTTTCCTGGCAAACCACAGACTGACACATGACTTCCCCTTCAGTCTCAAAGATACGAATCGAAGCCCACCCACACTCTCCAATCATGGCCAGGGAAACAACTCAAGCCCTCCCAGTTGTTGTAGCTGTGCTTCTCTCCTTCTTGGAGTTGGCCCTGTTTACACCCCACACTTGGCTCACCTCCCCCTAGGGCACCCTTGGCTGCCTATAAAGCCCACCTGTGCCCCAGCCTCGCATCTCCACCCCAGCCTGCCTCACACCGCACTGGACCGCGCCCTCTCCGGACTGGGCGCCCCAGGAGTCTGGATGAGCAGTTTACCCTTGACCCCTTGCCTGCTTGGCCTTGAGCAGGTGCTTACAGAATGTTACGCACCGCAGTGACACCTGCTGTAGAAGTTGGCGGGCGGAGCTAAAACCCTAACTTCGAGAACCCCGGGGGATGCCTCTCTCAGTTTCTTCTGAAGTTAACTGAGAGTCCAAGAGTGTGCAGAATAACAATGGCCGCAGGAGGAGAGCTGAGGCCTGGCCGAGGGGCGAGGGTCTGGGACATTGTAGGGTAAAGAAAATGTCAGGCTTTTCTGCCCTCCCGCCATCAGGATAGATGATGGATCCTTGTCCTGAATGCATGCCTGATGGCGGGCACCTGGAGTAGGGTGTGGGCATAGGTAGATGGGATTCAGCTGAGCTAAGACTGTGCTTTTAAGGGCGGCGTCACGGGGACACCAGCAGCAGCAGCAGAAGCCGAAGCAGAAGCCGAGAAGCAGCAGAACGAACGCCAGAGAGTCCAGATAGAGTGAAGACTTGCTGGGGGCTGGGAGGCCTGCCAACCTCCCAGCCCCCCAGCCAGCACCCCTGCCTGCCATATGCCTGGTGAACCCCAATAAAAGACCTGCAAAAAAGCCACTGAGGACTCTGACTCCTCCTTTGCCCGGTCTGCATGGGATCGGAAAACCTGCACTGTGTCCAGTCCTGACTCTACAGACAGAGAGAGCACAGAGGAACTGGCTGGGGTGCCAGGTAGCTTTAATGAGCCTGAGGTGCCCCTCCCCCAATCTCCCCTGCCCTCCCTCCCCCAGATTCTCCCACTTCAGTTCTGGACAGGTCCAGCCTGCCTCGGCTTTGGGGTGCTGAAGAGCTGTTAATTCTTCTGTCCTCTCAGTCGCTCCAGGCGCCTCCGAAGGTCTGGGGGCACCTTTGCCCCTGCTGCCAGCAACTCTCGAAGTCTCTGTTTGGGAGTCTTGGTGAGGTGGAAATTACAGGGCACGGGACCCTCTTCAAAGGTGACCCGACAGTTGCGTGTTGCTGAGTGGTAGCCCTCGGCGCTGGCGGTCACCACATAGTCCCCTGGGGTCAGCAGGCGCCAGTAGTCCCCACCCCAGGCTGAGGAGTGAAGGGCAGGATCAGGACCCAGGGACCCTCAGCTTTTGACCCAACCTAAAGTGCCCCTGTCACTCTCCCGCTCTCAACCCCACAGCCCGTCCCCAATCACACCCCAGTCCCCACTCACCCGTAGTCACGTCGTGGTTAATCCCCTCCACGGCAATGACCGCATCTGCAATCCCCAGCTCCGTGTCCTTGTCCCGAACGACCCCCGCGATGCCCATGCGCACCTGTGTGGGCAGGTGAGAGAAACCCTTTCCCTTCTGCGTAACAGTGCGACCTTCACTTCATCTTTGGCCCTGCTCCCCTGCAAACCTGGTAAAGGTGGTAGGTCTACTCTGTTCCCAGGGGATGATACTCTGATAAAAGATCTATTGAGTAACCAGTGGCACCTGGACCAGGAGAACTCTAAATCCCAAGGGCCTATCCTTGGCTTCCCCAAACGCAGACCCTTGTCACCCGGCTTGTTGCTTTGGAACCCTTGGAAGTCGGACTTAGGGAGCCAGGGGAAGGGACCTGAGCTCCGGTGACATCTGAAGCAGCTATGCCAGGGCGCCAGGGCATTGCCTGCACGTGCCCACGGGAGGCTGTCATGGCTGCTCTGTGCACCACCTCGTGGCCCCCAAGGGTCTCCTCCCACTGATGCTGTTATATGCCACCCTGTTGGCAAGTCTCCAAGTCAACCCAATGCCAAGGATGACCCATCGCGTTGGACCTTCAAAGACCCCAGGTGAAAGTCAAGCTCCACGAGCGCTGAGCGGTTGGGCCTTGGGTGGGCTGGGGGAGGGGCATTCACATCCCACCTGTTCCAGGTAGGTAAGGAGAGCTTCTTTGTTGTTCTCCCACTCCTGGGGCAGCTCAAGCTCATGTGGGAACTTGTCACAGGACAGCTCCACAGTGACCTCAAAGCAGTTGGTGTGCAGGTAGCTGAAGTCATTCATGCCTAGGGTACCACAGATTCAGGGAGCCTAAGGGGGCAGCACAGCAGCCCACCCCTCTGGTGCCCCCCTCTGGGAGACACTTGCCAGTGGGAAATGACCCCAGCGCTGTATAGGACAGCAGGTTGTCCTAATGGGGCAGGCCTATGAGAACGGGCCAACCCCACCCGTGGGCACATACTCCCAGGGACTGTGTGCCAGTCGGCCCCGTTGATGATATTGCCCCGCATGGAGAAGTCCTCGCTGTGGCAGGGCCGGCGGTCCGGGTCCTGCATGGCCCGATTGGTGCCTGCATACACGGTGCTGAGCCAGCGAAACACGGCTTCGTCGGGGGTGGGAGTGAGTTCACGGGCAGCCCACGGGGTCCGAGTCATGTCGAAGGGGTAGGACACCACCAGCTCGCCCCCGTGGAGGTTGGCACTCAGCACAAAGGGGATCCGCTCCATCCAGTTGATCACAGCCCGCGTTTCAGGAGCCACCTGCACAAGGGCGGGTCAGGAGAGGCAGGAAAGGGACAAGAGTCCCCAGGGGGGGACGGCCACCCTGCCCCCAGATACTCACAGTGGCATTGGGCAGGGTGTAGTAAGTGGGCAGTGGCAGGTGATGGTTGGGGACGGTGTTGGGTACCAGCCCATTGTCCTCCGCTTCCCACAGTTGTGTGTTGAGGTCAGCAAAGTTGTGGTTAAGGTCAATGTACTGCTGGGTCCAGCGGCCCTCTGCCCAGCCCACCAGCTCCGAGCCCTGCCAGGGAAAAGACTTGCTCCAGCTCAGCAAACTCTGGGCACCAGGACAGAAGGAGCAGGTAGCCCTCGTGCCAGTCGCCTACCCGGCGGAAAGCTGTCTCATAGCCATCAGGGTTCATGGAGGGCAGCAGGTGAATGCGCGTCTCAGTGAGCAGCCGGGTCACCCGCGGGTCCCCGCGCAGGAACTCAAGGCACAGGAACTGCATCAGGAGCAGGACCAGCTCCCGGCCCAGGGCCTCGTTCCCATGCATGCCGGCCACGTAGCGCACCTCGGGCTCCCCTAGGAGCACACAGGGGCTCGCAGCTGCCTCCCGCCTGCAGCCCCCACCCCCGTGCCCACCTCTCCCCCACATCTGTCAGTACCCAGCTCGTGCTCCCCAGGATGGTCTGACATTTCCATCACATACAGCTTCAAGCCCTGGTGGCTCTTCCCAATGCTGTAGATACGGGTGATGTTGGGGCACTGCTCGTTCACCTGCTTCATCAGCTGGGGGCAGAGTGTGGCATGGCACGGGGCATGGGAGGATTAGACCCAGAGAGCAGACCACGGGTGGAGGCAGAAGGACTTACAAAAGCCAGTGGAGGCCCACACAGAAGAAGGCACCATGACACAGAGCAGGAGCAGCAGAGGAGCAGCAGCGGAGCAGAAGGAAGGGTCCGAACAGGGGAGGCCCCATGACAACGGAATCGGGGCAGAGTTTAGGGGTCAAAAGGAGAGAAAAGTGAAACAGCAGGGGGAAGGAGGGACATGAGGGTCGGGTTGTGATACCAGGTTAAGCCCTGGTGGGCAGGGGCCTGAGCTAGGCAGATCACCCCTCCCAGTCACTGCCATTATGTCTGACCTTCCTCATGGCCTTGTAATCGTGATGCCGGAAGTCCAGAGGGTCAGAAGATGCCAGTGCAGGGGGCTCAGGGAAGAAGCCATTAGGATCTGGTAGAGGGTAAGTCCATGGCAAAGGGTGAGTTCACAGTGGAGGCTGCAGCCTGACCATCTAGCCCCTGTATGAGTGCCCACCTGAGACGGGGCAGGCCAGGATCTCTGCCCGAAGGCAAGGGGCTCCCTCCTGGAGCCAGGTCTGGGGCAGCAGGCGAATGAAGCGGGCCACCTGGGGCTCAGGCAGGAGGTTCAGCACTGGTGTCTCTGGGTCCGAATTGGCAGGAAATACCTACAGGCATCAAGTCCTTTGGTGAGGCGGCTTGAACCCCGGCAGCCAAAGGAGGAGTTGAGGCCTCCAAGCTCACCATCAAACCCACTCAAGCCAGAGCCATGAGGAGGTGAGCAGAGAGGTAATGACCCCAGGCCCACTGCCAGAGGGGTGTCCCAGCTGGAACCTGTGGCATGAAGTGGCACCATACCATGGTGGAAGTATCAGGGAAGGACGCAGGCATGTTCCAAAGCAGACAGGCTCCAAAGCTGCCTCCTGGCTACCCCCCATGCAGATGGCAATCCCCTTTTTCTCCTGGGATGCAAGTCTTCCAAGTCCTCAGAGGAGCCCCAGGCCAGTCTAGCATGCTCCAGTGGGCCCAGTGGCCAACCCCCAGCTACCATGGACCACTCACTGCATCCATCCCACTGCTGCGGTTCCTGCTCCCCCACCAGGTGCGACTGTCATTGCTGAACTGGACCTTGAATGATGTGACCCAGTCATACCTGGCAGGAGAGGTAAGGAGACATCATCAGTGGGCCCCAGGACTCCCACCGCTCCCCATGACTTCCAAGCCGGGGGCTCGCCTGCCTCACCTCCAGATGGAGTTCCTGCCCTGTGTGACGACGCCTGAGAAGCGGGTAGGGTGCCTAGCATCCACCTGAAACCAGGGCTCAGTGTCCTGCTTCTCGGCACACCAGGCCCCATCGTATAGGTCACCATCCTCCAGGCCTGACTGTGGACAAAGGACAAGTGATTGGGCCTAACTAGGCTGCATGGGGCGGGCTAGGTCAGTGGGTGGAGAGTAGGCAGGCAAGAAGGCATACAGGTCACCCTGCTCTGAGCCAGGGCTGCTGACCTGGATGTTGAGCCGTCCTCGGTGTGGTCCAAGACCAAAGGACTGGCTGCTGGATGCCTCGAACTGGCTATCAGAAACTCGCAGGGACTCCAGGCCCAGAGGGGGACAGTCTGGTGCAGAGAAAGAGCAGTGAGACAGGACCAGAGAGCGAGAGGCCAAGGTAGGAGGGAGGGACGCCCACACCCACGAGATCAGAAGCCACCTTAGTGTGTGCCCCAAGGCTGCAAGTCGAATCAGGACCTCAATGAGGAGATACCTGGTTTTTGTTGCTTGGGAGGGTCAAGGGCCCCTGCAGGACTGGTGGTCACTGAAGGACTGGCTGTCCCCAGGGGCTTGGAGCGAACTAGCTTCTTTCGCTTCTTTATGATGATCTTTTTCTTCTTGATGACACGAATCCGGACATGCTGTCCTGAAGTCCCTGGGGGCCAGGGAGACACAGCACCAGGAGAGGGAAGAATGACATAAACCCCCAGACAGGGGGTTCTGCCAGGCCAAGAAAGCCTGCAAGCCTACAGCAGCTGCCACGAGTGCAACCTCACCTCCAACCCTCTCTGAGGAAGAGCTGCACCCGGCCACTGGCAACTATTTGGTGCCTTACCTCCAGGCCTTTGCCCCGGCTGTCAACTCCCCATCATACCACACATCACCTCTGATTTCACTGCCTAATCACCACTGTCCCTTCCCATCTCAGCCCAAAAGCCCCTTGAGGACCCTTCCTTGGCTCCAGACCCCATCTCATGCCCCAAAGGCCCGGAGCCGCCTCCCTCTCTGCGTCTGCCCTCTAGGCTGAGATCCATGTCTGCCTCGATGTTCAGGCTTTCCAGGGCCAGGTCTGGGTCCTGCTCTCCCTTGCGCAGTGCAGGTGCCAGTAGCTCCGCAGTGGCCTGCCGCAAGGCCCACAGGCGCATCCAGAGCATCTGCATGTCTGGTACCTATGTGCCTTTGCACAGACTGTTTCCTTCTTGGCTGCCTCTTCCTTCAGAGAAGGAATTCAGAGGTACTCACCCTTGAGGACCCAGCTCCACTTGCCTCCTCTAAGAAGCCCTCCTTGATTGCCTCCGCTTGCCTTCCCTCCCTCTGCCCCCCCACCAGAAAAGCTGGGAAGTCAGACAGCCTGCTTCTCACTCTCCTGAGAGTGCCCCACTCCCAAGCAGCCGCAACAGAGTGTCCCCCTTTCCTGGTTCTTTCCTTCCAGCCCTTACCCCTCCCCTACAGCCTTTCCTGCATCTCCTTCCCCACCTCCTCCTGGCTGGTCTCAGTTTCATCATCCGGGAAAAGGGGAGGGTGGGGGGCTGCAAAAGAGCTGCAGCAATCTCTGGCTGCGGGCCCCAGGACTGCTGACTGGATCTGCAGAAAGCTGGGGCTGCTGATTCAGCAGCCGCTGCAGGAGGCAGGGAGCGTGAGCGAGTGAGTGGGTAAGCGAGTGAGTGAGTGAGCGCGTGAGCGAGCCAGCCAGCCAGCGAGCAAGCGAGGGGCGAGGAGCGGTCGTGAGGACAAGGCAAGAGAGTGGGAGACCCGCAGCAGAGAAGCCGCCCTCGGCCCGCAGCTCACCGCTGGTCCTCTCCGTGGGCGGCTGTGCCGGGCCTCTACGCGGGCCCGGGGTCGAGACTGGGGCCTGTGTGGTCAGGGGGGGCGCCAGGCCTTGCACAGAGGCGTTGGTCGCCCCCAGACCCAAATCGACCGCAGGCGCGCAGGCAGCCAAGGCGAGCAGGAGACCCCACATGGCGTCCCGACGTGGGGGAGCGCGCTCCGCGACTGGCCCGGCGGGAGGTGGGTTCCTCTCTTCCTGCCGGGTGCTCCAGAGCCCCCCGCCCCTTCCTGCCGCCGCCACACGCCCCTCGGCGTCTGTTCCGCCCACAGCCTGGTCTCCGGTCTCCCACCCGGGAGTGGAAGCGATTCAAGGGCCGGGTGGGGTGCACCTAGCGGATCTCCGAGAGGGGCCGTCGCGGAGGTCTCTCCACCCGCCGGCCGCCCCCTCCCTCTCCAGCTGCCCTGAGCGCACGGGCCTCACTGGGGACCCCCCTTCTCAGTCTGCTGAGCCCCTCCCATGCTCCCTCGCAGTAGGGGGCGCCCGCTCCACAGCGGGCACCTCTGTACCCTGTACCTTGCACTTGCCAGCCACCTTACACCTGGCCTCCCAGGCAAACCTCATTTTCCAAACGGGTAAACTATGCTCCCGCCAGTAAATTGACATGGCCAAGGTGGGAAAGCTGAAAACTTTGGGAAGGAAACTGGCACCAGAGAGGGAACTCTACCCAGAGACAGAGGCCCCCTGGCAGGGGGTGAGAGAGGGGAAACTGAGGCGGGAGGCCGGGACACCAGGAGGGCTGGCTTTCCAGGACTCCTTATGAAGGACAACCAAGGAGGCCCAGCCAGAGGCAGCCCTTCCCACCATCACCCAGGTCCCGCCTCTCCCCTCCTCTTTCCCTCCCCTCCCCTACTCCTCTGCTTGCTGGCTGCCACGTTCTGGGGTTACATAACCAGAGGAAAGAAGCATGAGCTGAGCGGATACCCAGCTAGCTGGGGGGGTGGGGGGTGGAGGCTTGATGTGGGTCCTGTCCTCCCCCATGTCTCCCTTTCTCTCCAGATCCCCGATTCCAAAAATGCAAAACCCCCTGGATTCCCCCAACTCCAGGGACACACACACACACACACACATACACACACACACACAAGAATGAAGGAGGTGAGTCCACTGTGCTCTGGCCAGTGGTCTGCCCTTGCAAGGAGCAGGCCAGGGAGATACCGCTATTCCCACAAAAGAAGTGTTGCCCAGAAGAGGTCAGAAATCCTCCGGAGTACACCAGGCCCTGAGCAAATATTTGTGCATGCCACTGTCGGTATAAGCAATTTAAGCCACCTAAAATGAGCGCGTGGGCACCATTTTTGCGGGCCAGTCTTACCAGACCTCTCGAAAGGAATACCGCTCAGCTGCCCTGGATGAAGCCCACTGCCAGCAGGGACAACCTCGGGGTGCGCGCTGGAGCTCCTCCAAGCATTGGGTTATCCCCTGTGCTCTGGGTAGAGGACCAGGGAAGACTCCCTGAAAGGAAGTAACCCTGCCCACATAGGTCAGGGACCCACCTTGGAATGCCCAGTCTGGATGACCACTGCCAGGTCCCAGAAAAACTTACAGGATGCCAAAGCACAGGCTCCCCAAGGTGCAAATCGGGTGCTACTGATGGAACAGGTACTGTGGGAAATGCTTCCTGAGAGGCAGCAGCTAGGACAGGCTCAGGTGGAAACAGAAACTGGTCTGATCAGACCCTGAGGGTTGCTCCCCGCTGCAAGCCCACCTGGCTACTTCCCTGTCTCTGGCCCCCACCCTCATCTAAGTTTCTCTGAAGGGCGTGAGGCAATGAGGGAGCTAGGATATCTCTGACTCCTGAAGGTCCACATCCTCTAAGTCATGCCCTGCACGGCAGCCACATCATGACACGCTCCTCCTGGCTTAAGTCCTAGAGGGAGGGCTCACCTGCCATGATCTTCAGAAGAAGGTTCTTCACCCACACCTCTCCAATCTCATCTCACCCGCCCTCTCTCCAGCTGTCCCTCCTGTCCCTCCAGCTGCGCAGCCATGCTGGCTATTCTGGTGTGCTTGTGAAGCTTGGTGGCCTGAGGTAAGCAGCCTGGGGACCTTAGCAACAACCTTTTGCCCAGTTCCTGGTGTGCAACTTAGTCCCTGGTATGAATCTGGCTTCATGTTAGATCATGCACCACCATGAGGCAGGATGGATCTGAGTGGTCCCGTGACTGCTGACCCTTTGCTCACCCTTGGTATGCAACTCTACGACTCACCTCTTGGTATGTAGCCACGTCATAGCTGACCATGTATAGCTCAATGCAAGCCCACCCAGAACCTTGTAGAAACTAAAGTGCATATAAGCCCCTGACTTCCTACAAAGAGGGCTCAGCCTTGTGATTCGAATCCGCTGAGTCAGCACCAGTGTATTTAAACCTGCTTCTTGTTAGCCCTGGTGTCCATGTTTCCTTTGTGTGCCATATAACACTAGAGCCAGCCAAGTACAGGGATTTTGCGCTTGCTCACCAAGGTCAGGTCCTCACCATTCAGATTGCCTTTCAATGCCTTCTGCTTCCATAGGCTTTCCCTGTGCACTTAGATGCACAGGGAGGCATCTCCCCACTTTTCCATCCTCCCTTCACCACCACCTCCCGAACTGCCTTTCTGATGTTCATCACTGTTGTTGAGAGCTTTGCTCTTCAAATGTGGCTGAGGACCAACAGCATCAGCATCCCCTGGGAGCTTGTTAGAAATGCAAGATCAGTACCCCAGACCCATCAATCAGAATCTGCATTTTAACATGATCCCCAGAGGATTCAGCCTCATGTCACGTGCACATTAAAGGCTGAGAAGCTCTAGATGGAGGTTTTCCAGTGGTTCCATCTAAAATGCACGAGATTCACAACCTTCTGTGTTTGATGGTGTTTGATGCCATTCATGGAAATGTTATCTCAAGGCACGAGAGTATACCCACAGGACACGAGGAAGTTGGTATTTCATTCATCCTGGGAGGATCTATCCCCACAATACTTTTATCAAGATACTATAAAGTTTTACATTTTTAGGTTTGTTACAGAGCACTCTTTTCTACACTTCTCCATTCTCAAGGCAGCCACTTTTAATTCTTTTTGTTATTTCTCCTTGTATTTCCCTCAATGCTTCAATTGTTACTTCTTGATTTTTCTATGTTTAAATGTGATCTGTGGGTTTCCTACTATGAAATTAAGGATTTAGCTTTCCTAACACACTCCCAAACACAAATGTGCGAGTATACAAACCTACATTTCCCCTCATTTAATCCTCTCAAAAGATTTAAATCATTGTTTGCAGTCAATATTCAGTACTTAAACCCATGTCAATATTTTAGTGTACTTTTTATGTTCCCTGGAGTTAGCAATTACTTTGTTTTATCTTGGTTTTCTAGATACCAATTGCTAATTCAATCCCAAAACTTCCAACAGAACTTACCAAGTATTTTGAGCATGTCTAAAAGCAGCAGATAATCAATTTCATTTTCTTCTGCATTCACCCCCCCCCCCCCCCCCGAACATCTATCTTTTGATTCCAGGCTGGGTTACTTGCTTTCTCCACCAGGAACACAACTGATGCGCCCTGCCAGTCTCACCATCCCTCACCTGGCTTTGTTCAGGAAAACTATTCTGCCAGGCTAGAAGGACCAAACAGCACTCTACGGTCAGGTGGGTACAGGTTTACTGTTATCATACTAGTGGGCACCAGGCAGGGAGAGGTCTGCGCCCTGAGCATACACAAAAGTTTCCTTTTATACTCAGTTATTTTAACATAGGTTACATGGGTAGATTACATGTTGTCCTTCAGACGAGGGAAAGAAAAAAGGGGGTTACACAATGGGAGGGGGAACGGGGCCAGCAGCCCATAAGGGGAGTTGGCTTACTCTGTCATTCCCCCTCCTCTTGGAATGCAGCCTTGTTGGTGTAAAGACCAGCCATGAATCCATCAGACAAAAGGAGAATTTACAAATGATAAGGGAAGCAAACTTGCTTATTGCACCTGGGTTGGAATGCTGATGTAACGGGACTCCCATGGCATCAGTTGTTTCAGTGCTGTCCCCTTTACTGTCAATTTCAACATAACTTTGGACATTTTCCACTTCAGTTTGGCCTCATTTCTTGAATTCCATACTGTCCCTTAGTGTAATTCCTTGTTTTGCTGACGCACATTCTCCCATAACTTCCTAAGAAAGAATGTAGGCAAGATCAAATTTTTGAAAACTTACGTGGCCTGAAATGTCTTACTCTATCTTCACGCTTGATCATCATGTGGACAGATACACTTCTCTAGATTGGAAATCCTGATCCCTCAGAATTTTGTGGGTATTGCTTTATTGCTCTGGGAGGAGCCAGAGCAAGAGGAATCAATGAATGGTCTCAAGGGCCAGAGGTATTAACCCTATGGGCTGTTGAGCTTGTCACCACCAAAGATGTCAAGGTCACCAGACACGAGTCTTTGGACAGGACCTGCTAGAGGGAGATGTGTAGCCTGAGTCTGGTTCTACCTCCCCTTCTGGGGACTGCATGATACTCTTCTCCTCACCCTATCCCCATCAGTTTCCCTCAAAGTATAGTATGTCACACGGATTAATCTCTCTCAGTTATGACTTATCTCCACTCTTGCCTCTCAAGTCACGAAGCTGAGCTGTGCTGAACCTCTGTTAACTAACTGCCATTATCAGTGGCAAAAGTTTCTTTTCCAGGTGACCTGTCTCTTCAAGACACGCTTGTGGTCCTTAATTTCATTCTCAGAGGGCAACCTTAACCTCCAGTTTGGAGGTTACTATGTTAAAGTCTTCCTACATTCACCTCCTTTTAAAAAAAAAAAAGATTTATTTATTTATGCATACAAGAACTGGGGTACAGGCCAGAGGTATGGGGGGGGGGCTTTGAGAGGATTCACCAGAGAGAGAGTGGGGAGCAAAATAGGCAGATTGACTGAAAAACACTGCTGAGGGGAGCAGCAGGCGAGACAGGAGAGGTCTGCTGCGCCTTGTGGGGAGCTCCCTGGCCGGGGATCGAACTCGTGCTGCAGTGGTTGCAGACAGCTTCATAGGCTGCACCTTAACCCCTTGCACCACCAGGGAGGTCCCACATTCACCTGCTTTATGCTGTTTCTGAAACCCAGGTATCTGAAATACCTCCCACAAACCATAGTGCTCAGAACACCTGAACAGCTCCTCCTGCCCCATTTAGTAGATCATGTGGAGGCCCATCCCCAGAAAGCCCCAGGTAGCTTCCTGGCAGGGCCTAGCTCTACATGCCAGGGCCACAGTCCTGAAAGATCCCTGGGCAAAGAAAACAGTCCTGCCTCCCTTGGTCAGCTGTCTAGGCCGCAATAGGCTTAGAATGCTTTCCTGTGACTCAGTTCCCCATGGGAGGGCCTAGTGCAGAGAATTAACGAAGGCAAGAGGAAGAATCTTAGTTATCAGAAATTGCTGACCTCCTTCTGGCTAAGCCCCAACTAAGCCACCAGTTCCTATGAGACCAGAGCCAGCAGCAGCCCCCTAGGGGCCCTGGGGCCCACCTGGCAGTAGGTCACAATACCCCAGCTGCCCAGTCCCAGAATGGCTGACCAAAGTGGGAGGAGGTGAGGAAGGTTTGGTGGGTGGGCATGTGGGGAAGGGGAGGTTCCCAAAAAGCCCAGTTCTCCATACCCTGAGCTTACCCTTGAGTGTCTGCAGGGCCCTGCCCCTCCCACACTCCTACCCCCATACAAGTGCCCTTCCCGTAAGGGCCACCTTCCTCCATGATCCAGCTCTGCTTACCCAGGCCCCAAACCCTTGTTCATCCCATCCCAGTCTCCCCCAGGGGCCTGGGTGCTGGGGAGGGGTCAGGTAGTCCAGTGTGTCCATGTGTGTCCCCCTGGGACCCTAGCCCTGCCCAGCTCCTGGACAGTGTCCTAGGGCTGGGGGCACTGGGGCTGTCAGTTCCGGCAGTCTTTTCCACCATTGGCCCAGCCTTGCTGCTGCTGCTACTGCTCAGTTTCCTGACCTTTGACCTGCTCCACAGGTAAGTGGACATCAACCTGGCAGGTGGGAAAGTATGGGCAGGTAAGCAAGTGGTCAGCTTCCTGATGCTCAACTCAACCCTCTCTCTCCACAGGCCTGTAGATCCCACCTGGCCACAGCACGCCCTTCTCACAGGAGGCCAGAGTCAAGGGGCCGGTGAGGGTCCAAGACAGCAGGAAGCTTTACTCCTACCGATGGTGGTGGTCCCAAGACAACTCAGCCTTCAGGATGCTCTGCTACTGCTGCTTCTGGGCCTGGGGCTGCTCCTGGGAGCCCGTGGCATGCCCCTGGCCCTGCTGGGCCTGGCTTTCTGCCTCCATCCTTGGGTCTGAGTGCCCTTCTGGATCACTGTGTGCCTTGCAGAAATACACTGGCCCTGCTGCTTCCTTGGGCCTTCTTTCTTCAACCCTGAGCTGGGCAGGCAGGAGGGAACCTCTTATCCCCAAACTATACCCCAGGAGACCTCTGGCCCCACAATAGAGACAGTAGATCCTTGGGTCCATGTGTGAAGTGAGATAAGGAACCGGGAACCCAGGGCAGGATGTGGCAGCCTGTGGGTTGGGGTGGCCCTGCCAGCCTCTTTTGTGATTCTAGAGAATGAGGGTCCAGAGAGAAAGACTTGCAAGGGAGGAGAGCAGAACCCATCAAGGAAGGGACAGGGAGTCAGGGAGGGCTTCCCACAAGAAAGCGTGAGAAATTCTCTCTGTGGGTTCGCCAAGCTCCCCTGATAGCCTGGTGGCTCCACAGAGAGGAACTCAGTTGAGCCTCACACCTGCAGTGGCTCCCCTCTTAGTTGGACCCCACCCCAGCCGGGTCACAATGGGGCTCCCCTGGGGAGGGTGTGGGTGAGTGGGAGTGGGCGCTTGGCCCTGGCTGCCAGGCTGGCCTGGGTGCCTCAGGAAACAACATGACTTAGGTGACTCAGCCAGAGGTAAGCCCCGGGCCCCAACTCCCAAGCCCCCCCCCCCCATCCCCGACGTGGGTGCCTTCCTGACCCCTCTGTCTCCAGCTGCTCCTGCAGCTGGCCTGGTCCTCTTCCCAGGTGCACCAGTCACGATGCAGCAGCCACGAGTGGAGACCGATGCCATGGCCGTTGGGGCTGGCGAGGGGCCACAGCGGGCAGCCCCCTGGTCGACCTGGGTCACACGGCAGGACTGGGTGCGCTGGTGCTCGTGCCACGTGCCCCGTAGCTGGGCCCACTGGTGGAGCACATCTGGCTGGCGGCAGCCACTGCAGCGTGTGTTGTGGGGTCTCGAGGGGATCCTCTACCTGCTGCTGGCGCTGATGCTGTGCCACGCGCTCTTCACCACCGGCTCCCACCTGCTGAGCTCCTTGTGGCCCGTCATGGCTGCGGTGTGGCGCCACCTGCTGCCGGCCGTCCTGCTGTTAGTGCTCAGTGCTCTCCCCGCCCTGCTCTTCACCGCCTCCTTCCTGCTGCTTTTCTCCACGCTTCTGAGCCTCGTGGGCCTCCTTGCCTCCATGTCTCACCCAGGTCACACTCAGGACTTGGACCAATAGAAGGGCAACCCCACCCCGCTGCCTGTGTCTGTTGAGCCCTGGCCTAGGGCCTGAGGCCCTGGGGAAAGGGAGGGCGGTGGGACCAGAACCTCCCTGCCTTGGCAGGCCCTGGACCCCCAGTCCTTAGCACTGGTCAGGACACGTGTGATGTTTCTGGAGCTGGCAGGGTGGACTGGCCTGACCCCTGGGCATTTCTCTCAAGTTGATGCTGCAGGTACTTGGGGTAGGGAGTCCGGAGTTTTGAGAAGAGGGGACAGGACACACAGTTTAGCTAGGGGCCAGGTTTGGCCAAGCCACCAAGAGCTCCCGTGTGGATGTGGTGACATCCACTGGGTTCCCCTTAGCAGCTGGCAGCCTCTTTTTCTTGCAGTTACTCAGCAGTCTCGTCTTCAGACTCTCTGAGAACTACTTGGGGACCCTGAGACTGTCTCGAAAGAAGAGGTACCCTCTTTCCATTTCCCAGGCTCTAGGGATTGTTGACAGAAAACTAGCTGGAAGAAGGCTGCCAGAAGCTCCATGAGAGGCCTCAATTTGCCTCCCAGACCTTCCTGCCCACTCCCTAGATTTCCTACCTCCTGCCTCAGTTCACATCCCCTAATCTGGGAAATGGGTCCACAGGGTAGTGAGGACCACAGAGAGTGTCAAATCCTTAAGACTATCAAGATGTCCCATTTCACCCCCTCACACAACGGGTGGCCTTGGCCAGTTAATCCTTTTACACCTCCATGTTAAGTGGGTCCCAACCTCATCATGGACTTGTGAGTCAAAGGCACTGCCTATATATGAAATATTTTGTAAAGACCAGAAGACTATAAGATATTCTATTGAACTCTAAGAACACTCTGTAGGCTCAAAAGGTTTTTTGACTCCAAAGGCTGCTGACAGAGCAGGAAGTTTCCTGGGCCTTCAGAGAAATACTGTTATGGATACAATTTTGACCCCAAAATGGTAAACACAGGATGGATGGGCATGGACAAGAAGTGAAAGGTGGTGTGCTGTGAAATCTCAAAATGTGCAGATGTGAAATGCTGTCTTCTGATTGTGAAATTCTAAGGGCGGGGTGGGGAGGGGGGCGCAGGGTGTGGTGCCAGGAGATGCTTGCACAGCTGTGTGAGTAGAGAAAATATAGTCCATGGTTTCTAAAACCCACCCAACAAGCTGCTCCCAGCACAGAGAGAGTCTTAGAATGTGGCATCCCTTAATGTGCTGGACACTGGCCGCTCACACATCTGTTGGTCCTCTGAACAAAACAGTGAGTGATCAGTTGCTACCAAGTAAGGCATGGTTAGACAGCTTTAGCCACCAGCAGGACACTCCCCACCCAACTCCTGACTCCACCCAACTCCTGACTCTCCCCAACTCCCACCCGTCCTAACCCCACTGTGTGTCTGAGCCTAAAATCCCTTTCCTGAAGCCTTAGATCCTAAGTCCCCCACTCCTGCCACTTAAATATTCAGAAATCAGGGACCAACTTCTGGAACCCTGGATCATTTTTGCTAAAATCCATTTGCTGTCAATTTTGTAACCCAGCCTTGCCACTGGTTAGATGCCTTCAGCACCAGTGCCTGGAAATCCCAGGCACAGTCGTTCTTTCCCATCCCTTGTGAGTCTTCCTGAAATATGGCTTGGTAGCAAGGGCAAGGCAGGGCATGCAGATGGGGTGGCCCTGGGGCTAGCATAGGTTCGAATCCCAGCACTGTCGCTTTCCAGCTCCATGGCCTTGTGGTAATTGCTACACCTTCTCAAACTTCCTTTTCCTCATGGGTAAAAGGAAAGACAGAAGATCTGTCTTTGGGTCCCTGCGGGCCTCCTGGTATGTGGTTAAAGTTGCTAGAATGGTGCCTTGAGCCACAAATTGCAGCCATGCCATTATGGTCTCATTTTCAGGCTCAGGATAACTACTGGCCAGTGGCAAGGCTGGGTTTCTTGAGTCCCATATCGCATTACAGGCTGTTAAAGGAAAGTGATGGAGGAAATCCAGCCAAACTCAAGACCCCATGGTTCTCAATGCCTGTTCATAAGAGCTTCTGTTGGAGATAAAGTGAGATGTGAGGCTTGGGTCTCTTGCGGACTTGGCTGTGCATTGCTGGCCGGGACATCACTCTGGAGCCTTGAGTCACTCTGATTAAGGGGAAGAGGAAGCTTTGGGTCCAGACCAGACACATGTTGTGGAGAGGGGGTCATGATATGGACAGGAGCAAGGAGAAGATCTTCTCCCTTCCCCACACAAATATCTGCCTCCTGCCCTCCTACCCTACTGGTGTGAGGTGAGATGGTGGCAGCCAGAGTGGAGAGCAGGTGGACAGTTCTTATCAAATTAAATTAACACATACCCTTCACCCAGCGACCCAAAGTGAATTCTCACAGAGGTCCATAACGACCTGGTTTTCAAAGTGTGAGCCCAGGACCATCATTCCAGTCGTCACCTGGGAACTGGCTAAAAATCAGAGTGCTGAGCCCCACTCCAGGGTGCTGAATCACAAGCCTGCATTTTAACAGGAGGCCCAGGCCTTGCATCTAAGAAAGCACACTAGTACTTGAGAAGCACTGCATAAAACGGGTATGTTTGGGAATGATGATCGCACTGTCAGTGGTGGTGGGAGGGAGATGGAGAAGAAAAATATAGTGGATGAGCAAAGTGGAAAGGAGCAGCAGGAGTGGATGCCACATGGATTGATCTGGAAATCCTAGCAGGAGTGAAAATGAATGAGAAATAATACAATTCCTTTTACACAAATTTAAAAGACATGCCAGCAAAACAAGGCATATTTTGTTGTTGCAAAATACATAAAAACAAAAGATAAACAGAGGCTATGACCAACTCTAGGGGCTTGTACATGGGAACCAGATGTAGAGATAAAGGAATACAGTGAGGGATCTTAAGAACTGAAAGAAAAAATGACATTTCTGAAATTCCTTCAGATGTAAACAAGGTCATCCATTTAGAAGGGCTTAAAAATGCAAGCCTGGGGGAAGCAGGATGGAATTTTGAGTCTTAATGGTTTGGTCCAAGAAGGAACTACTGTCCCACCGACCTCAGTGGCCTTGAGTGAGGAGGGGCGGTGAGCCCCACTAGCCCCTAGGTCTGGTCGGAAGAACAAGCACATCAACCTCAGCTGAGTAGGTATCAATGCGAGGGGCTTTGCAGCTAAGGAAGCAGAGAGGGGACCCACAGAAGCAAACGCACATCCCCGGAGGACTTCCTGTGCCCCAGTGAACAGGAGCAGTGATCAGGAGCCCGACATCAAGGGGTCTTCGCTCTGGGGCCACCTCTTGAGGGACAGTGGGGGAAGGAGAGTGGTCCCTGGAAGGAGGCAGTGCCGAGGGGTGGGGGGCAGCTGCGAGAACCACGAAGGGGCCCCCTCCCCGACTCCTGGGTGCAGGGAAAAGGAGGATAAGTCGTGGCGGAGGCTTTGGGGAAGCGGCTCTAGCACAGAGCAGGCCGTGGCCACAGGAAGAGGGAGGCGGGAGGAGGCCAAACATGGGGGGCCGGGGGAAGGAGGCGGTCTGCACTTGGAAGGGAGATCGCCCAAGGGAGCAGGTGCAGGGCACTGATGCCCCGGTGCCGGGGTGCACACGAGTCGGGGAGCGAAAAGGCAGCGTCGGGCTAGAGGTGCTCAGAGCCGGGAGGACCATCTCCTCCTACCGGCTGAGGATGGGGGAAGGTAAAGGCGAGGGATCCTGTGGGGCATCTGGGATTCCTGCTGCGGACCACGCGGTACCGGCAGCTGACGGCATCGCGCTCTCCCCAACTCAGGTGCTGGCGTAGACGGCAGTGGCTGGTGGGCATCGAGGCAGAGCGGGCGGGAAGACCTGATGCTTAGACTTAGAAAGTACAGGTCTAGCCAGGGATCGGAGGGCTGTGGGCACCCACATAGGAAAGAGCTACCCCTTTCGGAGCATCAAAAATACCCAGAATCACAGCAGGTGGACGCGGCGACAGACGGTGCAAGGCGCCCCCTGGCGGAGACCTCCAGCTCTGGCAGCGGAGTGTCGGGCTCGGCGCGAGAGGAGGCGAGAGGCACCCCAAGCGCACCCCAAGCGCATCCCAAGCGCAGAGAACGCGGGTAGATCCCCGGTCTAGGGAGGAGCATCTAGAGCCTACGGTGGCGACAATGGCGTCTTTGTTAGCTCTTCACCCTTACCCCAAATCTCCAGCTTTGGCCCCTCAGTCAGAAAGCCAGTCAGCATGGAGGGCAGAGCTCGGGAGCATCTGGGGAGAGACAGGAGCAATCGGCCAGCTCAGAGTCTCGGGCTCCTGGTCCTGCCCTGTCCCATGATCTCCTATTCCTCCTGGGGTGAAGAGCTGTCTTTTCTGATATTGTCAGTTTGGGTGCAACCAGTTTTGGACAAGTTATTTTTTTTCCTTTTGAGCAACCATCTCCAACTATATTTGGTTCCCTTGACTATTTCCTATATTCTTGCCTCCCTTATACTGACTTCTTGCCTTTCAAATATTTTGTCTAAAAAAATAAAAGAACTTGATTTAACGTCTTCAAATATGTAACCAGAAAACAAATTTTTAAATTGATATGTGGTATTTGTATACTTGCAAAATATAGTTAACGTGTAGAAATTGTGAAGCCCTCCAAATCAAAGAATACGTCCATCTAAAAGTCAGAGCTTATTGGGATAGGAACTCCGTGTGTGTGTTCATCCTACACCTGGGCAAACCAGGATTCCCAGGCAATGCCCCAGGAACTGCTGTTCACAGACACCTTTGACTTGACAGTGATTTAAAAGGAACTGCTGCTAAGGTTCCACCATCAAGAATTTTGTAGATTTTTTTGGTCCTTAACCTTGATCAAGGGACAACACATATGCAAAGAACTGGATAATACAACAGAAGGCAAGTTATCTACTTGAGAAACTTTCAGTTTGGCTAAAATGTCTTAAAAAGATAATTCTAATTTTCTTAAAAGATACCCCACACCTAGCCAGGAAAATAAAGGCTGGTGTCACCACTGACGTGCTCAGGCATCTTTTACTCCTTTCAGGAATATCTTGGTATAGCAAAGAAAGGGATGGTGGAGCCATCCTTTAAAAACCAAAATTCCATGTATGAGAGGGAGTCATGTCAGCTTGCCTTATTATGTGACTTAGCCATGGTCAAATATGGTTTTTCAGATAATAAAGTTTGAGTTCTGTCATGCTTAACTAACAATACACCTACATACTGAAGGCACATAAAATGTCCATTTTTTATATCTCAAAACACGGAGCAGGAAACAATTTAAATGCCTTGTATTTTTTAAGTTTCTTGTCTACCAGCCATGACCGAATAAAAGCGGTAGCAGAGGAGCCAAACTTTTTAGTCTTATATTGTATGCTTATATTACAACAAGCTGACAACAAAATAATTTCTTTTCATTCCATTCTTGTGATAAATTTTGACCCTCTCTACGTTGGGATGCTAAAGAAAAGGTTTTTTTTTTTGTTTTTTTTTTTTTATAGAGGCATGTTTATACAAGCACTGGGTACAGTCAGAAGCGCGGGAGGGTGAGAGAATTCACCAGAGCCAGAGCAGGGAGTAGAGCAGGCAGAAGGACCGAAGTACACTGCTGAGGGGAGCAGCGGGCGGCAGGAGAGGTCTGCGCGCCATGTGGGACCCTCCTCTGGTGGCCGGGGAGCAGCCGGGGATCGAACCGGCGCCGCAGAGGTCGCTGGCAGCTTTGCAACCCAGCGCTCAACCGCTGCGCCACCAGGGAGGCCCAAGAAAAGGTTTTGAAGCCTCTCTGTGGACAGGAAGTCATATCACATGATGGGATGGCAATGCTGAAGTAGAAGGATGGGTGACAGAGCACACTCAGCAGTCTTCAGATTGCTAACAGAGTGAGAATTCCAGTTTGGGATGAGGTCTCAAGGGAGTAGAAAAGCCTAAGAAAGGTTCCAGAGAGAAGGTGGCAGGGAATTTTAGAGACCAGAATGGCAAGCAAGAGTGGGCCAGTGAAGCTATAAATCAGCCCAGGTATGCCGTTTTTTCCAGCAACTGAGAAGGCCCAAAATCAGAGGGGAAAGTGTCTGGACAGAGGTTTTGAGGGACTGGGCAAACTAGACAACTTTAGCAAAAAAAAAAAAAAAGTAATTTAAAGTTCTATTTTCCTAAAAAAAAAAAAAAACAACTTTCATTTTAGTATATTCTTTTTTTTTTGTCTCTATACAAGAAAACCAAGCTTGTTTTAGGCACTGTGCTAGTACCTTTGTACCCTATCTTATTTGATTCTCAAGTGCCCTATCAAGAGTTTTATTAATTCACGTTTATTAATTCACATTCACAGCACCAGGGTGTGTTAATAGCTCCCTTTCACTTATACTTATTTATTTATTTTTTCTTCCCTTTCACTTATATTTAGTAGGTCATTCGCAAGGATTAATTTTTTTCTGGTCTGCTATTTCCATTCCCTTTATGTGAAATGTTGCATTCTTTGCTAAGGTAAAATTTCAGTAAGAAGCACAAAAGTTAATGTAAGGAAATTGTATCATTCTCTGCCATCCAGTTCTCAAGGTTCTTGAATGGGTCTCTGTTATCTGATTTGCCTGCCCCAGGTCTCTTATAGACCCAACGCTCCATTCCTACCCCCAGCTACCATTTTGCCCACATCCCAATCTTGATGCTTAGGAGTCATGAATCTAGAGTCACCTTACAGAGTTTGGTACAGCCCCCTACCTCCTACACTGGGATTCTCTATTTTCCCTATCACCAATCAAAGAATTGATCTGTGATCGCTCTGCTCCCATGCACATTACATGTATTAAATGATGGGCTTAGAATCAGTTTCCCGCTCGCGTTTGGGAGTTTCTTGTTTGGTTTCAACCACTTTTGGAGTATCCATCATGCACCAAGTAATGTGGAAGACAAGGTACATGTCTACCTCCAATAGCTGAATGCTGAATGTACACACAGATGCATGAGACTGGTAAAGGAGAGAATTAGCCAGATCCAAAATTCCATTTAAATATTGTAACTCAGACCTTAGTGTCAATCCCAAAAAGCTGCTGACAACAGCAGAACCCCCCCAAGATCTTTCTTCAGCACACATGTATTCTGGTGTGAGTAGCAGTGAATGTGTCAGACAAGAGAAGAATGCACACAATGATTTCTAAACAGTGTGGGATGAACAGTCAAAGGGTGGAGCCTCCCCAGCTTTTAAGATCATAGTTTGGGAGACTCGCTCCTTCACACAGGAAGATGCCACTCTGTTCTTCCATGCCTTTATTGGTGATAGCAATGGACAAGAACAACACCGCGCATAGCAGATACCCGGGCCCAATCAGGGATGGCAAGCAAGCCCTGCGAGACCACTGACACATCCAACCCCAGCCCAATATCCAGCCTACCCAAGTCATGTCCCCGAATGGGCAGGAGGCCGTCTGTCCAGTTTGTATGTGTGGATCAGTCTGTCTGAGTGTCTGAGTCGCTGCCTGCAGGGCCCCCCCATCCTCGGCACATGGTAGGGGCCATTGGGTACACAGCGTGGCATCCCCCGATGGACCACGGGGGCCCGGTGGTGACCATGGGGGACTGGGCCAGGGACCGGAGGTGGCAAAGGGCCAGGCACAAAGTTTGCTCCAGGACCACAGCCTATAAAAGAACCAGTCATTGTAAGAGTGCGCAGGCAGGATGAGCCCAGCACTGCCCTCAAGCTTCTCAAGTTTTCCAGTGGGTTTTTCTGGGCTTCAGCAGCACAGCTACTAAATGGCAATACCACTTCCCCTTCCTCCTAATCCCGAAATTGTGACCAGCAGTGAGCTGGTTAATGAGTCTACAGTTGCTGTTCCAGACTCGGCAGTGACAATCCCAGCCTCGGGGGAGCAAGGGACCACCCCATCATCTCAATCCATGCGGGCACAGGGAGCTCGGCTGGGAAAAGAGCGAGGGAAAGCTGCGGGCACCTACCTAAGTGGGGTGGAACTGAGAAGTCTTCCACTGGATTATAATTGAGGAATTCATGAGGCGGGAAGGGCTGACCTGGGAAAAAAGGGGCATCCTGGGAGAGGGGTGGGAACAGGGGAGGCAGCGAAGGCTGAGGGAGGGAGAAGGGAAAAGGCATGGGAGGAGGGAGAGGAGAGGGACAGGGTGGGGGCAAGGGAAGTTGCTCCCCAAAGTCTGGGGGCTGCCCATGGTTTCCCTGGAGCAGATGATCCGGTTCCGGCCAGTCCTCAATCCACGAGTCTAGGAATGGGATGGTTGTTTTAGGAAGATCCGGAGAGCTAGGCCCCCCGAACTCTGTCCACACCTCCAAGTCGCTGTGCCCTCATCTCAGAGAACAAGGCCACCAGGCAGCGGCCCCTCCCCTCCGCTTTAGACCCACTTTTCCCTCACTCCCGCTCATTTCAAAGTCGGAGGTGTGTTCCTGCTTTCTTACCTTTCTCAAAAGTGAATCTGCCCTTGTTCTGACCTCATGCTCCCCTCCAGAGCCTCTGTCCTTCGTCCAGCTCCTTCCCTCCCCAGCTCCTCCCCATAAATAATAAATGTGCGTCATGACTCTTATAAACTGACAGAGCCCATCACTCCCATCTCCCGCAGGCCCTTTCCTTTCAATTTCCCAAGAAAATCATTTCTCCCGGTTTCCATTCCCTTCTCAACAGCTCGCTGCCTCTTTCCACCCTATTCCACTCCTTCAACACTTTTTCTATTAACTGTACCCACTTCCTGACAAACTCAACAAATCCTTTCTTCCCGACAGCCACACAACTTGACCGACAGTTTTGTTAATTCCCTGAAAATGCCTCTTTCCATGTCTCTTCTTGTTTCCTTTACCAGCTCCTCTTCCCTTCTGACTTCTGCTCTCTCCTTCACAGCTCACTCATGCCCCAGCTGCCTTCCCTCTGTTGAGCACTACTGGCTCCAAATCTGCTCCATAAGTCCGCAGTACTTCAAGTAGCTGCCCTGACCCAACCCACCAACTCATCCTCCCACCCGACACTTCCGTCTGATCTCCCTATTTCTGCAGCTCCAAACTGGACTCAGAAGACCTGAGCCATCATAAACTAGCCTTACAACCTTTAGAGCATCCCTCTGCTGAGGATCAGTTTTCTCATCTAAAAAACAACGAAATCAGACAATTATATAATCAAAGCACTAACTCACCTCCCAACGCACCGACTCCTGACTATCAAGTTCTAAAGGTCCACCTCTATGACAATCTTGGCTCTCTGTGTGCCCCCAGACCTTCTAGTGCTACTACGAACAGCCTTCTAGCAAGACTTCTGCCCCCAATTCAACAAATACTATCTGTATGGTTGCTCTCTGCATGGTAATCGTGCTAGACCCTGGGGCCAAAATGGGTAAGCTGCCAACAAGGCAAGAATCTTGCCTTTTGAAGACATGATCCAAGGGAGAAGCAGACATGGAAACAATCAGTCGTGATGCCCGCTTGGTGAGCAGGCAGGAACTAAGAGGCTGAAAGCAACAGCAAAGGGGATTTTTTGCTTCTACCACACTGTCTGGAATGCCCTTCCTCCCTTTCTTTCTACCCCACTTATACCTAAAGTAACTAAAGTAACTAAAGTAACTCCATTTCTTTCCTGCTATCCTCTGTGGGGTAGGGGTCTTGGGACATGGTGGCACATGTTCAATGCTTCTACAATACTATGTGAGCATACAGAACTGGAACCTGGACTGGAATGTTGCGCCTATGAGCTCACCCTCCCCAGGGAATGAAGCAGCAGCACTCAAGGATAGTGATAGTCCTTTAAGGGGCCTCTACTCTCCCTCAGTATCTCCTCCCCACTCTGTTTCCAAGTTCTCTGCATCGCTATATCACACACTTGTGGCAGGGCTCACCAGGGGGATAGTCACGCTTGGGTAGCTCCACGCCCCAGGCATCGGCGACATGGGTCAGAAGCAAGTGTGAGAGGTGGCGGTGGGCATGCTGGTCCCAGTGGACACCATCCCGGTGACGGTGCCGTACTGCATGCCGGAAATGGAAGTGAAGGTCCAGGACATCGAAGCAGTGGTCCCCAGCCAGCGTAGCACTGTAGAAGTTCCCTTCAACCACATCTCGCCGCAGAGAGCCTGCCAGGGGCTGGAGCTAAATGAGAAAATGCAACATCTAAGAGCTGCAGAATGAAGCAGAGTCCGGAAGGAGGGTTCTTACCTACCAGTTATCCTAGTCCCCATTTTGTGCTGCCCTAAGCCACTTGCCTCTGGCAGAAGGAAACCCCCGGTGACACGCTCCCCCAGGGGCATCGCCATGTTCCACACCAGCAGGCAGGAGTCTGGCAACACCTGGTCCATTCGTACAAACACCCGCTCCAGATTCTCTCGGTAGCTCTCCATTGAGAAGCGGCCATACCTGTTGGGAAGCACATAAGGTGAGCAAGAACACGGAGGTGGACAGCCTCTAAATCACACATATACCCCCCTCCCGGCCCCCCCACCAGTATTTCCCTATCTCCCCCCAACCTGGAGAGATCCCAGAGGCAGGAGTTGATGATCACCAGGTCCGGGGTAGGCCCATAAGTCAGCTCCTCCAGGACGCCCTCCAGGTACTCGGAGTAAACACGGGTGAGGAAGTAGAAGCGCACAAGGTGGTGGCCAGAGCCCGAACAGAACTGACGGACCTCCCGGTACTGCGTGCCGTTGTGCAGCTCGCCCAGCTGGCCCCCAGCCACCAGCTGGTCCTGTTCAAAGCTCAGCTCCCCCTGCCCACCGCCCCCCCCCCAAGCTGGTCAGACCTATGCCAGGGAGGAGGACCCTACCAGGCCAGGGTCTGCGCCCGCCCACCACTGGCATGGCCGACGAGCTTCCCTCACCTTGGCTTTCAACTGGGCAGCTGTAAGCAGTGAGTCTTTCTGGAGCAGGAGCACCAGGTCCTTGTACACAGCCCGCTGGACTGCCGGGAAATAGAACCCCAAGGCTGAGGCAGGCCTCACCCAACTTAGCTCATCCCAAGTCCAGGCCTCCCATCTTCCCAGGGTGGGTGGTTGCCCAACCCACCTCTGTGGAGCGCTTACTTAGAAGCAAGAGGAAAAGTGACCTTAGAAAGCCCTAGAGCACCGTCTCTGTTCCTATTAGCCAGTAACACCACACCCCTAACTTAGTATAGATAGATCACGGGGCAGAAGTCAGCCAAGTCACCTGGGGGGACAAACAGGACAATCCACCACTCCCCTGTGGGAAATTATGGGGCACTGTCAGTTCGAAAAATGCTGAGCAAGGATGGGGTAAAAAGTTTGACAGGTGACATCTCTGAGGACACCTGTGGAAGGTTTGTGGGAAAAGGAAAAGAGAAAACCTGCAGGACTGGAACAGACCAGGGATCAGAAAGATCAGACATGAAGACACGGGTCCAGACAAAGAGAACAGGCTGCAGGTGTGGGGCTGAAGGTGCGATCCTAGAGGAGCACTCACTGGAGTCCCCCAAGATGACCACGAACTTGTTGTGTAGCAGCTGCTGGACTTCTGATGCCTGGAAGTGGACCATGGTGCTTCGCAGCGGTCGGCGACGGTCCTCGTTCTCCACACAGAAGACCATGCCTCCTCCAATGAGGGGCTGCAGGGAGGCTAAGCCGCGGAGGGCCGGGACTCAGGGCACGGGTACCGGCCCCTCCTGGGCTGTTCAGGGCCACTGGGAGAAGGAGGCAGAGGCAGTAGAGCGGGGCCCATGGTGACACCCGGCCACGGGCACCACAAGCAGGAGGTCGCCGAGCCTGCAGGCCTCTAGGGCATTATGGCACTTCCCGCGCGGCGCCGCCTGGCGCCCCGCCACGTGCCCGCCGCCGCCCCGCGCATGCGCGCGCCCGCTCGCGCCAATTACCGAGTCCCGGGCTCCGCGCGGCTCACACGCGAAGAGGGCAGGCCCGCGCGCCGCGCGCCTCGCCCGCTGCGGCCTCTGGGTCTCGCCTCATTGTCCCGGAGGCCGGTCGGTTCTGCACAGCCCCCGCCCAGCAGAGCCCGTGCGTCCCGGTTAGCCGTCGGTGCGCAGCCCGGTGCCCAGCACTCTCCATGCGTGCGTCGCTGCGGCCCCGACGGCGCCTCAGGCCTGGGCACTCGGGGCGGCGACGCTCACAGCTCCCACTTCCGGTCACCCATGTCCCGCCCTGCGCGACCCCCAGCGCCAGAGGGGACAGGAAGGCGGCAGGGGTGGTCGTCCCGGTGGGCAGGAGCCGGGGCCGGGCCCACCCGGGCGGGCACCAGGCCCGGTGTGGGCGGGGGCGCGGCGGCGGCCGTGTGTAGCTGCCCACAGTGGTGATGGCCGTGGCGGCGGCCTCGCCACGTGACCCGGACGGGCGGAAGCGGAAGTGCCGACCTGGAACCTGCAGTAGGCGGGTGTCCCCTCGGTGCCGCTCAGCCGCCGCCTGCGCCGGCCATGGACTGCTACACGGCGAACTGGAACCCGCTCGGGGACTCTGCCTTCTACCGGTGAGTTGTCCCGCCCTCCTACCCCCCGCCCCGCTGCCCCACCCGCGGGAGTTTCGGGACAGAGCCGGCGGCGCGCTCTCCCGTCACCACGAGCACTGGGGTCCTCCGCTTGCTCGCTCCCCGCCGGTGCCTGCCCCCGGAGGCACAGCCGCCTGTCACCTCGGAGCCGAGAAGGAGACTGAGACCAGCACGGTGGTCACACATGTAGGGGCAAAGCCTTACGCTGTAGCCCAACCAGGCCTGTCAACCTGGGAAGGATTGTCAGGTGATGGAGGCCGCTCACGAATGACAGCTAGTGCTCAGGCTCCCGCCGGGAACTGCTGCTGAAAGCAGACCCCTGGGGCGCTCTTGGGGGTCGGGATCGCGGGGTGGACGGGGACTTCAGACCGAGGATGGGGCATGGGGGCGAGTCTTCAGGGAATGCAAGGGCAACGGGAGTGAGGACCCCCTCTTAGAGGCAGCCCTCTCTTGGGGATATGAATCCTAAACCGTTAATCTTTGCAAAGTGTAAATCGAACTCATCATTACTCTGATTAGGGTTTTTCAATGGCTTCCCTTCTTGTAGGAGAAAGCATGAACCTCTCGTGGAACATCTGTAAATCACCCTACTTGTCTCTGCCACTTCATCTGCTCCTTTCTTACCCAAGTCTTCTATTCTAGTTACAGTTACCCCAGAGCTGGTGATTCTGGATTCCCTGTGCTTGCACCAGTTTGCATTTCCTTCTTGGACACTGCCATTTCCCTCTTTGTCTTATTTGGAGAATTCTTGCTCATCCATCAGGACCTAGTTCAAGCATTCTTTCTGAACCTTTCCCAGATTCCAGTAGGTAGCTGACTTTTCTTTTGGGCCTCACCAGTGCCCAGTGCTAGAGTCTATTATGTATGGCACAGTAGGGTAAATATTTATATAGATTTTTTTCTGCCAAACCAAATTCTTTGAGAGCTCTGAGCATCTTTCTTTCTTTCTTTTTTTTTTTTAAGATTTATTTATTTATTTATACAAGCACTGGGTACAGTCAGAAGTGCGGGAGGGTGAGAGAATTCACCAGAGCCAGAGCAGAGAGCAGAGCAGGCAGACGAAGTACACTGCTGAGGGGAGCAGTGGGCAGCAGGAGAGGTCTGTGCCCCGGGTAGGACCCTCGCCCAGTGGCGGGGGATCGAACCGGTGCTGCAGAGGCTGCGGGCAGCTTTGCAACCCAGTGTTCAACTGCTGCGCCACCAGGGAGGCCCTCAGAGCATCTTTTTTTGGCATGTCACCAGTCCATATTTTACAATAGTGCCTGCTGTGCATTAGTTGCACAATAAAGCTTTTTAAAAATATTTTGCAACTAAAGATTACAAAGATGTTGTATTGGGGTCTTACTTCAATAAAAGACATCAGTTTGTGGTAATGAAACTGTACACCATTCCTATTCAGATATCAAAACTGTTCAGTGTAATTTTGATACATCGAGATGGACATGCCAAGATGGACACAGGCCTCCTGACAGTTATTAAAGATCTATTGCATTTGTTTATAATTCTTCTCTTTGAAACATGCTTATACAATATGAAAAAATTTAGTGTAACTTCAGTTGGAAATAACTTTTTTCAGCTGTTGAAATGTGAAGAGAAATGTCCATTGACAAGCTAGTCGTATTATTTGGTATTTATGCACACAGCATACACTTTATTTATTTTTTAAAGATTTATTTATTTATGCATACAAGGGCTGGAGTGCAGGCCAGAGATGCGGGGGTTAAGAGGATCCACCAGAGACAGAGTGGGGAACAGAACAGGCAGACTGACTGAAACACACTGCTGAGGGGAGCAGCGGGCGAGACAGGAGAGGTCTGCCTCGCCTTGTGGGCTTCTCCCTGGCCAGCCGGTGATCGAACTTGTGCTGCAGAGGCTGCGGATTGCTTCATAGTGCAGTGCTTAACCCCTTGCGCCACCAGGGAGGCCCCACAGCATACACTTTAAAAAATATTAACTTGTCTTTTGAAAATACATGCTGTCTACACAGGCTTGTTAAAGCAGAGAGGATGATCTCATTACCATAAAGCTTCTTTTAATCATATGAAGTCTTAGTTTTCTTGATACACCAATGAGGTGTTAAATGAATGTAAGTATTGAGTACATGCCATAGTCATGACCTACTTGGCTAGCCATCTATTACCTATGCTGCCAGAAAGGAGTAGAGATCTAACCAAGCCTTGTTATGGAGGATTTGTTATTTTTGCTAATAGATGTTGCGCCATTCTATGTAATACACTCTACACTAAGTGCTTTATAAGTACTTAACTTGTTTTTTTAAATTTTTTAAAAAGATTTATTTATTTATACAAGCACTGGGTACAGTCAGAAGTGTGGGAGGGTGAGAGAATTCACCAGAGCCAGAGCGGGGAGCAGAACAGGCAGACTGATGAAGTACACTGCTGAGGGGAGCAGCGGGCGTGGCAGGAGAGGTCTGCACGCCATGTGGGACTGGCGCCTGACCCCTGGGGATCGAACCAGTGCTGCAGAGGCTGCGGTCAGCTTCACAGCCCAGCACTCAACCGCTGTGCCACTGGGGAGGCCCCCTTAACTTGTTTTAGTCTCACAACCCTGTGATGGTGGTTTCATTACTAGCCTCATCTTACTAATAAGGAAACAGATGCAGAGAGATTTGGGGGCCGGGTTACAGAGCTGGTTAGTGGTGGAACCAGGATTTTCTTGGGTTTTTGTTTGTTTTTAGTAGAAGAATTATAATAGGGTGTTCTACCTTGTCCACCTGAGTGGAAATTTGTTAAATGCAGATACTTGGTTTTATTTGTGTTTGTGTATGCCTTATGCCAGGATTTAAATTAAGTGAGTTAGTGAGTGAATGATAAACAAGTGATAGACATTGCATTTGGAGTCCTAGCTGTAGGATAGGATTCTTTTACACTGGAAGTAGTATTCTGGAAAACTCACTGAGCTTGGGAAGATAAGGAGAGGGAATGGTGACCACTTCTGGGACTCCAGATTTCTAGCCATTTTTATCCTAAAAACCCAACTTGGGCTAATTCCATTAGTTAATTTTGCCTAACACTTCTTTTGTCAGACTGCATATATCAAACCACTGAAAAGACGTGGACCCTGTTTGCCTTTACAAAGCTACAGCTAGCAGAGGACTCACACTAAGTACTTTAGCACTAGGCTGATCATGACAATAATTATTATAAAGCATAGGTTTTAAGAGAAAATATAACAGACTGGTAGGTCAGAGGTAAAGGAAATATTGATATTCCATCTGGGGATGAGTAGACTTTAGGAGCAGGGAGTAGGATGGGGAAGAGCGAGCATATGCAAAGGTTCTGAGACATGAAACACTGGGGCACTCTCAATGACCTTAATAAAGTCAGTGTGGCTTTCTATGTAATACACACCACATAGTCAATGTGGCTTATGTGCCACAGGCACAGGAGGGGCAGGATAAGAAATGAGGTTGATGTCTTTCTCTTAAGGGCCACGTTTTTAGGACCTCGTAGATCACTTTGTTTAAAGAATAATCATTGAGGCCTCCCTGGTGGCACAAGGGGTTACGTCTCAGCACTGTGAAGCTATCGGCAGCCACTGCAGCATGAGTTCAATTCCCAGCCAGGGAGCTGACCCACATTTACAGCAGACCTCTCCTGTCCTGCCTGCTGCTCCCCTCAGTGGTATATTTCAGTAGATCTGCCTATTCTGAATCCTCTCACCCCCAGCACCTCTGGCCTGCATCCCAACTCTTTTATGTATAAATAAATAAATCTTTAAAAAAAAAGAATAATCAAAGAGTCTTGATGAAAGAATTGAAGTGATTGAATTTGTAGGTATGTGTTTGGGCATGGTGGGGGTGTGTGTGTAAATGATCACCTATAGCCATCATTTAGGCTTAAAAATTGTTATCTTGTTGGCTATGTTTGCTCCGACTATAATAAGAGTATAAAAAATCTTTTATTGAGGAAAAGTTCAAATGTACATAAACATAGTAAAGTGGTTTATTGAATATTCATTTACTCCTCACCCAGTTTCAACAGTTATCAACAGTTTATCTTTTCATCTGCCCCCATACCCCAGTACATACTTTTGGGGTGCTGTTTAAAACAAACCCCAGGCATACCTTTTCTTTTTTTTTTTTTTTTTTTTTTTAATAGAGGCATGCTTTATTTATTTATTTGTTTGTTTGTTTGTTTATACAAGCACTGGGTACAGTCAGAAGCGCGGGAAGGTGAGAGAATTCACCAGAGCCAGAGCGGGGAGCAGAGCAGGCAGAAGGACCGAAGGACACTGCTGAGGGGAGCAGCGGGCGGCAGAAGAGGTCTGCGCGCCATGTGGGACCCTCCTCCAGTGGCCGGGGAGCAGCCGGGGATCGAACCGGCACCGCAGAGGCTGCGGGCAGCTTCGCAACCCAGCGCTCAACCGCTGCGCCACCGGGGAGGCCCCCAGGCATACCTTTTCAATCAAATAATTTTTATGCCATATTTAAAGTAATTTATAAGGATAGCTTCAAAGTACATTTTCTTTTCGGAGTACATTAAAAAAAGACAGTTTTGGTGGTGCTCTTAATCTTCTAATTCAATGAATCCATTGTTGTGATTCCTGGTGGAAGCATTCTCCCCTTGGACACTAAGCTCTGCAAACCAATAGATCTCAAAGATACTGGAACTGGAAACCCCGTTTTTGTAAGAGGTGTGATAGTGAGAGAAGGAGCCACTCCCACTATTGTCCTTTGATTCCACATCCCGTGTAATCTATGGAGGAGAAAATTCCTTACAATGTATAAACATAAGTGACATCTGTAAGAGAGAACCCCATCCTTTTAGGATACTATCTCCCAGTTGTGCTCTGATGGAGTCATCAGTAAATTTACACCAGCCACTCCTGGGTGTTGGGCTATATGTTCAGACCATGGACTTGAGCCTACTTGTGCATTTTTTGGTATGAAATGAAGTCTTTGACTTGAACAGTGCTTTAGAGAATGCCACAACAGTAAAAAAATCCACAGATAATGGGTGCCAACAAAGACCTTTGAGGGAAGGAAAACAAATCCACATCCAGAATGTGAATGTATTGTAGTGAGGGCAAATCTTTGCGTCTTCTATGATGAAAAAGGACCAGTGTAATCAATCAGGATGATGTCATATCGGAGCCATGTGTTGTTCTCTGCTTTTGGCAGATTAGCCATAGTATTAGGCAGGTCAGCCTTGGGAAAGGAGGTTCTAGAACTTCTCCCCCAAGGGAAATTATTACAAGGTTTTCAAGCACAGGAAGGCCAGTATCCTTCAACACCGGGGTAAGCTTACCTCCTCTGGTAAGGAAATCTCAGAATAACCTGGGGTTCAGGATTGTCAGTTTCATTTAGGTCTAGATATCCCCCTTCCATATTTCAGGATCCCATTCTTTCCTGATCAGTGCCCTGACTTTTGCATAAGAGATGATGTGTTGGTGAAATCACCTGTTATAATTTAATAACCTACACAATTAAGTTTTGTGTTTGTGATTTTAGCAGTGGCAGATATGTAACTACAGAAAAATAGATTCTTCTAGGACTGTTAGAAAACTTGCTTCTCAGACTACAACATGAGCTGAAAGTTAACGGACCCACGCTTATAATTTTCTCTTTGTAAATAAGTGTTCAAGTGCACTCAAAATAATACAGTCAAACACAAACTCCCAAAGAACATGTTTGACTTGGCATTTCACCACAGTAAACTGCAGGCTCGATTAGCTGTGTTATCACTGCACACAGTAGGCTACTAATGTCCATTTTCCATTGGCAGGGAACTCAGCAAAGCACGCAAGCCCATGCATATGGCCAAGCCAGTCCCCAAATCTCATCTTCAGGGGTCTATTTCTGGAACCACTCCCTGTGCCAAGTCTTTCAGTCTAGGTCCAATCAGGACATCTAACCTGGGAATGTTTGATAAGTACAAATTATTAAACTATGATGAAAGGATAGCTATAAAGTATAGGAAAATGTTATATGGTATCTTAGGGAAGAGAGGGTGAGTACACAAGAATGATAGACTTGGAAAGGAACCCTCCCTGGACTGGGGTTCAGACCTTACTGGAAAAACAATAGCTGCAGCCCACTGGATAGCAGAGTTCACTAATTTGCCCACCCAGAGCTGGTCTACAGTTGCTAGGCAAGCAAGCCATGGCGGTGGGTGGGTGGGTAGAACTGCAACTGGTGACCAGGGGAATGAGTGTGCAGGCAGAGTAGGGAACTGGAGCAGACAGGTGACCTGGAGCACAAAGTGTTTGTAAGTTCAGCCACAATCAGTACTAGGTACACGGGGGTTCAGAGAGAGTCAGGCACAGCCAGTGCCAGATCTTGGCTTGCAGAGGAAGTAGTACCTGGTGCAGACAGGCCAGGAGTAGGGAACCCTGGAAAAGTAATCTGTCTAGGGAACCCTGGAAAAGTAATCTCCAGTCCTGGTGGGTCTGTGAGGTTGCTGTATGCCTGAGGACCACATGTCCTCGTCCTGGCTGGTGGTGAACCACCCACTGCCCACAGTGAGAGAGCCCTTCCTCCTGAATGTCCCTCCAGTGCCCTCTACTGAGAAAGCTTAGCATCACGCACACACTGTGAAGAAGAATGGCGTAAAGGAATGCTGCCTGCCTCTTATCACAGAACCCTTGCTGCGGGTGAACTTGGAGCCAAGAGGCAGATTCGTGATAATTGGCTTCCTACATCTGTGTGAATATTCATTTTCCCATCAGAGTTTCATTCAGCCCTTTTAGTAATGAGATGTCAAAAGAAATGCATATGGGTATACACTTGATCTTAGCCAAAAGGCCGAGAAGCGATAGAAATGCATATGGGTATAAAAAAATTCAAGAATCAGTTTGTAATTCCACCCCCCCAAAAAAATCAGGGGGTTATTTTTATTGGAATTAAACATTTACAGATTATTTTTGGATATTTCTCATATCTTGATATCCTTGAGTAAATTTTGATTTGATTTTATAAAATGTTTATCAGGTTAATTTTTGGATGTCATATATAGTCTTGTTGCAATCATGATGAGGATCTTTTTAAATTTCTATTTCTGATTGATTCTTCCTATGGTATAGAACATTTATAGCTATAGAAAATATGTTGATTTTTGTTGATTACCCTACTGACCTCTTTTATTCAATTCGATAGCTTGCTGTAAGGACCACTCCTTCCCTGTGAACACCCCTGCTCCCTTGCCTGCTGTCCCTAACATGCATGAGTCAGTCTAGCTGCTTTCACGCATCCCTCTTCCCCACTGCTGGTGGGGGTTGTTGTGCGGGGTCCTTCTTTGTCTACCTCTAGAAAACAAATGGAGGCTTTAGGGGTTCTTCCGGGGCTCACTCCATCTAGATTTCGGGTCACAAGGAGACTAATCTCTGTCACCTCTCTGTGGGCAGGAAATATGAGCTGTACAGCATGGACTGGGACCTGAAAGAGGAACTCAGGGACTGCTTGGTGGCCGCTGCACCCTATGGGGGCCCCATTGGTATGTCACCCCTCTGCCACTGCATGCTCTGCATGCATGGGATGGCCTCAAGGTCCTTGCTCGCTGGGACACTGTTGTTGGCCTTTTCTTGCTCGTATACCTCTCCCACCCTCCAAGATGCTTTTAATTCAGGTACTCATGAGGCCTGCTTCATGTGTGGTGGACCTGGGTGGGAAACTAGAACAAAAGTCTCTCCTCAAACTGCAGCACTGCTCAGGAACCCCTGGAAGAAGGAGAAGGCTGCCAGTGTACGGCCTGTGCTGGAGATCTACTCTGCTTCTGGCATGCCTCTGGCCAGCCTACTGGTGAGCGCCCCTGACCATGGCAGGGCTGGGAGTGGGCTTCTGGTCCTGAGATCAGCCTTGGAAACTTCCCTCCTCTCTGTAGTGGAAGAGTGGGCCTGTGGTGTCCCTGGGCTGGTCAGCTGAAGAGGAGCTGCTCTGTGTGCAAGAAGATGGTGTGGTGCTGGTTTATGGGCTTCATGGTGACTTCCGGAGACACTTCAGCATGGGCAATGTACGGGCCACAGGGAACTAGGGAGAAGGGATAGAGCCTGTGACCTTCCGGCTCCTTCAACCCATGGCCCCTCTCCCCAGGAAGTTCTTCAGAACCGGGTTCTGGATGCCCGAATCTTCCATACTGAGTTTGGTTCCGGGGTGGCCATCCTCACAGGGGCCCACCGCTTCACCCTCAGCGCCAATGTGGGTGACCTCAAACTCCGCCGGATGCCAGAGGTTCCAGGTGAGACTTGACATCCCTTAGGCAGCATTTGGTGCCCACAGATGCGCCTCTAGACCTTGGGACCAACAGCAGATGCTGTGGTCCTGGTCATCTCAAGTTTGTCCTTTTTGCTGGCCATAGGCCTACAGAGTGCACCCTCATGCTGGACCACACTGTTCCAGGAGCGAGTGGCACACATTCTTCTGGCTGTGGGGCCTGATCTTTACCTCTTGGACCATGCAGCCTGCTCTGCAGTGGTGAGGCCCTGAATGCCAGTGAAATGGAGGCATTGGGGGAGGCAGAGGGGAGGCGCTAAGAAGTCAGTAATTCTGGTGTCCTCCCGGCTCTGCCCCAGACACTCCCTGGCCTGTCCCCCGGAGTGAGCAGTTTCCTGCAGATGGCAGTCTCCTTCACCTACCGCCACCTGGCACTCTTCACAGATACAGGCTGCATCTGGATGGGGACAACGTCCCTCAAGGTGTGGTACTGGAACAACATGGGGGCTACATGCCTTGTCCAGGGAAGATCTGAGCGGGGCAGGGGAAGGGTTTTCAACCAGACCGATGACTGCTGGGAGAGGGCAGTGATGTTCACTATACCCTTCTAGGAGAAGCTTTGTGAGTTCAACTGCAACGTCCGGGCTCCCCCAAAGCAGATGGTCTGGTGAGTATAGGGGTCTTATGCCAAAGGCAGGATACCTTGATTCATCCTGTCTACTGGCCAAGCCAAGTGGAGCTTACCTTGCATCCTCTCAGCCAGTGCATGCTTGAGGGGAACCACAAATGCCCCAGGGACTGATAGCACCAGGTGATAGGGATGCAGAGAGGTCAAAGGAATGAGTAAGGGGCAGCGAGAACAGGCAATGATGTGGGAGATGTGGCTGCGGGCTTGGCATCTGTGTGTGTTCCAGAAGTATTGGTGGTGTCGCCCACAGGTGCAGCCGTCCTCGCAGCAAGGAGAGGGCTGTCGTGGTGGCCTGGGAAAGGCGACTAATGGTGGTAGGCGATGCACCCGAGAGCATCCAGTATCCTTAGAGGGCTGCCTTTTGGGGGGGAAGGGGAAAGGAGAGGGGGTCAACTGCCCTGATTCATCTCTAGTTGTTCTTGGAGCCTTGACAAGCTCGGGTTTGTGCTGGACGAGGACTCCTACCTGGTGCCAGAGCTGGATGGGGTCCGCATCTTCTCCCGCAGCACCCATGAGTTCCTGCATGAGGTTCCAGGTGAGATAAGACATGACCCAGGGCAGGGGCTCCTTCACCCCCAGTTGCCTAGAACAGGACTGAGGGTTCTCTCTGCGCCATCCCCACTCACCAACTCCCTCCCCAGTGGCCAGTGAGGAGATCTTCAAAATTGCCTCAATGGCTCCCGGAGCACTGCTATTAGAGGCCCAGAAGGAATATGAGGTAAAGGCCCAGGCTTCTCCCCAGTCCTCAGGGTGGTCTCCTCCTTCCCCTGATTGACCCTGCTTCCTGTTAAGAGAGGGGTTCAGTCAGGACAGTAGACTGGGCTGGGCTAGGGAGAGCTGGCTCAAGTGACCTGAGGGACATGGTGTCCTCCATTTGGTGATGGGGAGAACCAGGTAACCCCCATTATCTCCAGCCCTGGCACAAGTTAGGACTGCTCCTGAGAGATCACAAGGCCTCTCAAACAGGCAGCTGGGCTGGTATTGGCGGGAGGGGGCGATTGTGGAGGGAGGTACGCCTTGGGTGTGCTGTGAGGGTTTGGGCTCTGGCCTCTGCTGCCCTTCCAGACCAGCCCATTTAAACCACATCCCAGAGAGACTTGAAATCAGATGGAGGTTTTCTCTGTCATGATGCCATATCCCTGGCACCCTCTCCCCAGAAAGAGAGCCAGAAGGCAGATGAGTACCTGCGGGAGATCCAGGAGCTGGGGCAGCTGACCCAGGCTGTGCAGCAGTGTATCGAGGCTGCGGGACACGAGCACCGGCCAGACATGCAGAAGAGTCTGCTCAGGGTTGGCCTGGGAGGCAGGGCTGGGAGGGGGTGGTGGCACTGCCGGGGCTCGGTGCTGGACTGGCAGGGGACGCTTTTCTCTTTTGCCCTCTGGCTCTTCTCAGGCGGCCTCCTTCGGAAAGTGTTTCCTGGACAGATTTTCACCCGACAGCTTTGTGCGCATGTGTCAGGAGCTTCGTGTGCTCAACGCCGTTCGGGACTACCACATTGGAATTCCCCTCACCTACAGCCAGTATCCCCAAAAGTGCTGGGGATATTGCGGGGGGAGGGAGATGAAGGGGGGCTGAAGGTGCTGTGTGAAGGTCCTTGGCAAATAAGGCTTATTCTCAGCTGGATCCTTAACTGAGTAAAATACAGATACAAGCAGCTCACCATCCAGGTGCTACTGGACAGGTACAGCCAGCTCAAGGGCCCTGTGAGGAGGCCTGCGGGTGGGCAGGCTTTACAGCCCCTGGGAAGGTCTGGTGGTCACTGTGCCTGACTCATTTGTTTGGGATCCAGATAGCCCTGGGGCTGCTCTTCTCTCTCTCCTCCACCTCACCCCTTGTGCCCTTTATCCTCCTTACCTGCCAGGCTTGTGTTGCGAAGACTGTACCCCCTGGCCATCCAGATATGTGAATACCTGCGCCTTCCTGAAGTACAGGGCGTCAGCAGGATCCTGGCCCACTGGGCCTGCTACAAGGTGAGTATGTAAGACAGGATCTGGGGGCATTTAGGGGCTTGCAGGCTCTAGTGGGATATGGAAAATATGAAGTGTAGAGTGGAAAGGATGGGATTGTTCTAGTGCCAGTGGGGTGAGGGGTCAGACTCAGATGTGTGTCACACCCCTCTCCTCCTGCAGGTGCAACAGAAGGATGTGTCTGATGAGGATGTTGCTCGGGCCATTAATCAGAAGCTAGGGGACACACCTGGTGTCTCTTACTCTGACATTGCTGCGCGGGCTTATGGCTGTGGCCGTACAGAGCTAGCCATCAAGGTGTGGGTGCCTGGCCCTCCACAAGACACTCTGATGTGGGTGTTAAAAGCCCTCATACCAACTCCTCTCTCTGTCTTCTTTCCCCTACCCCTCAGCTATTGGAGTATGAGCCACGCTCTGGGGAGCAGGTACCCCTTCTCCTGAAGATGAAGAGGAGCAAACTAGCACTGAACAAGGCCATTGAGAGTGGGGATACAGATCTTGGTGAGCAGGGCTTGAGTAAAGGGAAGACCAGGACCGCTCTCCTGAGTGAGCTGGACTGGAACTCCCACCCCACCTTAATGTCCCATAGTGTTCACGGTATTGCTGCACCTGAAGAATGAGCTGAACCGAGGAGATTTTTTCATGACCCTCCGGAACCAGCCCATGGCCCTAAGTTTGTACAGACAGGTATATGCTATGGGCGGGGCTTGGGTGGGTGCCTCCTGACCCCTGAGTAGGCATTGCTGACTGTCTGCCCTTGTCCTCAGTTCTGTAAGCATCAGGAACTAGAGACACTGAAGGACCTTTACAACCAGGATGACAACCACCAAGAGTTGGGCAGTTTCCACATCCGAGCCAGCTATGCTTCAGAAGAGGTCTGAGGTCCACAGAGCGAGTGGGGCTTGTGGTCTGGTTCCTCCTGTACCTCATATTTGGTGCATAGCCCTTCTGGTCCTCATTGTTGAGGGTCTAAGATGAAATGACAAGAAGGGGGGTGGTACCAGAGAAGTTATCCTTCCCACTACAGTCACCAGAGTGGTGCACCCAGCTGATAAGATGGGCCTTGAAGACCCTGGATGCAGCAATCAGCCTGGGTGGGTAAGGAGATCAGGCTTCCCTTCTTCTTCTTAACAGCGAATCGAGGGGCGTGTTGCAGCTCTGCAGACTGCAGCTGACGCCTTCTACAAGGCCAAGAATGAGTTTGCAGCCAAGGTTTGACTTACCCTTTTCCAAGAATTACCTCCTGCTCTTCCAATCTTCCCTCCTTGTTCTTCTCATCCCCATCCTTCCTTATCTCCATCCCCAGGCCACAGAGGATCAAATGCGGCTCCTACGGCTGCAGCGACGCCTAGAAGACGAGTTGGGGGGCCATTTCCTCGACCTGTCTCTACATGACACAGTCACCACCCTCATCCTCGGAGGCCACAATAAGCGCTCAGAGCAGCTGGCACGTGACTTCCGCATTCCTGACAAGAGGTAGGTGAGGACCCTGGCTTCTCGCAGGTTCCAGGATCACCTGCTTCTCCAGCAGCACCTCCAAGCTCCTCTTTCCTACAGGCTCTGGTGGCTGAAGCTAACCGCCCTGGCAGATCTGGGAGACTGGGAGGAGCTGGAGAAGTTTTCTAAGAGCAAGAAATCACCCATTGGCTACCTGGTGAGGCAGGGGCACCTCTTTCACCTCATCTCTGGGGAGAATAGGGGCCCTGGAGAAAGGCCAATGGCCTGTTCAGTATCAGTTCAGCTATCCCATGTAACAAGTGGGTGCTTGGGGTAGACATGTTTGTAGGCCACTGTATACCAGAGAATGGGCCCAAGTCTGCCTGTAAATGTTGGGGAATGGAAATGAGCTGTTTTCCCCAAGGGAGGTCCTCAGGGGGCCATGTCCCTGAAGGCAAGTCCTTTCTCAGTTGGAGGGAGTAGAACAGGGAGGGCACATTTTTGAGGCAATGGAGGTTATTGAGGGGGTTTGTTTTCTGTGGCAGACAATTCATAGGGGGGGAGGGGAAATGGGATAAGTGCAGCTGGGAGAGAAAACCCAGACCCGAGAGGGCAGGAATGAGCTGTTGTGAGGGTGGCAGTGGGTGGGAGGGTGGATCCATGGAAAGACTTGACCTCAACAAGATCTTCAGTTTAGGTCATTTTTTACCCTGAGAATGTTGAGATCGCAGCTACTGTATTGGGGTGGGAGGAGGGAGGGTTACCCATACTGAAGGGTATAAAAAATACATAGGGACGATGTAGTCATTGAACTCTCCCTCCACCTCTTCCCTCTCCTAAGCCTTTCGTGGAAATCTGCATGAAGCAACACAATAAGTATGAGGCCAAAAAGTATGCATCCCGCGTGGGTCCTGAGCAGAAGGTCAAGGCTTTACTTCTTGTTGGGTGAGTTGGCTAAAAGCCCTGTGGTGCTAGGTGGCTGAGCCAGTGAGCTGATGAGAGACAGTTTGTGCCCTTGGGTAGCCCAACACCATATCCCCTCCTGCCCAAACCACAGGGATGTGGCTCAGGCTGCAGATGTGGCTATTGAGCACCGGAATGAGGCAGAGATGAGCCTCGTGTTGTCTCACTGCACGGGAGCCACAGATGGGGCCACAGCCGACAAGATTCAGCGGGCCCGGGCACAAGCCCAGAAGAAGTAAGAGGCCCATCCTGCACATCTCCTCAAGCCAGGGGCTTGACCAGAAGTGTCTCTGCTTATTCTCCCCCTTCCCCAGAGCAAAAGTTGGGGAGTAAGCTAAGGTGGGAACTGGGAGTCTGGTTGTAAATAAAGTTGTAACATTTCAGAATGCTTGTCTAATGCAGTCTGGCCTAAGCACTGGAATCAGAGCTATCTAGACACCACAGCAAAGTTCCACTTGTTTGGTTGGGACTGGACGTGGGGCTTCTCCAGCTGTTTTTACAAGAGACCTGTCCCTCTGACCAGTTACTAAGGAAAGTTTCATAGTTTTCCTAGGAAAACTATGGGGGGAGAGAGCACAGAACATACTCCAACTCGTTAAGAACCACACTGAAAAAAAAATTTTTTAAAGATTTATTTATACAAGAACCGGGGTATAGGCCAGATGTGCAGGAGGGTGAGAGGATTCACCAGAGACAGAGCGGGGAACAAACAGGCATACTGACGAAATACACTGCTGAGGGGAGCAGCGGGCGAGACAGGAGAGGTCTGCCTTGCCATGTGGGCATCTCTGTGGCCGGTGGGGATCAAACTGGCACTGCAGAGGCTGCGGACAGCTTCACAGCACTGCGCTCAACCACCTGCACCAGCAGGGAGACCCCCCACACTGAAAATTGTTACACACACTCTCTCTCTCTCTCTCTCTCTCTCTCTCTCTCAAGAACTGTCAAGAACTGTGCCAAACACTACCGTTTTTGTTTCATTTATTCCATATGACAACCCCGTGAGATAGGGAGCAGCATCCCATTTTTACAAAGGAAGAAAGGGGACTGAGGTTCTGTCACAGTGAGCATATGGCAAAACTGGGCTTTGAAACTAGATTGAGCATTTGGGGGTCTCAGAGCTGCTCCTTGGGTATGGTGGTGACAGAAAAGAGTTGACTCAGCTGGAACTAAGGTCGGGCCCTCTACGAGGGGAACGTGAGCTGCCTGGCAGTACAGTGAAGGCTGAAAGAATGATGGGAAGCAAGTGATCAGTGAGTTGGAGGAGGAGCCTTCAGAAACCCTGCCTACCGTGGTGAGAAATTCCTGAGTGTTCTCCGGGTGGAAGAGAAAAGGGAAGTGGAATTCTCCTTTTGGCAGTTCTTTGGCAAGAACTGCAAACTGCAAACCATGATTCCACCCTGGACCCATGGAGGCTCCATCCCTGTCAGTAGACGTGCCTTCTAGGCCTGCCATTTGCACTCTGTGCATCGTGGCTTCTAGTCCAGTGCCCCCACCCAACAGAGGGCATGACTTTTCCTCCTGTTGTCCCCTTAGTCTGCAAGTAGAAAACCAAAGCCCAGAAGGATAAAACCAAAGCTAGAGGGAGGGTCTCAATAGAGCTTCCAGCCTTGCCTTCTTCAAAGCCTCTAAGGCCAGCCATGCTTAGGAAGACTGAAAGTGTTTCTTTTCTTCTCTCACCTGATCTCTAAGTGTGACTTTGTTAAAGTCCTCTAAGAGTATATATATCAAATCGTAAAACAGCCATTTCTTATGCTTACCAGGTGGACAGGAGAAAACCGTGATGTTTGGAATCAACTGAAAGTCTCAAGGGTTGGGGGGGTGACTTAACAGCTGGGGGCTAACTTGGGAAAACTTGATAACTCAAGTGTCATAGTTGAAGCTGGTTGTGGCCTGGATCCTTCACTGGGGCTGCTCACCAGAACAACCCGTGGACCCTAGGGCAAGGCCCTAAGGGCAAGCATCTGCAGACAACTGGGCAGAGCTATTCTGTCTCCCCTAACCTAGCTTTTGGTCACATCTGCCACATTCTGTTTGTCAAGATGGTCACATAGGTCTAGCCCACTCACTTTTAAGGGAAATAGACTCCACCTCTTGGTCAGGGGGGTTGGGTAGGAAGGCTCTAGAAGAGTGTGTGGAACTGGAAAAGTGGCTAGTTTTCAGTAGCACAATCTGGCACAGCCTATCAGCCTTAAAATGAGTAGACAGCTCCTGGAGGGAAAAGATCTCCAATACTGGGCTCATCATTCTGGGCTTTCCACCCCCATTCTTGACCCCATCATTCCTTGCTATCCGTGTAGCTCTTCCATGCCTTTTAAAAGGGTTTTGTCCAGTTTTTCCAGTTTTTCTTAAAAAAAAAGAATTGGTACCATACAAACCAGTCTGCCTTCTCTGGCAGGGAGGCAGGCTGGGCACTACTTTTAGAATGTACACAGTAAAAAACCTATGTTCCCAAAGTAACAGACCACATGTTTATTCATGTGATATGTAAACATTAAGCACTGTATATGTGAAGTTTTAGAAATATGTGAGAACTGATGACATTTACACAAAAATAATGATTACTAGTTCATAAAAAGTGTATGCATGAAAAGTGTATGCACTGCAATTGTCTGTGAGGAAAGTTTGAAAATTAAAAGCAGTATTGTGTCCTTTTTTGCTAAAGTTAAACACTGATTTGACCCCCAATATTTTATCATGAAAACTTCCAAATGAAAAAAAAAAAAAACACTTTCAGACATACAGCTAAAGAATTTTGCAGTGAATACCTGTGTACCCACCACCTGGGTTCTACCATCATCATTTCACTGTAGTGTTTCATGCATCTACCCGTCTTACTTTTAATGCTTTTCAAAGCAAGCTACTGTCATCAGTATATCTCCCTTTAAATACTTCAGACTATATTTCCTCAACTAATAGTCATTGTTTGTAAATTTTTTCTTCTCAGACAAAATATATAAGCCAGATTTTAAGTGTACTATATTTGCTGAATTTTGACAAATGTATATACCTGTAAGTAATGATTTTATTTTATTTTTTTTTAATAGAGGCATGTTTTATTTGTTTGTTTGTTTGTTTGTTTGTTTTTGTTTATACATGCACTGGGTACAGTCAGAAGCGTGGGAGGGTGAGAGAATTCACCAGAGCCAGAGCGGGGAGCAGAGCAGGCAGAAGGACCGAAGTACACTGCAGAGGGGAGCAGCGGGCGGCAGGAGAGGTCTGCGCGCCATGTGGGACCCTCCTCTGGTGGCCGGGGAGCAGCCGGGGATTGAACCGGCGCCGCAGAGGCCGCGGGCAGCTTCGCAACCCAGTGCTCAACAGCTGCGCCACCGGGGAGGCCCTAGTAATGATTTTAAAAACAACTAGGATTTTTTTCAAATCTCTGATTCCATTAAAATTAGTGTCAAGTGTCTTCAACTCTGAGCCACTTGTACAGCAGGCCTGTACTTACTATCATGGGTGGGACCAGTCTTAGCCAATTTTGGGCCAGGATTGAGCCTGGTACCAGGATTGTGAGGCTGGGGGCTGAGAATCTGGAAACATCTTTTCTAATTACAGATATCATTGGCAGCCTGGGAGTGAGATTCAGAGCAAAGGCTACTATAAGCAACCACTTTCTGGGGTTAAAGAGGCTGCAGTGCTTGAGTACAAAGCTCTGACAAATGCCCCTGAAAGTGGAACAGTGACCTGGAAAGGCTCTTGGCTCTTACTTACTTCAACTTGCTGTCTCACTGCCTTTATTTTCATTACAGAATTTAGGAACTTTTCTTGTTTGTGTTGTTTATTATCTGTCTCCCCATCTAGAACGTAAGTTCCTGAGAGCAGAACCTTTTTCTATCTCATTCCTGCTGTGTCCAGCCCATGGTCTGCACTCAATAAGTATTTGTTGAGTAAATGACTCATTGTTCTATTTACTACATGGGAAAGGAGGCCTGGAGAGGGAAGTGACTTGCCTAAAGAAATAGGAACCTTCTCTCATGAATTCTGCAACTCTTGGGCACCTCTGGAGTGACTGACAAGTGCCTATGTGTAGGTGTGTGCTTGTGTAGGCTGACACCAAAGCAGGGCCACAAGCAGGGCTTCAGCTTCCCACTTGAGTAGGCTTGGGTTCCAGAAGCCTGCCACTCCTCCCTTCTCAGTCCTTTTCTCTTCACACATAGCTCTTTGCCCTGTGATGGTGGGGGAAAGCTGGGTATTAAGTAGAATGGGGAGACTGACAGGTCTCCACAAGTGGGCAGCTAAGGATGGGACCCCAGAGGCAGGGCCTGTGTGGGTTGCTGAGCTAGTTCCCAGGGACTCCAGGCTGGAACATCCAAGACCCTGTGTCTCCTTGGCCTGAGGTTCTGCCACCCCTGAGCACAAATGCTTGGGCCACAGTGTAGCTGTCTCATGGAGAAAAGGGGATCTACATTTCCTGAGAGCGGGTTACTCGCCAAGCTCAATTCAGTGTATTGGATATTGAATGGAAATGTAATTCTCAATCCAGCCTAGAGGGTGGGGTGGGGGGTTGTTAGGAAGAATAACAGAGAATCAGGCCACCCAGCCAATAGTGGGGCTAGAACCCCAGGGCTTTCTGACCACCACACCCAACTGCAGCATTTTTCCAAATGTGGTCAGATCCCATGGGGATCCTTTAGATGAGCTTGAGGATGAGCACTTCCTTTGAGTAGCTATTTTAATGCATTTTAGAATATATAAGTACATTAAGTCCTCTTTTTTTTTAAAGATTTATTTATTTATTTATACAAGAACCGGGGTACAGTCCATATTTGCGGGAGGGTGAGAGGATTCACCAGAGACAGAACGGGGAACAGAACAGGCAGACTGACAAAATACACTGCTGAGGGGAGCAGCGGGCGAGACAGGAGAGATCTGTCGCACCATGTGGGACCCTCACCGTCCGGAATGAATCAAACAGGTACTGCAGAGGCTGTGGACAGCTTCACAGTGCGGCGCTCAACCGCCTGCGCCACCAGGGGAGGCCCACATTAAGTCCTTTTATGGTAGTATAAATAAGACTACAAAAAAATCAAAAAACATTAAAATATATTAGTGTGAAAAGTATATTAGTGTAGATCAGATGTAAACAAGGCAAAACTAAGCTGGTGGAGTTTGGTCCTAGGGTGCTGCTATCTCAACTACCCAGTTGCCTCCCACATTCTCAGTCATCTTTTAAGATTTCTAAATATTTGAGGTCAGTGTTTTCACTTTTCCATTCAATATCCAATACACTGAATTTGACCTTCCTGGGAACCAAGAATGGGGGCCCTATGAGAGAACCTGCCGTCACTGGCTGCCCCTGGGGTCTGAGCATGTGGCCTCTGGGACCATGGGCTGCAGTGACTACAGGTGCAGGGACCTTGGGTTTGGCTCTTTCACAACACTTTTGGTTTGGTACTGGTGAATGGGGGGAGAGACACAACTTCCACTCAAGGAGGGACTTCCCTGCCAGGAGCAGAGGGTCTCAAGGTGGCCCATCATACCTGGTACTGCCAGGCTGTGCTCTGGTCAGCATATACACACTTACTCCACAAATTAAGGGAAGGTGGGTGAACAGAGTACTAAATTGGCACCCCAACTACAGGCGGTGGTGGAGACTGGATATGGTAGGGGAAACAACCCTGTGGAACTGACATGGGGTCATTGTCCTGTGCCAAAATGTCCCAGCTTCCACTGTGAAGAACAGCCACTGGCTACAGCCCTTGCCCCAGGGGTGCCGGGAGAAGGGGACTCAAGGGCTGAGGGCCTAGAGGAGAGGCTTGCTGCTCTCCACCACTGGCTGGGATGAAGGGTCTCCAGCAAGCCTCACTTCCATACTGCTGTGCAGTCTGTCCCCAATCTACAGAGGCCCAGGGGCTGGTTCTGTGCAGCTCCCTGGCGTCCAAGGGACTCACCGTGGGGGCCATAACGACGGCGTCTTGCTTTTGCAGTGCTCCTCTCCCCGACCCCGCTGCCCCCAGACTGGGGGGCTAGGGAAGGAATGGGGGGCGGCGGCAATAGGGCAGGGGTCCTGAGCCCACGATCCTGCGCCCGCGGGGAACGCATCTCCCAGTTCCCTCTGTGCTTTGAACCTCCCCTCCCCCACCAGGCTTAAGCGAAGGACACCCCTCCAGAGCACCACGTGTCACAGCTTCTACCAGGCTCCGCGCCCAGCCAGGCCCCGGAACGCGCATCTGGAAAGCGGGGGAGAGTTCCCTGGGGCTCGGGTGGGGAAGGCGTGGGCTGATTTGCTGTAAGACGGCACCCACTGTGCCAGGCCCCTTCCAAGGGCTTGGCGGGGTCCTCTCCCCCGTGACAGCCTTTAAATACATTGCAGCAATTAGCAAAAACTAAAAAAGTCCGAATGGAACACATTTGGAGAAAGAAGAGGACGGACGACGTTCGCGCGTCAGTGCCCTCGCCGCGGGACGCCGGGGTAAGCTGGAGTGAGGAGGCCTCAGTGTCCGCCTCTGGGAACTGGGAAGCAGCACCCGGTCCAAGCACCTGGGGCCGCAGGGGTGGGCCGCATGGCCGCACGCGCTGCCGGCGTCTCCGGGTCCGGCAGCGCCAGGATCGGGCTGCGTGGGGCGCACATCTCCTCGGCCACCCCGAGAGCGTGACACCCGGAGATGCGGCCCCGAGCCCGGGCGACAGCTCCCGGGAGCGCCGGGGCGGGGCCCGCGAGGGCCGGGAGACGCCAGTCCCGCGCGGGCCAACCAGCGCCTGTCTCTGAACGGCCAATGAGGAGGCGCCTTACAGTTAGGGCCGGGCCGGGAGCGAGGCTGCGGCGAGCGCGGCGCTGACAGAGACGCGCGCGCGCGCGATCCCCTCGGACCCCGGGCCGCCGCGCCGCCATCGCCGCCGCCCGCCCGGTCGCCCCTCCGCCGCTTCCCCTCGCCATGGAGGCGAGGCCGCCGCCGCCGCCGCGGGGCTCGGAGCCGCGGGCCGGGCGGCGGCCCTGAGGCGTGTGGCGGGCCGAGACGCCGCCGCGGAACCGAGGCGGAGCCGCCGTCCGCGTCCCCCGCGGTCCCGCCCAGCCGGAGCCGGTGAGCGCTGGGGCCGCCGCGGGCGGGTGGGCGCTCGGGGGGGCGGCGCCCCGGCGCGCGGGAGGGGGCCCGGGCCCGAGCCGGAACCCCTCTTTCCGGGCAGAATCCCTCGGGAGTCGCCAGTCGGCTCCCACATCCTTGCGCTGCCGCGGCGTGTGGTGGGGGGGAGGTCCCCGGAAACGTGCGGGACGGGGCGCCGACCCCCTCGACTGCCCGGGAACTTCGCGTGCGTCCTTGGGGGGCCGGGCCAGGGCGCTGTCGTCGTTGCGTTGGAAAGAAGAAACTTGGAAGTGTGAGAACAGCGTTTACTCAGGTTCATTTAATGGGAAGAAAGGCGACTCTTGGCCCGAGGAATCTGCCCTTGCAGGGACCAACTTTTCTTTGCCTTCAAGCCCCCACCCCGGCCTCCCTGGTTTCCTCCTCCTCCCAACTGTTGAGGCTGCTCACGAGCGAGAGAGGGGCCCGGAATTGCCCACAATTCAAAACGAACCGATTGGGGAAACAGATCTCCTTGCTTTTTCCACTTTCGGTGAATAAAATACAGAATATCGTCCGTTTGTTTGCTTGTTTGTGTTTTCGCTCCCAATTGTATTTCCTGAAGAGAAAAATAATAACAGCATAGCTGAGCCCAGAGTTGAGTGTGTTTTTGAGGTCAGTGATGCTATTTGTAAGACAGGAAAAGGGAATTTTAAAATCCTCCCGAGGCCAGAGCGCGAGTGATCAAAAAGCCTTTGCCCTGAGCAGGGATTCCTGCTCTAGAAACTGGCCTGTCTCCAGGGACATCTCCTCACTGGCCACCTGCTTGCTGTTAAGCCTAGAACCAGAAGATGGTGGGCGAGAAGAGGACTGATGGTGGAAGATGGGAGAACATCTTCCTGCCTGGCCACTCCTTTAAAACACAGATCTGATGCTGTCATTTGTTTACTTAAAATTTCCCTCGCTCTCCTTTTCCCATGGGGTGAATGCATCCGTGATGCCTTCTCAGGTCATACTAGGCCCTTGACAGACTTGCCTCCACTTACTCTTGTAGCTAATCCTTTAGTTCTACCCCTCATCCTCCTTTTTTTTGCCATTCAGAGTTGCTTGGTTACCTCTTCATGTTGCCATTCGTTTGCGTGTGTGACCACTCTTTCCTCCCCTCCGTTGCCTGCCAAGCTCTGCCTTTAAAACCCGTCTCCTTTGAGAAGCTTCTTTTCTTTTTTTTTTTTTAAAGATTTATTTATTTATTTGTTTATTTGTTTATTTATTTATTTATTCATACAAGCACTGGGTACAGTTAGAAGCGCAGGAGGGTGAGAGAATTCACCAGAGCGGGGAACAGAACAGGCAGACTGATGAAATACACTGCTGAGGGGAGCAGCGGGCGTGGCAGGAGAGGTCTGCGCACCATGTGGGACCCTCGCTGTTGCTAGTGGATGGAACTGGCGCTGCAGAGGCTGGGCAGCTTCGCAGCCCAGCCGCTGCGCCACCAGGGGAGGCCTGAGAAGCTTCTTGAGGGTAGGAACTGTGCCTTGTTCACCTTCACATCGCCCATGCTGAGAGGATTCTTTCTCTCAAATTGTCTTGTCCTTTCCCTTCTCTTCCCCCTTATTTCTTGGCTGTTCATACTCACTTCCTGAGATAATCTTTCTTGAATGCCTTCTTGGAGAGCATATCGTGGACTTTTAGTACCAGATGCCCATCCTGCAGGCGGGAACTGGCAGAACTTATCCCACCTGCCTCCAATCAGCTTTACTGTCTCTGAAAAGCCTGAAGTCCCAGGGTCTCTTCACTTCTGCCTGCCTGCGGTGGTCCAGCTGATAAGTGCTCTCTAAAGCATGGGGTAGGACTGAGGAGGCTCTTTACTGGGTACCTCTCAGCCACTTATTTCCTATCTGGGTGAAATTTAGAATCAGAAAAGCCAGTCCTCTGACTTAAGTACGTCCATGTGCCTTCCATTTGCCAGGTAGAGCGCTTGAGATACAGAGTAAAAATGAGGAAGTCTACCTTTGAGGGGCTCACAGTCTAATGCAGGTGGATACAATTACTTAACAACACAGGTGCTATGAGAGTGTAATAATAGCTATTTTATTTGTTTTGTGACAGGCTATGTAAACAAGCTTTCCTCCAGTTATTTCTTTCAGTGGTTGTGTAGGGGCTTATTCCTACTTGATGGGTGGAAACAGGCAATACGGGTGGGCAGCTGGGGAAATAGGATTAAGATTTTAGTAGTCTGCTACTTCCAGAGCCAGAGCATCGACAAGGCTATATAAAGGGCATTCTCTCCCGAGGTGGTCTGAGTAAGCTTTCCTGGGGGCCTGTAGGTCATGAAGGGTGCATGGACGTTGGTGTTTGGTGGATGGATACAGGAATGAGGGAGCAGTACTTGAAGGTGGAAGGAACACATTGCCCTTGGATGCAGGGAGACCTTAAATATATTCAAATTGGGTAGAGGGAAGAGGGATGGGAGATGAGATTAGGGTCAGCTGAAGGGCTGTATGTGCAATGCTGGAGTTTGCGCTTGGCAGAGCCACTGGGGCATTTTAAAGGTGGTCAGGTAATTGGGTTTACTGGACTTTGGAAAGGTTATTTCAGGGTCAGTATGGGGCCAGATGCTGATGTCCCTGCAATTTAGGAGGCAGTGGCCAGGCCCCGCAGGAACAGCCTCTTGGACCCAGAGGAAGGTCTAGAGAGAACCCTGCTTAGTTTCAGCAAAAGATAATATATATGAGGAGAAAATTCTAATCATAGGAAAGGGTATATAGAGAAAAGTCCCTGCTAAAAGTCTGACCTCCTCCTAAGAGAGGACTGACATTTCCAGTCTCTGTGGCATTACATAGACCTGTTCCTTTTTAAATGTGTGACTACTCATCCTTATAAACATACCAGTCACATCTTGCTCTTTTTTGTTAACTTATAATATATGTAGGAAACCATCCCATATTAGTACATATTGTTGACTTTTTCTTATTTCATTGTAGGACTGTACCATGATTTGTAACTTCAAAATTTGTTTCTAAGTTTTTCTGTTACTGAGTTACAATGAATGTATTTGTATGTGCTCATGTGTGAAATTATCTGTTTATTTCTAGAAGTGGAATTATTGTGTCAAAGGATAAGTGCATTTACAAATTTTAGATATGTCCCTTGAAGGGGATGTACTAACCAGGCTCTGTTCCCCAAAATGTAAATGGGACTTATATGTTCATCAGAGTAGTCACAGGATCACTTTCGATGCCTTTTTTTTTTTTTAGCTTTCATATGCCTATTTTTCCCTCATTTAACCTCCATCCATTTGAGTCTAGCTTATTTAAATTTACAGAGGGAAACACTGAAACTTCTTAAAATGACTTGTGCAAGTTAGTGTGGTTAGTAGTTTTTTAAGCAGCTCTGATACTTGTATTTGCCCAGCACTTTCTTTGGAGGTCTTCAGGGTGCATTTGTAAACATTGTTGCATTGTCTCCACCTTCATGTGAGTAAAATGAGTTCCAGGTGAAGTTTGAGTTATAAGCAGGAAACTGGCCAAATGTAGAATCTTTTCTTTTTTACTTCCTAGTGCAATAATAAATGTTCCCAAATGTCAAAGCTAAAGAAATATTTTTTTAGGGAGTATGAGTACGACAAAAATAGTAATACTATAACACTAATTTAAAAGCCCACAGATAACCCAAAATTGAAATTTGTTTTAATATATTTCACATATGAAAAAGAATCTAGAGATTCTCTAAATTCACATCCATTTGTATCAGGCAAACATTTTTATAGTTGTAAATAGTGCATACAGAATATGATTTTTGTATACTTGAATAGAACCAAATATTTTTTATTTTTTATGTATCTTTCTTATTTAAAACCATAAAATAGTATTCTGTGCTCTGATAACCATAGTTTGTTGTTTTCTTCTCCTTTTAAGTAAATTGTACTTCTAAATACCCTTGATCAGATACTTCTTTTGGATTATTTTTCTTGGACTTTTAACCCTAAAGTGGACTTACTGAGTCAGAACATAGTTTCAATGCTGAATCGCTATCTGGAAAGGTTGAATTAGTTTTATGATATCAACAATTTATGTGACGTTGTTTTCCTAGCAGTCTAGCCAATGCTATTTAGCAAAACTTAATATTTGATTTTATTAATTTAAAAGAAATGTAATGTTACTTTGAATTATGTTTAAATTACCCTTTAGAAAAAAAGACCAGTAGCTTATTTAGATTTCGAACTAAGTACAAATGCTTGGGTATATATCATAATATCCAAGAGTTATGAGAGCAGTTATATAACTGATGGGACAGAAGTGTTGGGGAAACTAAGATAAGATCATGTTGGTATGAAATGTAAGACGATGCTAGTCAACTGAAAATACCAGACTTTGTGTCAAACTGGGAATACCCCAGAGTAATATGGTGCGATGTCTCTCCTTATGACACTTGTGGGCCAGTACAGTAGACAGACATTAATTACCTTATGATAATTACAGATGTGATCTAAGGGGAAGAATAGGTTTTCTTGGGAATGCCAGATAAATTCAGCACTTAAACAACATTTATAATTAGATAGCATTTACTAAGGCCCTGAGCTGGGAAGGCGCTTGGTACTTTAGGGCAGTGCTTCTGTAACTTGAATGTTCACAAAAGCCATCTGGGGAGCTTGTTAAAATGCCAAGTCCTGATTCAGTAGGTCTGGAGTGGGACTTGGGATTCTGCATTACTAACCAGTTCCCCCTGGTGAGGCAGATGCTGCTGGTGGGTGGATCACATTGGGAGTAGGTCTGATTGAGAGTTTGGGCAAACAGCAGAAGCAAAGATGTTAAGTAGGTGACTGCAATTTAGATTCACCTGGGGAACTTAAAATCACAGGTGCAAATACCCCACCCTCAGGTATTTGATCTAGTTGATCTGGAATGGAGGAGGGAAGGGCGGGGGAGAGATTGAGATTTTTAACTCCCTCAGTGATTCTGATGTGCATTTTGTATTGAGAATCACTGGACTAGAGAGAGCAGGAGCCAGAGTTGAGGGTCCTGTGTGCCATGCAAGGATTTTAAAGTACTTTATCCCAAAGGCAGAGTTCAGACATTGAAGGATTTTTAAAAGAGGAACATGATCTGATCTGCTTTGCAGGTGTGAAATTCGCTGTGGCTGTAGTCTAGAGCAATAGTGGTCAAAGTGAGATAGATAAGATGATTCACTGGGCTGTTAGAAAAAAATTTTACAACTTTTTACTATTTTTATCTACAAAATGATAAAACATTATATTTAGGTATTGTCGCTGGCATCTTCTTGGATCTGTAGGTCAAGCAATATTAACATATTAACTGCAGAATTCTGGTCATCCTGAAGGGAGACCAAGGTCTGTGAGCAAGCAGAGCCATGTTATACATTTGCTTTCAATGTATGGCAACATATGACAGTTTATACTACCCAGTTTTCATTAAACTAACATACACAAAATAGACAAGTAGCTTAAAATGATTCCTGCAAGTAAACCAGTAATTGAAGAAAATTGTTTGCAAGTTCAAGGAAACAAAGTGGCAGCACTGACCCATGTCCAACTCCTATTATGAACTTGTGGTGAACCATTAAATCAGGTTAAATAAATGTTTTTTTATTATACTGGAAAGTATCATGAAGCATATTTGAACCAGAGGATTTACATCCTCTGTCATTACTAGTCTTGTTTGAAGGGTATGTATAACTTTGTAATATTAAGTAATAAAATTTGAGTACCAGGACTTTAGAACACTAGGCTTCTGAAGCATTAAAAGAGCCACTACATTCTTTTAAATGAAATTTAAAGTCATAGGATATTTAATCAGAGATGCTATACAGTTTTACTAACCTAATGATTACAATAAATTTTGGGGGGTTTCTTGTTCTTAAAAAAGACACAAAAGGCACATACCATTGCCGGGTTCTTCCAGTTTCTCCTTCACACCCCCCAAAACCCATTTTTAAAGAAAGACTGATATAACCATGGAAAATAGTATGTCAAGAAATGTAAATGTATTTCTTTTTTTTTTTTTTTAAAGATTTATTTATTTATTTAATTTTATTCATACAAGCACTGGGTACAGTCAGAAGCGCGGGAGGGTGAGAGAATTCACCAGAGCCAGAGCGGGGAGCAGAGCAGGCAGAAGGACCAAAGTACACTGCTGAGGGGAGCAGCGGGTGGCAGGAGAGGTCTGTGCGCCATGTGGGACCCTCCTCAGGTGGCCGGGGAGCACCCGGGGATCGAACCGGCGCTGCAGAGGCTGCGGGCAACTTCGCAACCCAGCGCTCAACCGCTGCATCACCGGAGAGGCCCGATAAGCATTTTTTTCTTTTAAAAAATGCTGACTTTGTGATTTGGCTGCTTAGCATATATCACTTGAAAATTAATATCGTTAATCTGTCTCTTCAAGTAGAGGTACTAGTTTAACAGTGAATGAGAAAATAAATTGTTTTTTTCTTAGAAAGAAATGTGCTCTGTGATTGCATTTTTCTCATAATTTTCAAAAACTATAGGCTTTAATGAGATATAGTTTATATACCATAAGAGTCACCTTTTAAAACTGTACCATTCAGAGGATTTTAATATGTTCATGATGTTGTATAGCCATCACTGCTATCTAGTTTCAGAACATTATCACCACCTCATGAAGAAAGCCTCTACCCATTAGCCTTACTCACCATTCTGCTCTCCCCAGGGCCCCTGGCAACCACTAAGCTTTCTGTCTCTGAAAATTTGCCTATTCTGGACATTTTGTATACATGGAATTATACAATGAGTGGCCTTTGTGACTTCTTTTACTTAGCATGATGTTATAGCGTGTGTCAGTACTTCATTTTTATAGCTGAATAAAATAGTACTACATTTTATGGCTATACCACATTTTGTTTATCCATTCATCAGGTAATAAACATTTGAGTTCTTCCCACTTTTGTACTGTTATGAATTATGCTGCTGTGAATATGTATGTATAGGTTTTTGTGTTGATATATACTTTCCATTTCAGAGAGAGACAGACATACCCCCTTATGTGAGAAATTACCAGATTAAATGGTAATAACCATTTAAATTTTAGAAGAGCTACTGCTTTCCAAAGCACTCGCACCATTTTCTATTCCCAGTAGCAGTGGGGAGAGTTCCAGTTTCTTACTGACATTTGTCAATCACTTTCTTTTTCATTATAGCTGTCTTTGTGGGTGTGAAGTGGTGGTATCTTATTGTGGTTTTGATTTACATTTCCCTAATGACTCATGATCTCATTGTGATTTTGTTGCACCTATCTAAACTCTCATATAAACTCTCACTCATAAAAAACTTGGAAAAACCTGATTTAAAAAATGTAGTTCCAAGGCCTCCCTGGTGGCACAAGGGGTTAAATCTCAGCACTGAGATGCTGTGGGCAGCCACTGCAGCTTGAGTTCGATCCCCAGCCAGGGAGCTGACCCACATGGCGCAGCAGACCTCTCCTGACTCACCTGCTGCTCCCCTCAGCAGTGTATTTCAGTCAATCCGCCTGTTGTGTTCCTCACTCTGTCTCTGGTGAATCTTCTCACACACACCCACCTGGCACCTCTGACCTGTACCCCAGTTCTTGTATGCATAAATAGATAAATCTTGAAAAAAAAATGTAGTTCCAGATGACTTAATTCTTATTTTTTTTTGTGGGATCCTCGCCGGTGGCTGGGGAATGAACCGGCAGCCTCGCAGCCCAGCGCTCAGCCACTGCGCCACCAGGGGAGGCCCCCAAATGACTTAATGTAATAAAGCACCTAGGCATCACCCATCAGTGACTGTTAAAACAATTAGAGACTTTATAGTAAGAGGATCAGGCTGTCAGTCTTCTGATGAATCATAACATCTCTAGAATGGGTAAAACCAAATCTGTGTTCCTGTGATGTGGTATGATAGGAATAATATAGCACCATCCATGAAGTGTTTTTGCCCCCCCGTCATGTAAAATGTGACTCTGATTAAATCTAGCTCTAGTAAAATCTAGATCTTACAACTAGTTTATAGTATGTAATCACAAAATTCGGAATGTGGAATTCTTTAGGACAAATGAACCCAGTTATTTCAAATAAATGGCAAGAAAAAAAGTGGAATAACTTACAGGTTCAGAAAACATTTGAGGCATATTAACTAAATGTAATGTGTAGACCTTGTTAGATCCTGTTTCATACAAACCAGTTGTAAAAAGATATAATTTATGAGACCATTGGAATAATTTGAATACTTCTTATATATTAGATGATTTTATTTATTTATTTATTTATTTATACAAGCCCTGGGTATAGTCAGTCTTAATCCTATGACCAGTAAATAACTATAGTGATCCTGTATTTTCAATCTGGTAATCTTGGCTTTTTTGATGGTAAAACTGTCCTCCTCAACTGGGTGACATCGCAACACCTCAAGGAAAACATGTTAGCAATATGAGATGAGGCACATCAAACCTATTGTATTAGAACTTTCAAGTTAAGTTTAGGATATGCATTTTTCAAATGGTGACAATTTAGATTCCACTAATGAAAACACTGGAAATCTTAAGAGAACATGCTTTCCTGCATTTATAAGTTTAATTTATCAGTATTGCTCAAATGCTTAAGGAAATTCTGCATGTTAAGGTTAACACAATCCTGTGAAGGACTGGTTATGCGCGACAGACTCAATGTATAAATGTATTTTAAAATTATAAAGACCTCTCCTGTCTTGCCTGCTGCTCCTCTTCAGTAGATCTGCCTGTTCTGCTCCCCACTCTATCTCTGGTGAATCCTCTCATCCCCAGCACCTCTGGCCTATACCCCAGGTCTTCTATGCAGAAATAAATCTTTAAAATTGTAGCTGGTTAGAAGACAAATCTTTAAAAAAAAATCTTACACAGTAACACAGACCAAGCTGCTCTGTTAACCACGCGCTCTATCTATAACTATTTGGTCTCACAGAAAAAGTGGGCAGAAGCACTATTTCTGGGACTGGCCTCATTCCCTGAAAGGTGGGTAAAACTTGTACATCACTGGAGGCATGGAAAGGGCCACAAGGAGAATAGAAACATCCTTACAGAAGTTCTGGTCCCCTCCCCTAGTTCCTTTTTGAACAGTGGAAATCCTGGAACTATTCCACATTGCTCTGCTAAATGTACTGCTGATACATCAATGGAAGACACTCTCTTTATTAATGGGTAGTATTAACACATTTACAATGTTGTATTAAGCTGCCTGTCAACCAACGTTTGAAAACTAATTGCTAGTTAAGCTATTTGTCAATCAATATTTGAGAACTACTTGCATAATTCACAGCAACCAGGTTTTGACTTCTTCCCACACATACAAAAGCTCAGTTCACTAACAATCATCTCTTCCAAAAAGCCAGATATCTGGAATGCTGCTACTACTTGATTTGTATTTATCCACATTATTCCCATCCTCATCAGCCCCCACCCAATTCCAAACCAATCCAGAACATCATCATCCTTGTTCAAATCTGCTTTATCACCAAATTAATCTCTATGGCGTGTCCAGTCCATTCTCCACAGTAGTGACTATCAAACCTTTTTACTGCATACCCCCCCAACATATGTTTACCTATAAATGACAAAGATAATAATACATATGAATGCTATCAAAAACTTTTGTAGTATTCATGTTCAAATGAAATAAAATAATGATTGCAATCACAGTTCTATAAAAAGTATGCCCACAGAAAAGGCAAACTCATATAAACACCATTATTGTTATCACTTAAATATTAATATTAAACTTACTTTTAAAATATTTTTGTCATCCATATAATCAAATATTTATCAATTATGCTTGAAAAATCTCATTTTAATACTTTGTAATGGAGCAGCCTGAAAGTCTGGTTTCAAGTCAATACTTGGTTTTAATGGCTGTCATAGAAACATGGTCTAAAGGGAAGAAGCACTATGGCTCTGCTTAGTAATGGTGACATTTATTTTTTCACCTCTCCCCTTTATACAACCAGTTTCCTTTAAACTTGGCTAGCAAATCTCCATCTTTGCAGATGCAATTACTCTTGAAAACTTACTGCATATTACTTTTCTTATTTCTAACAAATGGATTTGATACCCAGTAAAACTATTCACTGGGAGTATTTTTTAACTTTTCTTTGGGGATTTTGAAACATACAGAAAAGTGGAGAGAACTCTGTAATAAACCCTACATGCCTATTATCCAGTTTCAATAATTATCAAGCTTATCTATAACTCTTCAAACACAATGAATTATTTTAAATCAAATTCCAGTCATAATCATTTCATCCATCAAAACTTTAGTACTTACCTCTAAGAGAATGGAGTCTTTTAATATAACTATAATATTATCATACCTTAAAAATAATTGTTTAATAATCATCTAATATGGGGCCTCCCCGGTGGCGCAGCGGTTGAGCGCTGGGTTGCGAAGCTGCCCGCAGCCTCTGCAGCACCGGTTCGATCCCCGGCTGCTCCCTGGCCACCAGAGGAGGGTCCCACATGGCGCACAGACCTCTCCTGCCACCCGCTGCTCCCCTCAGCAGTGTACTTCGGTCCTTCTGCCTGCTCTGCTCCCCGCTCTGACCCTGGTGAATTCTCTCGCCCTCCCGCGCTTCTGACTATACCCAGGGCTTGTATAAATAAATAAATAAATAAATAAAATCATCTAATATATAAGAAGTATTCAAATTATTCCAATGGTCTCATAAATTATATCTTTTTACAACTGGTTTGTATGAAACAGGATCTAACAAGGTCTACACATTACATTTAGTTAATATGCCTCAAATGTTTTCTGAACCTGTAAGTTATTCCACTTTTTTTCTTGCCATTTATTTGAAATAACTGGGTTCATTTGTCCTAAAGAATTCCACATTCCGAATTTTGTGATTACATACTATAAACTAGTTGTAAGATCTAGATTTTACTAGAGCTAGATTTAATCAGAGTCACATTTTACATGACGGGGGGGCAAAAACACTTCATGGATGGTGCTATATTATTCCTATCATACCACATCACAGGAACACAGATTTGGTTTTACCCATTCTAGAGATGTTATGATTCATCAGAAGACTGACAGCCTGATCCTCTTACTATAAAGTCTCTAATTGTTTTAACAGTCACTGATGGGTGATGCCTAGGTGCTTTATTACATTAAGTCATTTGGGGGCCTCCCCTGGTGGCGCAGTGGCTGAGCGCTGGGCTGCGAGGCTGCCGGTTCATTCCCCAGCCACCGGCGAGGATCCCACAAAAAAAAATAAGAATTAAGTCATCTGGAACTACATTTTTTTTTCAAGATTTATCTATTTATGCATACAAGAACTGGGGTACAGGTCAGAGGTGCCAGGTGGGTGTGTGTGAGAAGATTCACCAGAGACAGAGTGAGGAACACAACAGGCGGATTGACTGAAATACACTGCTGAGGGGAGCAGCAGGTGAGTCAGGAGAGGTCTGCTGCGCCATGTGGGTCAGCTCCCTGGCTGGGGATCGAACTCAAGCTGCAGTGGCTGCCCACAGCATCTCAGTGCTGAGGACACTTTTTCTCCTAATTAGCAATGAGCTGGAAGTTGAAACTATAAATATAGGCATTGCTTTCAGGAACAATGTGTGGGATGAAACACAAGAGGGCTAAGGATAGAATACTAAGTCAGAAAACAGTCAGAGGGGCCTATGGGGCCAGAAGAGTGGCTGAGAGGTAGGGAAAACTAGGAGTATGTCATAAACCTCTAGGGTAGATAATTCAGGGAGTTGTGCAGTTTACCACATTTGCTCAATTTTTCTGCATCTCTCTTCCCTCTCCCATTCTTTTCTACATTTTCCCCTGTAAAAATCAGGAAACTACAAAAGTTTTCAGTGATAATTCATATAGCCACATTATATTCTAACCAATTACAATGGGAAGACAGATATAACCAATATAGTGAATATTATTACTATTCACTATATTATGAATATTTACTATATTATGAATGAATATATTATTATTCACTATATAATCAGTGAACATATTAATATATTCATTCAGTATATTCATGTATTCATTAATTTATATATAATGAATATATTGTTTTACTATATGCTAAGAACTGCACTAAGCACACAACACGTACTATCTAATCCATAAAATAAACATATGCAATAAAAGAATACTATTGTTGAACTCACTAAGTAAAGAAATTGAGTCTCAGGGCCTCCCCTGGTGGCACAAGTGGTTGAGCGCAGAGCTGTAAAGCCATCTGCAGCCTTGGCAGCACCGGTTCGATCCAGGCCGGCCAGGGAGGGTCCCACATGGCGCGACAGACCTCTCCTGTCTCGGCCGCTGCTCCCCTCAGCAGTGTATTTCGTCAGTCTGCCTGTTCTGTTCCCTGCTCTGTCTCTGGTGAATCTTCTCACCCTCCTGTGCATCTGGCCTGTACCCCTGTTCTTGTATAAATAAATAAATAAATCTCTTAAAAAAAAAAAAAGAAAGAAACTGAGTCTCAGAAAGTTATCTTATCCAACTTCACAAAGTATGAAGTCAGGGGATATGAACATTACTCACATCTAACTCCCAAAATTAAAATACCTGTAGGGTCTGAAAAGAAATAAGTGAAACAGAAAATCCAGTTTGATTTGGGGAGGAAAAAAACTGAAAGAAATGTATAGGGAATTGCAAAACAAATCCCACGCATGGATTCCCCAGGTGAAGCCAAATTCAGGACTCTAATGTAAGAAAAGGCACCTCTTAAATAGTTATCCTGGAAACACAGGTCTAACCTAGGTGTAGATCCTGTTCTTACTTCTATTCACTTATAGTGTGTGATAATCCATAAGCTTATATTGTCTGATAATTGACTCATTGGCATATGCAATATTATTGGTCTTAGGTGGGTCCTGGTGGTCCAGAATGTGTAGAAATATGTAATTTTGTTGAGGCACAGATTCATATTACTTGTACTTTGAGTTTGGTAGCAGCAGCGGTTCCACTTAGCTGTTCAGTGAACCTAACATTACACAGCATCTAAAGCTGGGTTGTTGTTTAGGAATATTTCCTGCCTTTTCCTGTTCATCTTCTTGTTTTGTAGATTTTATTTACTGATTCTGAAACTGGAAAATACATCTATACAAGAACTTTCAGCCTTTATAATGCCTTTAAACCTAGGTTTTTAAGATACCCTTTTCTTCTCCTTCCCTCTTCCCATTCCCTTGTCTTTGACATTAAGTTAGTCGATGTTACTAAGTTAAGTATGTTTTTGGAGGGGAGACAGGAAATGTGAATGAGAGATCTATTGAGTCCTATGTCACACTGGAGATTCTTGAGCTTATCTAAAGAAGTTCAAATTCAATCTTTATTACACTGTGTCACCAGTTTGCAACCGTCACTGTAACTGCCAATGACTGTATGATTCAGTTTATCTTTTTCTTTGAAATTGAGTTCATTAAACAAAAACTTAAGTGACCATACTACTATTTGTTCTTCTAGATCCAGCTAAATTGTCACCTGCTTAATGAAGTTCAAATTCTCCTAGAAATTGCTTTTTCCTTCTTTTAGTATTGGTATAATAATTACAGTATTGATTGTTATGTATTTTAAGGATTTGTTTTCATAGCTGATTTCTTGGTACTTTATTTTTTTTTTAAGATTTATTTATTTATGCATACAAGAACTGGGGTACAGGCCAGAGGTGTGGGGGTGAGAGGATTCACCAGAGACAGAGTGGGAACAGAACAGGCAGATTGACTGAAATACACTGCTGAGGGGAGCAGTGGTCGAGTCAGGAGAGGTCTGCTGCGCCATGTGGGTTGCTCCCTGGCCGGGGATCGAACTCATGCTGCAGCGGCTGTGGTCAGCTTCCTAGGTTGCGTCTTAACCCCTTGCACCACCAGGGAGGCCCTCTTGGTACTTTATTGAGGGCAATTATTTATTAAGGAACATGTCTTAGTGCTCCTGGCAGGAGATGAGTTCAACATTGAATGAAGTGCTAGCATATAGAAGCAGAGACATATTTGTTGATGACCAGGCATTTATTTTTTTAATTTTTTTTATTTTTATAATAAATTTTATTTTTATATTCCCCATACAATTGCAACCCCCCATTCTGACCCCAATCCCTCCCCTCCTGCCCCCCAACCCCCAAAAAGTGTCTCTGGTTCATAGTTGTTTGTTGATTTGGATTTTTACTTTCTTATTCATTTTCCTGGTACCTTATTTAAGTTTTCTAGATTCCTGCTATGAGTGAGACCATCCGGTATTTTTCTTTTTCTTTCTGGCTTATTTCGCTGAGCATGATCCCTTCCAGCGCCATCCATGTTGCTGCAAATTGCATGTGTTTATCTTTTTTGAATGCTGAGTAATATTCCATGGTATATATGTACCACATCTTCTTGATCCAGTCATCTACAAATCATTGTTCAGATGGTGACTAATCAGCTTTATCACAGAAAACCAATGTTTCATCAGTGAAAAAAGATCCATTTTAAGGGTAACTGCCTCCTTCCAATTTCATATGGTTAAGACTAATTAAACACCCCACGATTGTGGAAAATATAAAGAAATTTTGAGTACATCGTAAGGAAGAAATTTCGAATTAGCAGATATCAGCTCTATTTCTGGACATGTGACTTTAAGCAACTCTACCTGTGTCACAGTTTCTTCATCTATAAGGTGATAAGATTTTCTATCCCAAAAGTTAGCCAATTCTAAAACACTATACTTTCTAAAATATTAGAACCAGTAAAAGAAATACTTATAGCCTAACTCATTCTAAGGAGAATTTGAAGTAATTTACTGGGGGGGAGATATATGTGTGTGTGTGTGTGTGTGTGTGTGTGTGTGTACTACATACATACATATATATGTATATATAAAATACCATAATGTGTATGTTTAGGAGCTCTCTAGAAAGATACTAAATAGTAATATGAGGTGATAATTATTTCTGGGTTATGGACAACAGGATGATTGGTGGTGGGGAGGGTACTTTCTATTCAGTGTATTTTTTTTTTTTAAAGATTTTATTTATTTATTTATACAAGCACTGGGTACAGTCAGAAGTGGAGGGTGAGAGAATTCACCAGAGCCAGAGCGGGGAGCAGAGCAGGCAGAAGGACCGAAGTACACTGCTGAGGGGAGCAGCAGGCAGCTGGAGAGGTCTGCGCGCCATGCGGGACCCTCCTCCAGTGGCCTGGGAGCAGCTGGGGATCAAACCGGTGCTGCAGAGACTGCGGGCAGCTTCGCAACCCAGCGCTCAACCGCTGCGCCACCTGGGAGGCCCTCAGTGTATTTTCTTTTGCATTCTTTGAATTTTATAATGTGTGCTTAATTATCCAATAAGGAAAATAATATGTAAATATATAAATATACATATACATATAAAAAAGATTAAAGAGAAGGTAAGGGCATTATGGTAAGAGAGGCACCCTGGGGATGTTAGTACAGAGTGTGCAGTTATTTAAAGGCAACTATACATTGAGCTCTCGAATTGTGTTAGCCCAAGCAAAAAGGCTCCAAAAGATTCACTTGACTTACAAAGTGTAAACCATCATCAGTAGTGGAAAACATAACCTTTCCTGACACTAAGGTTTGAGGTGTTGTCCTCATAAGAGGATATTGTGTGATATGGTAGAGAATATTTTCAGTAATACCTCCATAGTCTGGTGGTGAACTATGGGTGATTTGGTTGTGGGTGGCAAATTGTGATGGGGGTATTTAAATATTACGTCAATTAAAAATAAAATAATTAAACAAACCTCTACAGTCATACTCTAATGCAGTATCTCAAATGGGTGTCCTTTGAGATATATATATTATTTTTTAGATTTTTAAAATTTATTTATGTATACAAGAACTGGAGTACAGGCCAGAGGTGTGGAGGGCGAGAGGATTCACCAGAGACAGAGTGGGAACAGAACAGGCAGATTGACTGAAATACACTGCTGAGGGGAGCAGCAGGCGAGTCAGGAGAGGTCTACTGCACCATGTGGGTAGCTCCTTGGCCGGGGATTGAACTCGCACTGCAGTGGCTGCTGATAGCTTCATAGGTTGCGTCTCAACCCCTTGCGCCACCAGGGAGGCCCCCTTTGATAGATTTTCGAGGGAAGTTTCTTTGGTGAAATCTGATGGTTTTTGCAATTCAGTAATCTGAACTCGAAGCATATAAGTGCCCACCTTATAGCTGAATTGTTGCATTTTTATGTATATTTAGGATCATTAGTTATATCTTCTTAGTTTATAAATAGTTTATGGGACCAGGGAAGGCCAAGTAGTCCTGGAAGGGCTGGCAACTTCTTTGCGGTTGCTTGAATGGGAAGGTGCTTGGAGAATTGGTATTATATGGCATGCATTTAGGCATGTCAAGCTAAAAAAAAAAAAAAAAAAAAAAAGATACAGTAGTCAATACCATGATGTGATTTAATGCTGCAAGTGGTCATTTAATCTCCGCATTAAACCTATTACCTATTATTAATTTGAATTTCATTTTATAAAAATATATATTTGTATTTTCGGGGGCTTTGTAGTTGCAAGAGCATAGTTTAATGTTTATCTATCTTGAGTATAAAAAGTTTTACTTAGCATTGGAGGTATGTTAGGATTTTTTCCCTTTAGAGCCTCTCTGGTGGCCTTGCAGTTAAGTCTTAGTGCTATCATATCTAAGGCCTGAGTTCTATCCCTGGGCAGGGAGCTAACCCATATATGGTGCAGCAGACCTCTCCTGTCTCGCTCTCTGTTCCCCTTAGTGGTGTACTTCAGTAAATCCACCTGTTCTACTCCCAACTCTGTCTCTGATGAATCCTCTCACCACCACCCCTCACACCTCTGGCCTACACCCCTGTTTGTTTGGTTTTTTTTAACGATTTATTTATTTATATAAGGACTGGGTACAGTCAGAAGCGCAGGCTGGTGAGAGAATTCACCAGAGCCAGAGCGGGGAACAGAACAGGCAGACTGACGAAATACACTGCTGAGGGGAGCAGCGGGTGCGGCGCCATATGGGACCCTCGCCGGTGGCCAGGAATCAAACCGGTGCTGCAGAGGCTGCAGGCAGCTTTGCAGCCTAGCGCTCAACCGCTGCACCACCAGGGGAAGCCCTATACCCCAGTTCTACGCAAAAAAAAAAAAAAAAAAAATCCCCTTTGAAAGAGATCTCTCAAATTTGAGAAACTTACAATGATTTTTTGTGATTTTGAAGCTTGGTACAGTTTCCCTTATTCCAAGGTCCAGAAATACCCACTCAAAACATGAAAGACAATTTTCTATACATCATTTCTCAACAAATTTTGAGTTAGAAAAAGAAGCTTTGAGGGCCTCCCCTGTGGCGCAGTGGTTGAGCGCTGGGTTGCGAAGCTGCCCCCAGCCTCTGACGCGCCGGTTCGATCCCCCGCTGCCAGGCTAGGGTCCCACATGGCGCGCAGACCTCTCCTGCCGCCCGCTGCTCCCCTCAGCAGTGTACTTCGGTCCTTCTGCCTGCTCTGCTCCCGGCTCTGGCTCTGGTGAATTCTCTCACCCTCCCAAGCTTCTGACTGTACCCAGTGCTTGTATAAATAAAATAAATAAATCTTTAAAAAAAAAGAAAAAGAAAAAAGAAAAAGAAGCTTTGAAATTACAAGTACAGTTGCTGATTAATAATAAATCCAGGGGGCCTCCCCAGTGGTGCAGTGGTTGAGCGCTGTGTTACGAAGCTGCCCGCAGCCTCTGCAGCACCGGTTCGATCCCCGGCTGCCAGGCTAGGGTCCCACATGGCGCGCAGACCTCTCCTGCCGCCCGCTGCTCCCCTCAGCAGTGTACTTCGGTCCTTCTGCCTGTTCTGCTCCCTGCTCTGGCTCTGGTGAGTTCTCTCACCCTCCTGCGCTTCTGACTGTACCCAGTGCTTGTATAAATAAATAAATAAATCTTTAAAAAATAATAATAAATCCAGGGCCTCCCTGGTGGTGCAAGGGGTTAAGTCTCAGCACTATGAAGCTGTCGTCAGCCACTGCAGCACAGGTTTGATCCCTGGCCAGGGAGCTACCCACATGGCACAGCAGACCTCTCCTGTCTTGCCCGCTGCTCCCCTCAGCAGTGTATTTCAGTAGATCTGCCTGTTCTGCTCCCCACTCTGTGGTGAATCCTCTCACCTCCCTGCCCTGCACCTCTGGCCTACACCCCAGCTCTTGTATGCATAAATAAATAAATCTTTTTTTTTTTTTTAAATCCAACTTACTTTGCAAATGAAGACATCTAAAGATCTTGGCTCCTTTGAGTAGGTAGCTACTTCATTTGTCTCCGCATGGAAGTGGCAGGCCAGACCAAGATGATTATCAGAAAAGGGTTTGACTGCTCCATCTTGTAAATGAGTGGGTAGATCAGCCTCCAGCTCTCCAAGTTGAATAGTGCATGACTTGAATGAATTTAATCTGGGAAAAGAATGTCAAAGCTCCAGTATCCAGTTACTCATTTTAGCTATAGAAAGATACCAATGATCTTCCTCTAAAAATGCCTACTTTCAAACAGCATAATTTCCCGGGGAGTCCAGCAGAACAACTCTTTTGGAAAAGTTAACTCTAAAAAAATAGAATTTGCTATTTAATGGGATTATTGACTATTAACTTCCTGCCCAAAGTGATTTTTTTTTCTTTTAAAGCTTTTGATCTTAAGCCATTTTTTCTCAAGTAGTTTACAAGAACCCTTTTTCTGTTGAAGCAGTTCTTAACATCTAAACAATATTTGTCAATATAGAGGTTAGAACTTCCTTTTCTGTCTTTTACATTTCAAATAATTGAGATAAGATTTTTAAAGAAAGGTGCAAAGAGTTTATAATCCATGCAGTGTTATCTGATCTTAGAGCAGTCTCTTGAATTTAATCCTGTGATTATTAGGTCAGTTTGCCTGTTGACACCATTTATCAGATTAAGGAAGAGCCCCCCCCCCCCATTCCTGGTCTGCAAGAGCTTCTTACAAATGAATGCTGAATTCATTAAATCCTATGCTTATCCTATATTGATATTCTCATGATTTTCCTTTAAATGTTAATATTTTATGAGAAAATGCTATTTTCTCTTTTAAGCACATTGTTTTATCAAATTTTCATTGTAAAATATATATAGCAAAATGTACCATTTTAACTATTTTTAGGTTAAAAATAACCTAATAAATAACCATTCGCATTGATTATTGTATTCTCATTACCACCACCCATCTCCAAATTTTTTTCATCATCTTCACCTGAAACTCTGAACCCTTTAAACAATAACTTCCCATTTTTCTCCCTTACCCTGACAACCACCTTTCATTAGTTTTTAATATTAAATATATTTTGGTCATGATGTGTACTCTATTTTAATCTTATACATTGATGGTGTCAGATTACTATTGATAGTATTTTGGTTAGAATTTTTAACAGTTCGGGCTATTTTCTAATTTCCATTGTGGTTTTCTTCTTTGATCCATGGGTTTTTTATAAGTGTTTCTTTTAATTTTCAAACTTGAAGTTTTTCCAGTTACTTTTTTGTAATGACATTGTGGTTAAACAATACGGCCTATATGACTTCAGTCCTTTGGAAATTGTTAACATGCATTTGCTCTTTGACCTACTGTATTCTTCACCCAGGTTATACATTGTTAATGTTAAATTGTTAACAATTTGTCATATTGCCTCATCTTGCTCACTTTATCCTTTAGTCCATATAATATTTATGAATCATTTGAGAAATAATTTGCTCTGTTACCTCTGAATCAGTGTGTAATTCCTTAGAACAAAGGACACTCTTAGATAATCACAGCCCACCCATTAAAACCAGGAAATAAATACTGGCCTAATACCGTAAATCATACACCCCACTTGAATTTTATTGACCTCCCATTAGTATTCTTTATAGCAAAGATCAAAAAAACAAAAGAATAAACATCCAACTTCCTTTAAAAAAATACAGAAAAACCTTCCTTTTCCTCTTGTATTTATGATTCACAGATCATTCAGGACCATGCTGTGCATTAATGGTTGTCATGTCATTGTAGTTTCCTTCAATCTGGAGTAGTTCCTCAATCTTATTTTCAGTGATCTTGACATTTTTAAAGAATAGACCAATCACTCTGTAGAATTTTGATTAATTTGGGTTAATCTGATATTTCCTCATAAGTAGCTTAGATCATGCATTTTTACAAGCAGTACCATAAACATGGTGCTGTAGTCTCATGCATCATGTCAGGAGACATCTGTCACTTGTCCCTGTTACTGGTTATGTTAAATTTTACCACTTAGTTAAGATGTTGTTTGACATTTTCTACACTATAAAATTAGTTCAAAAGTATTTTGCACTTACTAGTTAATAAGTTATATATATGTATAATAGGATATACTTTCAGACTATGTAAATAGCCCATTTCTCATCAAATTTTCACCTAGTTTTAGCATCCATTGATCATTTGTGCTTGAATCAGTTATTACTATAGTGGTTGCCAGATGGTGAATTTAAAAAATGCCATCATTCCTTCTGCAGTCATCATTTGGCATTTCACTGTAAGGAGACGCTTTCTCCCCCTTTTAAAAAAATCATTTAGACAGGGTCTCCTCGGTGGCACAGCAGGTTGAGCGCTGCACTGTGAAGCTGTCCGCAGCCTCTGCAGCGCCAGTTCGATTTCTGGCCGGCCAGGGAGATTCCTACATGGCGAGGCAGACCTCTCCTTTCTGGCCCACTGCTCCCCTCAGCAGTGTACTTCGGTCCTTCTGCCTGTTCTGCTTCCTGCTCCATCTCTGGTGAATTCTCTCACCCTGCCGCGCCTCTGGCCTGTACCCCAGTGCTTGTATAAATAAATCTTTACCAAAAAAAAAATCGTTTAGACATGTACAGGTTCCTAGATTCCTGTTTTATCAATTTGCATTTATTTTTATGCTCAAATTATCCCAGATTTGGCCAGCGGGAGCCCTTCCAAACTGGCTCCTGTGCCCTTTCTTCATATACTCATCATCCTTTGATAATTACGTTTCTTTCTTCTGGCACAAGATCTTCCATGCTCATCTTGTACTTTCATTATCTTCAAGAATCAGCTGTTTCATCAAGTAACTCTAGTTCTTTCGTTAAAGGATATATTTAGAAAACAAGATCTGGATATCAGACTTGCTCCTTACTATTGGGGTGTCATTACTCTCTTACTAGAGTTCAGAGGCAGAAATTTGTTTTATATTGTAATAGTGATTTAATTTATACATATGATTAAGTCGCAGCATGGAGAGGTCAGTGCCATTGAAGGAAGTTTATTACTCAGAAGCAGGAGACATAGCATACTATGCAGGACCACAGGGGAGAAGCACCAGGGTCAGTCAGGAGGCAGAAGGAACTAGGCGAAAGCATGGGGGAGACCCTTTATTATTGTAGTGGTGAGAAGTTGAGTGGAAACATCCCCTATTGGGCAGGAAGTGAAACACGGATGTTGGTGACTAGAGGGTTTGTGAAATTTTTATACAAATACATGCATGTGCTTGTAAATATACACAGATATACATATCTATAAAAATTGAAAGGTGTGGTTTCACTCTAATTCTATTTTGTAACACCATAGGGTTTTTTTTTTTTTTTTCCTATTTCCCTTTTCTCTGATGTTGAGAATCTGGTTCTTTTTAGGTAATAATCTCTTGACAACGAGGGCCATTTTCTTGTCCCTAGCCCCACTGAAAGTGCTGACTGAGCAGCCCCCTCTAGTTCCATGAACCATTTTTGTATACAGATGGTCTTTACTTTCCATCCTTCCAGCATCACGAATTTCTGTTACCATGATTTAATTAAATGACACCAGTGCCCAAATAACAATCAATGAAAAACAAAATATAACTTGTGATCAGGAATAGCTGCTCCAAAATTTTGAGTTTAAAGTTTACTCTGATCCTGTAACCTCCCTAGACATCATTCAATTGAATGTAGACTTTTTTTTTTTTTTTTTAATAAAAATTACAGCTCTGCACCACTCAGCTGAACTTTACTCAGCTCTGCATTTCCCTCTGTCAGTTCCTTTTGGAATGGTGGGTGGGTAACAAAAGAGAGGATATGTATAATAATGCATTTTGGTTCTTTTGAACAGAGGGGTTGCTCTAGCTATTGCTGTTGATGACAGGAAGTATATTTATAGCTCCAGGAAAGGAAGGTTGGGATGGCTTCTGGTTTAAGAAAACCTGGAAGGCTGTATTTAATATATTTTATTAAAGCATATTTGCACTTCATAGGAAATTTTTTGTCTTAGAAAATGTAGTTGAGATAAAACCTGTAACATATTACAAAGTGTAGATATTTTCATAAGTATATTCAGTCTCCTGCTGAATTTGGAAAAACCTATTTTGAAATTTCAGTAGTTTGCAATACTAAAACAAAGGACTCTTCAAGAGTTTACAGGATGTGTGTGGAGAATTCAGATGGTATAATTCTGTTTCACAGTAAGGATATTTAGGGGGTACTAAATATTGTTCGCAATCAGAAATTATTCATGTAGTTCTTACTGATACAGCCTCTGTTGTGATTTTATTTTAAAGCTTGAAACTGAAATATTGTAGATGACTCATTAGATATGTTCTGTAAAACCAGTTTGAGGTTTTCCACTAAACACTATAACTTTCTCACAAGTTTGATTGGGATAGGACTTTTGCCCATGATTATCATGTGCAATGGGCACATTATACACAAGTTAAATTATTCTGAAGCTTGCTTTCTCTTTTTTCCTATTCCTTTTCTTGAGGAAAGCAAAGAGTTTGTTTCCAAGGATACGTCTTCTCTCTTGTGCTGGTCTCAGATTGATGCAGTCATGGAAACCAGGCAGTAAATTCATTCTTGGCAGCTGCCAGCACTGGTCTGATCCTTTCTTTTAAAAGCATGAGATTCTTTAATAATACATTTTGGGAAGGTTGGTGCCAAATGATTCCAGGTCATCCCAAAGGGGGGTTGGGAATGCTGTTAAATAGATTTAAGTGAATAAGTTACATATAGACAGCTTGCTAAGCCAAAACTGCAGAGTTTTGACTGAAGTTTTTGTCAAACAGAAGGGCTTTTAAAATACAAAATTATTAATGTTTAGTTCTTTTTAAGATATTTAAGAATATTTCTAGTTATAATATGAGGTCTTTTTTGTTTTGTTTTTTAACTTATGAATTCAGAATATTAAGAATGCTGGGCATTATTTAGCACAATGAAGATTTTCATCTGGCCCAGTAAAGTTAATGAAATGAATATATGAGTTAATGTACTCTTTTAAAATGCAGATTCTGAAGCTGAACTGCCTTGATTCAAAATTTATCTCTGCTGCTTATTAGATATGTAACCTTGGGCAAATTACTTAATGTCTTCATGCCTCAGTTTTCTCATCTTCAAAATGGGGACTATTAATAGCAGCCACTTCATTGGGTTGTAGTGAGGACAAAATGGGCTAAGTTATGTCACATGGCTGACTTACAGGGAGCACTTAGCAAATGTTCACTATTCCATTTATAAGGAACAAAATTATTGATTAAGTTATAAAAGCTAGACAAAATAAAAAATCAAAAAAGTTTGTATGAGGGCCTCCCCTGGTGGTGCAGGTGGTTGAGCATAGCGCTGTGAAGCTGTTTGCAGCTGTTTGCATCAGACCAATGCAGCCTTTGGAGCGCAGGTTCGATCCCCGGCCGCGGGGCGAGGATCCCACATGGTGCGCAGACCTCTCCTGCCACCCACTGCTCCCCTCAGCAGTGTACTTCGTCACTTTCCATGTTCTACTCTCCGCTCTGGCTCTGGTGAATTCTCTCACCCTCCCGTGCCTCTGACTGTACCCAGTGCTTGTATAAATAAATAAATAAATCTTAAAAAAAAAAAAAGAAACTGATTAATTGATTGCTATATGCTCATGTTTCAGTGGCGAATGAGACACATCCTCTTCCTTCAACAGCTTCCTATTTTGGAGGGGTGTGGGATAGAGAAGAGTGAAGAAATGCAGATTCTTTATACAAAATGATTCTTTATACATTGTGATAGGTGCTACACTAATGGATTTTTTAATTTTTAAAAGTGATGTGGAAATAGAGTACACGTTAATAAGAAATACGCAAGACTCGTGAAGAAAATGATAAAGCTTTACTGAAGTACTTTTAAAAGATAATAAATTCAATGTTTATGCTATATTCCTATATGTAAACTTTAAACATTATAAGGATATTTGATAGATGTCATTGCTTCCTAATTTATTCTACAGATTTATGCAAATTGCTTTATAAATCCGTTGGGATATAAACCTTTTTGAGTTTGACAGATTGCACATACAGTTCATTTGGAATTCAGTAGTTGAGATTTTTTTTTTTTAAAAAAAACAATAACTGGAGGGCAGTAGAAGGGAGGGTGTGGCATGTGATACTTGACTTACACGTAGTGAAATATATTAAGACAGTTTAGCATTTGTGTTAGAATAGATAAATAGAGCAGAATAGTAAATCCAGAGACAGGCCTGGATACATTTGGAATTTAGAAGGGAGAAAAACATTTAAAAATCAAGTAGAGGGGCCTCCCTGGTGGCACAGGTGATTGAGCGCAGTGCTGTGAAGCTGTCCGCAGCCTCTGCAGTGCCAGTCCGCCGGCCTCAGAGCAACCCACATGGCGCACAGACCTCTCCTGTCTTGCCCGCTGCTCCTCTCAGCAGTGTATTTCGTTGGTCTGCCTGTTCTGTTCCCTGCTCTGTCTCTGGTGAATCCGCTCACCCTCCCATGCATCGGGCCTGTACCCTGGTTCTTGTATAAGTAAAATAAATCTTTAAAAAAAAAAAATCAGGGAGAGAAGGATTGACTCCTCAACCAATGGTCCTGAAACAATGGACTGTTTGGGGAGTGAGGATATAGACAAAAAATGCTAATTAAATGACTGTGGTCAAATAGTCATTATATTATAGAGTATATTTAACCAAATTAATGAATAAACTGCACTTCATCCTTCCTCTAGAATGCACTGAATGATTTGTAGAATAAGCTGCACGCATGACTGGTAGACTACTCTAGAATGCCTCACCTGCAACCACTAGTTGAATTCATGCATTCAAGGGTCAGTATATTCCAAACATGTTTAGCCAGTTATAGTTATGATATAAATAATTAAATATAAATACAAAAATAGTTTTTAAGAAAATTTAGTTGAACATCTTGAAAGGCCTGGGTAAACATAATTCCCTTCTTTTCCCAATTTATTGTCTAGTTACTTCTGGGCTTGAAACACTTAAAAGATTAGGAGGAAGTCATAAAAATTTTATTAAAGGTTCTGTGCTCAGTTTTCTTACAGTTGTCTAAGTTCTTATTCCACTTTTAAGAAAAAGAATCATGCAAATAAGAAAGAAGATGTGAAACAATTAGTATATTCATGCTCAAAAAAAAAAAGTCTGGCTTTCTACCAAAACATTGGTAAATGTAAGTACATGTATTTGTTTTAGTTCAAAAGAAAATATTTTAAAATTACCTGATTTGGGCCTCCCGGGTGTCGCAGCGGTTTAGCACTGGGTTCCGAAGCTGCCCGCGGCCTCTGTGGCGCCGGTTCAATCCCCAGCTGCTCCCCGGCAACCGGAGGAGGGTTCCACATGGCTCGCAGACCTCTCCTGCCGCCCGCTGCTCCCCTCAGCGGTGTACTTCGGTCCTTCTGCCTGCTCTGCTCCCCGCTCTGGCTCTGGCGAATTCTCTCACCCTCCCGCGCTTCTGACTGTACCTAGTGCATGTATAAACAAAACAAAACAAACAAATAAATAAAACATGCCTCTATTTAAAAAAAAAAACAATGAATAAATAAAATTACCTGATTTACTGTACTTTTTCATGTAACCAACAGCCTTTGGTCCTGTTTGTGTTCATTTAATGGTTTTTAAATTACGTTGTTCAGGAAGTAAGGAAGTACATTGGATCATTATTCACAGATTCTGTATTTGCAGATTCACCTAGTTGCTAAGATTTAATTGTAACCCCAAAATCAGCACTCACAGTACATTCTTGGTTGTCAGTTGACATACACAGAAAGGTGAGAATTTGTGTCATCCACAGTGCACATTCCCAGAGTATCATACCAGGCGGTGCTCTGCCTTCTTGTTTCAGTTCTCATACTGTAAATAAGTGACCTTTTCACAGTCTGTTTAGTGCCACTTTTTTTGCATTTTTTGTGCTTTTTATTTAATTGGTTTAAATGCCTCCCCCAAAGTAGTTATAAAATGTAATCTAGTATTCTAAGACGTCTATATTATGTTCCTTATGGAAAAGATACATGTGCTAGATAGCCTTCATTCAGTCATGAGTTACTGTGCTGTTGTCTGTAAGTTTAGAGTTAATGAATCCACAATATGATACATCCAGAAAAAGGAAGAGGAAATTCACCAGTCTGTCCATAAGGTTGCTCCAGAAAGTGATCACATCTATAGTAGAGTCTATGGAAAAGTGAGTAAATTTGTGGATTCATGAGATGATGAATGTAAGAAAGGCATAGTGGGCAGTACTGTTGAGGCTAAGGCTAATAAAGTTAATCATGTTACCCAGGATCATAGTAAGCCCTTCTTGGTTAGCGCTGGCTGGTTTGCATGTTTCAAAAGGTGATATGATGTGAAAATGTTATTAGATGCAGACAAGGCAAGCTCTACAGATCAGGAAGCTGCAGAAGAATTGTTAATATACCTGCTATGTTATAAATAGGTTATGTGGAAGAAAAAGTTTTCAATTCTGAGGTTGGTTTGTTTTAGAAATACATTGGTGAACAAATTTAATATGTTAATACAAATGGCATTTTGGTTGATGAAACTGTGACCAGAGGCTCATAGGAATCTAACCTGGTATTTTCCTTAGGGCCAACAATTCAATATTTGCCAATTCAGTATTTGCAGTAACTTTAAAGATCATAACTACCATGAATAAGAAGTGTTGATTATAAACTTTTAATTATAGTGTAAAAAGAAAACATTTTATTTTTATTTATATAAAATCAGAACCATTTATTATCTTTGCTCTTAGAGTCATTGGTGGAAAAACTATGCAACAAAATAAGAATCTTAGCTTTTATACCAATTTATGGTTTGATCCCATACTTACTCTCTGCATGCTCTTTGTTAAATATGTGGAGAGGTATCAGGGCAAAAAGAGTCATCTCAAACACAAATGTTACAAAAACTTTATTTTGCAGACTGTATTACCTTTTTTTTTTTTTTAAATTCTTTTTTTTTTTTAAGAGGCATGTATTTTATTCATTTATTTGTTTGTTTGTTTATACATGCACTGGGTATAGTCAGAAGCACGGGAGGGTGAGAGAATTCACCAGAGCCAGAGCGGGGAGCAGAGCAGGCAGAAGGACCGAAGTACACTGCTGAGGGGAGCAGCGGGCGGCAGGAGAGGTCTGCGCGCCATGTGGGACCCTCCTCCGGTGGCTGGGGAGCAGCCGGGGATCGAACCAGCGCTGCAGAGGCCGCGGGCAGCTCCGCAACCCAGATCTCAACCGCTGCGCCACCGGGGAGGCCCGCAGACTGTATTACCTTAACAGGTTTTGCTTTTTGCACAGCTGAATCCTTAGTTATACTTTAAATTACATTTTTTTTTATTGTGGTAAAATTCACATAACACAAAATTAACCATTTTAAAGTATATGATGTACTACATACGAAGTATTGTGCTACCATCACCTCTATCTAATTTCAGGTCTTGCACATCTTTTCTTAAATATATCCATAAATAGTTTGTGTTTTTTAAATCCTATTCCCAATGCTTTTTTAATATATTTAAATTTTCAGCTGTTTATTGCTAATATATTAAGATGCACTTGCTATTTATGTATTTATTTGCTTATTTTATGTTCAACTTGTATTCTACTACTTTGATAAAGTTACTGGTTCTACTTTTTTGGTAGACTTAACGTTTTTCCCTATAATATCATATTCTCTGTAAATAAAGAGAATTTTATTACTTTTCCAGTTTACATGATTTTTTATTTTGCTTTTTTAGATTAGCTAGTATCCTCCAATACAATATCAAATAAGAGAGGTGTTCCCATTTTTAGTATTTCACCATTAAATATGAGGTTGACCGTGAGTTTTTCCATAGATGAATTTGATGAGGTTGAGAACATTTCTTGTAGTTCCTAGTTTGCTTGAAAGGAACTTATTTGGTTGATATGTGTTACAGGGAGAGAAAGTGTAAAAAATGGCTGTGCTGTTAGATCTTTTAGTTCTTTATCAAACTTGTTTGGGCTATTGTTAGTTATTTGCATTTCCGTGTAAGATTTACTATCAGCTTTACAAATTTAGTTCTGCAGTAATTTTTTTTCTAAATCAGAAAATGCATATTTCTCTACAACATTTTTGGTAAATTCTTGAGATATATTTTCCAGTTTATTGTCATCTTCTGTCTTCTCTAGTGGTTACTCCAGCTACAGAATTTTAGACTTCAGCATCTCTTTTTCATTTTGAAAGTACCACTAGGTTCTGCTTTATTTTCTTATTTTTTTTAATTGATGATTTTTCATGCTTTTATCTTTAATCATGGCTAAACACACTCATTTTGTAGTTTTCATGAGACTGTTCTGCTTTCTGAATCTTGTGCCTTTGGTGTTGCGGATTTGCCTTTCCTCAGTGATTGTTTCTATTGAAGATGTATAGTTGCATTACTGGCATGAATCAGTTTTTTAATTTACCATCTGGGGTTCCCTGGACCATATTGGTAGAGCAAATTTAGACTTCAAATACTTATGATGTATTTGTCTATGATTTCAGATTCTCGAGAGGAAGCATTTTCCTTTCTTTTCCCACAGCTCAAACTGAGATTAGTTTTCTGGTCTTCTTGCTCATGAAGGTGGATTTTCTTTTTTTTGTCTATTTTCATTGAGAATATAGAGCTTTGCGGGCTGCAATTTTGTAAGATTTCTTGGATCCAACTCCCTACCTACCTCAATAGTCTTTCTTTTCTCCTGCTTCCATCTCCTGACTTCCCTTGGTTACTCCAGTGTCTTAACAAATGCTCCTGGGGCCAATATAGAGGTCAGCGCATAGTTCTTTTTTTTTTTTTTAATTAATTTTTTAAATTATTGTTTATGCATACAAGAACTGGGGTAAAGGCCAGAGGTGCAAGAACTGGGGTAAAGGCCAAGGGTGAGAGGACTCGGCAGAGACATGGAGTAGGGAGCAGAACAGGCAGATCCACCAAAACACATTGCTGAGGGGAGCAGTGGGTGAGACAGGAGAGGTCTGCTGCGTCATGTGGGTTACCTCCCTGGCCAGGGATCGAACCCATGCAACAGTGGCTGGCAACAGCCAGATAGCGCTGAGACTCAACCCCTCGCACCATTGGGGAGGCCAGGTCAGCACATAACTTCATTGTTTCATGCTACTGGCAATCTTCTCTACTTTCTTGAGAACTTTGCTAAGCTTCTGAAAAGATGTTACATTTATTCAACATTTCTAGTCTTTACAAATGGGAGAGTTTTAGTAGAATTTTCTGGACTGCTATATTGCAAGATAAAAAAAAGATTTCTTTAAAGATTGGTTGACATTCAACATTTCTGTATATTAACTTTAAAGTTCAACATTACTTTTTTATATTTATTTCTATTTTTAAATGATAAATCCTCTTTGAAAAAGAGATCCAGGAGCCTGATTTTCCTGTCTGCTTCCTGAGGAAGCAAAAAGACAAAAACTTGGTGAATAGCAAGACTGGTGGTTGCTGTAGTAAGCATGAAGCATGACACTTCCTGGCAATGATGCTGTTAGCAGTAGGAAATGGAATGATGGCAGTGCCTCTGTAATTTGCCATAAGGTTTTGTTTCCAATTTTTGCAATAGGTGGTTCAGCTATGTCAAGGAATTGGCTCTTCTAGTTTATTTTATTCATTCATTCGGAGTGATCAGAAAACCTCATATATTGCACCATACTTGGGAAATTATATGACAATCATGATATATTTCTAGCAATGCATTGAAACTTTCCATTAGCTCCTACAGAGGAACTAATGATGTGACTATTGATGTACCTTGACCCCATTACAACTATATGAAATAAGCAAGTTTTTCCCATTTCTACTATCCAGTGAAGTAACTCACTCAATTTATTGTAGCTAGCAAAGAAAAGACTTTCAAACCCAGGCTTTCTGATGTTGCCAAATAGCATTTTCTGGTTTAATGGTCTGCACTGATTGACCTGATAAACATATAAAGGTAGAAATTTCATGACATTATTTCTCTAACACACACAACTATATATTAATTATATAATACAATATTAGCTACATATTATATAATAACTTTTATATGTACATATAAAAATTGTATGTATTTCAGATGAAGGGGAGGTGTTAAGGTTTACATGGGACTATTTCAATACTTAGACCATATTTGCTTCATTGGGATGAATTTACTTCAAGTCCTAAGAAGTTATTGGAATATCTTCTCCAGAGACAACCATTTAATGGTTGTGGTAGTGCAAGAATTTGATCAACATAAGCCATATTTACAAGGTTCTAGGTAGTTTATTGCTTAACTACCTTACTAAAACCAACTCCCCTAAGCTGCTTTTATTATCTCATCTAGATCAATTTACTTTTTTTTTTTTTCTATATTTTTTTTTTTTCTATATTTTTTTTTTTTCTATATTTTTTTTTTTTTAAAACTTTTTATTTTTTTTTTTATAGAGGCATGTTTTATTTATTTATTTTGTTTGTTTGTTTGTTTTGTTTATACATGCACTGGGTACAGTCAGAAGCGTGGGAGGGTGAGAGAATTCACCAGAGCCAGAGCGGGGAGCAGAGCAGGCAGAAGGACCGAAGTGCACTGCTGAGGGGAGCAGCGGGCGGGGCGGCAGGAGAGGTCTGCGCGCCATGTGGGACCCTCCTCTGGTGGCCGGGGAGCAGCCGGGGATCGAACCGGCGCCGCAGAGGCCGCGGGCAGCTTCGCAACCCAGCGCTCAACCGCTGTGCCACCGGGGAGGCCCTAGATCAATTTACTTTTTTATTCTCCTTAGATTGTAAGCGTTTTATCTTCCTTCCTAGGGTGAATACAGGAACCAGTCCTTTCCCTCAATATACTATACACCAGATGATACAACACACACTCTCCCACACACTCTCCCACACACTCTCCCACACACTCTCCCACACACTCTCCCACACACTCTCCCACACACACACACTCCCACACACTCTCCCACACACTCTCCCACACACTCTCCCACACACTCTCCACACACACTCTCTCCACACACACTCTCCCACACACTCTCCCACACACTCTCCCACACACTCTCCCACACACTCTCCACACACTCTCCACACACTCTCCCACACACTCTCCCACACACTCTCCCACACACTCTCCCACACACTCTCCCACACACTCTCCCACACACTCTCCCACACACTCTCCCACACACTCTCCCACACACTCTCCCACACACTCTCCCACACACTCTCCCACACACTCTCCCACACACTCTCCCACACACTCTCCCACACACTCTCCCACACACTCTCCCACACACTCTCCCACACACTCTCCCACACACGTTCTCCCACACTCTCCCACACACTCTCCCACACACTCTCCCACACACTCTCCCACACACTCTCCCACACACTCTCCCACACACTCTCCCACACACTCTCCCACACACTCTCCCACACACTCTCCCACACACTCTCCCACACACTCTCCCACACACTCTCCCAGCAGCAGACGAAATACGGATCTGCTGCACCATGCTGCGTCAGGCTCCCTGGCCAGGGCTCGAACTCTAGGCCGCTAGCATTAGCGACACTGAGCCTTAAACCCCTAGGCCACTGGGGAGGCCCCCAACCTACAGCGTTCCAAAATACCTCTTGAGCTTGAAACTGAGGCAAAGAGGAATAAGATGGGCAGGGCCCGAAAACAAGCGCTTGAAGACCACCTGTACCTAACCAGCTAAATGACCCCATCAACGCATTTCAAAACAAAGTACTTGTGTTTGTGCCGTTTTTCTTCCTGTGTGAATACAGTAACCAGTTGTTCTAACTTCTCTCTCCCCGTGTATACACATAAAGAACATATATATTCCCACATCTCACATACATATTTTGATGATTAAAGATGTGAATGGGTGAGCATGGGATTGATACAATTTTTCAGGAAGGAGGCCTAATTGCATGAACATTTAAGGATTATTTTTCTCTCAAGCATGAAATTGCACAGAACAGATATATTTTTAAACCTTGCTGGCTGATGCAGACAAGAAACAGTTAAACACCCAAAACCACGAGTTTCTTTGTTGAGAATCGCAGTATTTTTATTTTTTTAGTGACCTTAGTGTCCTTCATCATTCTATGTTGTGCCAATATTTAAGTCAACCAACAATCACTAAATTAACACTATCTTTTCTTAAATATATCCATAAATAGTTTGTGTTTTTTAAATCCTATTCCCAATGCTTTTTTAATATATTTAAATTTTCAGCGGTTTATTGCTAATATATTAAGATGCACTAGCTATTTATGTATTTATTTGCTTATTTTATGTTCAGCTTGTATTCTACTACTTTGATAAAGTTACTGGTTCTACTTTTTTGGTAGACTTAAGGTTTTTCCTTACAATATTATATTCTCTGAAAACAACTGGCATGTGGGAAGACTGAGACTCAAACCAGGTATAACTAATTCTACAATCTATTTTCTCATCCACTGTTTCTGACCTACAGTCTTGTATGGTGTTTAGTGGGCTGTGAATTGAAGGATATGGACCTCTGTCCAAAGGTTCAAGGTGGTGAAGATGATAAGAATGAGGGTTCCAGAATCAGATCGACCCAGTTCCAAATCCTGGCTCTGCTATTTACCATTTTGTGACTTTAGGCAAGTTTTTTTTTTTAAGATTTATTTATTTATTTATTTATCTATTTTTTATGCAAAGCACTGGGTACAGTCAGAAGCGCGGGAGGGTGAGAGAATTCACCAGAGCCAGAGCGGGGAGCAGAGCAGGCAGAAGAACCGAGATACACTGCTGAGGGGAGCAGTGGGCAGCAGGAGAGGTCTGCGCGCCATGTGGGACCCTCCTCCGGTGGCCGGGGAGCATCCGGGGATCGAACCAGTGTCGCAGAGGCTGCGGGCAGCCTCACAACCCAGCGCTCAACCACTGCGCCACCGGGGAGGCCCTTGACAAGTCTTTATTCATCAGTTTATTCATCTGAATAACAAGGATAATGATAGCATCTGCCTTCTGTATATAACTGCTTTGAAGATTAAATGATGTAGAAATCATAAAACACTCAGTATAATGTCTCGGTCATTGCATTTACTCAGTGTTAGGCATTATTTCAATATTAATTTGATTATTTTAGTATATTAGGAATTAAAGCAGGAGAGAACATTTAATTCAGATGCTACTTTTTTTTACCCCCCAAGAGAAAAAAGCTGAGGCTTAAAGAGGTTAATAATAGATTTGGCTTGGGTCATTTAACTAATAAATGTAGAGCTTTGATCTGAAGAAGTGTCTTCACCAATACAGGATTTTTCCAACCTTAGCATTTGAGGCCAGGCAATTCTATCTTATAGAAGACTGTTCTGTGGATAGTAAGACAATCAAAACTACCTCTCAGGCGTTTCCATATATCCCCTGGGACAATAGTTCAAGTTTTGGAAGCAGACTCGGGAGGGAGGGGGGAGAGCAGAGAACGGGGAAGAGAAGAGTGCAGTGCAGTATGTTGAAGGCCTGTGGGCACTTTGGTGGGGAGAAAACTGGGAGAGGGAGAAATCCTGTATTGTGAAAAAATGAAGATGTTTTGGGCCTCCCCTGGCGGCACAGCAGTTGAGCGCTGGGCTGCGAAGCTGCCCTCAGCCTCTGCAGTGCCGGTTCGATCCCCAGCTGCCGGCAAGGGTCCCACATGGCGCGCAGATATCTCCTGCTGCGCCCGCTGTTCCCCTCAGCAGTGTATTTCATCAGTCTGCCTGTTCTGTTTCCCGCTCTGGCTCTGGTGAATCCTCTCACCCTCCGGCTCTGGTGAATCCTCTCACCCTCCCGCAAGTCTGACTGTACCCAGTGCTTGTATAAATAAATAAATCTTTAAAAAAAAATGAAGATGTTTTAATAATTTAAGTATGTTTTGGGATAAGAGAGCAGCAGTACTTCATCCTGTTTTCGCTGGAAAGTTCTGATTTCTCCTCAAATTCAATTCTCAGGATCTTTTCAGTGACTCAGGCTTACTATTTAAAATGGAGTTTTGTTCTGTGTCTCTTGGAGTATTAAGTGCAGCTAATTGAGAAATCTTGTTAGAGTATATTCCTCTCCCCTGGAACAAATTCATAGGTGTAGATAAAACTGTTTCATTTTTCTAAAGTTTTGTCCTCTGTTGCAGGTGGCACAACTAAAAAGGGTATTTATGGAATTCCAATGAGCGTTGATGGATGATGCAGTTGAAATAACTAAGGTAAGAGCAACAAGACTATAGCTGTGATGATGTTCTGCCACCCAAGTTAGGGTCCTCAAAGAGTAAAGCTAAAACCAGATTCTCTCCCCTTCCCTTTTATTTCCAAGCTATATGAGTAGCTTATATTTTTTATGATTAATAATGTTATAATTACCCTTTTAGAGAGTGGTTGTCAGCTTGGTGATGAATCAGAATCAAAGGACTTTCTTAGCCCAGTGATTACTTTAAAATGTTGGATCAGGGCCTCCCTGGTAACTCAGGCGGTTGAGCGCCACACTGTGAAGCTGTCCACAGCCTCTGCAGCATGGGTTCGATCTCAGCCAGCCTGGAAGAAACCCACATGGCGCAGCAGACCTCTCCTGTCTTGCCCACTGCTCCCCTCAGCAGTGTATTTCGTCAGTCTGCCTGTTCTGTTCCCCACTCTGTCTCTGGTGAATCCTCTTACCCTCACACTCATCTGGCTTGTACCCCGGTTCTTGTATAAATAAATAAATCTTTAAAAAAAATTAAAAAAATAAAATGTTGGATCAGATGCTAATTCTATACCTAGTTTTTCTGAGGAGCTGTCATATACATAAACCATATACCACCATAGTGGCTGCACCATTTTACATCCCTACTAGCAACATATAGGGGTTCTGGATTGTCTTTACCAACAATAATTATTATTATTGTTTTTTATAATAGCCACCCTCATGGGTATAAATGGTGTCCTCGTGGTTTTGATTTGCATTTTCCTAATAATTTGTTACATTGGGCATCTTTTCATGTAGTTATTCATTATCTGCTTTGCAGAAATGTTTATTCAAATCCTTTGATCATTTTAAATATTGGGCTTCATATTTCCTTTTCAAAAGTGAGGTTATCCTATGTGTTTTCTATCATTTGATTTTAAATTTTTAATTCTTACTGTAATATGCACATACAAGACTTAGAGAATACAAACCAGAGATAATTTCCAGCTCTCCATTCCACTGTGCTGAGAGAGTCTTTGTTTTCAGAACTGTTTTTTGATGACCTCTATAATTCTAGATTATAATACCTGCATTGCTGTGCCTTTTTTTAACCTTTTAAATATTCAACTCCTTACAATTTTAGGCTAATATGAATGATGAAAATTAACCTCATACCATCACCTGGCCCATTTGTTGTATGCTTTATTTTTTTGTCTTTCTGCTGTGTATTAGTTTCCCAAGACTACTATAACAAAGTACCACAAATGTTTATGTTTAAACAACATAAATTTATTGTTTCACAGTTCTAGAGACTAGAAGTCCAGAATCAAGGTGTCAGCAGAGTTGATTCCTTCTGAGGGCTGAAGGAGGAATCTGTTCTTACCTCTTCCCTAGTTTGGGAAGCCCAGACATTCTTTGCCAGGTAGATGGCATTCTCCCCATGTCCTCACTTCATTTCCCTGTAAGCGTGTGTATCTCTAGCCAAATTTTTCCTTTTTATAAGTATATTAGTAATATTGCACTGGGGTCCACCCATCTTATCTTGGTCATCTGCAAAATCTGTGTTGCCAAGTAAGATCATGTTCACCCCGAATCGTAACTTGGGATTAGGACTTTAACATCTTTGAGGGTTTGGGGGTAAGGATGCAATTCATCCCATAAGAAGTTAGTTAACTTTCTATGAGTAGTGCTCTTGAACCTCTTGTTTTGTTGTCGGTTTTCAGCAGTATTTCTTAACTCTCCTATTTTGTGAGGTAGATATTAGCACCCCTACCTCTGTTAGACTTAATTTTCAGTTTAACCTGTTGAAATTTTTTTTGAAGATCTATTTATGCATACAAGAGCTGGGGTGTAGGCCAGAGGTGCAGGGGGGTGAGACAATTCACCAGAGACAGAGTGGGGAGCAGAACAGGCGGATCTATTGAAATACACTGCTGAGGGGAGCAGTGGGTAAGACAAGAGAAGTCTGCTGTGCCATGTGGGTTAGCTCCCTAGCCAGGGATCAAACTCATCCAGCAGTGGCTGGCAATAGCTTCATAGTGCTGAAACTATGCCCCACTAGGGAGTCTATGCCCCACTAGTGGGGCCCCTTTGCCCCACTAGGGAGTCCTTAACCTGTAGAAATTTTAGTCTCTGCTTACTCTCCTCCTAGCACAACGAAGCCTTTCATGCACTGTCTATAGATTATCTCTAAAACTAGGAATCCAATAAACAGCATTTATATTATTATGATATTCTGTAACTTAAATACTATAAACTTAAAATATTTAAAGATCAGTATTGTGATCAGCTGTTTAGTTTAATTGTGTTTCTGAAAATATTTCTTCATTCTGTATGTTTTCTGTATTGCTGCATAACAAAAGACTCCAAAATTTAGTTATTTAAAGGGACGCTTACCTATTTCGGTTATGAATCTGTGAATGAGCAGTCTGTGCTAGGTTAACTATTTCATCAGTGGCCTTGATTGGAACTGTAGTCAGATAGTGGTTAATGTGGAACTGAAATCATCTGAAACATGTATCTGGTAATTGGTTATTTGCTGTATAAAGAGGTGGGCAGGGCTTCCTCACAGTGTTCCCAGAGAGCAAAGTAGAAACTACAAGGTCTTTTGATGTGTCAACTTGGAAATTATATCATCACTTTTGCTGCATTTTATTGGTTCAAGCAGATCACAAGTCCAGCTCATCATATTCAAGGGGTGGGGGACATAAACTTCACCTTTTGATAGGCGGAGTATACCAGAGTCTCATATAAAAGCTGTGTGTTGGGCCTCCCTGGTGGCGCAGCGGTTGAGCGCTGGGTTGCAAAGCTGCCCGCGGCCTCTGCGGCACCGGTTCAATCCCCGGCTGCTCCCCGGCCACCGGAGGAGGGTCCCACATGGCGCGCAGACCTCTCCTGCTGCCCGCTGCTCCCCTCAGCAGTGTACTTCGGTCCTTCTGCCTGCTCTGCTCCCTGCTCTGGCTCTGGTGAATTCTCTCACCCTCCTGCGCTTCTGACTGTACCCAGTGCTTGTATAAACAAACAAACAAACAAATAAATAAAAAACATGCCTCTATTAAAAAAAAATAAATAAAAGTTATGTGTGTACAGGTATGGAAGGAGTTCTTGTAGCCATCTTTGCAAGCAGTCTACCATAGTGTGTTTTTTTTTTTCCTTCTGACTTATTTTTCAAGATTTTTAGATTTCTCTGGTTTTCATAAGCATTACTGTAGAGAATCTAGAAATTTCCTTTTCATGTATTAGCTTAGAGTTCTAAGAACTTCTTCAGTCTGTGGCTCTGATGTCTTTGGTTAATTTGGGAGAATTTTCAACCTTTGTTTCCTCACATTTTTCTCTTTTATCTGAGGCTCAAATTATATATAAATTAGATCATCTCACCGTATTCTCTTTACCCCTTAACCACTCTTCTGTATTTTCATTGTCTTGCCACCTCCTGTGTTAGTGTAGGCACTTCCTTTTGACCTATCTTCCATTCAGCTGTTTCTTTACCTCTTTAATCCATCTATTATTCTTTCAGCTATTGTATTATCTCAGTTTGAGAAATTTTGTTGATCTGCCATTGCATTTACATATATATATATATATATAAAACATCATCCTTCATTTTTGTACTATGTATGATTTCCTGTGAAATTCCCACCACCAATTCACCCATGCACCATCCCCATAGTTCCTTGTGCTCTTCCCACCCCTGTCCTGATACCTCTCCCTTCTGCTCCCCATAGAATGTCTCTGATCTATGGTTGCCTGTTAATTTTGATTTTTGCTTTATTATAGTTATTTTTTTTTCCCTAACCCCTTATTTGGTTCCTCTACATCCCTCCTGTGAATGAAACCATCTGATATTTTTCTTTTTCTTTCTGGCTTATTTCATTGAGCATAATCCCTTCCAGCTCCAGCCATGTTGCTGCAAATGGCATTGCATTTTTATGTACACATAACATTGATTCTTGACCAAAATCCTTAATGCTGTGCTACTGTTCTTGCCTGTTTTCTGTGATTCTCATGTTATCAATTCATGGCCCAGACTTTGTATTTCCAAAATTGCTTTTAGAAATAATTTGAGATCTAAGGTGATATCTCCTTTCTTTCTTTATTTTAAAGATTTATTTATGCATACAAGAACTGGGGTATAGGTCAGAAGTGTGGTGGTGAGAGGATTCACCAGAGACAGAATGGGAAACAGAACAGGCAGATTAACTGAAATACACTGCTAAGGGGAGCAGCAGGCGAATCAGGAGAGGTCTGTTGCACCATGTGGGTAGCTCCCTGACTGGGGATCGAACTCATACTGCAGAGGCTGCAGATGGCTTCATAGTGCTATGACTTAATCCCTTGTACCACCAGGGAGGCCCGATATCTTCTTTCTATAGATGATTTACGTTTGTTTCTGATCTTATCTACATGTCTTGAATAATTTTAATTCAGTTTCAGAGACTGGGGTGCTTTTAAGCAAAACTACAGTTCCTACAGGGGCAAGTTGATGAGGATATCTACTATGTGTGGGACACTTTGCTAGGTACAGATTATGTCCTATGAGTAGAGTGGACATGGTTTTGATTCACATTGAGCACAGTCTTGATTATAATTTGTAGGTGAATATGCAGGTTAGTTTTGCGAAAGCAATAAATTGGCTGCCATGGTAGTGAATATTGGGAGTGGGGAGAAGTTGGAAGTGTTATTACCATAGCTAACCAGGGCAGATTTTGTTTAAGCTGAGACCTTGCTGGTGTGAGAGAGCTGGGACCAGAAGCTTCTAAACAGAAATAGCCTATACAGACAGTGGCAACTAGAATAAGTGAAGGGGGTTAAGATTGATTTAGAACTCTATTAATAAGTTCTGGGAAGGCCTCCCCGGTGGCGCAGCGGTAGAGCGCTGGGTTGCGAGGCTGCCCGCGGCCTCTGCGACGCCGGTTCAATCCCCGGCTGCTCCCCGGCCACCGGAGGAGGGTCCCACATGGCGCGCAGACCTCTCCTGCCGCCCGCTGCTCCCCTCAGCAGTGTACTTCGGTCCTTCTGCCTGCTCTGCTCCCTGCTCTGGCTCTGGTGAATTCTCTCACCCTCCCGCGCTTCTGACTGTACCCAGTGCATGTATAAACAAAAACAAAACAAAACAAAAACAAACTAAATAAATAAAAACATGCCTCTAAAAAAATAAATAAATAAGTTCTGGGAAACATCGACCTTTCCCACCACTTTTCTCCCATTTCCCTTTGGGAAGATTAGTGAATCTAGACTCCAGATTGAGCTCTGTGATCTTGGACTAGCTACCTAATTCTTTGTTTAGATGAAAGGGAGGGAAGATGAGTGGGGCGGATGGGGAGGACAAACATGAAAATGGGATAGGAAGTGGTGAATGGAGTACATGGGAGAGTGTCTGTGTCAAGTTTCTTTATATTCCTCACAAGTGTTTGCTCAGTTTGGCACTTGTGGTAAGCATTTTGTAAGTACTTGATGATATGGCAAAATGAAAATAGAGGATTTTTTACATGAAATTATAGAAAAGAAGAATGAGATAAAAATTTTCCATGTTGGGGCCTCCCTGGTGGCGCAAGGAGTTAAGATACAACCTGTGAGGCTGTCCGCAGCCTCTGCAGCACCAGTTCAATCCTCAGCCAGCCAGGGAGCAACCCACATGGTGCAGCAGACCTCTCCTGTCTCACCCGCCCGCTGCTCCCCTTAGCAGTGTATTTCAGTCATTCCACCTGTTCTGTTTCCCACTGTCTCTGGTGAGTCCTTTCACCACCCCCCACCCCCCCCCGCACCTCTGGCCTGTACCCCAGTTCTTCTATGCGTGAGTAAATAAATCTTTTAAAAAAAATTTTCTGAGTTACTCCTCATTGTAAAGGATGGAGATTAAATCAATCAAATAAAGAAGCTCCATGTTCACCTACTTTCTGGATGATAAGAGTTTTATTAACATGAGAAAAACACTTGAGAAGTGAGTTCCTTGAGGGTAGGATCTTCTCTCTCGCGTCACCAGTTGGTCCAAGACAAGAACCTAGTGGAACAAATGAGCAAATGAGTTGTTCCTTGCTTTGAAGAAATTTAGGACTGTCCTTACCTTACAAGACATGTTTATCATCCACTTGCTCTCTATAAATTCCAGGAAGAGATTAAGAAACTATTTCCCTTCATAATATTATTAGCCTAAACTTCTGACCTGATTGATGGGTTATCGAACTTAAATTTCCTCAAAGCAGGTCAGAGAACACATTATCATATTGAGATAAACAAGAGCATACCTCTCAGTGCCTTGTGAAGTGCATTCTGTCCTTGGTCACAGACGTTTGGTCTTGAGCTGATATTTGAGAGTGAAAAATTGGAACTTAGTAGAGTTATACTCCCTGTATCTTAATTTTCCAACCATTATGTAAGGTTTTCTTTTTCTAGAAAGAGACTAATCTAGAATAAGAATTCTCATCAGTAAAAGCAGATTTAAGTAGGTCATCTGACTCTGCTTTTGTGCTCCACATTCATCCTGGTTATAAAAGGGCCTTTCATGAGTTTTCTAGGCTTTATCGCTGCCAGACTCTCCGCAGGCATTGTGAAAGGATTAACACCACCCCACCCCGCCCGCCCGCTGTGCCTGTCTCATGGACTCTTTCGTAGAGTACATGCTGCACTGTTTATAGTTCAGCAGGAACTCTTTGCAGACACTGACTATATGAACAGATAGGAGATTTCAGTATTGATTGGTGTCATTAGCTATAAAGTTAATGTTCACCAGCGTCTAATAGATACAGTAACTTGCAACTTAATTTTTGCCCAATTAATTAGTGCAGAGTTTAAAAAGTGTTTTTATTAAAGTTATATGTAAAATTTGCCTCTACTTTCTGACTAATCAATTTGATAGGTTAATGAATGTTTCCAATGACTACATATGCATAATTAACTTTATAAAAAGAATATAAAACCAAAATAGTTTTTTTTTGAAATTAGCAAAAGTATTTTTATTTATTTATTTATTTTTAATAATAAATTTTATTTTTATATTCCCCATACAATTGCAACCCCCCCATTCTGACCCCAATCCCTCCCCTCCCACCCCCCACCCCCCAAAAAGTGTCTCTGGTTCATAGTTTTTTATTGATTTTGATTTTCACTTTCTTATAGTTATTCATTTTCCTGGTCCCTTATTTAAGTTTTCTAGATTCCTGCTATGAGTGAGACCATCCGGTATTTTTCTTTTTCTTTTTGGCTTATTTCGCTGAGCATGATCCCTTCCAGCGCCATCCATGTTGCTGCAAATTGCATGTGTTTTATCTTTTTTGAATGCTGAGTAATATTCCATGGTGTATATGTACCACATCTTCTTGATCCAGTCATCTATTTTTAAAACCAAAATAGTTTTTAAAGTTTTACCTGTGGGAAAACACTTTTCCTGTCCTTTGTGTAGAGGAGGAAAATAAGATGAGACATTGAAGGCTAAGTATTTAGCACACTGTGACATAATCTGAGGAGTAGTAAAGGATTTGTGTTTTACTGGCATTATGACTAGATTTCAAAACTTTTGATAAAGTTAATCTCTCAGTCTTCCAGCTTATTTACTCGCTGTAAGAACTAGAAAATATTCTCTATCAGTTAAGACCAGTATTTTGTTTTGTCATCTTTAATATCTGCCTTCCTTTCCTAATAAGTCCTGCCTAGCCTTTGGTTCAGCAATTTAGCTGTTCTTTTTTTTATTTTAAAAGATTTATTTTTTATTTATACAATAGCTGGGGTACAGGCCAGAGGCATAGGAGGATTCACCAGAGACAGAGTGGGGAGCAGAACAGGCAGACAGACCGAAAGCACTTGCTGAGGGGAGCAGCGGGCACATTAGGAGAGATCTGCTGTGCCATGTGGGAATCTCCCTGGCCGGCTGGGAATCGAGCCTGTGCTGCAGAGGCTGTGGACAGCTTCACAGCACTGTACTCAACCCACTGCGCCACTGTGGAGGTCCCAAGTCAGCTATTCTATTGTCAGTACTCTACCCTATTGCATATAGTTCTGTTACATTTACTTGAGCAGTGCTTAGAACATTTTTCTAGAAAAGAATTCTTTAAAAAATAGGTCTCATCTTACTTGGGCCTCCAGAGCTGGCCATTGTCAGCGCTTGCATTTTCTGCAATAGCAGTCTTAGTCTTTTTGATCTTAAAACTTTATCTCCCACTTTTTAGCCTTTGATTTTGCTACATATTTCACAGGAAATATTGAAGATGTCAGATTGAAGCTCCTCACTTTTCTGTTTCCCGTATCTCTTCCTATCTTATGTATCTTGCTTTCCTTCCCTCCTGATTCCTTATTCTCAGCATTTGAACAAGATTAAGTCTCTCTTAACCTAACAAACCAGTCAGCCCTTTCCTGAATGCAAATCTGTCACTATTTTTGCTAAGATATAAAAATCCCATCTCTAATCACCTTGGTAACCTCCATATTATTTCTGATAATTTGCCTAGGTTTTCTATGTAAACAATCATTTTCTGAAATGATTTTATCCTATCTAATTTAATGATTTTCTTATCTTATGATAAGGCCAGAACCTCTTTGAATATTATTGAATAGAAGTGATAATGGGTTCCAATTTTTAAAGGGAATGCTTTCTTTTTTTTTTTTTTTTTTTAAGATTTATTTATTTATTTATACATGCACTGGGTATAGTCAGAAGCGCGGAGGGTGAGAGAATTCACCAGAGCCAGAGCGGGGAGCAGAGCAGGCAGGACCGAAGTACACTGCTGAGGGGAGCAGTGGGCGGCAGGAGAGATCTGCGCGCCTTGTGGGACCCTCCTCCGGTGGCCAGGAGCAGCTGGGAATTGAACCAGAGCTGCAGAAGCTGCGGGCAGCTTCGCAACCCAGCACTCAACTGCTGTGCCACCGGGGAGGCCCCAAGGGAATGCTTTCAATATTTCCCTATTAAAGATAATTGTGTAATGTTATTGTTTTAAAATAACTTGTTTCATCTGCTTAAGAAAGTTTTTTTATTACTAATTAAAAAGTCCCCCTTTTTAAAATCATGTATTCTTGTGTTTTTTCATCAATTGAAATGATTCTGATTTTTTTTTACTTAATATGGGTGAATTCTGTATAGAGGTTTTATATTAAAATAGCTTGTACTTTGCTTCTCAGCTTTTTGGCTAACAACAAGTGTAAAATATATTGTACACCTTGGGTAAACTCAGATTGATCATGGATTATCATTTTTGTGTACCAGATTCAGTGTGTTAATATTTTGTTAATATTTTGAATCTATATTATTGAGCGAAAGTGGGCTATAATTTCCTTACTTATAAGAATAAAATTGTCCAACTTTAGTGTCAGGTTTCATTTACCTCTTAGAAGGAACTGAGAGGTTTTCCCTCTTCTGTCTCATGTATCATCAGGGCCATCTTTTCTTTGTGGGAAAAATTTTAGTTTCTGTTTCAGTTTCTTTGAGATTTATAAGAATAGTCAGATTTTTCTTCCCAACATAGTTTTAAGTTCTGTTTTTCTAGAGATTTGTTCATTTTTTTGATTTTTCAGTGTTTTTGCCTATAGTTTTAAGTCTTTTTTATTTGCTATATCTGTAGTTATTTCCACTTTTCCTAAATAATATTCTTTTGTACCTTCTCTTTTTATCTGTTGTTATTTTAACCAAAAAATCCAGTGGCCTTGTTTAATTTTTTTGTCTGTTTCTTTTTATTGTATTTATTATTGGCTATTCCTATAATTTTAAAACAACTTTAAAATTGACATATACAATAAACTTGGATACATTTAAAGTGTAAAATTCAGGAAGTTTTGATGGCATCAGAACTATTACCACAGTAGGTAGCATGTGAACATAATCATCACCCTCCAAAATGCATTGATACTTTGTAATCTTTTCATCATGCCCCTGACCACTACTCTGTCCCTAAGTCTTCACTGATCTATTTTCTGTCACTAAAGAAAGTGTGTGTTTTTCTAGGATTTTATATAAGTGAAGTCATGCATTATTATGTAACTGTCTTTCTGATGCTTTGACATCCGGAGCCTTGCTAGCCCTGTAGAGACTGCCCAGGTTAGCCAGTTTCTAGAGAATGTAAACAACTCACCTGTTTGTAAGCCTTTCATATACAAAACAGCCAATCTAGAACCCATACCCCAACCACCTCCTTTATTGGGCTCTCATATTCTGGGTCACGATCCACCAGTGTGATTCACCCCAGGACTTGTTACCAGGCAATTAGGAACAGCCCCTAAACCCCGGAGTCCCCAGTGATAATATTCAGATTAGCTAATCCTAATATTGTTTACCCTGCCTATTTTTTCCTGTAGAAACTACAGTAAAGTTTCTTGCTCACATTTCCCCCTCACTCCCGCTACCTCTGACCAATCCTGGTCCCTCCACATGTGTGGTCCCTGTGTGGCGTGGCTTGCCGCCTCTTCTTGGGAGCCGTGAGTAACAAACTAGCAAACTTTCCTTTCAGTGACAGCCATCCTATTTATTGGTCTCACCATGCCTGAAGAATAAAACCTATGCTTCTTTTTTTACTTTAAACCTATGTTTTAAAACCAGTATCTGTACTCTTTTGTCTTGCTGCTTTTACTCAGCTAAATTATTTTTAGATTCATCCATGTTGTGTATATCAGTAGTTCATTTCTGAGATATCCACTATATGGATATACCAGAATTTGGTTATCCATTCATCCATTGATGGACATTTGGGTTGTTGCCAGTTTTTGACTTTTACAAATAAAGTTTCCATGAGCATTAGTGTACAGAACTGGTACATAGATACATATTTCTTGTTCTAATGGGTAATTATATTTACTGTATCCAAAAGTAGAATGGCTAGATCCTATGTTAGATATGTTTAAATTTTTTTTTAAAGATTTATTTTTTATTTATACAAGAGCAGGGGTACAGGCCAGATGCGCGGGAAGGTGAGAGGATCCACCAGAGACAGAGCGGGGAACAGAACAGGCAGACTGATGAAGTACACTTCTGAGGGGAGCAGCGGGCGAGACAGGAGAGGTCCGCTCGCCATGTGGGTTGCTCCAAGGCCAATGGGGATCAAACCAGCACTGCAGAGGCTGCGGACAGCTTCATAGCGCTGCGTTCAGCTGCCTGCGCCACCGGGGAGGTCCTATGTTTAAATTTTTAAGAAGCTGATAAACAATTTTCCAAAGTGGGTATACCATTTTACATTTCCACCATCAGTGTGTGAGGGTTCTAATTTTCCAGTATCCTTGACAACACATGATATTATTGATCTGTTTATTTTAGGCACTTTATTGGGATCTTACAGTATCTTGTGTCTTATTTTACATTTCCCTCATGATTCATGACTTACAACATCTTTGTGCATTTCTGCCTTCTTTGGTGAAAATACTTGTTCAAATCTTTTACCCATTATTTTATCGGCATGCTTTTCTTCTTTTTGAGTGTTGATAGTTCTTTATATATCTGAATACCAAACCTATATTTATAGGTCAATGCTTTGAAAATATTTCCCCCAGTCTGTGGACTTATCATTTTTAAAAATTGTGGCTAAATATAGCTAACATAAAATTTACCATTTTAACCAATTTTAATTGTATAATTCTATGGTATTTTTTCACACTGTTGGGTAACAATTAGCACTGTCCATCTCTGAAACTTTTCTGTCTTCCCAAATGAAACTCTGTAGTCTTTAAACAATAACTTCGTTTCTTTCTTTCCCACCCCCCAATAGATTCTATAAATTTGATTACTTGGTATACTTCATATAGATGAAATCATGCACTATTTGTCTTCTTGTGATTGACTTAACTGGCCCTCAAGGGTCATCTGTGTGGTAGAAGGTGTCAGGATTTCCTTTTCAAGGCTGAATAATACTCTGGTGTGTGTATGTGTGTCTAATAACATTTTTGTTTATTCATCTGTCAGTGCACACTTAGCTTGCTTCTACCTTTTGGCTGTTATGAATAATGCTACTGTGAACATGGGTATACAAAAAACTGAGTCCCAGTTTTCAGTTCTTTTGGGTGTATACCCAGAAATGGAATTGTTGTTTCATATGGTAATTCTGGTTAATTTTTTGAGGAATCACCATCCTGTTTTTTACAACAACTGCACCCTTTTACATTCCCACCAGCAGTGCACAAGGCTTCAAATTTATCCTCATCCATTTCGATGCTTGCTACTTTGTGGGGTTTTTTGGTTTGTTTTTTGTTTTTTTATAACATCCAATCTAATGGGTGTGAAGTAGTATCTCAGTATGGTTTTGATATGCATTTCCCTAATTAGTGATATTAATCATCTTTTCTTGTGTTTATTGACTGTGTAACTTTTGTAGAAATGTCTATGCAAGTTCTTTACCCTTTTTTTTTTTTTTTTTTAGATTTATTTATTTATATAAGCACTGGGTACAGTCAGAAGCGCGGGAGGGTGAGAGAATTCACCAGAGCCAGAGCAGGGAGCAGAGCAGGCAGAGTGACGCAATACACTGCTGAGGGGAGCAGCGGGTGCGGCAAGAGAGGTCTGTCGCGCCATGTGGCACCCTCGCCCAGTGGCCGGGGATCGAACCGGGTGCTACAGAGGCTGCGGGCAGCCTCACAGCCCAGCACTCAACCGCTGCGCCACCAGGGGAGGTCCCTTTACCCATTTTTTAATTTGATTTGTTTTTTGGTTATTAGTTGTAGGAGTTATGTCTATGTTCTGGCTTTTGGTCCCTTATCAGATCGATGATTTGTACATACTTTCTCCCATCTGTGGATTCCCTTTATATTCTATTTATATTGTTTATTCTCTTTATATTCTAGCATCCTTTAATGCACAGACATTTTTAAATAAGTCCAACTTATCTAATTTGTTTGGTCGTTGCCTGTGCCTTTGGTGTAATATTGAAATCATTGTCAAATGTGTTGTCATGAACAGATAGTACTTTTCCCCCTAAATTTTTCTTCTAAGAGTTTTATAATGTTATCTTTTATGCAAAGATTTTTTGATAATCTTTTGCAGGTTTCTCAACAACTTGTTAAAAAGGTTATACCTCCTCCTTTGAATTTTTTTGTACTTTAATGAAAAATTATTTGGGCTTATTAGTATTTGTCTCTAGTTCTCTATTTTATTCATACCTCTGTGTATTTATCCCCTTGTTTAATTATGGTCTTAATTATGGTCACTATATTCTATTTTTTTTTTTAATTAATTTATTTATTTATACAAGCACTGGGTACAGTCAGAAGCGTGGGAGGGTGAGAGAATTCACCAGAGCCAGAATGGGGAGCAGAACAGGCAGACTGACGAAGAAGTACACTGCTGAGGGGAGCAGCGGGCGGCAGGAGAGGTCTGCGCGCCATGTGGGACCCTCCTCCGGTGGCCGGGGAGCAGTCAGGGATCGAACCGACACTGCAGAGGCTGCAGGCAGCTTCGCAGCCCAGCGCTCAACCGCTGCGCCACCAAGGGAGACCCTGGTCACTATATTCTAAACCTTAACATTGAGTAGGTTGATTTCTCCCATTTTATTATTTTTCAGAATTTTTCATGGCTTTTATTTTATGTATATACACTGTACACTACTTTAGTTTCATATATCTGGTTTATTCCAAAGTATTCTGTGAGCAGAACAAATGTTTCTCCTTCTTGTTCTTTGTCTTAATTTATCTGCAATATAAATTTTTACCAAACTACACTGAATATTTTTTTAAATAATCTGATTGACCTCCTTGCTTCCGGTTCATCTTTCTCCAGGCTCTAGACTGAATCTTGCTTTAGGTAGATATAAAAGGCAATAGAATTTAACAATCTATTTAATAGCCTTAGTCATCCCATTTCATTATCTACATAATTTCACCTGTGGAACTGAGCACCTCTCCAGGGCCTCAGACCCCTGCTAACTTTAGGTGGTCCTCTTCCTTTATTTTGGACCAACCACTCTATCACATTACCTTTCTCAAGAGAAAACCTGTACGTTGATTTCTGGTATCCTAGGACTTCCTCAGAGGCCTACCAGCAGTTTTTCAACCTGCTTTTTCTCACTGGCACATATTCAGTGCTGTCCTACTCCATCCTTCTTGGTGGCATATATCAGTTTCCTTCTCATCAACACCCACCTATTACAACCTCCTATGCTTGTCAGATGTCTCCTGCCTGACTCGCTCTTTGCTGCTTTTGTCACTCTCACAGCTGTCTTCCTTTCTTTGGCTTACTGCCTGACTTCCGTGGCAGCTGCTCTCATTGCCTGTCTACCATTCTGTCCCTTCTCCCACCCTCCACCCCCTAACCCTGTCCCATGTAGGTACAACAAGTATTGTAGCACCTTCCTCACAGTCAGAAATAAATCTCATCAGCTTCCCCATATTATGACCCAAAGCTGCCATCCTTCTGATAACATTGCCTTTTACCTGACTCAGGCAATTGGAACTTTCTTGCAGCAGACATACTCATTCAGAATTGGCTAACATCTTTATGGCTTGGGTGTGTGTGGGGTTTGGGGTGTACCCAGAAGTTCTTGGTGGGGTGGGTCCTCTTCCTCTTTACCATCACCGGCTTCTGGCTGTGCAGGATGGCACTCGCCCTGCGCATGACACCTGTGTGTAGGTCGCAGCGGTACTTGATTTACATATCAGATCATACCAGCCGCTGTTGAGAGTGGCCTGGGCCTTCTTGTGGCTCATGGGCCACACATAGGTGGTGGGTTTTCACTGGCCAGATCTCGATTCATGACCATCACCACATCTTTCCCTTGGCTGGCTGCATGCCCACAGTCTTTTGGTGAGTCAGCAAGTTGTAGTGGAAGGAGTAGCAGGTCTCGGGATTGTTGAGTTCAATACTGTACATCTGCTTGTTCCTCTTGATGAGGAAACTGGAGCAGTTTCAACTGATCATCCATTGGCGATGCACAGACATGGTGGTGGCTCCTCTCACTGAGCGGCCAGAGATGGAAAGAATGGCACCTCATTATCAAGTCTTCAATTCTACCCTTATAAATTCTCCCCAGTCTCCTCTGGGTATTCCTGCCCTACACCGAGGTTCCCTTGATTTATAGGATAGATTCATTCTGAAGGCTTCACTCAGTGGTCTTCTTAACCTCAAAACCCATCAGTAGATGACACCTGTTGTCAATCATTTCTAAATCCATATTGTTCTATTCAACCTCCCTGGACTTACAGCTTTTGGTGATTCTTCAGTGTTTTCAGTGGAAAGCTCAAAACTTTTTATTGTGGTTTATAGGCCCCGTCATGACCTAATCATTGCTTTCGCTACCCGCATCTTCACTTCCTCCATATAGCCTTACAGACCCGGTTTTTCTTGTCTGACCTTTTCCCATTCATTTAACAGATATTTGTTGAAGAGCTGTTGGATGTCCTTACCCAGTTCTGGTTTATTTGTGCCTCGCTACTGGTGAGTGGATTATTTCATGATAATGTCTACATTTGTCTCTCTGTTTTCCCAATATCTAGTGAAGCATAAAAATAAAAACATGAACTTTGGAATTTTAAAAGCCCAGAATTTGAATCCTAATATTCACTTGTGAGGTGACCTTGAGCAAACTCCTTAACCTCTGTAATATTTAGAATCTGCGCCTGTGGAATGGAAAAACAGTATCTAATTCAAGAAGTGGTTATGAAGATTAAATGGTCTAAAGCATATAAAATGCCTAGTTTCTCTTTTATCTGCAAAATATGAGTAAGAAGAGTAACTTATAGAATTGCTGTGTGATTTGAGATAGAATGTTGCATATTGAGATAATATGGACCTCACACTTGGTCATATTTTATCAATAATAATGTACTGAATATTGAATACTTAACTTTGAATTAATGGACTCTTAATGGAAGCTATCATAGCCAAAGTCTAAACTTAGGGAATATGTAGCTTGAGCACTTTTTTGCTAGACTTCATAGTGTTGATTTCTTTTAACAATTTTTTCTCTAACAAGTAGAAGCAGCATTGTACTTACTAGCATATAAGGGCTTAGAAAAATGCATTCCCAAGCACCCTCATCATTACCATTCCTGGGCCATGACAAGTTCTAACACTGAGAGTTAGTCTTCTGATTCCTTATAACTAGCGGTATCAGAATTGAGGTTGGTTGTATATATCAAAAAATAAAATAGATTTACTTCTTGTATATACAAAATCTGAATGTAAATAGGACTGGTATGACATTTTGACAGTGTCTTCCGAGAATTCATTCTCTTTCTAGTGCTGTAATCTGCAATTCTCAAAGTAACTTCAGGGTTGTTAATGGCTGTTGAGGCTGTAATCATCATATCTAAGTTGCAGATTACAGACTGGAGGACAGGAAAAAAAGACTCCCTCCCTTTTCTTTTAAAACACCTTCCTAGAATCTTGTAATACTCTAGTTTATATCTCTTTGGCCAGAATTTAGTCATTTGTTCACACATAGCTGAGGAAGGGATATGTTCTCCTTTGTACTAGCCCCCAATTTTCTCTCTTCTTCCTATTATAGTTCCTTTATTATTATTTAAAGATTTATTTATTTATACAAGCACTGGGTACAGTCAGAAGCGTGGGAGGGTGAGAGAATTCACCAGAGCCAGAGCGGGGAACAGAACAGGCAGACTGACGAAATGTGCTGCTGAGGGGAGCAGCGGGTGCGGCAAGAGAGGTCTGCATGCCATGTGGGACCCTTGCTGGCGGCCGGGGATCGAACCGGTGCTGCAGAAGCTGTGGGCAGCTTCGCAGCCCAGCGCTCAACCACTGTGCCACCAGGGGAGGCCCTATTTTGGGTGTTGCATATATATTTCAAATAATGTACTTCTGAAATATGTGTAAGCATGTATAACCAAGGATTAATGAATTTAATATTCAAGTTTTCTGCAATTTAGAGAGATTTCCCCAGCCCCTAAAGGTACATAACATGGTAGTTCATAATAATGCCAATATTAACATCATAAACTTGAGGAGATTGAGAGGAGCCATACAACAGACTCCTTGCAGGCTGAGCTTTAAGATGGGAAGGCATGTGTGAATAATTTAACTGGCCAGCTTCCCACATATTTCTAGAAAATGTCTTGGATCTGCTATACTGAATGTGAATTTTCAGAACATTTAGACAGTGTTCTTAGACTCTCAAATGTGAGGAAAACAACTATATTAATTTTTCAGAACTTCCTTTGTCTTTTATCTTAGGGTTTTTAAATATTGCTAATGGCATCTGGTTTTCCTCTGTGTTTGAATGTTAAACTTTCCTGACTGAACACCCTAATATATATGCAATGGGAGCAGTATTTTTAAGTAAGAAATGTTTTTATAATGAAATAAGGACTGTATACTGGCCCTTTTTCTGGGTGTGGTAGGGTAAGGGAGAACACAATGTGTGTGCCATTGTGTTCAATAAATTAGAGTACTGCCCAGACTTCATGATTCATCTCCCAAAGCCTCCCTGCTCAGTTATATACTCACAGTTAACCAAAGGCTTATGATTCACAAGTGCTTTTTGAAAAATGAACAAAAATTTTTTTTGAGAATGTATATATAAATTGAGATTCTTTATTTTGACTGTTCCTAAATATATAATTTTTTTAACCTCCTTGACCTTTTCTCCCATTCCCCCTTCAGTGTCCACTAGTTTATAATAACATGGCTTTGTCAGTATGCCTGTTTTGTTAACTTATATTACTCATATATATGAAATAATTCAATAGCTGTCTTTCTGTCTTCACTTCCCATAATCCTCTGAAGTTCTTTCCATCTTGCTTTAAATGTTAATACTTCATCTTTCCTTATAGTTGAATAGTATCTCATTGAAGTATATACCACATCTTCTTTATCCAGCCTTCTGGATATCAGTGGGGTCTTGAATTGCTTCCATATCTTAGTCATTGTGTGTAATACCACAATAAACATTGTGGAGCATAGAATTTTTCAAGTTAATGATTATATCTTCTTCAGATAGAGACCCCAAAGTGGAATTACTGGGTTTTCTACTTTTAGTTTAGGGCCAAACCATTTTTCCAAAATAGGCTGCACTAATTTACATTCCCATCAACAAAATATAAGTGTTCCTCTTTCTCCACAAACTCTTTAACACTGTTGGGAAGTCCTTTTGATGTACTTCAGTCTCACAGGCATTAGGTGATATCTCATTGTGGTTTCATTTTGTATTTCCCTTAGTAGAAGTGATGATGAGTACATTTTCATTTATCTATTGGCCTTCTGAATATCATCTTGGGAAAATTGTTCAGATCTGCTGCCCAGTGTTTTAATTGGGTTGCTTGTGTTTTTGTTGTTAAGTTAGATGAATTCTTTGTTTGCATAACCCCTTGTCAATTGGGTGATAGGTGAATATCTTCTTCCATTCAATTGGATATGTTTTCAATATGCTAATATTTTTTTTCACTGTGTAAAAAGCTTTTTGAGATAGTCCCAATTGTTTATTTTTGTCTTCTTTCCCTTGGCATAGGAGTCAAGTCCCTAAAGACATTGCTAGCAATGATATCTTGAAATATATAACCTGTGCTTTTTTCTATGTATTCTAGAGTTTTGGGTCTTATGTCTAAGTCTTTAGTTTGAATTTATTATTGTGTATAGAGTTAGAAAAAGAGTCAACTTCATTCTTTTACATGTAGCTGTTCAGTTTCCCAGCATCATTTGTTAAAGAGAATCTCTTTTCTCCATTGTATGATTATGGCTTCTTTGTCATAAATTAGGTTTTCATATATGTGTGGATTCATTTCTGGAGTTCAGTTCTATTCTGTTGATCTGTGTGCCTATTTTTATTCCAATACCATTTTGTTTTAATTGATGTTGCTTTATAATACAGTTTATTTTTTTTTTTTATAATGCAGTTTAAAATCAGGTGACATGATGTTCCGTTTGTCTTTTTTTCAGCTATTTTGAGGTATTTTATGGTTATATATTTTTTGTACTATTTCCTTGATATTATTCAAATTTTAATGGGGATTGTGTTTTACACACACACACATTTGAATTTTGGTAAAATAGCCATTTTGACTGTTATTCTCCCTATTTGTGAACATGGAATATCTTTCTGTGTCTTTATGTCTTGTTTTATGTCTTTTAATAGTGTCTGATAGTTTTCATTATATAATTCTTTCACCTTCTTGGTTGTTAGTTCCTACGTATTTCTTTTTACACAATTATAAAAGGAGTTTACAAAGAAAATGACTGTCAGCCCAGATACTTTATCTAGACAGGCTATCATTTAAGACTGAAGGAGGGATAAGGAGCTTTATAGAAAAACAAAAATTAAAAGAATATATCATCACCACACTGGCTTTCAAAGGAATTCTAAAGGGACTACCACAAAATAAAAAATTTTAGCTGAAAGTAAGAGACACCAAAATTATACAATGAGGAGGAAGGGAGTAAAAATATGTACCACTAGAATGAGTTTGAAATCAAACTGCTCAGTAGGTCACAAGTACAGGTGATTGCCATAAACCTCAGTATAAGCTCCAAACAACAATCAGTACAAGTGACACATAAGACAATGGAAATGAAATCGAAACAAGATAAAAAGGAATAGGTCAAAAAGTAAAAGGACAAACTATAAGAACATACATACACAAAAAATAACAAAATGACAATATATGTGTACGCATACATATATGTGTGTATATCAGTAATCACTTTAAATGTAAATGGCTTGAATTCACCAAGTAAAAGGGGGGTTGTAATTGTATGGGGAATATAAAAATAAAATTTAAATAAAAAATAAATAAAAATAAAATAACCCCCCCCAAAAAAAAAAAAATAAAGTAGCTGAATGGATAAAAAACAAAGTCTAACCTTTTGCCATTACAGGGAATACTCATTAGTAAAGACAACCACAGACATAAGAAAGAGACTAGAAGACAATTCTGTAAGCAAATGGCTTAAAAAGACAGGAACAGCTATATTTATAAAATAGATTTCCAGGTAAAAATAGCTAATGGGAGAGAGAGATGAGCAATTACATAATGTAATGATTAAGGACCTAATACAACAAGAAGATATAACACTTAAAAGTATATATACACCAAATGATGAAGTATCGGGATATATAAAGCAGTTACTAATGGAATCAAAGAGCAGTATTTCAATGCAGTAGTAATGGGGGACTTGAACACTACACTTATAACTATGGACACATCAGCAAGACAGAGAATAAATAAGGAACAATAACCTAAAATGATGAGTTGGATCAGATGAGCTTGATAGACATCTACAGAACATTTTGCCCCCAAACAACAGAATAAATATTTTTCTCAAGTGCACATGAAATACATGTTGGGACACAAGTCAATTGTCAATAACCTTATGAAGGGGCCTCCCCGGTGGCGCAGCGGTTGAGCGCTGGGTTGCGAAGCTGCCCGCAGCCTCCGCGTCACCAGTTCGATCCCCGGCTGCTCCCCGGCCACCGGAGGAGGGTCCCACATGGCGCGCAGACCTCTCCTGCCGCCCGCTGCTCCCCTCAGCAGTGTACTTCGGTCCTTCTGCCTGCTCTGCTCCCTGCTCTGGCTCTGGTGAATTCTCTCACCCTCCCGCGCTTCTGACTGTACCCAGTGCTTGTATAAATAAATAAATAAATCTTTAAAAATAAATAACCTTATGAAGATTAAAATCACACCAAGCATTCTTTCTGGTCATAACACTATAAACCTAGAAATCAGATTAAAAAAACATGGAATATATAATTTAATCTTCAGTCAGGCCTAATCAAAAGTAATATATAGGATGGGTGATGAAATCATACAACTCTTTCTTAGCAAAAGCAAACAGAAAGATTAGTTAAAATAATTCTGATATATCCATGCAATGAAACACTATGCATGCAGACACTGAGAAAATTTGTTTCAGTAAATATGCAAGCTTCTAATTGTGTTATGTGATCTTATTTATAGTAGGTTTTTTTTTTCCATAATGTGTGGGTTTATGCTGGTATAGTATAGGAAATTTCTAAAGGATATACAAAAAAGTGTTTCGTTACCACTTTTGGGAATTAGGACTGGCAGTTAATGAAACTTGTGTTTTGCTTTGTGTTATTCTGTTCTGTTCGTATTTCTTATAATTAGCATGTTATACCTAAAAAATAGTTTATATTTGCTGTGGAGGAGAGGCAGGCCCAGTATCTTTCCTATACTGCCAAGTCATTTTAATAATATTGAAAGATTCCATTCACTTCAGCTATAAGATGGATAATGTCTAAGGAGCTAATGTAAAACATGGTGACTGTAGTTGATAACCACATTGTATATTTGAAATTTGATGAGTAGAACGTAAATGTTCTCCCCCCAAAAACTGCGAGGTATGACTGTGTTAATTAACAAACATAATGAGGGAAATCCAAGCACTGTGTGTGTGTGTGTGTGTGTGTGTGTGTGTGTGTGTTTCAAATCACAACAATGTACACTTGAATATCTTATAGTAATTTACTGCTATTCAACCTGAGGTTGCAGGCTGGTCTGAAGGTGTGCAAGTGCCCTCTGTACCTATGCAGCAATCCCTATTGAAGTCTGGAGTGCCCAGCCTGCCACTGAGAACTGGTCTGCAGCTGCCATTGCTCAGACTACTAAATGGGTGGGAACAACCACAGAGTGGTCTTAAGCTATTCTTCCACGGATTCTTTAATAGAAAATGGAAATAAGTTGATGGAAAATAAGCAGTTTCTTTAAAAAAAAAAAAGGCCCCTATTCACAATGGTAACTGTATAACCTGGAATAAATGCAGGAAAAATGTATATGGCAAAAAGAATATGATAACACTTTGAGAAACATAAACTTGACTAAATGGCAAAAATACTGCATTCCAGGACTATAAAATTCAATACCATGTTAATGCTGGTTTTCCTTGGATTAGTATGTTATCAATCTTTTATTATAAAAACTTTTTTTTAATATTTTATTTATTTATTTATACGAGCACTGGTTACAGTGAGAAGCGCGGGAGGGTGAGAGGACTCACCAGAGCCAGGGCGGGGAGCAGAACAGGCAGACCGACAGAGTACACTGCTGAGGGGAACAGCGGGTGGCAGGAGAGGTCTGCGCACCATGTGGGACCCTCGCCGGTGGCCAGGCATCGAACCGGTGCTGCAGAGGCTGCGGGCAGCTTCACAGCTCAGCGCTCAACCGCTGTGCCACCGGGGAGGCCCTATTATAAAAACTTTTAAATATAGAGAAAGTTGAGAGAACTTTATACTTACTACCTAGATTCTATAATTAACACTCTGCTATACTTGTTTAATTATATATCTGCCATCTAGCCAGTTCACACTCATCTATCAGTTCATACTATTTTAAATGTATCTCAAGGTTAAATACGTATTTCCCAAGTACTTTAAGAGTGCCTACCATTTACTATAGTACAATATTTGTTAAATGGTGGAGTTGTTTTTAGAGGTAAAATTTATGTGCAGTGAAATGTACAAATCTTGTTTTATTCAGTGAGTTTTGAAAAATGCGAACACCCATGCAACTCAGTTCCCTGTCCAAATACAAACACTATTGTCCATGGAGGTGCCTTCATGTTCCTTTCTAGTAACCCTCCATCTCTTTCCCAGACAACCATTTTGATTTTTTCCATTTATTTCAGACTTCATCTATTTGGAATCATACATCGTATTCTCTTTTTCATTACCCTTTTTTCACTCAGCATAATATTGTTTAGATTCATCCATGTTGTTGTATGGATGGATGATTGTTTCCTTTTTATTGCTGCATAATAATCCAGTGTGAGAATATAACACTCTTTGTTTATATAATATTTTATTGAAGGTTACGTAAGTTTTCTTCTGGTTTTAGTTATTATGAACATCCCTATACTAGTCTTCCCATGGATATATGCTTTTCTATCTCCTAAGTAAATATATAGGCATGGATCATAAAGTAGGTATAGTTTATTTTTATGAAAAACTGTCACACAAACTAATTTTTAAAACAAATGTCACAAATAGCAACCCATCCTAAAAATCATGCCAAACAAGGCAGAACCATTCCCTCTGTTAGAATGTATGCACAGGATTTTTGGCATCCTGCAGATTACAGCTGGCAAGACCGGTTTCTTTCTGACATTGATAGAGCATATGTCCCTCAGACTCAGCTGTTTATCTGTATCAAGACTAGAGCTTCGTTATAGAACCAACTTTTAAAATCCTTGATTCAGAGAGAGGTGTGGGGAAGAGATGAATATGAGAAAGTGTGAGGTGTCATTAAATTAGGTATGAGAGAGTGATGGTAAGGGTTAACAACAAAAAGATGTGGAGGGGGATATCTGGGCTTTTCTCTCCATGAATTTATATTTAATTTTTTGCAAAAGTTATTTTTTAGATAGCTCAAAATCAAAGGGTGTCTTGTATACTGAAATGATCTCCAAAGAGTCTCCTCATCTGGTTTAACAGCTGTTTGGAAATTCCATTTTGTGAATATGCCATAATTTCTTTAACCACACCCCTCACTCTCATTAATAACCACTTAGGTTATTTCTAACCTTTTTCTATTGCTAAAAAAACAATGCTGTATTGAATAACCTTGTACATAGGTCACTTTAAAAGTATAGGTGTGTCTGCAGAGTTGTCAAGTGTAATTGTATCAGTTTTTGTGCTTTTGTAATTCTGATATTTATAAATCCTATGAGAGTGCCTATTTATTTAAACCTTTGCCAGTGCAGCATTGCTAGTTTTTATTTTTCCTCATCTGATAGGTAGAAAATAACATCACAGTATAGCTTTAATTTTACTTTCTCTGATTATGAATGATATTGAACATCTTTTTAAATATTAAAGAGAACTACTTGGCTTTCTGCGAATTGTCTGTTTCATTTTTTTGTCCCTTTTTTGTTGTTTTTGGTACCCTTCAGTAATTTGTAGGAATCCTTCATATATAGGGAAATTAGACATTTGTGAATGAGTTGCAAATATTTTTAAATAACTCATTCTTTAGAAATAAGGCCATAGCTGTTTTAGTGCAATACTGGAAGAAACAGCCAGATTGCCATGGAGACAATTCTTCCTAGAAATTTGACTGTGAAGTGGATTTGTGGAGTAGAGAGAATGCTAGCAGGAGGACTGATGTAGACTCAATGGAATTTTTCTTCTTTTCTTTGAGAAATTCTTTTTTTTTTTTTTTTAATTTTCAGAGTCCCAGTTGGGAACTATGTGTATTTTACTCAGATTGCAAGGCGGAATCACATTTTGTAGCACTTGTCTCTAAACTTTGAACTGTGAGTTTTAGTGCAGTTTCCGTGGAGAGTCACCATTACCGGCAGTAGTGCCATTTTGCAGGCAGTTACAGCACTTGGGATTTCCCTTATATCCAGTGACTTTCAAGAGTCCACATTGGGAACTGTGTTTATATCACTCAGTTTCCAGGGTGGAATCACTAGGTATTGCTCTTTTCACTACGCTTTGAACCCTGCTAGTTAGTGCAGTTTCCATGGTAATTCAGCATTACCGCCATTAGTGCTGTTTTGCAGGCAGTTATAGCACCTGAGATTTTCATCATTTCCAGTAACTTTTTATTTAAATTTTATTTTTATGTTCCCCATACAATTACAACCCCCTTATTTTGACCCCAATCTCTCCTTTCCCCGCCCCCCACAACCCTCATAGAGTGTCTCTGGTTCATAGTTGTTTGTTGATTTTGATATTTTCTTTCTTATAGTTATTCTTTTTCCTGGTCCCTTACTTAAGTTTTCTAGAGTCCTGCTGTGAGTGAGACCATCCGGTATTTTTCTTTTTCTTTCTGGCTTATTTCGCTGAGCATGATCCCTTCCAGCTCCATCCATGTTGCTGCAAATTGCATGTGTTTATCTTTTATGAATGCTGAGTAATGTTCCATGGTGTATATGTACCACATCTTCTTGGTCCAGTCATCTATTTTTGGGCATTTGGGTTGTTTCCAAAGCTTAGCTATTGTAAATAGTGCTGCTATAAACATAGGGGTGCAGGTGCTCTTTGGAATTGATGTTTCTGTGTCCTCTGGGTAAATACCTAGGAGTGGAATTCCTGGATCATATGGAAGCTCTATGTTTAGTAGGTCCAGAAATCTCCACACAGCTCTTCACAGTGGTTGGACCAGTTTGCACTCCCACCAACAGTGCAGGAGAGTTCCTTTTTCTCCACACCCTCGCCAACATTTGTTGTTGCTAGTTTTTTTAATATGTGCCATTCTCTTTGAGAAATTCTTAATTGTGTTTTAATACTTAAAAAAGGGAGAAGTCAGGCTAAGATGGTGGTAGGGATCTATAGGACAAGGATCTTAAGCAACTCTCCTACTGAGAAATTCTCCGTAGGAATTGCAGAGAAGGAAATTTGTAGATATGATAACTGATGTCCCAGTCCAATTGCTTCTGTTTTTTTTTCTGATGTGAAGGCAAGGCTAACAGCCAGGGTTGTGGAAGGAGATGGTTGGAGAAAAGAGGTTCTTTGCAATCACTGCTATGAAGTATTGGTGAGAGCCGACTAGAGAAGTACAGAAAGATTGCAAAAAAAGTACAGAAAGTGAGGTGCAAATAGTATTGTCAACCTATGGGTTGTTTGATTTATTAAGTAACATCTGGCAGTGTTAGTGTAGGGCTAACTGTTGAATTCATTCAAGATCGGACCTTTTGTTATCCCTTCATAAGTGTAATAGAGGAACAGTATTTAGGATATTAGCAAAGGAATTTAGGATATTAGCGAGGGAGTGATTGAACTGGCACCAAGTTTTCTTGGTTTTGTAGAGAAGAAAATAAAGATAATACAGATCTTTCAGAAAGAAAATTGAGAGAGTGGTTCATCAGGAACAGAGAGAACTATAGGGATAGGAAGTATGGTTGAAGAATGGGAAGGTAAGATTCAGCATGATAGCTTTTCCTGGTGATGGCAAAATTTCGAGTGCAGCCATTGTCATGGGTGCCCCAGGTGGAGTAGAGGTCAGGTCATTGAACTCTGAGGCTGGCCCAGATGTGAATTGTGGATCTGTGAAGATGTCTTCCAGGAGAATACCAAGACTTGGGGATGGGAAGAAAACTGTGAGCCACAATGCAATGTCTTCAGTGACAAGGAAGTGCCAGAAATAATAAGACAAAGAAGACTTTAAGAACAGGGACTATTATAGTGGACCCCAAGAAAAACGGTTTATTGGAGGAATGCAAAACCTCAGCCCTACTTCCTGATGTGCAGCTCTGGGCTGCTTAGAAAAGAATACTTGGAGACTGGAGGAGGGAAGGGAAATAAGGATGGGTGTGGTTGCAGTTTAGTCAGTAAGTCTCCAGAATTTGCCTGAGTATACTTACGTCCTCTGGGAAGAGTAGGCCTTCTCTAGGGTTTGCCTGGTTTGGATCTATGGTTAGATCTTGTTGGTGACATGGATTTTAAATTCTAACATGTCTCTCACTCCCTATATTACACATGCAAATCTTCTCCAATTTGGCATTCACTCTTGCGTTCTTTTACTTTAGGTATATGCAGTTTCCTTTTAGGTTTACTTCTTATAGTCATGCTCTGTAGTCAAAATCTATTTTCTTTTTAACTTATTTATAATTTTTACTTATCAAAATATCATACCTTTTGTTTTTAGACACTTAGAAAATAAAAAAAGAAATAGCATAAAGCTCAGTGCCAAAATATTTTATATAAATTTTTTTCCTCTAGTCTAACTTTCACTCATATGCATACATAAATTTGAGATCATGGTATATTCATTTTTGAATTGACCTTTTTAAGCTTAAAGATGAAGAGCTTGGGGCCTCCCTGGTGGCGCAAAGGGTTAAGCACAGCACTGTGAAGCTGTCCGCAGCCTCAGCAGCACAAGTTCGATCCCCAGCCAAGGACCTGACATGGCGCAGCAGACCTCTCCTATCTTACCTGCTGCTTCCCTCAGCAGTATATTTCAGTCTGCCTGTTCTGTTCCCCACTCTGTCTCTGGTGAATCCTCTCACACACACACACACCCCCGCACCTCTGTTCCTGTATGCCTAAATAATTAAATCTTTAAAAAATAAAATGAAGGGCTTATTCCATTTTCTTAAATTCTTTGAACATAGCATTTTAAATAGCAATATAATATTTATTTTAACTTTTTCCTATTTTCCTTATTATTGGGATTTTGGATTGTTTCTACCTCTTCCGCTTAGTGAACATCTCTGTCATTTAGCCTGGAGGAATGTGCATGTCCAACTTGGTCACGTGAGCACATTTTAATAATAGGTGGGAAATTTCTGCCCAGTACTCTTTTGGTGAGTAGTTTAGACATAGTTAGGATAATATAGGACCTTATCTAACATGGTTCTCTATTTTTCAGGTCATCATGGATTCCTGGTTCATTCTTGTTCTGCTCTGCAGTGGTCTGATATATGTCAGTGCCAACAATGCTACCACAGGTAAATTGTCATTCTGTAAGGCTGGCATTGAGGGTACAGTGTTGCTTCACATTTAATGATACATATTTAGAGACCTAGGTGAGGAGTTGAAATTTAAAGAAAGGAAATAATAAAAATTTTATTTATAAGCAATGGTAAGATTAAGAGTATTTGGAAATCTCTTAGTCATATTGAATGTTTAACATTGTTCTATATATCACATACTATTGTGAAGTAATGAGGGAGATTATGTGCTTATTCTTAAAAAGTAAAAATACACATATATTGGTGTTATTTAAGACTCCTGTATATTTATCTGGGGAACTTAGTGAAAAATGCAGTTTCTTCCTTACACTGTAGACCTTTGGGGGTGGTAGGAAGGTCCAGTACTAAATATGAACCATGAGGGTGCATATCTGATGTTTGGTCTCCAAGAGTTCGACAGTTTATTAAGGTTTGCTATTTTGTGCATCATAACTTTGAAGCTGTCACATACTTCGTATGATGTTTCCTTATTTTTTCGTGTTTATAGTTTCACCTTCAGTCAGCGTTACAAGATCAATTAAAGCATCAACAGCTGAGTCACTTAAAGAGGCCAAAACTTCAAATCCTGCTTCTTCAGTAACTTCTCTTTCCATGACACCAACATTCAGCCCAAATGTAACTCTGGAACCCACCTATGTAACCACTGTCAATTCTTCAGACTCTGACAATGGGACCACAAGAACAGCAAGCTCCTATTCCGTAGTCACTACAGTTTCACTGAATGGAACGTGGCTTCCAGATAACCATTTCACAGATGCCAGAACAGAAATTTGGGAGGGGAATTCCAGCACTGCAGCAACCACTCCAGAAACTTTCCCTCCTTCAGGTACTAGAAATGGGTTTCTATATGTACTCCTTTTGCTCTTTGAGTTTATTTACCCGTTTATTATCTTTGCTTTCTAGCCATAAAATGTCTTGAAATAATTGCCTGCGCAGAGCAGTCAGAGAAGTATCTGTTTAATATAAAGTTAAGAGGAAAAACGACAGTTTCTGGAGGATATTCTGCTATGCATGTGGTCCTACTTAGATTGGGGAGGCTTAAACCTACCACAAGGTAGAGAAGGTTAAAAAGACAAGATAAAAAGGGGATGTAATTAATGATGCAAGAGATTGGAGATGAAAGAGCTGCAGAGGCTGAGTAATAAGATTAGTGTTGAAAAGGAAGGGATCCAGAAAAGGAAGGGAGACCTTAAGTAGGAGAATAGATGTGGATGTCTATAAAAACTAGAGATGGAGTGGGACTCCTTTAGTCGGGGGTGGGTGCAGTTAAGTTGCAGTGTACTGCCAGTTTGTTCAGGGCATCAACCTGCTCACTTATCTGCTTGAACCAATCACTGGTTGAAGTGGAAGTGACCCCACAATAGAATCAGAAGCCTGAGTCTGAGACTAATAAGTAGGGCAAATTTCTGATCTCTCTGAGCTTTTCAGGTTCCTTGTCTGTAACAGAGCATTAGGGAGTCCCTAAAAGGGCTTCTGTGAGGAGTAAAGAAAATAGTTGTTCCCTGACAGCTACATAATTGCCACTCCTTTTCAAGCAAAAATCATTGTTCTCACTTCTGTGGTCACATTCCCTTGGCTCATGTTTCTCCCATTAGATGGTGAGTGCCCTTCGGTGGAATCACATCTGCTCATGGGGGCATCAGATACGAGTCTGATATGAGTCTCATTTGGTTGCTAGAGATGACATCTCTTAGCTAGACCTCAGAACCCACCTGCATGTTTTAATCCCATATTTTCTACTAGAAAACAATAATACAGCACATCTTTGCCATACACTAGCTATTTGACCATAAGCACATTTATTTAGTCTCTCTGTACCTCATCAGTAAAATAAAGATAAATGGTAATGATAGTACTCAACTTCCATCGAAGTTATTAGAATTAAATGAGTCAGTATGGAGAAAGCATTTACAGTGCACCTACACATGGAAAGCACTATTTTTTAAGTGTTAAGCATTGTACTTAAAGTTTTATAAAATAATACTATGTGGTATCCTATGAATTCTGTGAGGTAGGTTCTATTTTATATTTTACAGGTAAAGTGGTTTTATATTGACAACTATAACTTTGGGAGTTTTCATAGTAACAGGTCATGACCAATTCAGGAAATCAGTTAGTAGACCAAGTTAATGAATGAGCTTGGTGGTATTTTTTTAATAGTCCTATTCCATTTCTGTTCTTTCACATTACGTGTATTATTTCACAAATTTCTGCTTCAGTTACATGCAAACAGTACTGAGTAATGGTGTAGAACATAGTTCTTGCTGTGAATTATGGCCATTACATAAGGAGAAAAGGCAGAATAACTTGTACAAAATAAATAAGTAAATGAAAAAGGTGAGACTGTAACCCAGGTGCACTGTGCTTATAGCCTATATTCTTATAGTCCATACTGTCTTTTACTTAAGAATTTTGTGAGATGATTTTGGATAATTGTATCCTTTTAAATTATAGAAGTGAAATGATTTGCTTTAGTTTTCGGGATTATTTAGGTAGCAAGTTAGTCCTATTTCTCACTTTTATGGTTTTTCAACTCTACTATGAGGGAACTGAGTTTTCCATAATCTGCCTAAGGGCAAAATTATGCCATAGCTAAGAAACCAGTTATTCTGTAGTTAACATATTTTATGTCTCAGAAGAAACAGACTACATTCAGTGGTAATTTTATTCAATGTGAGTAAAACACAAGGAAACTTTTATGATACCCACTACGGTATTACCTGTTTTCCCACAATTGTTGCATCATACTTTTTGGTTAAATGATAGTTGTTGTTTCATATCATTATGACTATATAATATTTGTTGCTGAGCTAACTCTAGGCATGGTATGCGATTGCTTTTTTTGTTTAATATTTTCTGGATTTAATCACTGACTTATGTTTTTGTTGCCTAGTTTTCTCTTTCCCTAGTTGGTTCTTCTCACACTCTGCATAGCCAACAGTTTGCTACAAAATCAGACCTACTATATTGTTATTTATTACCCAGAGACCTTCCTCCTGAGCTGGCCATTTTCTTACTCAAGTCTAGGTTCTTGATTGCTAGGATTGTTGCGCAGGTGTGTTCGCATGAGATTGCCCTTTGCCCTTCTCTACATGAGGAAATTCCCTTTTCTGCTTCCTGACTTCAGTATTGTCTTCTTTTTTTTTTTTTGGTTACTCCATCGTTTAGTAGACCATCTCCAGGAACTTCTGAGAAAGGGGTGCATGGAAGGTAAATTGCATGATACCTTCTATGTTTAAAAATATATTTAGGACTGTGTATAGAATATAAGGGAATATTTTTCTCCCCAGAATATTTGAACTATTGCCCTAACTCTAGCTTACCAGGTTTGAAGGATTCTACTGATACTCTAATTCTTAATGTTTTGTATTTGTTTTTTCTTTATCATTAATTTCTCCATATTTCACAAAAATGGGTTTTTGTCTTTTTCATTCATGTTGAAGTTTTTTTCCCCTCAAACTTTCAATTATTTACAAATCTGTATAGTTTGGGGAGTACAGGTGACACCTCCATATGTGCACTTCACTCACCCTCCACCAAAGCGCCGGTACTGATGCTGTGTACCTCCCCTCTCCTATTCACACTCTGTCCCCTCCTCCCCCACCCCTTCTAGTAGCTAGTATATTTTTCAGAGTCTAAGGATTAATTTTGCTGCACTTTACCAGTTTTTCTTTGGTTATTTGTATTCTGTAAGTGAATGAAACCATTTGATAATTGTCTTTCACTTTTTCACTGACTTAGCATAATCACCTCAAGATCCAACCATTTTGTCACAAAAGATACACTACCTCGTCTTTTTTAATAACTGAGTAGTGTTCCATTGGGTGGATATGCCACAATTTCTTTGCCTAGTCTATCAGTGGGCATTAAGGTTGATTCCATGACTTGGTTATTGTAAATAAGGCTGCTATGAACATAGGCATTCGTATCTTCTTGTACTTGTGTTTTTATATTCTTTGGGTAAATACCTAGCAGTGGTATTACTAGATCATATGGTATTTCCTTTTTGTTTTGTTTTCTTTTTTTTTAGGAATCCTCATAGAATTTTCTGCAATATTCTGTTATAGAATTTTCTGTTATATTCCCATTAACAGTGGATGAATGTTTCTTTTTCTCCACATTCTTGCCAGCATTTGTTATTTCCACTCTTTTTGATACAGGCTGTTCTCAAGGGGACAATTTGTATGGAGGTATGACTCTTCCTGACTTCAGACTGTATTGCACAACAGTAGTAATCAAAGAGGTATGGTCTTGGAAGTCTTGAGAGATCTCTGGAACTTTGACCATTCAGTTCTGGAAAATTTTATATTTCTTGTATTTTTTGTAAACCTTATACTTATTTGAAAATTTTCTTTTATCTTCTAAGACTTCTATTACTTGAATATAGAACATATCCTGGATTCTTAATTTTTCCTTTCCTGTTGACATTTGCTTTGAGTCTCTGATTTTTTCTTTTTTAAAATAAGCAAGTGTATAGATAGATAGATATCCCCCTTTTTCCCATTAATAACACAATAAATATGTATGTTACTGCACATTGCTTTTTTCATATAGCTTATCATGCTTGCTTAATATTAAAGAGCTGCATCATTGTATGAATTTACCTCAATCTATTTATCTTGTTTCCCCTATCAGTGACTTAAGGTTGTTTTCACAGTACTCTTACAGTTTGATATTTCAAACATGTATGAAAATATTGGTTTATTAAATTATTAAATTATTTTAAGTGTGCATTCGTAAATTGATGAATATAGCCAAATTTCCATTGTTGGGAATATATCCTATCCTAATAGCATGTTTCAAGACTTCTGTTTTCCTTCACTCTCTTCAATGTAATAGATTTTCAAACTGGATCTATACCAATCTGACAGGTAAAAAGTAATACCTCAGTATAACTTTAATTTGCATTTCACTGCGTGAAGCAAACCATCTTTCCATATTTGAAAGGATCATTTATATTTATATTTTCTGAGACTTGTGTTGATACCCTTTGCCCATTTTTCTTACTGGGGTGTCATGTTTTTCTGACTCATGAATAGGCAAAGAACTTTCCCTAACATTAGGGAGTCTGTCTGTGATAAAGTTGCAGATGTTTTTTTCCCTCAGTTGATCATCTACTTCTCTGCATTGCAGAAGCCATCGTTAGTAAGTTTTAATTTTTTTAGTAAACAATTTATCATTTTGTATTAACTGTTTTAAATGTCCTACATAAAGTAATTTTCCTCATGTTTTCTTCTGAACTTTTTTGGCTTCTTTATTCTGTGTTTATGCATGTGCATATGTGAGCTTAATTTTTTTTTAAAGATTTATTTATGCATACAAGAACTGGGGTGTAGACCAGAGGTATGAAGGAGGTGAGAGGATTCACCAGAGACAGAGTTGGGGAGCAGAATAGGCAGATCTACTGAAATACACTGCTGAGGGGAGCAACTGTCGAGACAGGAGAGGTCTGCTGCGCCATGTGGGTTAGCTCCCTGGCCAGCTGGGGATCGAACTTGTCTGCAGTGGCTGGCGATAGCTTGATAACACTTTCTTTAACCCCTCTGCCACCAGGGAGGCCCCTAAATTTTTGATCCATCTACAATTTATTTTCATCTAATTTTTTCCCAGAGTTGTCCCAACTTTATTGAGTAATATATTTTTTTCTTCACTGATAGAAAATGCCCCTTTATCATACATTGGATTTACATATACCTAAATTCTCATACATGAGTTCTACTTAATATTTGATAAGGTGACTCACCCCCTTCTTAATCTCATTGTTCATAATTTTTGCTAGTTGTTGATTATTTTTCCTTAGGAACAATCTTGTCTAGCAGTAACAAAGCTTTAAAACTTTTATTGTTCATGTAAAATTTACAGATTAATGGGAACAATTGATAATCCTTAGTCTTTCTATCCAAGGAGTGATGTATTGCATTTGCTCCTATTCTTATTTTGTATTTATTAGAAGTGCTTTAAAGCTTTCATCATTAATGCTGCATCTGTTTTCAGCTTTTTTTATATGTTCCAAAGGTTTTTCTTTTTGTTGTTTTGTTTTTTAGTGGTATTAATGGAGTATTTCCTTCCATTGTATCTTCTCTCTAGCTGCTGTTGGGGATATGAAGGCTATTGGTTTTTGTAGTTGTATTCTATACCATTGTCTTCATAAATTCCTGTTTTTAAAGAGCATATAAAGCTATCAAGAATGAGTGTAAATTGTGCCAGTTACCTGGTCAACTTTAAGGGCAATACCTGTAAGATTTTTTTCTTCTTTATTTGTTGCTATGGTGAATCATATTAATAGATTTCCTAATTTTGAACCATCTACATTACATGCAAAAACAACTCTGCTTGGTCATTTTGTATTCTTATAGTGAGCTGTAATAATTTATTTTATTTAGGATTTTTTCCGTTGATATGTTATTTCTAAGTGTGTTTGGTCTCTGTTTTCCTTTGTATATGTGCTGTTTTTGATGTTTTGGTTATTAGTGTTTTGTTTTCTTCCTAGAAAGAACTGAGATTTACCCAGAAAACTGCATGTCATTTACTTTTTCAAATATACTTGAATCATTTGAAAAAAGTCCTCTGTTAGGATTAATTTCCTGTAGAGCTATGAATATTTCTTATGTTTTTAATGTCCTTTTTATCTTTTTTAGTTTGACTCATCATTTATCTCTTTCATGGTTCGTTGCTTTTTTCTTCCAAAGAATCTCCTATTGTATACTCTGGTTTTTCATTTGTTCTTTTTTTTTTTTTTAATACAAGAGTGGGGGTACAGGCCAGATGCAGGGGAGGGTGAGAGGATTCACCAGAGCCAGAGCGGGGAACAGAACAGGCAGACGAAATACACTGCTGAGGGGAGCAGTGGGCGCTGCAGGAGAGGGGTCTGTCGCGCCATGTGGGACCATCCCTGGCGGCCGGGGATCGAACCAGCACTGCAGAGGCTGCGGGCAGCTTCACAGCCCAGCACTCAACCGCTGCGCCATCAGGGGAGGCCCTCATTTGTTTTTAATGTCAGTTTCTTTTTATTCTTCTTTCTGCTTTTTAAAGATTTTTTAGATTTATTTTGTGCTTTATCTTCCTTTTCTCTTGTGGCCCTGCCTTCCTAACAAAATTGCCCTTGTATGCTTGATCAGAGATGGCTCTAATCTGAATTCTGGTTCCAACCACTTGGAAGGGGGAACAAAGGAAATGAGGACAGATAATTTATTTTGCAAAAGATGTGACCAGATGTTATACCCTCATAACTTTTGATGACTCCCATTGGCTAGAAATCTTTATATGACTACCTCTAACACAGAGGAGTCTCAGAAATATTACGTCTTCCTGGACAGATTTGTGCTCGGCTAAAAAACAGGAGTTCTGTGGGCCTCCCCGGTGGCGCAGCGGTTGAGCGCTGGGTTGCGAAGCTGCCCGCGGCCTCTGCGGCGCCGGTTCGATCCCCGGCTGCTCCCCTGCCACCGGAGGAGGGTCCCACATGGCGCGCAGACCTCTCCTGCCGCCCCCTGCTCCCCTCAGCAGTGTGCTTCGGTCCTTCTGCCTGCTCTGCAACCCGCTCTGGCTCTGGTGAATTCTCTCACCCTCCTGCGCTTCTGACTGTACCCAGTGCATGTATAAACAAAACAAACAAACAAATAAATAAATAAAACATGCCTCTATTAAAAAAAAATTTAAAAAAAAAAAATTAAAAAAAAAAAAAAATAAAAAACAGGAGTTCTGTACCAAAGGCAAGCAGAGAAAGATTAGGCAAGGGGCGGTGAATTCTGCTGTTAAGAATGATTTTATTGGTTTTTCTTCAGGTGTTTTGTAGTTTTCAAACTTTAACTTCTAGTGGTATTGCAGTTTACATTTTGATGAAAGAATATTGTGTGTACTATATACTCACAATAGCCGTTTTCAACTCTGGATTTTCTTAAATAACAGAGTAAAAGGTGAAACTAGTTCAAAGGAGGGAGGGGGACTAGAAGACTATTGTGTGTAATATTTCTACTGTGGAGAACTTATAAGGACATGTTGATATTCCATAATCTTTAATGTTTTCTCTGCTGGTACCTAAAGTTTGGTATATACCAATTAGATTTTATTACTTGTTATCATTTTGGTTTTTTTATATCATTCATTTTGCCCTGTTGCATTTTATGACCCAAAAGATCTCTAACATTGCTGTGTTCTTATTTCTCTTTGCATATTTGTACTTTTTATGAATGTTGATGCTACGTTACCTTTATATTCAGGAAGAACAAACCACTGATTAAAATTTAGTGAACCTGGGCAATGTTGTTTCCCAGTTGGACAATATCTCATTCCAGCTCTTACATATACAAAAAGAAAAGTGTCTATATTCTTGGAGCTTGTTGTATCTTACCTTAGATTGAATAGTAATGTTTTTCTTTAATCTGAATGAATGTTTTTATTTTTCATTTATTACACAGGTAATACTGACTCCAAGGACAGAAGAGGTGAGCCACTCACCTTATGTCTGTTGTACCTTTTACAATGTACAATATTCATCCATGTTTTCTCTGTTCATAGTCTGTGGTAACCTTGTACAGTCTGTGGTAACCCTGACTGTTGTGTGTTTAAATTCTCTTAAGTTGTTTCCATGTTAACTTCATATAGAAGAGTAACAGAAAAAAGTACTCAGTGTGTTTTTTAAATGTAGATTATGAATTCTAATAGCTATGATATATTTTAATAGGTGAAGAAACAGCTGTGTCTTTATTGTGTTGCCTTATTAAAATTACCTTCTGGTAATATGGGCTGTAACTTCTATGCCATACTTACAATTTTTAGGCCATAACTACATTTAAACATCTTGACTTTGTGTTGTTGTTTTTTTCCCTAGTCTATAAAATGCCAACCCTTTGTTGCTTTAGATAGATTTTATGGATTTTCTGTCCTCTAGTGTAAAGTCCCTAAGGCTAGAGATGCTGTGTCAGTGACCTAAGCAAAACTGCTGGATTCCTTATCACGAGAAAGCAGGAATACATGGGTACTCATGTTTAGAAGTGGCACATTTTGCCTAGGACAACAGTAAGACTACCATCAAAGTGCACAAAGAAAAGAGGTCACTGAGCATTCTAAGAAGTTATCATTGCATTTGAGTTTGGAAAATGTTTCATCTTGATTTCCCTTTTTATCAATCAGACTTTTTGAGGTTTTTTTTTTTTCTGATTCCATAATTTAACCATAGATGATTTTTCCTACCCAATTAAAATAATGAAGCATTTGAAAGCTTCTGAAATCCCATTTAACTGGGGAGCATTTGAATCAGAAATGTAAATACTCTGACCCTTTCTGTGTTATCCACCTGCCACTGTATTTGATAAGAAATGATGAAATATCTTTACTGTGCACAGATTTCCCTTAGTTTTCTAGCTCTAGCTTTCCTAAAGTCAGGAGCAAATTTATTTAATGCAGTGTGCTTGCTAATCAAATTCATTCACCAGTTTCCAGCTATAAATGTAGAACTTAGTAAATGTATGTTATAATAGGTTCTTATATTTGCACCTTAAATTGCTTTTAGCCAATTTTACAATAAAGTCAGAGTGATAACTTTTAAGATTAAGCAAAATGTGTGATTCCTTCCTCTTATATAGTGTGTATCTTGTTAATCAGCCTTTATCTTACCCCAGATAGAATCCCTGTTTTAACTAACTACTACTGATTTGAGTAGTTTCAACATTATTATTAAAAAGAAATAGAATTGCCTCAGTTATCTAGATTGTTGCCAATTGTGACATACTAATATAACCTCCTTTTTAAGTTAAAGAATAACCAAACAGGAAAATGAAGAGGCATACATAGTCTAAAAAACCCCGTATGTAATGAATAAATTTTATCAGAGTAGATCTTTAGAAATATTGCTGGAAATTTCAATATCACATTCTAATTTTAATACAAATGCCTTTTGAGAAATGAGACAACTGTTTGAAAATATTTGCATAATAATGAGTTTGCTAAGGGAATTATGTCTTCATGTGAATTAAGGGTTACAGATTTTTATCCACTGGCTTTTGTGTTACTTTGTTAGAGCAGTGGCTAATGTTTTAATTGTTAAAGCAGAAAGGAATAAAAAGAGGGAAGGCAACAGGCAACTGTGCTTCAGAGTCCAAAACACTGGTTATTTTCTCATGTATTATTTTTTAAAAGTATTCCAAATTATTTTTATATAATCAGCTTTTTTCCTAATTGTGCTAAAATATGCATAATATGAAATTTACCATTTTAGGTATACAGTTCAGTAGCATTGTGTACTTTCACATTGTTGCAGTCATTACCACCACCCAGTTCCAGATTTTTTTATCATCTCAAACAGGAACTCTGAGCTTGTTAAATAATAACTCCCTATTTTCCTCCCTCTCCGGTCCCTGCTAACCACTGTTCTACTTTCTGTCTCCATAAATTTTTCTATTCTAGGTACCTCATTTAAGTGGAATCATACAATATTTATCTTTTTGTAATCAGCTTCTTAAGCATTTTTACTGGTGTTAAGTTGGATGATTTGTGTATATATTATGTACTAAATCTAATATGGCATTATCTATTAAGTACCTCTTTACCCTGAAGTCAGTGGTCATGATGAGTATTGCATATACTCTCTGGTTATTTCCTCACTTGTTTTACATCTCAGTTTTGTTAGTTTTCCTCTAGGTGAAGCACTCGGGTGCAGATTCATGTGCAGCAAGTTTATTAGGAGTACTTTTTCCCTTCAGCACATATGAGGCAGTGGAGGCAGTAGTGTTGGTTAACGGAAGGAAATAAGGTGCCTTGTGGTTAGAACAAAGGCAGCAAAAGGCCTCAGTTCCACAAGAAGCCCTGGCATTGGAATAGGGAGTGGAAGCTTTCCCTTGGACCAGGCTCTTAGGACAAGGGCATTTCCTGGGGAAGGAGCTGACTGAAAATCCTTTTAACTGCTAACCATCCCAGCAGCTGGGGGAATGGATTCTTTGGTCCTGAAGGGGGATCTGTAACATTTACTACCATTCCCATTAAATTTGAACATGTAGTGATGCATGCTTCCATTCATAAATAAGAAGTTTTCCCCAATCTAAGAAAGTGCTATTGAATGGTTTTTAATATGTGTTAAGACTGAGGAGTGAATGGCAAAGTGAAATAACTGGAGAAACAGTGTAGTACAGTGTTTAAAACTGTGGGCTTTGGAGTTAGGCTACTTGAGTTTTGTGTCCTGACTCTACTGCCATTATTAATTTTGCCATTTGCAAAATAGGATTTCCTTCATAGGGTTGTCGTGAGGAATGAAGTGATGTACATAAAATGCTTGGCTTAATGCTGGGTCTGCAATAGCAGTTGCTCAGCAGGTGCTGACCATCACTATTGCTACTCCTGCCACCACCACTCTTAGCATTAGATGGGAGACCGAGGAGAATGGGAATCTGAGCCAGTCACTCAACTCGGAAACAACCCTGGAGACTAGTGTGCAAGGTGGCTCCCAAGGCAGGGGCACAGTGCAACCATACCACCACAACCATAGACCTCAGAGAGTCCTCTGCCTTGAGCCTTTTTTTTTTTTAAGATTTACTTATTTATGCATACAAAAGCTGGGGTGCAGGCCAGAGATGTGGGGGGTGAGAGGATTCAGAGACAGAGTGGGAAACCACAGGCAGATGGACTGAAATACGCTGCTGAGGGGAGCAGCGGGCAAGACAGGAGAGGTCTGCTGTGCCATGTGGGTTGCTTCCCTGGCTGGGGATCAAACTTGTGCTGCAGTGGCTGCAGAAGGCTTCATAGTGCTGACACTTAACCCCTTGGGCCACGTAAACAAAATTCTGCATAAACTAGTCTCATCCTACCTTTTTTTTTTTTTTTTTTTTTAAGAAGGTCCGTTTATTTTATTTTTTTAACATTTATTTATTTATTTATACAAGCACTGGGTACAGTCAGAAGCGCGGGAGGGCGAGAGAATTCACCAGAGCCAGAGTGGGGAGCAGAGCAGGCAGAAGGACCGAAGTACACTGCTGAGGGGAGCAGCGGGCGGCAGGAGAGGTCTGTGCGCCATGTGGGACCCTCCTCCAGTGGCCGGAGAGCAGCCGGGGATCGAACCGGCGCTGCAGAGGCTGAGGGCAGCTTCGCAACCCAGCGCTCAACCGCTGCGCCACCAGGGACGCCCCTACCTTTTCTTTCAAGGGATTTTTTCAGTAATTGGATTTTCATATGAAGACCTTATAACTATTTGTTAAGTAGCAAGAATACAGGATAAAGCTATTGTAACCATATTTTAAATTATTTTAGATATAGTGATTTATATAACTTAAAATTTTAAATCTGTAAGTAGTAGCTTCTTGATATTTGTGAAGGAGGAGTCCTTGAGCTACGGAGTTCTAGAACCAGGCAGTATAAGCATTCTTTTTTTTTTTTCCCCAAATTTTTTCAATTTTTTTTAAAAGATTTATTTTATTTATTTACACAAGCACTGGGTACAGTCAGAAGCACGGGAGGGTGAGAGAATTCACCAGAGCCAGAGTGGGGAACAGAACAGGCAGAAGGACCAAAGTACACTGCTGAGGGGAGCAGCAGCAGAGGCAGCGGGAGAGGTCTGCGCGCCATGTGGGACCCTCGCCCGGCTCTGCGCGCAGCTTTGCAGCCCAGCGCTCAACCACTGCACCACCAGGGGAGGCCAGTATAAGCATTCTTATCCAATCCCAGAAACTCCTTAAAATTTCTCAGTTCTCAAATCAAATCAAATCATTTGCTCCTCCAGGCTTTCTTCTTTAAATTCTTTACTACAGTTGGAGACTAGTAAATGGTTGATATTCTTGTTTTAAAGAGGTTTTTTGGGCAGTCTTCCTGGTGGCGCAAGGGGTTAAGTCTCGGCACTATGAAGCTATCCACAGCCACTGCAGCAAGAGTTTGATCCCAGGCCAGGGAGGTGACCCACATGGCGCAGCAGATCTCTCCTGTCTTGCCCACTGCTCCCCTTAGCAGTGTATTTCAGTAGATCTGCCTGTTCTGCTCCCCACTCTGTCTCTGGTGAATCCTCTCACACCCCACACCTCTGGCCTGCACCCCCAGCTCTTGCATGCACAAATAAATCTTTCAAAAAAAAAAAAGGTTTTTGAATTGTCAGTGACACTATTATTGTGAAACTCCATTTATGATGGCTTTCCCTTTCCCTAAGTACCTTTTTTTTAAAGTGCTTTCATTTTTTTTTAAGGAAGTTTTTTTTTTTTTTTTTTTAAGATTTATTTATTTGTTTATATAAGCACTGGGTACAGTCAGAAGTCAGGAGGTTGAGAGAATTCACCAGAGCCAGAGCGGAGAGCAGAGCAGGCAGACTGACGAAGTACACTGCTGAGGGGAGCAGCGGGCGGCAGGAGAGGTCTACGTGCCATGTGGGACCCTCGCCCGGCGACCGGGGATTGAACCAGTGCTGCAGAGGCTGCAGGCAGCTTCGCAACCCAGCGCTCAACCACTGCGCTACCGGGGAGGCCCTCCCTAAGTACCTTTAATAATATATTCACTCAGTACCTGTGAGATGCTAAGAATTCCAGAAAGGAAGGAGTTCCCTGTGTCATGGAAGAAACACATTAACACTGAGAATCAAAGTCACTCAGCTACATGCTGTTGAATATATTATACGAAGTGCTGTGAGAGAGCTTAAAACTCATTGTACCTGGGGAGTGGGAAGAACATATAGTGAGCTTTGAACAGTTAAAATTAATATACTAACTGAGGAAAATGAGGACACCAGATGAAAGAGCAAGTCACATGTTTGAGGAACTGTGCACAGTTGGTGTGGGTGAGGTAGGAAGTGTCTGGAGGATAACCGTAACAATATGGGTCTGGTGGTGCCTTGCACTGAGGAGTCAGTCCCTTTGTAATGGTAAGGAAGGAAGTGACATGGTGAGATTTTTATTGTAAAAAGATAATTTCAGAGGGCAAGGTCTTAGGGAAGGTAGATGAGCAATAGAAATAAAAAATGTGGGATTATAACTTGGCCCCAGACAACAGTAATTGAACTCAATCCAGTGGTTTGGACACCAGAGGCAACCTCATGGCTTTTACTGTTTTTAGAGCCAATAGGAAGTACTTACAACCACATTCTAGCTTTGCCTTTGAGAGCTGATAAATATTTCTACCAAAACATGTATAGGCCAGATATGTAGCTGGGACTCAAGGAGTACATCATTCAAATCACTGATTATTTTTGTAGTTGACCAAGCTGTGTCTGTCCTTAGTGACTTACTTAGCCCCTAAACTAATAATATCCTTTGTTTTCTTTTTTGGCAAAGGTATATAGCAAGTAAATATTTGTTGTCCAAAAACACTAGTATCTTTGTAATACCACCCCTGGTTGAAGTCTAGGAGGTAAAATTTTGGTAGAATGGGTGGGTTGGGGAGCAGAGTATGGAATGGATTAGCATGCCTGCCAGCCTGCATCATGTAAAGCCACCTTTCCAAATAACCCAGTCCAAGACAAGCCTGAGCAAGATGAGACAACTAGTCTGTCCAGTTTGGGAGGAGCCCTAGGAAGGTGACTTGGTCCTGAGCCTATCTCCAAGAGATTTGACATAGGGAGATTAAGTTCTCTCCTGTTTCCTTAATAAATCTGAGTCGTCTTCCTTCACAGACACATACTGTATGAATTGTTTTTAGCTGTGTCAAAAACATGGATATAATTCAGAAATCAGGAGGTAAAATCTGACTTATGATAGAGAACTGTTCTGGCCTGAGCTCAGAAGAGTTAAAATTGGTTCAGTAATTTATGAATAGTCTAGAACTTAGTAGTCTTCTTGCTTTAGATTTGCAGCTGTTTAATATGGGCAAATGAACCTTTCTGCTCGGTTTCCTCATCCATAAGTAGGGTTCATGACTGTCTACCTTAGAGTTTTTAAGATAGCTGAATGACATTGTGTACATATGCTTTGCTCTGTACCTGCTATAGAAGTGCTCAAATATGAACTGTAATAATAACTAATAGTAAAAGCTTTATACTTAATTTCTACGTTATCAGGCTTGCCAACTCCTTTTGTCATGTTGTTTATAGTTGTCAACTCTAGTAATAGTTATCAACAATATTGCACTAACCCTAACCATGCTATAACATCTACTCACCTGTGCCTTCATAGTACAAAAGCAGCCATAGTTAATATGTAAATGAACAAACGTAGCTGTGCTCCAGTAGAATTTTATTTACAAAATAGGCAATAGATTATGTTTGGGCTGTAGTTTCCCTGTTCTAAACAAAGTTTATCTGCCTGAGCCAAGGAAGCTAAACTGAAGTTTTCTGTTAGCACATGAGCTTCTGGATGCCAAAGCAACCAAATCTTTTCCCATGATATCAGGTGCTTTGCAAATGTTGCCTCTTTTATTTTTTTAATTGAATTATAATTTATGTTAGTTTCAGGTGTACAACAGTGATTCTATATTTGTATATATTGTCAAATGATCACTACAGTAAGTCTAGTTAATATCTGTCACCATACATAGTGACAAAATTTGTGGTGAGAACTTTCAAGATCTACTCTTAGCAGCTTTCAAATATATGATAAAGGGTTATTAACTGTAGTTGTCATGTGTACGTTACATACCAGTGATTATTTTATAACTGGAATTGTGTACATTTTGGTCACCTTCATCCATCATTCTTTCACATGCACACCACAGTGTTGCCTCTTTTAAGTCTTTCATTAATTGTAAATGGTGGAGAGTGATGATATATTTGCATTTTGTAAAGCATTCTAAGAGATAGTCACATGGCTTTTAAGTGGGGATAATATAGAGAATGAACTCACAGATCTGTCTGACCTTATGCTCCATGCTTTGGAAAAAGCTTTCTTTTGATCTCATGTTGAAATGAATATTTGGCTAGGTAAATAACTCCAGGTTCCAAATCTTTCCTAAGAATTTAGTAGACAATGAACCATTGACTTCTAGGTGTTTCAGATGAGTGATCATACGTGAAACTATTTCTTGTTTCTATATAGGAAACTTTTTTTTCCTGCCAGAAGTATTTATGGATGACCTCTCATTGATTGGATGGATGGATGGTTGGTTGATTTCAATCCCAAATTTCATAAGTTTTTTACCTATATACATCTAGGGTAAAGATTGTTTTTTAATATTGCCATTCAAACTTGATATGGGCCCTTTTTGCCTGATAACTCAGAGGACTTTGATGTATAATTTCTTCCCCTCCTTCCTTACTATTTTCTTCTTTGGGAATACCTGTTGCACAGGTATTAGATTTCTGAGATCTGTGTAGCTTGTCTTTTTGCCCTCATAATTAATAACTCTTTTTGCTCTGTGTTCTGGGAACTACCATGATTTGATCTTTACTATTTGTTTTTCACTTATGTTTATTTTCCTGTTCAGCCTGTCTATTGAGATAATTTGCCCCCAATTATGTTTTTGTTTTCTAAGAACACTCTTTCTAAATACTCAGATTGCTGTTTTCCCCATTTTTTAAATTATGGTAACATATACATAACAATTTACGATTTTAATCATTTTTAGGTATACAGTTCAGTGGCATGTATAATATTGTACAGCCATCACCACCATCCATGTCCAGAACTCTTTTCATCTTGTAAAACTGAG